>NC_091105.1:22082938-22772938 GCF_024713975.1 Paralichthys olivaceus | reverse complement strand
AAACCCTATTCATGCCGGCAGAACCAGCTGCACATCCACTATAAGGTGCAATGCACTGTTGATTAATAATTTTACTCTGCACAACATGCATATGCATGCAGGGTATGCATCAGTGCTTTTCAAATTGCATAGCAACTAAACATACACCTAACAACACAGAAGGTGCATTACATCAGACAGAAATCACACATATCCCGCATCCCTTGTGCATTTTTTACAGCCATTGTTGCCTCACTATCATGGTCAGCTTGCGAATAACAGCAAATGTCCAAACACAGTCTTTCCTGTTCCAGTTACTTTATATAGCTTTATATCAGAATTGTATATTTATTTTATATATAATTTATTTTAGTAACAAAATCAAAGTTTTTGGATCAAAGTTTGCTGGGTGGGTCAGTGAGTAATGCAGGTGGGCTGGTGCCCACACTATACAATATATATATATAGACTACAAGATAAGGTCCTGACTGGAAATGAATATCAGTTCGATGTTAGTGATACTCATACTAACACTGGATATTGACGCTGCTTACTGCACTATTTGACGTATGGGAAATCTCAAGTTGCTTGAATAGATAATGCCAAGGCCCCTGTTATTAACATGCACCACAAGACAACTGGAGTTGATACAGTAGGAGGCTAATAGCACAGCAGACTAAGATTATGGTTATTTGTAAACATCAGTAGTATCCTTTATAGTATCATCATCAAGAGGTAAACCATCAGATCTTTCTTTAAGAGAAAGAAAGATGTTCAAAACACAGTCCACCTAACTTTCAAGTGTAGAATGCAGAATCATTCACAACAGATCAATATTATTTTTCAGTAATTTAGCACAGCTAACATATTTTTCACACAGGAGCCTTGAAGGTCCAGTGTGTAAGATTTAGGTGAAAGGGATCTATTAGCAGAAATTTAATGTAGAATAATCCTCAAGATGTTTTCACTAGTTTATTTCATCTAAATTGTATGAATTGTAGTTTTCTTTACCCCAGAAAAGGTACTTTATATTTAAATACTTTATATTTACATGGAGGGGACCCTCTCTATGGAGGCCGCCATGTTTTCTACATTAGTCCAGACTGGACAAACTAAACACCTTTTGAGTTTTTATGAAAACTGAAGCTACCACAGTTTCTTTTTCATGTTTGGAAGGAGAGGGTGAGGTGAGGGGTGTTCAGCTGCAACATATGATTTCAACACTAGATATCACTAAATTCTACACACTGTACCTTTAAGTCTAATGTAACATAACGCAATGTAATGGCTACTTCAAACTCAATATTTAGCATGATTGCAGCTGACATCCTAAGTAAACATTTTTTGTAATTTAAATCAGTTGGGATGACAACATAACATCACGATGAAGAAATCACGATGACATAAATCACATGTCGACGTGAGCGGCCAGGCAGGAAGGTGACTGGATCGGGTGGGAGGCAGGTCCACGAAAGCAACAGTAGCATCTAGAGGGCAGGTGAGAACTTTTAGATATCAAACAAGGGAGGTGGTAGAAATGCAGAATGCACCTTCACACCAAAGAGAGAACGTGGAAAGAGACAAGGAAGAAGAGGAGAGAGATGCAGATGATCACATGACAGGGCCAAGCAGGTGGAAACACAAGTGCAATTTCATGACAAATGTAGACTGCACCACATGATCTGTAAAATATTCTGCATTTAGTATTATCTAAAGTTGCATGTCTGTGTTTGTGTGTGTGTAGTTTGCACAGGGTGAGTACAGATCCAGTGAGTCTGACCTGAATGTGATGCCAGTTTGGAGCAACAACATCACGGGTAACGGAGTAGTGGTCAGCATCATTGATGATGGTGAGTTTAACCTTCACATCAAACACGCTCACACACACACACAGGAACTTTTAAAAAAGGTACACAGGTACATCATGGGCTATATTTTTGTGGGAGACTTTGGTTTTCTTTGTTGTGATGAAGCTAAACTTTGGCCCTCAGTGGAGCGGGTGAATGATTTATGCCCCACCAAGCCCCTACCCCCACCCCCACCCTCCCACCACCTTCACCAACCACCGTCATCTCCGTCTCAGTCACGCCACAATGAGAATTCATTTCTCTCTGATTGCTGGGATATCTGGCAACAAGGGAAATGAGAGAGCGGCATCTTATGGGCTCATTCATCAAGAACTAATTGAAGCCTCACTAGTCTCAAGTGCTGATAGAGCTGGAGTAGTGCTGGAGTGTACTGTTTGTATTTTTGTGTTTAAGTGTTCATACTGCACTTTTTAGTTTTTTTTTTACCTCTGAGTGCCTCTAACTCTGCAGTGTGTGTCTGTGAGTGTGCATTTCTCCCACTTGTATCATGCGTGTGAATCTGTGTGTCAGTTATTACTTCAGTGTCTGTTTTCAATGAAAGATGCTGTTGCACCTTCTCTCTGCATAGAGACAGGACGCGTGTGTGTGTGTGTGTGTGTGTGTGTGTGTGAGTGAGTGAGTGAGTGTGTCTGAATATGGGTGGAGGGGGTGGATACAGAATGAGCAAGCAAGAGAGAAAGAGAAAGAGAAAGAGAAAGAAATTAAATAGAGGAAGGATATAGAGGGAAATGTCAGGAGAAAGCAAGAGCAAAAAGGATTCAGAGAGGGGCGAGTTTGTATGTGTGTGTTAATTTATGTGTGTGTGTGTGTGTGTGTGTATGAAACACAGAGTATTAGACTTGCACCACTGAATCTCCTCTCCTCTGAGGCTATTGTACTCTGCTCCACCTCTCTGTATTGATTCCACTGGGCAAGCGCTCCTTCACTCTTTCTCTCCATCTCTGTCTTTCTCTTTCTCTCATTTTCTTGGTCTTCCCCCTCCCCTCTGTTTTTTTCTGTTCCTTCTATGTTAATTAGGAGTTGACTTCTTCCTCTGGCCACACTCTTTTTTTTTTTTTCTTCCTTAGCCCTCCACCTTATCACCATCGCTCCCTCCCACCCTCACTTCCTCCCTCTCGGACAGTGTGCCTCTCACAGCTGAGAGATCATGTACACGTTCACCTTTAGCCACCTTTCAATCGATGCCTATTGATTTTTATATCACAATGAAATAAATTATTTTTCTTTGAGTGAAAGCGCCCCGACCTCTTCCTCTTCCTCCTCCTCCTCCTCCTCCTTCTCCTTCTCTGTTTCCATCCTTCCATTCAATCGTTCTGTTTTAGAGGTAATGTAATTGGCATCTGAGGCTGGTCCTCCTCAAGCGTTGAATCACATTCACCGTGCATTCTTCAGTTTGTGTTGGGTTTGTTTCCGACTTAAGTCTTTCACACTATTTTCTTATTGTCACACCATTTTCCTATCTTTATTTTATTACTGTACTTCCTGGACATGTGTATGACCCTTAAAAAAAATACAGTTCTCTGTGCACACAATTGTGTGTGACTCTCTTTTCTACACTTAACTGTTGATTTCTTTTCGTGCCAGTGACAGTGTGCATATTTTATACCCACTTCTGATCACATGCACCAACAAACTCTCAGTGGTGCTGTTTACTGCTGTAGTGTGAAGTAATTCCTGGATCACAGCACACTGTCAACCACGTTTGATTTGAAAACAAGATGATTTTTATCAGGAGTAACAACATTAACAACCTATTTGTTTTTATTCTATTCAGCTGTTTTCGAAAAACTTTTAAAAGCAATTAAAAATAAAGATTTTTTTTTATAATCTATGAGAAGTACATTTGTCCTTCTGACAATATTTTATCTGACATGTTGATAAAAAAAACTTTATATCATAGATAATCTGAAAACCTTTTTCATCTATGAGTCAGTATATCTATAAGAGGACAACAGGGGTTTCAACCAATCCCCTTTATCTGCACAGACAGGAGGAATAGCTGTGTTTCAAAATCAACACTACATACTGATTGTATTTACAGGACATGAATTAATCTGTCATAGTAACAGACAGCAAACTGTTTCGATATTTTCAATATTTTTAGGATCTGTATTATCATGATTTTTAGACATTTTTCCAGCTTTGAGCATCTCCTCTCTTTACCATCTGCATTGCATCGTGGGAGAATAATATGGATCAACACACATTAAATAGTAAAAACCTGCATGGAATTGAGTGACTCTAAATGTTTGTGTTTGAATGTTGGCCCTATGATATGCTGGCGATCTTTCCATGTTGTATCAAGCC
The DNA here is from genome assembly GCF_024713975.1 of Paralichthys olivaceus. Taxonomy (NCBI): domain Eukaryota; kingdom Metazoa; phylum Chordata; class Actinopteri; order Pleuronectiformes; family Paralichthyidae; genus Paralichthys; species Paralichthys olivaceus. The sequence continues at coordinate 22,768,784 of NC_091105.1, read as the reverse complement.
TCTCGCTCTATATCAACTGGGATTAGCTCCAGCGCCCCCTGCGACCCTTACAGGGTAAGCGATATAGAAAAGGCATGCATAGACGAATGGATGAATTAGTGAGTACAATGGAATTGGGAAATGGCTGATTACCTGTGCACATGTAATCACTTGCAGTGTGACCACATTTTCTATTCACTAATTTTCCAACAACAAATAAAGTGTAGACATGCTGAAAGTTAAAGGACAGTAACACCGGAGCCAATGTAGAAACACACAGAAATGTCCATAAGTCTATGGCTCCAATGCATGCTGGGAAGCTTTCCTGCACGCCTACGTTCAAGATGCTGTAGTATCTTAACGTCACAGTCTGTGCTTTTTTTGTATTTATCTTTTGTTCAAAACAAGTGACTCTACATTCAAGCGACTCTGACTTACTCTGAAATGAGTGTGGTTGACCATATGTGGCACTGTGGGGCAGTTTCTTAATGCAAATGAGCTCGTATGTGCACAAGCACTAGTACAATTAACATTATTCATTGCATAAAGGTGATAGCACAGCGCAGTTTGGTAAATACCAACTTTCTGGTTCCTGTGGGCAGTTCCTGTGCAGACATTTCAAACCTGCTCCATGTATGCTTTGATTAATGAGGCACACTAACCTGATAACAATAATAAAAGACATGTCACATGCTCTGTGAATCAACACAAACAGTGGTCATTAGGCTGCCGTCCACGGAGTATGACCGCTGAGTGGGTCAAGAATATAGATTCATCAGTGAAATTGCATCCACCCCACACCCACCTTGTCCCATAACAGCCTTGCAGTGTCCCTGTCACCCTGCTATCAACAGCAGCCTTCTCACTTCATACATGCATAACCCAAACACACTCCGATATCGATCTGCACATGTCAGAGGTGTCCAGAGAGACACAGGACACAAATTAGACAGGAGAAGGGTGGGGTAGGGATGGAAGGGTGGAGAGAGAGAGAGAGAAAGTGAGAGAGAGTGAGAGAGTGAGAGAGAGTGAGAGAGAGAGAGAGGATTTACACAAAGAAGTCTGAACAGAGTTTAGATGATAATTCAACCAGCTCAGGCTCATATATATAATGCAGAGCTATTTATGTCAAACTGATTTGGTAGAGTATTGAAATGGTCCTTTTAAAAAGCTGTCTCACAGTGCTCAGTGCTGGATGTCAGGATAGTATGTGAGATACAGTTGACTATATACATGTACACATCGGTTTGAGGGAATTATTGTTTACTGTATTATTATATTAGACAGATTTTGCACCATTTCTCATGTAGGTTTAAAGTTGCACTGAGACCATTGAGAGAGTAATGCCTGTCTAATACAGATGCAGAGCTGTATTTATGTTGTCATACTCTATGTATTTATCTGTTGATATAGGAGGTGTGATAAAAGATTTGATGGCTTATTAGGAAGGCTCATGTAGCTGTTGTAAGACATAGAGCTGTATTTTTGATATTCTACGACTCCAGCTGATTGACTTAACGAGGTGTGTCCATATGGTATAAAAAGCATTTACTCCACTGTCTTCTAGTGTTGAGCTTCAGACTCAGGTCAGAGCCCTGCATAAAAAATCACTTCTCTTGGTCAGTTATGATTAACTGAGTATTTCCAACACTTTGGTGTGCTATTTAATTTGCTGTCTTCGTTTTTTCTCTCTGGCCTGCAATGAAACGGCAAACATAACAAACAACACTACAACAGTATTACTCAACTAGTCCATTTTTGGACTGCTGAGGTTTAAAGTATTATAGTCTTTACAAACAATCTATTGTATGTTAATACTAAAGATGAGGCTTTGTTTAAGTACCGTCATCATCGTCATTATCATCACTACCATCTGCCATCAGACACCTCTTCAAAGAGAAGCAGATCCAGCCCTTGCATTAAAGATGTGAGTGTGATATGTGTTTGATAGTTGAGTATGGCCCGTAAAGAAATGTAAATGGCCCTTGATAGGCAAAAGCACCAGTGTAAACAAAGCAGGCCATTATTTCCCCAATCACTGTGCATTTGAAAAACACACAAACCAGTGAAGACAAGCTGCTTGGCTGTTGTTTGAGGTTCTTCACTGGATAAAATAAAAGCAATTACATGATTATATTTCATGAAGCAACCAAGTCCTTAAAGTGTTTTCTCTGCCCCACATTATGTTTTCTTCAGGGGTGTGGGCAGGGTGGATGAGTGCCAAAGGCTTCAGCTATCGTTGCAAGACAGGACGTTGCAGTATATGCCCTATGAGCAGTGCTATTTCTTCAGGGTAGACTGGACGCTACAGTGACTTGCAAAAAGAAAGTGATGAGAAGGGTCGGTCTGCCCTGGGCTAGCTGGTTAGCATGCTAATTTCAGCAGAAGCAATGAAGTGATGGAAAAAGCAAAACATGAGTAAACATTAGTGTGGGAGAAGTTTGATGCTAAACTCCTGTTTCTTCTAGATTGTAAATGTAATTGTTTTATTGGGGCTTTAACCCGGACTGTCCTGTTTATATTTCTGAGCCTCGTTTTTTGAATGTGGCAAAAAATCTGCTGCAGTTAATTGTGTGTACTTTATCCTCCATAGGCTGTTTTCAGAGACAGCCGAGGTTGGTAACTGTGTGATGACACAAATCTCATCTTTACAATGTGTGTCACAGTATCTTTACACCAGTGTCCATTAATACCAGTGTTTGTATGTCCACGGTGTGGATGCATCCATGCATTAAGGCAGGATCCTGGCTTAAGTCCCAACACTGTCAGAAGTCTGCATGCGCATACGTGTGTGGGGCTGTTTGGTAGAAATGACACTGGCCGGCTATGGAAAAGTGTGTCTGACAGGGGGAGCGACGGAGTCAGCGTTTTTTTTCTCCTCTTTCTCCTCCCTCCTTGCCCCCCGCTGTTCAATCCATCCAGCTGCTGTCACCACAGGGGAGCAGACAATCTATCAAGGCATCGGGATGCATTCTCCTCACCTGCGCCGCGCCTTTAATGAACAGCCAACATGATCCCGGCTGACAAGCAGGAAATGGATGTAATAAAGATTGTTTCTGCATGCTCTTTGCATCCCTGATAAATCACCTCGCTGTGCAACAGATACGGGAGCCACATGGAAATTTGATTTCACACAGCAAGGGGGGGGAAGAAGAGAGCAGTGGGGGAAAAAAAAGAGCTGCTAGTGGCAGGGTCACTCTATTTTATTCCCCTTTTTCTCCAGCGGAGCAGTAGAGCAAGGTGTGTGGGGGCTGAATGGAGGGACTGTTGTTTTTTTTTTCTTTAATTAAAGCGAGGCTCTTACTAATCCCACCAGCTTTCTGTAATGCCAGGAACATGCCTCTGTGCATGTAAGTCTATAAACAATAACAACAGACATGTGCAGACGTCCACACAGGTGTCTGTTATCATACTTAGATGTATCATTAACGTGTGCACTAGGAGGCATGGGCCACATTTATAAAACCAGAATACGCAGGAGGTGAGAATGGAAGCTGCAGAGATGGAAACCCATTTTCTTTTTAAGAATCTGTTAAATAAATAAAAAGCAAATTGAAGCACCCCCGTGATTCTGGATGCCCTACCAGGTCCACAGCTATACACAAGGTGTGGAGGTTGGGACTGTGCACAACTCTTGGAGCATCTGCAGGTTAAACTTTCCCAGATTTCCTCCCATCACCTCAGTATTTTATTGCCCCCATTTAAAAACAAGTCCTTAATCTTTCTTTATTCAAGATATAGAGAGTAATTTCAAGAAAGCAAATGAAACAAGAGGATTTCTGTGTGAAAGTTTCCGAAATATTCATACCCATATGATACTGAGTTTATCTTCTACTCAAAATTATAAGTAGTGTTTTAAGCACTTCAGCCAAAGGCAGCAAAATGTTTGCTTTTCATTTGTTGCCAGCGAAGATCAAATTTGACTAGTCTGTCAGATAATCGCTAATAATTCTGTCTATGTCTGATTTTCTAACATATCCAGCTAATGCTTAAAGACATACGCTATAGTCACATGTGCCAGGACAATTCAACAACATTGTTCTGGCATTAGAGTGTAAAGCTGTACTCAGATCATTCAGCATTTCAGATCACATTGACATTTCCATACAATTGTTTAGCTGCTTGGCTTAAACATTGGCAGGGAATGCTTAGATTTTAGAGCAAGATGTCTTGCTGCAACATAAGCCCAAACTCCAGGACTTTTTAAATACCATACAGTTGTTGTTCTACTAAACATAGACTGTAACTACATTGTGGCAGGGAACTGATGATGGCCTTGGGAGCAGCACATGTTAAATACTGTAGCTTCAAAACTGGTTTAAAACCTTTACATTAGATCAGAGAACCTCTTGCGGATCCAGATCAGGTCCCAGGAATTTGTCTTCGTCACCTTCTTTGACATTGTTAGATCGGTTCAACATCTTCAGGGATTTTTAAGATAATAATTATGTGGTTTCATAAGGGGACTGTTGGGCCTTCTGTTCCATTCTAGTTGCTTATACTTTTTTGTGATTTTGAAATTCCTTACAGTGACTGAAGGCAAAAATACTTGATAATATAGTAGATACTGTATGTTTCCATTGTAGCACATATGATTAAGAGGGTTTGACTTTAAGCTTCATCTCCTATTCCCCAGGACTTTTTATAGCAAATGGAGAAAACATAACATCACATGTCATACCATGTGAGCGTGTTTGCCGACACCACACTGCAACACGCTACTCAAGACAGAAGACCAAATAAAACACTTGCAAGCACAGGGCCCGCTGTCCAGACCCAGTGTAGCAGTGCTCCGACAGAAAAGGCTTTCGTATTGTGGAGTACAGGGAGAGGGAGAGAAATGAGGGGGTGAAGAAAAGAGAATGATGATTAGAGCTGGGGAGAAATAATAGTGGGGGAGCGGGAGAAATACATGGGGAATGGAATATAGAAGAATAAAGGAGAGCGAGATTGAGATAGGGAGAGAGCCGGAGAGGGAAGAGTGAGATAGGGAGGGGAGGGAGGGGGGATGCAGATATGGGGGTGGGTGGGTAATTTATGATTTAATCTAATGCAGTGTGGACCTGCTGTAAGTCACACAGACCTCAGCTGGGAGAGCGAGGGAGGGAGAGATGGAGAAATCAAGAGAGAGACATTAACCTTTCCTTGGAGCGAGTGCAGAGCTGCTTTATCTGACCACCATCGACTCCTGTAAACCTTCTCTCCTCTCCACCTCTGCTTCCCGCTCCCCAGACCTCACGGCCGTTTCCCAAATGTGTTATGTAATCACGATCAACCTCTACTTCACTGAGTCTAAGTAAGAATGTCAAAGTAAATGAGTCGATGTTGCTACTTTGCATCTCTGATTCATGCAAAGTTGTAGCGTTCCTCACGTTGCTCAGAACACCTGATGCCACATATGTGATCTTCACAGGAAGCGATGCCCACGTGCCTGCCTACACTTGTGTTGTGTTTGTGTTTAGCTCAGCAGAAGACCAGAGAAGGAAAGAGAAACTCAGAAGGAACTCAAACTTCATCAACGGAATAAAGCCCAAGGGAACAGCTGTCAGAAAACCACCCACACTGCATGACTGACGAGTTATTGCTGGGGAGTGCAGAATGAACGCGCCAAAGACCGAAACAACCTCACGAAAAAAATGAGAAATTCGAGGATTCGAAAATTTAACACAGCAGATCATGTATGTTTCTCACAGACTCATCCTGCAGCTCAGTGTGAGGTAACAAACAGTCAATCTGCAACATAAGCTGCCCCAGGAATCAGCTGTTGCCACGGGCGCCGCCAGAAGCACTTTAGATTGTTTTTACACAAAATCATATAATTTTTATTTAAATGTTCTGAGACGACGTGTGTTGCATAGAAATTAAACTTTTTTGACCCTGGATCAGTTTGTGTTTCCTCCAAACGCCAGAAAAAAACCCCATTGGTGATTACAAATAACCAGTATTATTAATAATCAGTTGTTGCCACGGGCATCACTGCTGGCATTTATAGATGAAAAATGTATGATCTCAGTCGTGATATGTGACTGTACGCAGGGTATGTCTGTGATTAATAATAAAAAACACTGCACTCTCTGTTGACTTAGATTCATGTATTTATTCTGTATTTTGTAGTCTATTCACACAAGAACACATCATAAAGTCTGCGTAACTACTCTTTACACCACGTCTCTTAAACTAAAATGTAATGAGCACAAGATCATATTTAAATCGCAAATTCCAGTAAGATAAGTTCTCAAAAAACAAATCTCAGATACTGAGACACAACTGAAAGACAGTGATTCACTTATCGGTCATATACAGGTTATATCAGTAAGTTATACCAAACTCTGGTGTAAAGTGATGATGCATATTTTTATTTCTATAGAAAAACACGTGGAAAGCAGGACTGATTGTTAGGGCCATTTAAAGGTAAAAAGAAAAATCGGAGATTTCAATATTAAGTCATAATTTGAGTCTATGTGTCATACCAGCGGAATCTGAAGCATCTTGTTCAGTTATAATTTAGTGGATGTTTCACAAATGTCACATCTGCACATGGTCATAAGAATCAGGACTTTGAAAAGATTGTGCAAGAAACTGAGTCTATTCTGAAGAAAGAAACACAGATTTGGAGGAAATTGCCTTTTTAATGGAGGAAGAAATGTTTGGTGGTTGATTGTAAGACGTCCATTATTCATCTGTGTGATATTTAAAGAGATTTCATAATTTCACGGAGATTGGTTCAAGGTTTTGGATCCAGAAGGAGTGGAACTATTAGGAGCATGGGTACGGGTTCGCCCTGCTTATTTCCTAAACATATTTTTTTCTTTATTTTTTATATATTTTTCTCATATATCTTGTCATCCATATTTTTTTTAATTCTAACATAACACTATAACTTATTTGGTTAAATTGCGATTTCAGTGTAATATTATGACTTCAGATTTTTCAAATTGCATCTTTATTCTCATAATAGTCTGACATAACTCTGAAATAGATTTGGTTCAATGTCACATTTCATACATTGATAACACTATCAAAAACGCAGGTCTATTGTACATGGTCAGGCCATATGATCCTGTAATTATACTCCTCACAGTGAATGTTTTTAAATTCCTTCATTTACTTTGTGATATAGAGTGACAGATGGCTATACACTCAACTATATGTAGAGCATATCGCATATAGAGTTATATCTAGTTAAGTATATAGGCAACGTCTATCTCATCTCATCACATTGTTAAACAGGAGACTGCCTTCATTAAATCATGTAAAGGGAATAGGGGAGGACATGCAGACACTTTTAAAATCAAAACCTTGGAGCAAGATGACAATGCTAACAAATACACACCCATGTTGTATAAAGATTAGACAAAGCAATTATTGTACAACATTATTATAGATTAAATTATATATTACATTATATGGAAACAGCATTATTCATATTAGTATTAAACAAATAAAGGGGGAAAAAAACGTGTTGGTGGACAAATTGGTAGGCACCACAAGAAATAAAAGGAAAAAGTATTAAAAAAAAACATTATCTCTGGTTCTGCTGCATCAATTTTGACCCTTTTTGTCTGGTGTGATACTGACAATGAGTGTAATGCTAAACTCGCTAAAAGAGGAGTATTCTTAAGTAAATAGCAAGTGTCTGAGGTGAAGTGTAAGTGTTAGGAGAAAAGATGAAAGATCAGAGAAAGAGGTTATCGAGTACATTGAGGTGCAGCTGATAGAAGGAGGCACCTTGAAGAGAAACACTCGACTGCAAGACTCAAAGATCAAACTGATGATGATGAAGAAGTTAGTTGCAGAAAAACCGCTGCACTCATTTTTCCCCCTCAGGAAGTTTCCTAACTGAGGGAAATGACCTGGAAGTATCTAAGTGGCAGCAGTGTTGAGAACTGGTCGAATTCTCTAAATGCTGTGGAGAAGATGCTTCAATGCTTCTTTTCTAATCTCCTTTAGCAGAAGCAGTTACATTTAAAGCTGAACATCAGTTTATTTCTTTGTGCATCACATCCTGCACAGCCCACATCCACAGCAGGCAATTATCATTCGCCTGTATTTCTTTGTGTGACTGCACCTGCTGAAGAGCAGGCATATTGAATACCTTCATAGTTAATACATTAACATCATCATAATAAATATATATAAACATAGATATTATAGATTATATAGACTAATATTGTCATTAAATCCCCTCCATAATAGAATCCACTAAAGATGCATTTCTCTATGTGTCAAATGTATAAATATGTGTCAAAAGTACTTTATTGCATATTTCTGAATAGAATTTATTTTGGCTCCTTATATGAAAAATATAATTATTTCAATGGCTCATCCTTAAAGTATATTTTATAGTATGAGTTGCTGTTGTTACCTATGACATAATTTTAAGCCTGCATTCCTCTTTTCCTAACTCCTTCATCACACAAAATTGGAGAGGAGTTAGTTTTGACCACAGCAAAACAGATGACAGAAGAGCAGTTATAAATCAACATGGCACCAGCAGGGGCAATGTCTCCAGGAGAATGGGACTGAACCACCCACCCTCTGGTTAGTAGGGTCCCGGCCACTTGTTGATGTTTTCCTTTAGCTGTGAAACAGTTCTGTTGCAATGGCATTTTACATAATCTGTGTGCAGAAATGTTTTTGGAGAAGCCTGTCATTGTCAGTCACAGGTTTCCTGTGAGAGAGACTGTCAACCCAGCTGCTTCCTGCTGTGGTTTCTTGTACTCCGCCTGTTACAAAAAAAAGGGATTCAATCCCTGCTCTTCAAAACTCAGTGGAGTTAGCCAATGCCATGGTAATGGGCAGCATCAGCGCCTTCTACTGGAGTGCAACTCTTGTGTCTGCATCAATAATCTCCCTCCACAGAACCATTTGCCTGGATAAATATTGGTTTTGCGTTGGCCCCTGTAATGGCACCCTGTGCAGGCGGCGGGGCCTGTAAGTGACGTTGTCTGTCACGCTGTTGGCAGGCTGGCGTGGGAGTCGTTGGCACATTGTGGGGTCTCTCCAACGCTCATTTGAATTCGCTTGTCCCCAATCATGCCACTACTCTCAGCGACTACACACTTCCACACTCCACTCACACACTACTCCCACTACCTGTTTGGGCGCCGGCGCACTCATTTGCATGAAATAAGATGGAAATGGAGCCCTTATTTATGCCAACAGAAATGGAGTGTGTTATTAATGGCACTATTGTGCAAAAGAGACGGTGGCGGTAAGAATACATTACAGAGGCTATTTCTGGAGTGGCTCGAGTCACGCAGAGGGTAATGCTTTACAGGTCCCTGATGACTTCTACAGTCTGGGAGCCAACGCTCTGGATGGGCTGTGTGGTTATGTGCATTTTTCTATGTGAATGTGTGCATTTTTGTGTAGGCCTGTGTTTGTGCCGTATGTGTCTGCATGAGTTTATCTACAGTCAGAACATATGAGTGTGGGTGCATTTGCGCCTGTGTACTGGCTCACGCCTGGTGAATGTGATTCTAGGAGATGATCATTTGTATGTTGACTGGTGATGGATGGGTTTCCTGTGATTGACAGGTCTCCATTCATACACACTTCATTGTGAGACTGTGTTGTGTAGGCTGGAGCAGGAGGGAGGCAGAGCTCCATTTCTGTCAGTCAGACATTGATACTGAGATTTGTGGAGTTCAGTGGGTCAGTTTTGTTTTTATAAGTCACTAAAATGGGAGGAAGAAAAAGGTCTTGTGGGAGCTGTTGCCCATTATTTTTGTCTTGCCAATTTGTGCCCTGAAATATAGACAGGTGTTTTGGAAGTTTAAGAAAATGTGTCTGTTTTCAGCCTGCAGTCGCAGCATCGTCTCATATTGTGATTATAATTCATGTATTTTTGGTCATTATTGTGCTTCTCCCTAAACAATCTACCAAAATCTGCTCTGGTTTCCCCTCAGCTATGTAGCAGAGTATTTTTAGTCACACTAGCAGGTTGAATTTGCTGGTCGGTTTGTCGATCCACCACTGACATACTGTATCTCAAGATTTACTTGATGGACTGGCACACAGTTTTTGGACACACTTTTGTGGTTTAAAGGCAGTGAACCCGAAAACCCCCCTTACCTGACTTGTCTCAGCACACCACCATGAGGTTGTACTTTAGAGTGACGTGTTTCAACCATTGACTGCATATAAAGGTGTCAACATACATTTTATTGTAATTATTTTTCATTTAATCAATTAAAAAATAATTTGGTACACAGATTCATGTTTTGCTCACAGTGAATCAAGGCTAGGGGATTTGGGGATCCTGGAAAAGTCTCCAGTCATGCCAATGAGTGGACGGACAGGGTGCGTGCAGGCAGGCAGGTCAGCCAGTGACAGACAGGTATGCCAGCCAATCATTCAGTCCAAATGAAATCATTGGTGATGTTTATTCAGACAACTTTATATGTTGTCGGGTAGGGCTGGGTGAAATCAATATCATGATTATTTGGAATTACAATTAATGATTGACTATTTTATGCCGCCCCACTGGATCACGAAGTGCATTACTCGGTGCCAGGCAACAAGTGACTATTCTCCTCTGCTCTTTTCTAATGGCTCACATGTAAAACTGATCTTAATAACAACCCACTGAATTCATATTTATATTCCTGGATAAACGGGGCGTCGCTTCTCCTGCCACAGTGAAGTTAAATCACGGTGTTACGTCCTAATCTGCAGGAGGAACTTCTCTCCTGCCTGTAGGAGTGTGTGGGTGTGTGCTCGTCTCTGTGGCTCTTCACACAAACTGATAACCACATTTATGTAGTTATTAATCATTGATATCGGATAATGAATCCAGATCGTTACAGTCGCTTCACACTGGTGTCCTGGCTGTGCGGGTCAAGTCCCCTCTCGAAGTATGTGTGGCAGGTAAACTGCCTGAATGCAAAATGTTGGACTTGTTCTCAATCAAATACATCTCTCATCAAGCTTTGAGTGAATCAAACAAGCACAAAGTAAACTTTAGTACTTTTCATGTCCTAATAAATTCTGATTAGTATTAATTCATTGTTAAAGTGTGAAGTGAGTGTAGGTCAGCAGGGGCAGTAGGACAATACGCATGGTACAAGGTTACTGGACATGTAATGAGCAACTGCCCTGACCCTGAAGCAGCACATCGGGGCCGACACTGCAAAATGAATGAAGGGGAAACCCGGCAGCTTGTGAATGCACGCATTGGGGAAAGTATTAACTGAATTAACCGACATGAGCAGGATTAGGTCAGTGTGAGATGTTGACTTTGATACATTTACGGTTAATAACTAGCTCTACATCGTGGATTTCACATGAAGAGGATTTCGACAAATGAGATTAAATGAGTTTTAGAAACATATTACCAAGCCTACCTTATTACCTAATTAATGGCTAGCTCCATGCACTCATAACCTAAGCACTGTTAAAATGGTCATGCACTCACCACTAAACATTCGTACATATTAAACAGATGTTGTCCTTTGAAATTGTGGTGGGGGAATTTATTGTTATGTACCAGATAAAACAGGAACAAATTGAATGTCTATTCGTATTTCTTTCTCATGGAAAGTGCAGTGTTATGCAGGAAGCAAAACCCACACAAAACCCACATTTCTTGTCACATTGACTGACCCCGGCAGACATTGAGCCCCTTCCCTTGATGTGACATGACCCCGCTGACCTTTGTCATCTCTCCTAAACCTGAACCTGCTTCACCACTCACCCTTGATTGGCCCCTGGGTGACCCACGACCTTTAACCTTATAAGCTCTGGTGTTCCCAGGCTGCCTCAGAGGAGCGAGAGCATGCTGGGTAAACATTATGAGCTACTCAACTTTGTGAACGCCACAGCTGCACACAAACAAAGGAGGGAGTAGAATGAGAGAAAACGGTAGTTCTGTAAATCTGTAATAATATACGAGTGAAATCTTGATTTCCTTTCACTTTTTCTATGTTTGCACTGATTGTGTTCTGCTCATGTGTCTTTGCATGTGGATTTAGTATCTTACTTAGCAGCTCGGAGCGCCTGGGATGAAGGAGTGTAGTAAAATAGAGACCAGACTTGTTTGTGCATGTTTCACGCTGCCTTGTTTTTAATAGAGTTTATTAGCATGTGAGTGGCATTCTCAGAGCACGTCTCAGCTGTCCTGCTGATTTTAAATTTTAAAATCGCATGTTAAAACAGGAAGATGGAGAACAAAAAATACCCATTAACTGGAAATTCCACCTACCAGGGCTAAATTGGTGTAAATAGTATTGTTTCCCTCTCTGTCAAAGATATATGGAATGCCGTTTGGCTGATGGCTCCAATAAATGCTGCAGCCAGGCAGGCGTAGAGATATAACAGATATGCTCCAACACTGCGTCTAACCACTGGGCTGTGTAACTGGTCCTATGCACCATTTGTCATGTGTTTGTGTGTGTGTGTGGATGTGTCGGTGGGGCGTGGGGAGGGGGGGGGTTGTAGGTAACAAGAATTTAGGAGAGGGGGAAACAAAGCAATTGAGTCAAGAGAGAGAAAAGACAGAAAAACAGTGTAAAGACAGGGAGGAGAGATGGAGAGCCGAGAGAGAGAGAGAGAGAGAGAGAGAAAGAGAGAGCTGGTGTTGGGAAAACACACATCAAATAAGCTAATGTCAAGGCCAGCGTGGTCCCATAACTTCTCCATTCAACGAGAGGTCAAACTGGGGTCAAGCTCTATTGATTTCTTTCTAGGCTTTGTGGCAGTATTTCTCTCAGCTAATAGCAGGTTGCAGGCCTTCACCAGCGCTGGATGGGATCACCGTATAACATGGGAGAGAGCTATTTCTGGACGAATATTAAAATGATCCCCTCCGTATGTCTGGCACAGTAAATGTTATGATAGGAAAGATTGTGTTATATGCACAGTAGTTACAGAAATACAACAGATAGAAGTTTGAGTGCACAATTTACGCTTCATGTGTTTATCTCTATACACTTGTCACGTGCATGCAGAGTGCGTGCGTGTGTTTTGACTGCATGTTTGTTTCGGTATTAAGCTCATCATTTTTGCATGTGCACTGCATCGGTGTGTTAGTACACGCACACGCGCACACACACACACAACCATATCGGCGTGTTCCTGTGTCCGCTGGCGTGTGGTGATGGATCGCAGCAGTTCCCTGTTTACCTAGCCTCATGATTTCCTGTGCGTGCGTGTAACAAGTGGAGTTTGGCAGGATTAATGAGCACACAGCTTGCTGAATGGGTGTTTGGCTCCGCAAAGCACTCCATCATAGCCTGATGCTGCTACCATATCCCTCACAAACACACACACACACACACACACACACACACACACACACATACATACACTGACACACACACACACACACACAACATGCACTCTGCAACTCACCACTTACCCTTGCTCTTAATTACACATGCTTAGCCAAGTCCCATTAAGCAAGCCCCCACCCCTCATGCTAAACAATGTTAAGGCATCCACATTTCTCATAGAGTGCAGTGTTTAAATACACTATAGTCTCCATACCGCAGTGTGTAGGAGGTAAATTGTTCTAATACATTCGCTTGAGTGGGGAATAGAGAAAGAGAGTGATACTTTTTAGAAAGTTCCAACTCATAACCAAACATATATTATAATTGTATATTATAATATGCAATGCTTATGATAAATTAATCATATATTAATCAATATTTTCATTTTGATTATTTACATGTTAGTTTACATGTCGGTATTTCAACTAATATTACTTGGGTGTGTAGTGTGTATCTGAACTGTCTTTAGGTGATTTTTTAGTATTTTTTTTAGAGTCAAACTAATTGGCTTTTTGGATCTAAAATATTACATTTTATCAGTGATATGTGTGAATGACTTTATTGAGATTGTAGCTGGTGAATGAATGTCAGTGTCATGAATGATATTTCACTGATCTGTTCAGAATTGATATATTACAAAGCATATATTTTTTGCCACTTTCAAAAATCACTTTACTGGACAATGACTGGGATCGTGGAGTTTAAAAAAATCAACCACTGGTGTCATTTAATGACATACGGACCAGTAGAAAGGATACTGTGTATGAGTGCAAGTAGCTGAATGGTATAGACACATGCCATTAGAGCTATGGCTGGTAATCCTGGAAAAGCTGAAAAAGCTTGAAAAAAAAAGCAACAGATACATTCCACCCCCTTCCATCGGCCCTCTCGTCAAAGTCACGCCCCCAAAACACATGAACACACACTGACAAATGCGAGGAGCCGACGCTTACGTGACTCCGCTCGCTAACTTCTGACTATCGTCTCTGCTGCAGCACTTCATTTCTCTGGCTGAAGACTCCGGTCATGTGCAGTGAGAGCGCGGGCGGAGCGTGCACAGGCGGGCAGGTTGGTTAGTGACAGACAGCTACGCCAGCCAATCATTTCATCCAGTCTGGAACTGCTCATGCTTTGTACAATCCTGCCACAGACGCCGTCTTTTTGTCAGACAACTTTATTTATTAATGGTTATCAGGGCGTGAAGAGGATTTCGACAAAAAAGATAAAAAGTGTTTCAGAAGCAAATGACCTCCCCTACACCTCTAGTGTGATTCCAACTGGACACATGAGTTGCATGTCATACCCCTCTCCTCATATTTGATGTGTTCAGATCCAGTGTGCGAATGTGATAAAAACCTTTCTGTAATATTGAAACATAGATAGCACTGGTTTGAGAACTCACATAGAGGGAGTGGATGTTACATTTAATACACTGCCAGTATGTGTTGGCATTTAAAATGAGGACTCCTTAAACGAAGCTGCATTGATTTAGATAATTTATTATTTAAATCATCCCGTTTAATTTAGCTGCTGGCTCTAAGATAGCTGTGGCTATAATTAGGAAGCTAACAACGCCGAACCTGCGTGTTTGGTTAAATGATTTCACTTTCTCTGTAGCCGTTGCTCACAGCACTTTGTTATAGACACAACTGTACAACCAATCAGATCACAGCTTATCACAAATGAGGACTACTTGCTGGTTACTTTCCACTCATGCAGGTTTTTTGTACTCAGTCTGTATGGCTATTCTGAAGCAGTTTTATTAGTCTGGGATAATCTTATATTATCTGTGTTTCACTGTTGTAAAGATCCCTCATATCAGCCCATGAGTCTGTGTTGAGGGTCAAAGCCTGGAGCTGGATACATAGTAAAATGAGAGCATATAATTAAATGCAATAAGAAGTAACTGAAATTTGTATGTGTTTCTGTGCACAATCAGTATTATATATTCTTTTGCATGATACAGTTTGCAAAAGACTACTTTAACTGTGTTTCTCATTCTGTTTGTTGGTGTGTTTTCTCTTTGAGTGTATGTGTGCGTGTGTGTGGCCTGAAAGGGGGATGGTAAAAAGGAGGACATGGGGGTAGAGCAGAAATCAAATCACTTAATTGCAGCATTTTTCATCTCCATCTTTTGTTTTATGGCGGCTGAGGGCCGGCGAGCAACTCAGGCTGTGATTCATGAACGTCAGGGAGGCCCATGAGCAGCGCCATCCCTCATCGGCACCCAGCCGCCCGCATACCCAAAGCACCCACACAATTACCATGATGAATATTACTTGTTTTTGTTGTTTGGTTCTTCTTTTTTTCCTCCATTCTTCCACTTCGCTACCTTCATCTGGTTTTAGTGGGAAAGGGGTGTTGCTTAATGCAGCCGCTGAGCTGTCAGAAATAAACAATTTACCATTTCAGGTTCATTCCTCCCTCTGCACCCTCGTCTTATGAGAGCTGAGCCCACTGAGACTGGGAGAGAGCAGATGCAGAAAGATAGGCATGCACGGGGAGAGAGAGAGAGGGCGGGAGATCCAGATAAGGAGGAGATAAATATAGGGAGGGGAGACGAGAGATGTGTTCATAGATGCTGCGACCAGATTTAGGGAGTGGAGGATATCAGAATGGAAGGAGGGAGTGGGGATGCCGTGAAAGCGGAAGGGACAGAAAGGTACAGGAAGTAAGTAGGAGATGCTGAGAGATATTACACATCTGAGAGGGAAAGAGAGGCAGAGAGACCTAAAAGATGAGAAGAAGTTGGATAAGAAGACAGAGGCTGCAGGATAGATAGTGGGAGGGAGTGTGTGAGAGAATGAGAGCAGCACCGGAAGGACAGATAAGAGGAAAAGAGAGCAGAGAGATAGACGAGAGGATGAAATCATAGAGAAGCTTTTTAGGATCATCTTGAGTGTGTGATATATCAATACTGAATTGATTTTTATTATTTCAGAGTTTAAAAAATCTGAATAGTATTTTTTATTTAAATATATGTATCCTGTAGCATTGACATTTCAAGAATCCCTAAATTTGGTTATTAAATAGTTGTGACAAATATCCTAAAGAAACACAGAAAATATGACAGTAATGTTAATCCATAGTTTTCACTTCAAATAAGTATCTATAACATCAGTAGAAATACAACTAAAGTGTCTTCTTCAGTTAATACTGATATGTCTGTGATCACTTGGGTAATTTTACACAGGAAGTGGAAATTCTCAAATCTTTTCATCTTATTCATGGAGTCATTTTATAATTGAAATCCCTGAACCTTTTTAAAACGTGCAGAATTTGTAAAGGACAAAAAAAAGTTTTTTTATAAAACTGTGCACATACAACTTAGTATTGTTCAGTAACTCAGGAGAAACTATACCAGGACCCTAAAGTATAAACTAAATGGAATTTAGTTTAGTTTGTTATTTACAATTGCGTTTCCTGTCTGAAAAACATGTTCAGGAGTGAAGATGTGAAGAAAGCCTCTCAAACATACGACATGCTAATGTTTTTAACGATGATTTGATGATGTGATTGATTCAATGTTGCACAAAATACACATGTATTATTGTTTGGAAATGTTTACCAAAATTACTGTTGTGATTCAGTGCTGTGGCTTAGAGATAAAACTGCCGTGGCTTGATTGACAGCCGTAGTAACAACAGTTCCAGGTTAACAATCCCAGCTGTGAGCACAGAATGTGACCTTTAAAAATGTTGGATAAATAAAGCAGTTTTCACTGAAAGGCACAAAGAGTGGGTGACCCATCTTTTCTTTTCTTTTTTGTCTCTTGGCTTCAGTCAACACCCACATTGCTCAGTATCCAGTAATTCAGCTCTCAGGGGAGATATAGTTAGAAGTTAATATTGTAGCTTTGTGCAGTTGGTTATTTGCAGTTGGTTATGCATAGATTTTATAGTTGTATTTGAGAATTGATTTGTATATTTTAATTAGAAAAATACTGGCTTCACACATGTCTGTATCACACATACAATGACAAATAAAAAATCAAGGCACACGTATACTAACATACATGCACACAGAGGTTTTGATCACACGCTCGGCCAAATAAACCTGCCCTGGAAGCGAGGTTGCCTCCCTATCGTGTCCTCATAGTGAGCTGTGTGTGTGTTGCACCAGTGCCGCACCGCACACACTGCGATAAACACAAAGGAACAGACAAGAAACGAAAGATGAAACAGAAGCAGAGCCTCAGACATCATGTCAGCTCATCACTGTGGTTGTCTGTGCGTTTGTTTGCATCCCTCACAGCGGTGGACAGAAGTGGGTAGAAGAAAGAGCTGCGAGCACGGACAACACGTGTGTGTTTGAGCCTGGCTGGGCATTTCTGATGAATGCGTGAGTGTGTGTGTGTGTGTGTGGGCACCCAACCTGGGAGTGGCAGAGAAGGTGAAGCATGTGTGGGAGAAAAAGTGATGGTGATGCCACGTATCAAAAGAAAGCACCATTAGCCACAAGCCACATTTACTTCTCTGAACAATCTGTGATGGGTAAAAGCAATTTTGGCTAATGTAGAATAAAGAGATAATCAAGTGGTCATTTAATATGCGTAGTGATTTTCACAGTAGCTGAATGGAAACAGCCGGCAATGTTTATTAGAATAGCACCTTTCACCTTTTAACCTTTCAGAAAGGCTTTTAGAAATGCTTTATAAAAGATATAAAGAGACATTGAGACAAGATTTTAAATTAATACAGAACAATATAAAACTAGAATGGAAGTCAGTTGAGCACATACCTCTGCCAAGGCCCAACAGTTCCTTTAAATTGAATCAAGCTGCACCAAATTACACACACAAATAACTGATTTACTTTATCAAGATCTGTGAATGATTCCATGGGAAAGCAATGATATGCCCCTGGTTCTGGATCTGCACTAAAATGTAATTATTCCCTGACCCATGCAGCATCCTTCCATCAAGTTTCCCGGTAATTAGTCTTTTACACAACATGTAATCTTCTAAAAACAAACAAACATACATACCAACCGACCAACAAATGAATGGGTTTGCAAACCCATTTGCTACGTTTATGCAAACCTCTTTTGCAGAGTAATCAACAGCATTTTAATAAGAGTCGAACAAAACAAGATACAATGTCACTAATAAACTAAGGTAGAATAAGAAAAATCAAACAGCAGGATACGACTTACTTTCTCTGAAAAATGACAATCAATGTAAAAGACTTGAAGGTGAGGTCAAATAAAGAATAGATCAACAGAAAATTACTAAACTCTTGATATAAAAAACAACCTCTCTCTTGTTCTATATTTTGTGTTTTCCATTCCATCCATGCATTTCAAAGAGAGAGACATCTCTGTCATCACTGTTGTTTTCAGACATGCACTCCTACGGGCTGTATGTGTGAATGTAAATGTCCGAGTGAGTGCCACCGGAGTTTCTGCGGACTTTCTCTGCCCGGCCCCCCCTGTTCCGCAGAAACTGCAAAGTAGCTGATGTGAGAAAAAAAAATCAGGAGATCCTCTGTTGATGAAGTTTCTAACATGCAGACACAAAATTGGAAAAAGACAAAACAAATTTAACCGGATGAAAAGCGGTGTCATAAACGTAGAGCACACAGACAATGTCAAGAGGGCTTTTGGTGATAAGGGCTGGTGTTGATGTGCTGTAAACAATTAATTCCCCAGCATGTCACATGTTACATCCTGCCTCTGTCTGCTGCTCCACTCACGCTGCGTCGTTCACGTGAAAGGAAACGTCTGGAGAAACCCACAGTTCCTCCAGAAGTCATGTCCAAAAAGAGCTTTACTCTATTTGAGATTCAACGGTGGAACCAGAACTGCTGCCCGTGAAGCAGCGGGAGCATTATCAACACCTGAGTGCTTATGAATTAAGCTTCAGTCTTTCAGGTAGAGATACTCCATGGAGTTACATCTTGATAAACCTAAAGGCCACAGCAAATCTACTCAGCAGAAACAACACAAAATTGCATTTTCCTCAGTGTAAACCCAAAGAGGCTCGCAATTTATTGTGGAAAAACAAACAACTACACTGACGTAATTGAAGTGGATCTGTTCTAAGCTGCTGTCTCACACACAGTCTCACTCAGAGTGCAAACACAACGAATTCAGACAGCTTGATGGCAGCTGTTGGTTAATTTTCTACATTCCCTTGTTTTCGTTCTGTACATATACTGATGCTGTCAACACATGATGAGATGCTGTTTTTACAAAGGAAGTAATATGTTGCCTCACAAGTGTTGTTAACACTTTTAAAGTATTTAATATTACATATTAATAAAAATCTGCTTGTTGCTTAAACACATACTTCTTAATAAAAGTGATTTTGAGGCAAAACTTAAAAGTAGTTTGACCTAGAATAGTTTTTTATGTACAGTACTTCGGGACAAGTGAGGAAGGTGAATAAAGTAACACATTTTAAGGCAATTAAATCGCACTTTTTAATAAACACTTTTTTATCAAGGCAGACTTCGGTGGCTTAGGTGTGGCAGTGTCTATATTTTGTCAAACTCAATTTAACACCCACTAGGATGAGAAAAACTGTGAAGTAACACATACTTTTTTTGTATCTTAAACAGCAGAAGACACAAAGTATGCGTTTCTCTACCAGAGAGATGAAGAGGAAGCAAACAAAGGGGCACCAGGGCAAAATCAAAGAAAGAATAGATTCAACTGACTAAACCCAGTGCAGAGAAAAAACAAGGTGCATTTTATACCATTACAAAAAAAGTATTCTTTCATTATTTTTGTTTAGTTGTTTCTTCTTTCGAGCTTCTGTGTTTCACATGATTCACGCATCAAGATACTGAGTCTAAAATTAGGTTATATACTTTTATTATTGCCAACCATTTCCTTAGGTATCACTTATTATTTGAGATTTTTATTTATTTTTCCTACCAGATTAATTTTCAGTTTATTGAAATAGTTTCTATTTATAATAAAAATAAATGAATGCCTGAGACAAACATGCACTGGTATGGTATTTGGGAGTTTTCTTTAATATATATTATATTTATATCTCATTCATCCACATCTATACCATATACAGAACATCATCAGCTCTTCCTTTATACAGTATTTATAGATACAAGTATCAGTGCAGAACAGTCAGTTAATGAGGAAGACTTCAGTGCACCAGTGCCCGCGGGGCAGACAGTGAACTGTGTGTGTGCGTGTGACTGTGCACGTGTGTGAGTGTAGACTGTAGCCAGCTTTTAAATATTAATCTCAAGGTCAAAGGGAGAGAGCTTTTTGATATTCATGCAGGGTGCCGTACCCTGTTTCTGGTGCTGGAGCCGTACCCACGCTGCTGCCTTTCTCACTGGCTCACTGGGTCATTTTGTCTGCTCCTGTTTTCTCCTTTTCTTTCTCTGATGTGTCGGCACAGTGTGTAGACTCACGGACACAGAACATATGCAGCCATGTAAAGGTGCCGCATGTGCTCTTTACTGCAGTTTAACATTGGAGCATCATCACCACAGTTGAGATCAGCAGCTTTTTGTTTCTGCCATGATGGATTTTGTAAAATATCCGCTCGGCTGATTTTTTGCACGATAGGATTTCAGATTTCCTGGTGTCAGTTAAGAGCGAAATGAAAGATGATTACGTTTTCTTCTTCAATCAAGAGAAAGAGGAAACATATGTACAACTGGAATGGGACTCAATCGAGCGCATATCCGCCAAGGCCCAACAGTCCCCTCAAATTTCACACACTCATCAGTTCCCTAAATGTACAACATTTTTTCATCTAGATCAATGAATTATAATTATTACCTGGGAAAATATTGGAATGTTGAAATAACGCCCTTGCTTACAATGTTAAATAGTAAAATAAAAAATCCTGGATCTGCCCCCTGATCCAGATATTTATTTTTTTATTTTTTCAAAGAGCAAGCTCCTTGCTCACAATTTTCTTCTCTGGTATTTGACGGACCCTCGATGCAGACTTTATCGCCACCTCCTGGTCTGGCATGCTTGTTTTATCATTTGTAGTCGTTTTTATGTTCTCGTCTGGACGGAGATGTTTTGTACAATGAAGGTCGTGTGGTCTGAGATTTCTTTATAAATAAAGGGGAATATATCCACGGTGACTTGGTCCTCCCCCCCACATGATCTGTACTGACTTTAGCTCAATCGATAACAAAAGATCATAAACTCATCATAAATTTTCATGCAGACAAAATTGACAAAGTCAAATAATCTATTCACTAAAATGAGATACTGATACTTTTTGCCTCAGATTTGTCTCAGCATGTGTAGGTAAAAATATTTGGGGAGGATGAATGGATCTCTGTGGAGAAGTGACATTTTTCATGATGTCAGTATCTAGATAGCTCTTAGATTGACAATTTATGTGGCACATTATTTTTATCCCAGAGGCGGCTGTCATATCATATGAATTGGGCAGTTCTGTGTCATACGTGTTTCTGCAACAGGCATTGTGTTGCTTATAGCAAAGAGGCATATCTAACAAACCCCCACCACTGTATGTTGCAGTGCTGTATGTATACTTTGATGCCAGATAATCTGTGTACGTGCATACAGCATTGAAGAAATGTATGATTTAAAGATTAGACTGTGTGTTCGTAGTATTCACTGCACTGTGTGTCTCCATCACAGCTGCCCTACACTGTAGTTAAGTTACACTGTACACTGTTACGCTGTAGTTAAGTTGAGAGCTCCTGGGACTCCTTATTATTTAAGCCATTTATCAAACTGGCCCTTTTGTCCCTTGTGGTGGAACACATGAACACACACACGCACGCACGCACGCACACACGCACGCACGCACGCACACACACACCAGGGAAGCATGTTACACTGAGTAAATGATAATTCACTCCTTCATTTGGTTAAGTGCGAGGACTAAGCCCACAGTAAACAGAACGAAGAGAGACAGACATGAACGGTGCACTTTACAGAGGAAATGAGTCTGAATGCTGTAGTGCTGCACTGACTCTACATACCTTCTCTATGGAGCTGCTGTACAGTCATGTTGTGTCATGTAGAGGTTGATAAGGTTCAGTGTGAACATGGTTGACCGTGGACTTAATGAGCTCCACGCCTATTTCTTCTACAAACTGCTGATACATACAGTGCAGTCGGGCTCGCTTCAAATCATGTGCTTCTGCTTCTTTATGTGTAATGTGGTTAGAGGGTAGGTGGCGCTTTCAAGTCACATGTAGAATGCCATTATGGATAGCTCTGAACCACCAAACACAGCTCACTTTGCTTGGATCTACGTCTTTGAATTGTACAATCTTTTTGAATTCAGTTTGAAGTCAGATATTCTTTTTTATTCCAAAAAATCTAATATAAATATATAAATTTAAGTATTTTGGTTTGACAGTGGATTTTGGAAGGAGATGGAGAGGTGAGGGGTGTTCAGCTGCAATATGCAACTTCAACACTAGATATCACTATATTCTACACACTGTACCTTTAATTGATGCATTTAAAATGGTTCCAGTGCCTAAATGGTGCAAGAACTTTTTTCTTTAAAGAAGGCACAAAACTACAGCCGATAATAAGAAGGGCTTTGTTATTTCTAAGTCAAATTTGAACTGTTAACAATTTTGGTCACAATTTTGCAAAGCCTATTCTATTACTAGTGTTGAATCTCATCATATGAGAGGTACAGAATGACTTCAATTTCATGAATGAACATGGCACAATACTTTTTATAGGCTTGCGTAATCTCTTCTGTTAGACATTGTTCAAAATATATTGATGCTTCCACATGCATGTGTCACCATCGTGTTCTACATCCAAGCTTGTCCTCCTCAGTCCAAATATTTGGTCTGTCAGCGCGGCCATGACAGCAGATGTAGCTGCCTATCACCGTGTTTTAACAGACTAACTCCTGGTTTCCCCTGTCAGTGTCAGAGTGACACCCCGGCTCTGATCCCAGCCGCACTCAGGTATGTAACTGACTGCTCTGTTTCCCCGTAATTACACTGCGAACCTGACGCAGTCTCCAATGCCTGAGTGTGCGCTATCTGTGTTTTTTTCATTGAGTGTGTGTGTGTGTTTTTTTGTGTGTGTGTGTGTGTGTGTTTTTGTGTGTGTGTGTGTGTGTCTTTTCACCCCAGGCAGGAACATGTCATTTCCTGTGCTCCTGTCCTTCTGGTAGACAGATACAATATTAAGAGCCACAAATCTGAGTGTGAGTTGAGAGGAGACATGGGAGGTAGGGGTGGGGGTGTTGGGGGATGGGGAGGAGAGGAGAGGGGAGAGAAGAGTGCGGAGATGACAGTAATAATAGCATATAGACAATAGTCAGGGAGGGAGACAGCGATTGAGTGCAGTCGTACAAGTCGTGTCAAAAGACAGGATGGGCAGACAAAAAAGATATCAGGCGTGAATCAAGATTTAAGGAGAGACGCGTTGAAAACAGTATTGTCACAAAGTCTTATCTCAGTCACAGCATGAATTCTCCTATCTGTGTTTTTTACAGCATGCTCAATTATCTTTCCCACTAACAGCCTGTTACTGTAGAGTACTATACATTTTTATCCCTTCATGATTACCCATTGATTCTCCATTATTTCTCTTCACACGATTTAATGTTTGTCGTGGAAGGACAAATCTGTATACGGTACATGTGTTATTTGAATTATTTCCTGAAGATCAATTGACCGTTATGTCATTATCAAGTCAGCAGGCACATTGCCTTAGTCTATTATCGCTGGGGGTTTAATAGTTAATGTATAATTGTTCGGATAATGTACTTAAAGAGAAGATATAGCTTCAGCACAACATTGTAAGCGACTCCAGTTATGTTTTCTGCACGAATGGAGATGTGTTAAAGTGCGTTTATTATCATGCGAGACCCCATCTGCTTTGCATTTTTACATATAGTGCAGTGCCCATTGTAAACATGCCTATTTGGAAATTTGTATTCATGCTGCCAATCTCCTTATATACCACTTTCTTAAAAGGTTCTGTTTGATTTAGATGTGAAGTTCAGTGAACTCGCTGTCATGTTTTTTTTACCAGTTTGAGACAACTGCTGGTTTGTGACATGGAGCCATTTGAAGATGGTAAACTGTGGCCTTAAAGGGATGAAGATGGTCAGCAATAGTACTTATATACAGTGGCATTCAAACCATTATTGATTGGTTGTTGTGACCCAGCTCTTGAGGGGCAAAATCTACCTAACCTCCAAACAACACAGGCAGAGTGAAAACAAAACCTAAATAACTATTCTACTACTGAAACAAAAACACATCCAATAACAGCACCTCTGTTCCCACTGTGGTTACTGAAATGTATCTACAATATATGAGTGCAGTATCATAATAGGTAAAAGTAAACCTGACCAAGCAGTTTCCCAAATGATTTGCAATCTCAAAGTTCCTCAACAAAGTTATTACAAAGCGATTATCAAACGATTCTCCAATGAAGTCTGAATTGATGAACCTGATTGGAGAGGGTGTCCGTCAGGTCCAACAGGGAGTAGGAAAGTCAGGTACCACACCTCCAGGCGGTGTCACTCACACATCCTGTTTTCAACTTCAAGAGTTAAATACATCATAGAGAAGAGGGAGTGCTAATGGCTTTAACTTTGGTGTCATGGGGCCCAAGGTTTGACTAAGAAACTCTGATCACACCATTACACCACCACCATTCTGGACTGATGACATAAGGCAGGTTGGGTCCATGGATTCATGTTGTTGACACTAAATTTTGAGCCTTCTGCAGCCTTGTGTACTGCAGCCTCAGGTTTCTCTACTTGGCTGACAGCAGTGGAACTAGATATGGGCCTACCATGTTGTGCATGCTGAGATGATCTTCAGGTAACAGTTGTGAAGAGGTTATCTGAGTTACCAAAGCCTCTCAGTCCAGCTCCGACCAGTCTATAACAACCCACCTCTGACCTCTCTTGTTCAAACAGCGTTTCCGTCAGCAGACATGCTGCTTACTGGATGTTTTTTTGTTTTTCACACCAGCCTCGAGGCTGACGTGTGAAACTCCCAGGAGATCAGCAGTTTTACTCAAACTGTCCAAAAATGATGACACAATCAAAGTCACTGAGATCACAGTGTTTCCTCTTTCTGACGTTAACTGAAGCTACAGATTTTGGTCTGCGTGATTTTGAGGATTGCACTGCTGCCACATGATTGGCTGATTGGATGATTGCATGAATAAGCAGATGTGCAGATGCTCCCGATAAAATGCTCAATGTTTATACAAACTTAAGCTGGTAAATTAGTTGGAGTTCCCATTCAACTTATGATAATGTTGACGCCATCATCAAAAACAACACAGGACATCAGAAACTCGTAGGTGAACTCACAAGCAGCTCATACACAGCACTTCTTTTTAGTTCTTGCTGTCTCCATGTCTGCCACACATGAAGGCACCATCTTGCCTCGTTCAGTCCTGCGGTGTAGTTACTGATTTTACTTGAGTGAAGCCTGCACTGTAACTTCCTGTAAAATTGATGATGATGATGATTTAAATTAGAATTTAAATCTGCTCAAAATACCTCGAACAAACAGCTTTAAACAAAGCAAGCTGTTTATACTATTATGTTAAAACATGATTTTTGCAGAGCCTTACCCCCCTCCATACGAACACACACACACACACACACACGCTAATGCAGTACCCCCTGACCACCCCCCTACTGAGCCCTGAGCTGCACAACACAGCCAGATTTCTGTTCCATAGGTCACATCAGATGGCTGGCACACTTGAGCCCTGTTGACAGCTTGTTGTTTACAGTATGTGCAGCCAGCGTGGGGCAGCCCCCGCCGATCACGGGCCTGGTGGGAGGTGCATACGGCAGTGTGTGTAGTACATGCAGGGTTTTGGAGGTGGGGGGGAGGCAGTGGCGGCGGAGGTGTAGTGGCGTTAGGGGGGTTGATGTTGGCGGGGGGTCTTGGGTAGTATGCTTAGCGGGGAGCCCCTGACGTGCGGCCCAGCCGTCTTTGATGCACTCCGGTTCTGAGAGAGAGAGGCAGCGGAGGGAGAGGGGTAACGAGGGAGAGGAAGAAAGAAAGACAGATATGAGTATTGAAAGAGGAAAAAGGTTACCTCTGGATCAGCCAACCTTCAGCGCAGAAGGGTAGGGGGGTGTTGGTGGTGGTGGAGGGTGAGGGGAAGTTTGCGACTTTGATGTGAGTCCAGGTTGGAGGAGAGCATTGATCGCAGAGGGAGGGAGTGGGGGAGAGGGTGGTGGTGTGGGTGCAGAGGAGTGTGGATGAGCTGAGGATGGACTGCTGCAACACTTCCACCTTCTTCTGAGGATGGGGCTTGGGGGGGGGGGGGGGGTGCAGGCTGAGGATGTCTTATAGCCATGGTGTAGATAAGCTCAGGGAAACGTGTTAACACCGCATGTATTGATAGTGAAGCTGGATGTCAGCGGATGAAGTTTAGAGATCCATCTTTTTGCTGCGGCTTGCTGTGAATGTGAAAGCCTTTCATCTCTCTCCCATGTGTTTGTAGCAGGAGCACTGGGGAGCTTTACTCCCTCTGTGAGTGAGAGTGTGTGTAAAATCTGTATACCCTGTGTGTGTGTGTGTGTCACGATGTGTGTTTATGAGTGCATTGTTCAGAGTGAACTCTTTGTGTGCATTCTGAACCAACAAAGGCGGGATCCTGCTGGGCTGCTGTGTATCCCTAGATCAGTGGCGTGTGTGTATTTGTGTGTGTGTGTGTGTGTGTGTGTGTGTGTGTGCATGCATGTGCATCCCTGTGTCTCACACAATCATCGGGACAACACACAGGCATAACACCCGCTGGGTATACCACTCCCCACAATACACCTCGGTTCCCACAATGCATCGGTATTTCAAAGCTCCACATCCCGGGAGACTTTGCTCTAACAGTGAGGTCTCTCCTACCAGGAAGTGACACGCCCCCTGCTGAGACACAGCTCCCACAATGCACCGAGGTGGCTCCCATAGAGATGCACACAATGTGTTTGCTCCTGTCGGAGGCTGCTGGCTTGCATCAGCCAGCCTGATGCTAACAGCATACATCCGTCTCTTTTTATTCCAGCCTCGGTGGTTCCATTCTTTCCCTCCTCTGCTTTAACAGAGCACTTTCACTCTTGAACCCGCAATGAGGGTCAGCAGATTGTGGGCAAAGGCCAACAGCGAGAACAAGAATAAATCTAGTAGCCCTGTGTGTATTTAAAAATGTTTTAAGGTGACCAGGAATTATCTACGGCAAGGTTGACACACCATTCAATTTCTTTCCACAGAGATCTCTGATCCCTTGTCCAGTTTACAGTGGATGTAGAATAGACTGAAACTCTGCAACTACAGTCAGCCACAGATCTTGTGTGCACCCCTCTTAAAGGAAGAGGAGTGGATGAAGTCCTCAGCAATCTGTAGTTGAAGATGAAGGGTAAGAGTGGGTGGAAACTCTTCTTGACCTAAATTTGGATGACTCTTATTTTGCTCAGCTGTGCTCCTCTAGTTTCACACCAACTGTGTTTGTGAGTAAGAATTTGAATAAGCTGCTCTCAATTGAATAGCTATCATGGTTGAATTTGGTACAATAGGTTTCTAAGAATTCAGTTTGAATATATGAATAAGTATAAATAAATAAATAATCTAAAGTCAAATTCCAGTCATCAGTCCCACTCCTGGAGAGTAATTTCTCGATGTGATAATTAAATCCTTCTGTTTTTCTTTAGATTTAAAATAATTTAATGTGTGGAAGTTTGTAATAAACATAATATAACAAAATTACAGTTTAAAGGTTTGATCCCAGGGTGCTTATATCTATTATTAGCTCACATTTAAATGAAGTCAAATAACCTTATTGACCAGTAACAAACCGCTGCACCATCATATAGTAATATAGTTCTATGTTGAAATTAAAAAACACAAATAAGAATCAACAAATAAGGAAGATATATTTTTATAAACCCTGTAACTTGTGTTTGTTGTTTTCATTATGGAGTATTGAGCATTTGTTCTACCTGGTTCTTGACCATTTATTGAGTTAAAATCCTTTCCACATATTCTTGACTAAATAAATGACAGTAATAGTGTTAGTAATAGATGAGTGACTGACCTGCACACACTCTTTCTTGAAAACATAAAAATAGTCCTGCATGCAACTTATAGCATGTTTTTCTTATGTCAACACAAACGGATTTGATACTGAGAAAATGACAAAAGCTGCAATGTTCCTCATATTAAGTGGAAAACTGTACATGCTGTAGCTCAGGAGGTAGAACTGGTCGACCTAGACGCTCGGTGGTATGATCCCAGTCTCCCCTAATCCTTGTGCTGAAGTGTCCTTGGGCAAGACACTGAACCCCAATTTCTCCCATTGTCTGTGATGTCTGCTGGCAGAGTGAAATTAATGTGTGATAGAGAAAGGGCTGCACATAGAAGCCCTGTATGGATGTGTAGGTGAATGGGTGAATAGCAAAACTGTGCTGTAAAAAGCTTTGAGCCATCAAGACTAGAAAAGTGATATATAAATACAGATCATTCACATATGTATTTCTGCAGTAACTTATTTTGCATATATATATATATATATATATATATATATGCCTACATTTCAACATTTTTTCATCAATGTATTTCTTTGTCTGTACCTTGATTACGATACTGAATTTATCCCAAAGGAAATTTGGTTTTAGGTCGATTAAAAGAAAGATTCTGACATTCACTGAGAAAACTGAACTAAACGACAACACAATAAAACCCCATGAAAGAGCTGTTCAGCTGTGATGCAGCTATAAGTGCAATTTCTTAAAAAACAAATACTGCATTTCTTAAGTAATTAGGCTTAAATTCTGTCTTAAACTAGATTAGTACAGCTGCAAGTGAGGGTGCTGTCATTCAAAGTGTGTCATGGGGACACCTTTTCACCTATTGGTTGATCTATATGAGAGAGAACAGATCAACTACATTCCTCCACTAATCTAATAATGATTAATAAGATGCTTAGAAATCATTAGCAAAAGTCATTAGCAGTATCACTGCGGTGTGAAGCTGCAGCGTCTCATTGTTACCTGCTGCTGAGCGTCGCTGTTACTGGTTAAACTAACAACATGCTGGTGGTTCGTCGTATCAGCTGTAACTAATGTTTGACTCGGCTGTTGCTGCTGGCGCCCTCAGTATTTATCAAAGATAGTTTGTCAAAGACAGTAACTCCACTTTACACAATCAATCAAATTGTATTTGTATGGCCCATATTCACAAATCACAAATTGTCTCACAGGGTTTAACAAGGTGCAACATCCTCTGTGAAAGTAGATAAGAGAGTTTTTTTCTGACTGAGACTGGATAAGTATAATTTCTACATCATTTCTGCTTGTGAATATGCAGAATCTGGAGGCAAGGGACAACATTTTGAGGACGGAAGTCTTCTGGTTTCTAGTTTGACCAATCGTGTGTGAGCAGGCTTTGATTGCCTACAGGTAACAGTCAGTGTGGAGAGTAAAAAAGGTGAAACACATTGACCGAAATGCATCAGCTATCAGTTTTTTAATTGATCTAGATTCTTATGCAGATGGCTGTTGACAAAGAGCAAGACTTTTGTCTGGAGGGAGTCGGACTGTAAACAGTGTTTGGAAGACTGAGTCTTGGAGCGAATTTCTGCTGTTTACAGTGGAACCCCTAAAATCGGCATCGGATGAAAGCTGATATAGTGACAGGGAATAGGGAAACAGTGTATGATGTTGATGTGACTTAAGCATAGTAGAAATAAGTTGTGATGGATCTGGAGGCAGAAACAGCAGAGATTTAAAAAGTAAACTGTGATCTCACCTTTACATCGTAGAATATCAAGATGATTCTACTTTTGTGCCATTTTTTGTCTTATGACTTTTTCCAAAATATCAATCTCTTTTCATGAAATAACCCTACAGACAATGTATTAATCAGCTGAATAAACACTGAAACAGGTCAGAGTCACGAGTCTTGTGTAACTAGTTTCAGTCAGTGCTCTCCTCTCTCTCTCTCTCTCTATATATATATATTTATATACTTTGTGTTTATTCTTTCAGTCTGTTTGATTTCATTTGCAGCACCGCTCTGCAGCAAATCACTATAATTTAACAAATGGCTAGAAAGTTCCCCCCTTTTCAATCAGGATCCTATCATTGGTGCCAAAATATCATATCTGATGACAGATGAACAAGTTGATGGAATTTGATACATCCCCTCCATCACTTACAATGGCCTTTTTGCTCTCAGTGTCCTGAACGTGCAGCAGACATGTTTCAGGTCAGGCACATCTGGCTTTGCAGGACTTTAGCTCATATTTCTCAAGACCCTCATTGATTTCTTATTGAGGAGCGCAGTGCAAATCAGCAAATTGCATTCAGTAGCTGAGGTGTTAGCCGCTGCAGAGTGTTTTAAATGTTTTCAGTGATCGTCCCTTCGCAGAGCTTTCTGCCCTGGAGTGGCTGGTTTATAATGGACAGCCATGAAATCATAATTGCGTGTTTATGAACAAACCAGCTGGTTGAGGCAGAGGGTAATTATTTTCTCCGCGTTCTCCTTTCCGCTCACCGCACACTTGCGTCTGATAACGGCCTTGGTGGAAAATAAACGGTGGGGAGGAGAGAGGACTAGAACCGAAAGGGAAAAGGAAAGCTGCTTTCTCTGTGTTACATTGTGTCATCATGTCTTTTTTTATTGGATGCTGTAGCTGTAGCTAACCTGTCCAGAACTCATAGTAACAACTTTGCTTGGGGCTGAAGTGCAGACAGTGAGCGTTACTCACATCTTTAAAACACCTCCTCTTGCACGCTCCTGGAACCTCTGTGGCTTCAGTATAATCCAAACAAGCTAAATTGCATGGTTTGTCATTATCACATTCTGACCGTGCAGTTACAATCTCACGGTTCCTTTCTCCGCTTCCTTGAGTTTTGAGAAGCCGCCGCTCACATCGCCTTTCTGTGCTTGCTGTGCTGATTGGACCAGCTTTCATGTGGTGGGCTGAACTGATTGTCCGACTGTCATTGGATGAGATGTCAGATTCAGACTTGCTTTTCAAGACTATAGTGATATCTTCACTGAAATAAATTGAAACATAGCTCTTTCAGATCTGCCCTACTTCTATTTGTATCGGTGGAGCTCTAATTAAGATAATCCTTCACAATATATCCTGTGAGGAAAAAAGGAATTATTATGGAGCACTGGTCGCTTTTGGAGACAGACCCAAGATTTACCTCAGTTGTTTCAGCATCTAAGTTTTCCTGAGGCACCTACAGTGCATGATAATATGAGACAGAGGCAAAGAGGAAAGTGAGTCAGATCAAAAGCACCTTAGATGTTCACTGTGGTTTTCTCACATTATGGCAAAGTTCCGTCATGGTTTCAATGTCCACAGGAAGTGTCAAGTCAGCAAACATGTTCTTTCACAGGGTTTTCAGAATAGTTTTTCCAACATTATTTGTGGTTTAGAAGCAATTTGGATTCACATTTTAAGCTTGTTTATGATCACAAACAGACAAATTATGATTGTTCTTTTTTTTTAATTCATAGAAGAATAAATACTGCAAGCTTTCCTCTGTGTCAGACTCCAGAGAAGTGGCAAAAAGAAAGACAACAAAAAACCTTTGTGCCGTTTGTAAATAGAAAGTTTGAAACTATTGAAAGGATTATTGAATATTACATTTATGTAAGTTGTAAACATTGAAATATATATATATATATATATATATATATATATATATATATTTGTATTCAAAAGTCAATTTCATGACAGGGTCAACAATCAGGATTCTCAGGATAAAATAAGTGTTGTGTTAAGATGTAGTGGAGAGAAGAGCAGCAGTGTGTATGTTGTGAGCCAGACACACATACAGTGAACTCCAGCACACAGATGACAGTAGCTGTGATGGAGCCTGGATACAAGGGCCCGACATTCAGTGGACACTTAAATTGACTTTTAAGCGTAGCAAAAATCAGTCCTCCTGGGCACCAGGGTCCACACAGTTTACAAGGTGACAAAAACACATTTCAATACACTAATGTAACAAACCACAATGCACCTCTGTTGCATATAAAACATTAACAATTGACACAAACACAGAGAAAATGAACACGCTCAAACTGAAACTATCCCTATCTAACAGATACATATAATTCTAGATACAATCAAATCCTTCTTGGGGTTCTTATGAGGTAATACCCTTTTTTTGCATTTTTTCAAAATGCTAAATTAGAAGGTCAGTAATTTGATCCCAGTCTCCCCTATTCCATGTGCCAAAGTGTCCTCGGACAAGATACTAAACCACAAATTCATGGTTTGACAATGATGTGTGATGTGAGAGAAAGTGCTGCACATAGGTATAAAGCGCTTGGAGTGGTCATCAAACTAAGTAAATGTAAATATAAACCATCTACCATTTTTATACCATTTTAAAGCAAATATAGGATTGTTGTGTAATATAGTGCTTATGAACTGGACAGAAATATAGGATTATAACAACGAATAACAAGAAATCCTAAGTGCAGCAACGCAACCCTCTCAGCAGAATCATGTCAAATAGCATTTGCAGAGCACCAGCTACACACCTTAGTAAGGAAAGAAGCTTTTCTCTGCACATGTTTTTTTTCTGAGCGTCACTTTGTTTGAAGCATAAGGCAGCCTTCACCTTGCCTCTCCAACCTCTAAGCTGCC
The DNA here is from genome assembly GCF_024713975.1 of Paralichthys olivaceus. Taxonomy (NCBI): domain Eukaryota; kingdom Metazoa; phylum Chordata; class Actinopteri; order Pleuronectiformes; family Paralichthyidae; genus Paralichthys; species Paralichthys olivaceus. Next base: position 22,735,938 of record NC_091105.1, on the reverse strand, counting down.
ACCTGTTTGTGTGTGTGAGACAGAGATAAGAGGAGCTTGGTTCTACTGGTCCAATGGCAGCCAACTGCAGCATATTCCAGAAACTAATCTAGGTAATTCGAGGCAGAACAGGTCTAACGTGGATCTGGAAGTAGAATGTTATCCTCGGGGCCAGTGAGATTTGACCCGCTCAGGCAGCAACACAGCACAGTTATCCTGTCTCATTACCAAAGCCACTGCTCTCACATTTAGCCTCGTTAGCCGCTCCGGATGAACATCCAGCAGCCCGCTGAGGATTCAAGGGTTAATTGTGGCTCGTGTCAGAACTTGGACCTGGCCGGCTCAATAATGGGCTGCAGTTATTGGCTTGCCAGCAGGGTGTGTGTGTGTGTGTGTGTGTGGTTTCTGGTGCTTGTGTATGCGTGTCTGCCTGTCTTCATGTATTGGCTTTGGTGTTGACCCAGGGCCAGCGCTGCCTCTCCCTGCTGTCTGTATTGACAGACGTCAGACTCCAGGGAGGAGTTTGAGGTCTGGAGGCCTCTGTGTACTGCAGAGACACACCTCCACTGAACAGGACATGCACATACGCACACACACACACACACACACACACCTTCGGCGTCCAAGTAACCTGAGAACACTAACACTCACACATGCAATGCCTACACAAACACACTTGACCCCCCAGCCCTGGCCCCTATGCCCCCTCCATCCTCTCTAGCTCTATTCGTCACCATCAGTCCTTTGGGGGTATCTACCAACCTATTCATCTTCTATCTATCCATGTATTGACTGTGATAAATTGACCTAGGACCCCTCTGACCTCTGAATGACAGCCCTGCAACCTGCCCCCCCCATACCCCCTTCTCACCGCTCATGACCTGCCACTGTCTCACTCTGCCAGCAAATACCATATTCAGCCCCCCCACCCAGCCATGAACATTAGGTATGCTTGGAGACATGTTGGGTATCAGCAAGGCAGTTGTGAGTGACAGCAGTTGGTTTGGTTGTTTTATCTGAGATGGAGCAGGGGGGGGGGTTCCAGTCAGAGAATTGGCGAAACATCCAAACTACACCCCTTGACCCCCCAGCATCACCATCAACACCGCTGCATGAAATCCCTCGCCAGCTGTTTTTTTAAAATTACTTTTTCATTTAAATAATATTAATGCTGTCAATAGATACCAGCCTGAATACACATGGAGAGGTATGGATACCTGCAATACACACATATAGTGTAAACACATGCCAGAGATTACATCTTACTCTGGAAACACTGAAGGAGTATTTACTGTAGCCTATATATATCTGCACACTCATGTAGATAGACATGAATATGTGAGTGTGGTGTTCTTGTGTGGGAATGATAAGGTCGATAGGTAAAGGTCGATAATAAACTTCCAAACTCAGTAATTTCAACATTTTGTCTAAAATGTCTAGAGGACAGTAAAAAGTCTCCACCCCACTTGTTTTATCCAACCCCTAAAGACATTCAATTTACCATGTTTGTCAAGGCAGAACACTGCATGAGATTTCCTTTACCTGCGTCCACTAAAATCAAAGTAGTTTGACTGTGGTCGAGTTCAATAGTGTCTTTAATACAGGAGATCACAATTTGCTCCTTCTCAGTCACAGTCAGCTCTTTCAGGAGACAACATTTAGTTTACAAAAACGTGGTATTCTGGAAAACAGTGAATCGACTAAACAAAACCGTATACTTTCACTGCAGCATTAATAATTTGAAAAACATTTATGTGAATAGTAAATGGTCTTCATATATTTAGTGCTTTTCTCGGCTTAATGAAAGTTCTTTACAGTACAGGTTTCCCATTCACCCATCATTGTCATCAGGAGCCACTTAGGGCTCAGCGTCTTACCAATTTGGTACAGGGAATTGATGGGTCGGGGATCGAACCATCGACCAGCTGGTTAGTGGACGACCCGCTCTAACTCCTGATTCAAGTACTCAAATGCAATGTAATGCAATTCCATGTTGATCATTAAGGCGCCAGAAGTTGAGTTGAGTAACCATATCCTTAGTTGACCTCAAGTGCATATCTTTAAAACAATCACTTAAACAGTTCAATGCATAAAATACATTTGATACAGGTTAGAGGCTTTATGCTGCATGTTCACTGTCAGATTAATAAAGAATAGTACAGAATGTGGACATCATATCACAATTTCTTTGACGTTCCAGGTCTCCTTTCTTTCCCTGTTTTTTTATACGTCCATTCTTCTTAGAACTGTTTATGGCATAATCTGACTTTGACAACTACAGCACTTGCACAGTACTGTACAGTCTATGTCACTGGTCCTTGAGCTGTGTTATGAACAATAGGCCAGGGAGCCGTACTGGAGAGTGGCCTGTATTTATGACTCCGCTGTTGGAGTTGCTGCTTAAAACACTCAGCAGGCTTTTTACTTTAATGAGGGCTGGCCAGTGCAACAGCACCCTGCTGCAATGCATTGTGGTGTTCGTTGAGTGAGTGGTGTGTGTGTGTGTAAAAGATATTGTTATATGTGACTGCATGTGTGTTAGAATGAGTGATCAAGAGAGTGGGTGTCAGTGTTTATTGCTCTTTTGGAGTGTCTGAGATGTCTGGCTCTTAGTTTTAAATGCTACTGGCTTCAGCTAAATAAGACGTCTGTGCGTGATTGGGCCTGTGTAGGTGTATAACCATTGTGCATTTCTCTCTTGCTTTCTTACAATATGTTTTCTTAGAATTATCTTTTATCACCCACCTACACACACACTCTCTCTCTCTCTGTCTCTCTCTCACTCACACACACACACATACACCACCGTCTCTGTTGACAGGGTAAACTGTATAAAAAGCTTTTAAGGCAATTAGTGGATTGAGCTGGAGTCTTTCTTCCCATTCGTACTGTTCATTAGCAGCTCCTCAAGTCTCTGATATTACCATCACTCCAGGCTGGCATCAACACCACTCACTCCGTGTGTGTGTGTGTGTGTGTGTGTGTGTGTGTGCAGATGTGTTTCTGCATGTGTATTTTACACATCTCCTCGTTGAAGCACAATTTCAAAGCATACAATTGTCAGAAAATAGATCCTTGCCACGCTGTCGTTCTGATGATTTTAATCCATTTCAATAAAAGCACAAGAGAGGAGAATCCAATGAGACACACAGAGAAATCATTATCATTATGGCCATCATTGCTTGATTATTTCTTTATTTTTCCTGAAAAATGATCACAGTGATTAACTTTTCTATCTGTCAGTCCCACTTTGTCTTGTTTTACCCATTAGAAATGAACTAAGATGGGTTGTAAACTTGTCAGCGTCAGTGTGTGTGTGTGTGTGGGGGTGAGGTGTATGATGTCATTACTTGTGTACTGTTCTTTTAACTGTAAATCAGCCAATAAGACATCAGTCAGTGTCTCTCAACTTTCTGACTGCTGAAGCTTGTCTGAGACTCCATTCCTTGCTACTGCAGACCTACATCTTTAAACACAGGTCACAAATATAGTTCAATTCTAAATAATAATAAATAGCTGTGGCACTGTTGTTTTTATAGCAAATATTTGTCAAACAGTAGAAAACAATGCATTTCTTGGGGGACTATTTTGATCTGTGGATTGTTTTCTCCTCTCTACTCCCTCCCTTTCCTCCACCTCTCCCTCTCTCTCTTCCTTCTCTCCTCTCTTTCCTACCCACCGGTCAGGGCAGACGGCTGCCCACGTCGAGTCTGGTTCTGCTGGAGATTTTTTTCTCTCTACAGTCGCCAAATGGTTTCCTCATTCTCTATCATTTTAAAGGTCTCGACCTTACTATGTAATGTGCCTGGAGATAATGTATTTTATAATTTGGTCCTCCACAAATAAAATTGAATTGAATTGATTTGGTGTGTTAGTCAGAATCATCAGGATGGTTTCTGCTGGACTGGCTCAAAATGTAACTGAAATAATAGAACATATTATCAATCAATCAATCGAATTTTATTTCCATGGCCCATATTAACAATTTAACCTCATAGGGCTTCACAAGGTGTGACAGCCTCTGATCATTACCCTCTATTAGTTTGAGGGCTGCAAAAAATGACAGTCACAAGTCAGGGATCCCTCTTCCAGGACGGACAGAGGTGCAGCAGATTGAGTGTGTAACAGAGCACATCAACAAAATAACAATATTTACACTATTGATGAGAAAAGACAGTGTATAATAAAAATGGAGAGGTGTATCTATGTTGACTGTATTCATCTCTGAGAGACAATGTCTGACAGAGATGAAGGGAGCAGCAATGACAATAGTAATGATAGAGGTATTGCCAGTAATAGTAGTATGTTTGGTATATCTAAGCAATCTAGTTATACTCATAATCCGCTGGGTCTCTGAAACACTACCAAGAGATGAATGGAGGGTGTGACTTCTCATCTCTCCCCAATAATCACCAGGAAGCATGCATGTCAAGGGTCAATGTGCCACAGATAGGAATTTTAGGTGTTCTCTGTTGTTTTTTCTATGTTCAGTTGCATTGAATGCACATATCTTGGGTAATTCCATATATTAACCATATGTTTTATGCAAGTAGAGTAGAATCTGAATTATTTTGCTGTTTTCTATGAACATTTTCTCACACAACAGGACTTAGAAGTATCAGTGTTTTCAGGTCACCTTGCCCTTGGGCTTAGTTGACGCTCTTTTCTCTCACAGACTGTGAGATTAAAGATGGTATTACATAATGAAAAAGACATTTGAGATAATTTTTTCTTAGATGCCTATTTGTCTGTTTTTTCAAATGTGTTTGGTTGTGTGTGTGTGTGTGTGTTTGAGACAGAGGGAGTTAATTATGTGGAACACTAGAGCGTCACTAGCTTTGAAGAGGGGCGAACCAAGAACCGTACATTATTGATGAGTGACACACATTGGCAACATAGTCACAAATACACACACACACACACAAATGCACACAAGCTCCAATGTGTGCACACACATAAATACTATACACAATGTATTTGGCAGTAATCCTTCCTTTATCCCCAGAGTATTTAACATCAGTTGCTGACATACTTCCAGTACCTGCGATACATTAGGTTTCCAACATCTTTCCGGTCCATATGGGACTGTCACTGGCCCTGTACGCTACATTATTTAGCAGACGGAGTATTTGATCTCACAGAACTGATCTCGGTCCATCATTAATGCTGAATTTGGCTGCAACCAGAGCATGTTTTCATTACTGTATTACTCTAACACACAAGCATGCATGCACAGTTTTGCACACACACACGCACTCGTTCACTATGTCCCTGTTACGATCTTCTATGTAAGAGTCTTTGAATTAATCATAACATGTTTATTTCCTCTGTCTATCTGTGCTGGTTTAGTTAAGGTAACACAACAGATTTCCTATTCCAGCGAACTTTACAAAATCAAAACAGTGCCTGAGTTGTATTTCTGTGTTCATAATGTGTCATGTTAGCTGTGTCTCCCTTCAGACTAAAGAGCTGGTAGTATCTTTAGCCCCTGGAAATCCCACTTTAAATTTTTTGTTTCAAAGCTGTTCTCATCAATACATAGATTGTTTGTTCAGCATAATAGCTCAAGCTTCTCAAAAACCACATTTTCAGCAATGACACATTTTGTTTTTGTTTTGAAAAAGGTAGTAACCTGAGTGTACGCTACCTATCCGTCATTTGTGTATAGACGATTGTTTGTGAGAGACTTGCTAGTGAAGCACTGAGCGTTTAAAAAGCATTTTCTGAAGGAGTTGGTGGAGACCAAAACAAAACTAAAAGTAGAATGAATATTACTGGTTTATGCTTGTTCTGCATGAATCACTAAAATAAATATTATTATGTTTTATTAATCTTCAATATGGTTTTACAGGTTAGTGTCTTAGTCATCAGTTTTAATTATTTCAACACATTTCTGACATATCATGTTTTGAATGATGAAATAATAAATCACTGAGCCGATTAGTCTTAGCTGCTGTTTCTTTGGAGAAACTTCAAATTCAAAATGGTTTGTCATTACAGTTTGGATCATAGCAATATTAACTGTCCTAAATTTGTGTAAAAAGGGAAATAATATAAACTGTTGGATGTTCCTTAACTTATGCTTGACATTAACAGTGTACAATTCAGAATGTTAAGCTTCATGATTAGATATTTCTTATCAAACTGGTGCTTAACTTGAAATAGATTTGAATAAAGTTGGGCATGTTTTGTATTTATCAGTTAATCAAGAGCTAATGAGTATCCAAGTCCTTAGTTTTTACAGAAAATGAACCTGAACTTTATAAACCTGAACTGAAATCTCCAATAAGCACATGTATGAAGAATCAATCTCTCTCGTAAATTCAGCTATTAGGATGCAGATTTTCTCACTTTTTATAATATGTTTAATGTGTTAAAATTCAAAGTACGCTCATCTTGAATCCAAGATTATAATTGTCTTAAAAATATCCCTCACTACAAGAATGTCTTCAAAGGGCTTGTGAAATATTCTCAGAAGTCCTGAACAGTCACTGTTTGTCATATATTTCTGGACTGTTACTGGACCTGCTCCGGTACATTGGCTGCTCACCCAGTCATTGCAGACTGGGGACACATTGTTTTTTATGGAGGCGTATTATGGTTTTATTGGGGTCGAGGGTCAAGCGCGTATACTCTGAGCTCTGGCTGCAGATCAATATTGTATAGAACACTCCAAGGAGCACAAATATTGAATAATGAATATGCGTAAATCATGTCACACTATGCTATCTCTCTCTCTCACCTACCCACACACACACACACACACATGCATGAACATACACAAGTATTCACAGATGTATACTCACATAAAACAGACACACAGGACTTTGCTACATGCTGAGCCTGAAATAAATTCACAAGCTACAGTAGCTATTAGCAATGACACATGTACGGACCATTTCCCAGTTCATGTCCAAACAGAGACTCGAGGCTCATGCTGTTGCCGTTGACCTTTTATTCTTTAGAAGCCAAAGATTACTTGACATTAACCCGCCTTCTTCTCTACCGACCTTTGTCTTTTTTTGAAACCAGACATATTCACCTTAAAACACCAAATGCCTCTAAAAGCAGCAGCTCATGTGTTCCATCATTTTTGCACACTGGCTTTTTTCCTCTAACAAATCAGCTTCAGCCACCAATAAGCTCATCCCTTGTAACACAGTGATGGAATATTATAGCAAAACACAAACAGAGGATGACTTAAGATGCTCAGTGTCCCATGTTTAAACATCATTATGACATTAATAGTTATACCCTGGTGCAATTACTGCAAACAAATGAGGCCATGGACTCGATGATTGGTAGTCTCCATCTCACATTATTTTTCAGGGAAACACATGGCGGTCACGTATGTGGACCATTACTTTTCCACAAGGAAGAAAACCTTTCATAAGTGATAACCGGTGTTATTGTTTGTATCTGAAGTCTTCAAAATGTTAAGTAAATATGAAGAAGAAGGTGAACTCAAGAAGTGTTTGATAGAAATATTTGAAGTGTGGCGGCAGGGGACTGTAGCTCACTTGAGTTCATCCCTCTTTGCAGAAAAAGAGGACGATTAATGTAATTAAAAGAGTTCTAGTCAGATCTCAGATGATGGGAAATGTGATGCGGAGAAGGTGATGGAAATATGGCATTTATGTATGAATCAAGTATTAATTTGAGGAAGGTTACGCTCTCCACATCACTCCATCCAGATCTGATGTTTTCATCTGTCGCAATTTTTAGTCTCTCCAGTGGAGTGACAGCTTGAATGACATATAATTCAAATGCTTCATGTGCAATATTATTAAGACTTCGACTTAGGACTGAGAAAATCTTTAATGTCCTCCGAGAGGCAATTTGTGTTACAGCGGAGAACCTTGAAACACATCATATCAATGGAAACAGCAATGATTCAAGCAATCAACCATTATAGATTTATAACAATATCTGTTTTCATACATCACCACCAAATCCACACATGTAAAACATATATGCACTCAGTTCATGTATGAACAGATCTAAGAGAAAATATGCAGAAATCAATTGTTTGGAATCACACTTCATCATTGTCCTGTTTAGGTAACTGCAAAAATATGTCTCATTTACTGTAATGTTGCAATTATGCATTATTGTTAAAATAGGAAGACATACAATGTCATGGGGGGTGAAAAGCAAAGCAAAACACTTGATGTTAAAGTAAAGTCCTTATATGGGCTGACACACATAACAGCAGGAGATAAAGAAAACTCTCGAGGCTGATATGATCCTTTAATCCTTTACCCTCAGCTGTAGCCTTTGCCCCGTAGCAAGGACAAAATCCCTCTCCTCCTCTCTACCTTTCCACTTTCTATCAACATGATGACATTGTGTGTGTGTGTGTGTGTGTGTGTGTGTTATACAGCTATACTGCTCCTTCTGACTTACTGAAAAAGGAGACTGACTTCTGAGGGCCCTGTGGTGCGTCTGAAGTCCTCTAAGCTCCTGACCTCCTCACATCCAGAGCTGCTTGGTGGATGAGACGCCTTTGGATTCTCTCCCTGGATTCTCTCTCCCTGGATTCTCTCTCTCTCTCTCTCTCTCCCCCCCTCTTTCTTGCTCTCGCTATCTCTCTCGCTCTCTCTTTACCCCTTTGTTTCAAAACAAGACTGAAGCCGAGCATTGTGGAGGGTATTTAATGCCCCTCACTCTCCGTCTTTGTCTTTTGCTCTTTTTATCGCCTGCCTATCTCTCACTCTCTCTTGCTGTCACCCATCTCACTAAATCAGGGTGACATGACCAGTCCTGGGTTGCCATGGTGACAGTCCCAGTGGTACATCAGCAGTGGCGATGGTAGTGTTTAACGGGTCTGTATGTGTATGTTACTATGTTCTCAGGGGTGTGAGTTGAGTTGCCAAATGGTGATACTGTGTGTGTTTAAGTGTGTTCATAGTCACGTGTGTGTGTGTGTGTGTGTTTGTGTGTGCGTGCATGCGTGTGCAGGCGTGCTGTGTTGTGGCCTCCTGCAGATGTTCTCTGGCCCCAGTACCTCCTGCCAGCTGCTCCACCCCCAAATACACACACACTCCTCTTAATTAAGAGCCCTTTGCCATGGTGGGTGACTCAACGGGGACATGATGGCATACTACATACATAGAGAGAAACACACACAGAGAAGCAGTGGTCAAGATAGTGGGTTTGTGTATGTATGTGTGTATGTGTGTGTGTGTGTGTGTGTGTGTGTGTGTGTGTGTGTGTGTGTGTGTGTGCGTGCGTGCGTGCATGCGTGCGTGCGTGTGTATGTGTGTGTGAGAGAGGAGATGATCCTCTGCTGTTGATCTTGAAACCCCATGATCAAGACCGTAGTGGTGCTGGCGGGTAAACAAGCAGCTAATCAGGCCTGTGTGTCTAATTCACTCTCTCCAACAGGCAGGGCTACTGACACCATCAGACTCTGTTTCTGTTCAGCGGGTGATGGGAGGAGGAGGAGGAGGAGGAGGAGGGAGGCACAGTGGAAAGAGGAGGACGAGTGAGAGAAGCAGCCGGGATTAGGTCGTAGATGGGGTGGAAAAGTGAGTAGAAGGTAAAGATGGAGGTAGAGGAGAAATGGAAATGTTGAGATAGTTTAGATCAATATACTATATCCAGTAAAGAGAAGGAACACGAGTGCAGGTAACAACACATGTGCTTTGAGGATGTGCAGTTTTCTTCTGCATTGATGTTTGATAAGATTACTGAATTTCAATTTGGTGTTCACAGTGGTGAATAGAAGAATCAGCTACGTAAACAAAGATCTATAAACAGAGAAGAGTCTTGAACCAACTCGCACAACAACCGTCAAACCAAAAAGCTTGAAGTACAATAGCAACATCTCATTATTGTACTGTATGGGATGGAGCAGATAACACGTCTTGGTCAGTAGAAGTAATATAAGGACCAGGCAGATATTCATTTATGGACATCAATGTTTTTTAAGTTTCCTGAAAAAGGCCCAATCCAGTTGGCAATCAGTCTCTAGAGAAGCACATCAGTTCATAACAGCACAAAAAACATCTCAATGTAATTCATTCCAATTATTTAAAGATTTCTCATCCACAACTTTAAAGGTCTTTTTTTAGAGTGAATATTGCAGGAGACACCATCTATTGGAAGAAAAATGCTTTAGAAACATACTATTTATTCCTGTTATATATTATTAATGATACAATAATAAACTTCATTTCTGTAGCACTTAAAACAAGGTTATAAAGTGCTTGACAAAATACACTATAATAAAGCAACACACAGCGAACCAAGACAACGAAAAAAAGACAGATAACATGAAAGAGAAACAACATCCATTAAAACCAGTTAAAAATCAGGAGATACAAATCTTTCCTATAAAAATATCTTTTAAGCAATGATTTGAAAACAGGTAAAGTGCTGGTGAGTATAGCCTACTCTCCTCTGGCAAGGAGTTCCAGCGCCTCAGGGCCCAATCCTCAGTTACCAGCCTTGATTTAGATACTACTGGCGTTGGTTGGAAGATCTAAGATTAAGGTTTGGAGCGTAGCGAGTCAGTAGCTCTGTAATATAACTGCATTCACCAGAGGTTTGTGTCTGTGAATGTGCAGCTGGATATTTTAAAGCTAAATTAATGCCGTCAAATGAAAGACTAAACTACAGACAACATGAGCCGGCTCTAAAGACAAATTAAACGAACCATGTGTACCACAAATGCTGAAAGACGCAGATACATTTTGAAATTTAACATTCGGTTTGAGCAGCTTTTCAAACGGTCATTTAATATATGTATTATTGAGTTTATATCTAAAGTAACTGAGGCTTAAAGTAGAAAGCTATATGTACACTGTTCTTAAATCGATATTCTACTTGTTCTCTTCCTCGATGTTCTTCTATGTTATGCCCCCAGTTTCTCACTCTTCTTTAATGTTTGTCTTAGTCTCGTCTAGATTTACTCTTTTATATAGTCCTGCTGCTCCTCATGTCTCTTATTATCCCTTTCTTCTCTGTTTTTCCCTCTGGTCTCCATTTAACATAACCTATCCCTTTAATTTATCTGCTCGCTCTCTCTCTCTCTCTCTGGGTCTCTCTCTCTCTCTCTGGGTCTCCCTCCCTCCCCCCTCCTCGGCTCTGTCATCTCCTCTCCTCTTCCTCCTAACACACCCGGACATAACAGAACACCACGGATAGTTAATAATTCTCTAATTTCCGCTCTTCACGGCGTGTAGAAGGTGTCGCAGATAACCTGATTTATCAGGCGGCTATTAGAATGTGAATCAGGGGTATAAAGCAATGGACATTAACGTGCGCATTGTTTAAACAACGCCACGGGTCTAATGGGTTTCAAAATGAATTTGTCAACACCGTTCCCCGTGAATATAATTAGTCAAATGAGAGCAAAGCAGCGGAGGAGACCAGAGGAGGAGTCGGGAGGTAGTTTAGCAGGAAGATGTGCGTAGACACTGCAGCAGCTAGCTGCGAGGAATTTAATAGATTGAGAAGAGTACACTGTGACTATGACATGTCGAGTGATGCTGATGGAGATGAATGGGATCACCAGAGAATGTGTCAAATACTGAGAGAAAAATCACTTCCTTTTCCCCTGAGGGGTCTACATTTTATGAAAAATAAACAACGTATTAGACATGCTGAATAATGCTAACTGTACATCACTGGAGCCGTGCCATTAACTTCTACGGTGCTGCCAATACTTACACATTTCAAGCTTCAGAATAAATGGTTGTAAGTATAAAAAAGGGGAAGTCGTTTTCAGCCCATTTATCTGTGGCGCTTGCATGAAAAAGAAATATAACACAGGAGCAGTGCAGAAAGCTTATAGTTATATACAAACAAAATAGTAATTATAAGCTTTGTTTTCATCAGGCAGGTGCAATATAAAAAATCAAGCACAAAGCCCAGCCAACATGACCAAATCCAATTTTTTCTATGAGCCCAGCCTGACTGGGTCGGGGATCCACACTCTTAATAACAAATGCCATATGTGTTTTAGTCACAGCGAATATGCGCCCATACTCTGCTGCAAGAACGATAAAAGTAATCGAGCTCAGTGATCAATCTCAGATTTTATTTTGTAGATGTACTTTAGCCAGTAGCCAGTGGTAGTATTACAGACTTTAAGAGCGACACCCATAGTCTGTTCAGTAAACAAGAATTTAATTTGAAAGAAAGTAGAAAAAAGAAGCACTTTGCTGTACCGAAAATGTTCTAAACTGTGACCTTAAAACCGAGGTACATAGACTTTTGTGTACCATCACAACCTTTATTTGTAGTCTTTATGTTTCCTTTTTTAATACTAACTGCTCACAGCAGTGTGCTGCCTCAGGATGAATGATGTCAGGTTCTATTGTTCTATAGCTACAGTCATGATTCTGCTCTGGTGCTAGACCAGGTTACAGATCACGCTGCTTCACTTTCTCTGCTGGCTCTACCTCAATGGATCTATGGGTGCCGGTAGATGAGTGTGATACTGCTCAGATTTTCACTGAGATATAACGATACATTTCAAGTCGTGCATACCCACTGATAGAATGATATGTTTTAACTTTAAAATTTTGATAATTCATTTTTTGAGAGCGCACTGAAACCAACCACGGGAAAACAAAAGAGGTCTCTCTCAACTGGGGATTTCCATTGAAGGAAGCGTTTAAGTTCTACAATAAACCTAAGTCTCTCTCTATCACACACACACACACACACACACACACACACACACACACACACACACACACACACACACACACACACACACACACACACTTCCTCTGCCACCCAGAGCTTTAGCTGTGGGCCCATCACAGGAGGAGAGCAGGCCGCTGGGCAGACAGGGCAGCAGGGTGTGGTGAGAGGGGATGAGTGGGTGCAGCTTGAATACTAATGTCCCACTTTAGAAATCAACCTTTTCTCTATCCCCACATCCCTTCTGTCATTCTGTCTCAGCATCATTTCCCTTCAGTCTCCTCTCGTCTTTAAAAAAAAAAAAAATCTTTTTTCTCACCTCGCCTTACTCCTCCTAAAGCTGAACACTAAAAGAAGCAGCACGTCACATGGCACACACCAAGTGGCCCAGCACCGATAGAAAGTGCCGCACACAGAGCAGGACAATGAGGAAACCAAAATCTTTCAGAGGTGGTAAGGCTGGAAATAGGACAGTGACGTGAAGTGTCACAGGGCGGCACAATGCACATCCAGACGCTGCTGGTTCGGGGTTGTACATAGAAAATAACAGGGGCGGCTATTTTGACGTGTCCTGTTTGATGACAGTGTGTTATGGCCCTCTAGTCTTTTTCCCCTCTCCTCTTTCCTCTCTTCTTCCAGCTTGTCTTCTCTTCCTCTTCACTCCTATTCTGTCCTCCCTTCTTCGTCTTCCCAGCCTGTCCATCACCCGTGCTCCCTCCCCATCCTTCTATCCAACTTTCCACCCTCTATCACTCATCTGTCGTCTCCCCATGATCTCTCTCTTTGCCATTCACTTTTGAAACCCACACACACAAATCCTTGACAAAGCCAGCTAATTACAGGCAAGTGTCCACTTCAGCCCTTCTTAAATACCGAGCTGATTAATGAGACGGAGGTGCAGGGCCAGGAAGTCTCACCCTCAGCGGGTGGTGAAACATACCCCTGCCTTTCTCCATTTCTCTCACACTCACACATACACACCTTCCTTTTCTTTTTCACACTTGCAAAATGTATCAGCCACGTGCAGCTTCATTAAAGAAATATTGCCATCAGTTTTACATGGCTTACTGCATCCCACTTTTGCCATAGCCTTCTCCTACTAAACCTTTCAGTCTCTGAGGCAGCCTGTTGACTTTTGATTTTTTTTTTTGTACAGTAACTCCTGCAGAGGAGAGCTAAGCAGCGAGAGCCAGCCGTGGGGGCCCCAGGTGTAGCGACGGCCTCCTCTGAAGTAATGTCGGTTCATTTTCTCAGAGGCGGCTCAGGCACGACTCACCATCGGCTCAAAATGGCCTCCGACACATCTCTGTGTCTGATTTGTGTGTGTGTTTGACCCTGAGGACCGGCGTGAATGCTGCAGGAGCAAGGAGATAGAGTGCATCTGCTGCTGCTTAATGCTGACACGCATGCAGAGCAGCACACGCACACACACATACACCCACACACACACACACACACACATACAAAATCACAATCTAGACTGGGTCAGCCAGGTTCAAAGCATTTGTATTCATGGAAGGTTTTGCATTGGCTCCACCACCTACAGTGTTCCATCTAACTGTGGGACGTGGCTTTCTACTTTCACACTCAGAAGACCTTGGACTATGTTGGAGTGTGTTTATGGCTGTATTTTTGGCAGTATGGTGCTACCTGAGTGAGTACACCTGACGGAATATATTTTTGCAAGTACTCGAGGGTGCAGTATTTTGACGCTCAAATTGACCTGTGTGACACCGTGGCTCTGAGCATACATGCGCTCATGCTGTGCACGCGCCAGGGCCAATTCAAACACCCACCTCTGTTGCTTCAGAGAAACATATAAAGCACATTCATGTTCACGCACACACAAACCAATATGGTGGCAACCACAACCTATATCATACCAACTAAAAGATTGCCAACCAACAACTTTGTTTACTTTGAGTATTTTCTTTTTATTAATCAGGATTTCACCCCTTCATGTACTGAAACCTTCAAATATTGAAATGGACAGGGAGGTCAGGCAAAGATTTTATCAGAGCTTTTGACAATCTATTTTGTTGTAAAACTGCTTTGGGCCTTTGGACACTTCCCTTTCCTGATGTAGGACAGTTACTTTAAAGCAGATCAGATGTGGAGAACCACAATTAGCCCCTTTCTGTTCAGCCGTCATAAAGACAGATTTTTTTAAAGCAAAAACATTATTTACTTCTGCATGCTCATGCAGACACAAAATGACAAATAATGTATATTTTTTAATGGTGGAACAGTCTGACCTACATTGTTGCGAGTCAACTGATCCAAGTTTACAAAAACTACCCTTAGACGACTGAGTTGACTCCAAATGCATCATCATGCAGTTGCCTCACCACTACACCACTGCCCAGGAGGGAGTGCCGGGGTTATCCATTCCCATCGCAGACAAAAACCAGATGTTAGATTGTCACTGCTTGGTCTACTTACTTTGAAAAACCTCTCTGATGATATTGGCACTGTCCAAATCTGACCATGTTCACAACTGCACTTAAAAACAACAGGCTATTTTGCTGCCTGTGATTTCATGTTTGCTCCTGCTTTGGTTTTGAGCTGCATTTGGCTGCAACTTAATATGAATGTGCTTACCTTGACTTTTATCACAGTCACTGCCAACACAGCATCAACCTTACTAGTGGTGTAACGCATGTGAGTGACAACAGTAAGAGTCTGAGGGGAGTTTTGGTTGCAGATTTTATAATTCCAGTCATTTCTCTATCACGATCCCTCACTTTGTCTTCCTTTCCTTTTTGCTTTGTTCCCATCTGAGCAGTTTGACATGAGGTCTCAAAGTTTTCTCCATCTAAAGAAACAACAACACACTAAGACATCTTTATTATAATTGCCGGAGCAGAGGACGTGGACGATTCTTCTGCTTTCACTGATGATGAAGTTCAACAACTAAAAATAGAAACCATTACATCATTTTAGGAAGATAGTTGACATTTTAAAAACTTAAATGACGCATCAAAATCCCAATAATGTCATTATGTGGGATCATTGTGCAGCATCACTTCACATATACAGAAATCAGAGAACGCAAAGTTGCTCTGCAAGCTTGCTTGGCCTTGTGTTCAGTGTGGAAATCCAACTTGGCTCAGACTAGGAGGAAAGTTGGCCACAGATGTCTTGTTCCCTTGAGAAGTAAGAAATAAATCAAAACAACACAACTTTTTGATTATTTATGAAGAAAATAAAACTCAATGTCAACTGGTGCTACATTCTCCACCTTTGTTCTCACACCCCAGTTGCAGGTACAGCATATAACTCTATTCATATGTTTTTATTTGAAATATGTTTCAAAGCAGGGCAAAGAGATGCTGTTAAAGGCGTCTGTGACCCGGACTCATCGAAGAGCCTTGCAGCAGTGCAGAGATATGTTCCCTTCTGAAGTTTTTGAAAGGGCCTCGTCCATCTTACAAATCAGATTAGATGGCAAGGATGTAAGTGAAGGGCTGGGTGGAGCGAAAGAGAGCAGGAAAGTGGAGGCATGGGAAGAGTGTTATGGTTTTATTAAGACTCTCATACCAGTGCTATGGCTAGATTTCCTTGACATGCACATTGGAGTCTTAATTCTAAACTTTAGCTCAGGGGAGTTTTCAGATTCATTGTTGATCTTTGCTTTTGCTCACTTTGCTTTGTGGCATTGCTTTCCAACAAACACAATCGGCTGTGTCCTTGGGTCGGATGTTAGCAAGGCTTTAGTCTTGATGCTCATTTCTTGCAAGTGAAACGATGTGACAGATGATACCATTTGTCATTAAAATTACTTTCAGACATGGACTGAACTCTTTTAATCTCCGGAAATTAACTGGAGGGAATGGATGTGAAAACACAAACGTCTGTGTCAGAGTATCTCTGGCCAGCCCCCAAGTAAAACCTCTGGATAGTGTCAGAGTGAGCCCATATGTCCTGCATAATGCACCAACCCTGAAAACTCTGTTCATGTACATGTCTGACCAGAGAATCTCCTGCTGCATTCTTTCATCTGTGAAGTGCAAACTCAGAAGAAAGTCCAGAACCAATTATCTAGAATCATGTTCGAAAGGAGTAGTAGTGTAAGTAGCGTTATTGTCTTGATCGTTTCTAAAAAGAACATGTGGCTGACAATGAAAACCGTTGTAAAACTGCTGAGGGACTTGACTGGGTTAAAAATACACAGAGAAACACAGATTAAAAAATATGTATATTTGTAAACTACCAAATATGTCCATATGTGACGGCTGCGGTGACCTGCAGAAATCTGAAACCTTGTTGAATAGGGAGAGGTGTGTTCAAAGTGGTGGGTGAGGAGAGAATAAAGAATCAACGGTTATGTAGAGGACGTAGCAGGTTGACCCGCCATGCCATGGCACAGCATGGTATGGCAGGTCAGGCTCCAATGAGGCTTCACCCAGTCAGGGATCCATCCCGCCTGAGCTCAACACAATCAGGCCTTAACTGTGAAACCGACTTCAGGTTACCATGACAACACGGAGGCACTGCCTGCATGGGACAAAGGCTGGCAGGTCCCGTGTGTGCGTGTATGTGTGTGTGTGCGTGTGATTGAGAGAGAGAGTGAGTGAATGAGTGATGTGAGGCAGAGCAGGAGCGGCCCTCCTGGGGCCCTCATTCGTTTGTCTCTCGCTGAGACCACAGGAGCCCTGATGCAGCAGGCAGAGATGGAGGAGGAGGAGGAGGTGGTGGTTGTTGGGGCGAGGGCAGGGGGGGGATCGGGAGGGGGCAAAGGAAAGAGAGGCAAGTGATGTGGAAAGAGAGGATGATAAAAAGATGCAGGGAGAGGTGTAGAGCGACGGACAGAATAAGAAATGGAAAGAGTGGCAAAATAAACGGAATGAAAATTTGGGGCCCAGATGTTATTCTGTGCCCATTTGTTCTTTCACTCATCCATCATTCATGTTCAATATCTCACACTGCAAATGCTGGATCTTGACAAAACGAACTGAAATCTAGACTCCATTACATTTTGGCAAACTAATTACACCTATTAGTATGGCACTCAAAATTCAAAATTTTAATAACCTGTCCTCAACACTCTAAGTTCAAATGACATGAAATGACCCTGCTATCAGAGCCTCTGAAAAAGTGAAAGAGTGAGCATTTAGACATGTACATGCACCTTTTTACTGCACAAAAATATTAAAATTGAGAAACTGATGTCTGGGTTACTCCTACACACACTTAGAATCAACCATTGAAAGCTCTGAGCCAATATTGAGCAGAAACTTATTTGAGACTTTTGTTATTTATTTTTCTCTGCTTGTATTAAACTAAAAGTGGGCTTCACCCAGTCTATATAAGCATATACCTCCGCCATGGACCAACAGTCCCCTTATGAAACCACATTTAAATTCACTAGATCCAGATTTTTGTTTGGATCTGCACCAGACTGCACACACACAGAAACAAGATTTCATCAGGACCCATGAGTTATTCCCTTCACCACTTGTCATGGAAATCGGTTGAGTAGTTTTTGCGTAATCCTGCTAATTAACTAACAAACAAACAAATGCAAATTAAAATATAACTTCCTTGGCAGAGGTTATTACCCTTCAATTAAACCAACTGTTGCACAGTTTTGACCTTTATTTTACTGTTGTCCTACAGGTTGTGGACTTCCTCAGTTGTGAATGTGTCACGTTTAGTGTAACTCTGCTCTGTCAAAGCAACATCTGTCCTCTAATAGCTCCCATAGGGTTTGTTCTTTACCTAAAATGTTTTCGCTCTACACTAATGTCTTTAGGAGATGTTACATGCAACAATCTTAAATTTGAAGATACAAAAGTTTGTCTGTTTGACATGCGCCTGTGGGTTAAAACCAAGGATATGATTTTCACTGGTAATGTCTTGAATTATGTGTTTGTATTGTGTGATGATTGTATGCTGCCTTGCTGCAAAAATATGCTCCTTTTAAAATCTGAACTGAACAAATCAGTTTTAATATAAGGTTGTAACTTCTATGTTCTTTCTTTTTTTTCCAGGCATAGATCACAAAAATAAAGACCTGCAGAGAAACTTTGTAAGTAAACTTTAAATGTCTTCAGATTCGATTTTGGAAGAATAACTCATCTTTACCAAAACATGATATAGCTTGGCTATAAAATATCATCATTCCAGTTATCTCAAGTAGATCACAGGGATGGGGCAATGCAATTTCTAATTCAGTTGTCCTTTCACAAGATTATATTCAGTCACCAGTGCCACTTGGCTCCACAAACAAGTGGATTTTCACTGGAGAAAAATCTTTGTATTGACCTTCTCTTTAACTGCCCAACTTCTCCATTACATTAAAAACCTTGAACAATAAGTTTCATATAATTATGAAGCAATTTTATTCTGTTAGGCTGCTGTTCCACTGGCCATTCATACAGCATATGTGGAGTGGCAGTAATGTTTGCTCCTGCCTTGTCATTTATAATCCTATCTGCAGTTTGAAGCACGCAGGCCAACTTGTACTTTGTCAGAGCAGATTGTCTGGCATGGATAAGCCTGGCTGGAGAGAGAGAGAGACATAATTGCTCTTGTTCGGTTTGGTGCCAAGACATCCTCCTGCTGTTATTCCTATACACTGACAAACAAGTCATTCAAACATGTTCCTTTTTATGATGCACACACATAAACCACTCGCGCACACAGAAGCGGGCATCTCCTCGGTGACAGTGATTGCCGTCAGTCACAAGAAATATGATGACAGACTCCTGTAATTCAAGTGTCACAATCGCTAGTTTTTCATTAGACTCCTTCAATTCCTGTTGTGCCATTTGTGTCTTATTTTGAGAGTTACTTTGTCTTTCATAGTGCTTCATTCATTTTCTGTCTTGCTTTATAGGAGGCCCTCGCCAGTTTTGACCTGTGTGCCTCACACGGTCCATCTCACGATCCCATGCCTGTCAGAGATGAGGAGAACAGGTAATTACTTTTGTCTGCCCTGCTTCTTTTCTTGGGAGATCAGTGGACCCAAATATTTTGCATGTCCATTAACAAAAAACAAGAGTAACATTGTGAAGAATGGATTCAACACCAAACAACAGGTTAGCTGTCATTCTAAAAGTTATAAATGTATTATTTGGAAATATCAATAAACCACTGTCTTGCTCGTCTAAAGTACCTAAGCTGGATAAAGAAAGATATCATAACTAGTTTCACGTTGTTGTACAATCAGCAATGCTTTGTCATCATTATCATAAGATATCAATATCAAAGATGTTTTTTTTAAATTTCCTATTATGGGTTCTTGTTCCGTAATGAATGAATGCATTTTTTTCTAACCAGAGACATCTTAAGAGAGTCAAACAACTTTAATAATCCTGAATAATGAAGTACATATTGCCAAGATGGAAGTTGTATGACACACATCCTGCCCCTTCCCCCTTAACTGTGGAAAAAGCATTTAAACCATAATTTTGGATCAAAGTCATCAAACTTTTCAAGTGATTTTATCATATTTGAATGGTGATATTTTGTATTAATTTATTTCTGGATGATGATTGAAAGTGCAGTTATGGTCTATTCATTTTTAGCAACCGGTCGCTGAGCCTACCAAGGCATTAATATAATATGCAATGTTGAGTCGTGGCAAAAATGCATAAGCAGTTACATACATCATGCATCAAGCTTAGCTTTATTTATTTTTTTATGTTTTGAGTGCTGCGTACAAACAGGCATTTAGCAGTAGAGTGTTGTTTTTGGTTTGAGTTGGGGTGGCATGGTGTTGAGTTTCCTGTTCAAATTCCAGCATAACCTGTGTCTGCCTGGGTTTTCTATGGGTACTCCGACTTCCTTCATGTGCAGATAAGACTAAGTTATGGGAGAAATGGTCCGTAGGCGTGAATGTGAATTTTTCTCTTTGTGTTGGCCCTGCGATACACTCGCCGCCTGTCCTGTCGCCCAATGTCAGCTGGGATTGGCTCAAGCCCCCCCCCCCCCACGACCTTCTAAGGATAACCTGTGTAGATAATGGATGGATAGATTTGTTTGAGTTGCGTTCTTGTTTGTTCTTACCGGTCCTAAATTTGAGATGTATTGTCTGTCTCCTCTGTCTCAGTATGTGGCTAACATCTTCTTCCCTCTCTGTTTTAGTCACGGCACTCGGTGTGCAGGGGAGGTTGCCATGGAGGCCAACAACTCCTACTGCGGTGTGGGCATTGCCTTCAATGCCAGGATTGGAGGTGAAGCAAACAACACAACCTAATAGAGACAGTGGGAGGCATGCTATACAAAAAAATCTTTGAAGAGCTCACTAATCCTTTCTTTTAAACTAGACAGCATTTGTGTTAATACAATACAAATCTAGCAGTTATATGTGTTGTTTGAATTCAGTGTCCAACTCGGTTTGAGCCTCACAGTCGTTGATAGTTTTGTCTGTGGTGGAAAATTACAGCAGAAACTACTCTAACAAAGTCTTCAAGAGTTTTGGTTGCAGGCGATGAGAATTTAAATTCTCTGAGAGCATGTCATTTATAAACACATGCAGATATTTTGCTTTGTCTATATATAGTAGCTGTACTATACTGGCTACAACACATTGTGACTGGCTGCAATCAAATGCTCCGATAATATTTAGCAGTATTTTTAGCGGGAGCTCCAGCGATTACTTGTGTTTGTTGTAATTTTGGCACGGAGCGATTGAACCAAATACCCAATCACGTCACGTTATGTTTGTAGAAGAGATTTCCCTATAGTTTTCAGATCTGAATGCATCAAAATCAATTTCTTACAGTGGTGTCATCAGCATTAAGCACGGACGATAAAAACAAGAATCTCTGGGTTGAACCCTGACAATTGGCCTCTTCTCTGTGAACCTTCATCCTTGACCTCCCCTTATTTGTTAGCGGCTGAGGGGAGCCTCTTGCAGAATTGGCAAAAAGAGAAGAAAGAAAAAAGCATATTGTGAGGCAAGACCACAAATCTCTCTCCACAGTTAGTCTTAATTTCACCGTGCTGAGTCTATTTTATCCCGACTCATAAACAGAGTCTGGCAGACAGGAGATGAAAGGGCAAGACCCAAATGAAAGATGCATGTTGGACTACTGGCTGCAGTTGAGACCTGCTCTCGCTGTCTGACAATGAGCAATGACTTGAGTTTTTACCTCGGTGGCTGCTTTCGCTTTGAAATTTTACTCAAAGTGTTCAGTGTGTTTTTGTTTTGAAGTAACCTCATTTGATGTGCTGTTTTTGAATGGAAACATAAATGCGAGTAGCGAGAAGGCAAATGAAGCCGAGTGAATCAGCTCATTTAATTGCAAGCAGGTTTAATAAGTGCTGGAGTTAACATGTAACTCTGTAATTAACAACCCTCTGTTTCTGCTGGGATCAGTTTCCTTTGAGGGATCTTTCAAGAAAGCCTCAGTCAGTGTTTTTCAAATGCCTTTCCATCAGAATCAGACAAAGACAGCATATAATGCATAAAAGGTAATATGCTTACTTATGTTACATTAGAGTTCTTTTTTTACAGTACGTCTCACTATCCAGTTCACTCCCCTCATGTAATGTGAGTAATGCACTTTATTTGACTGTAACAGGTATTTTTGCATATAAGGGGTCGATGGTCAGAGCCTTCCAGAGTAGGGGTTGGAGACATAAGTTTAGTTATGTTGAAAGACATTATACATGCGAGTAGTACTAGAGTTATTTTCTTTATGGATGGTACAGTTGCTGTTGTAAAGGATGCACTTTGGTACCATGTGTGTCCTCACGGGTCCACCCAAGCCGTAGGACCTGAGGTCCAACCCAGGACTTGTACGGGTTCAAATTCACATTCTCAGTCAGGTTCATGTAGGGTCTTGCTCTTTGACCCCAGGTCCCAGCTCTGTTTAACATTATGTGTAATAGATGAATAGCCAAGTTATCTGTAATACTGCAACAAAACTGCAAAGCTAAATGTTAACACATCTTGCTTGTCATCCATCACTGTGTCAATAAATAGATTTTTAACCTGTTATCACAAGTGGATTAAGCCGTGCAGCTATCTTAATCAGAAAGAATAAAAAAACCTGGAGGTATTGTAAAAACATTCTTGGAGGATAGATTTAATGCACTATGGAGAGGTACAGGGGTTCAGGTTTTCGGTATCGGGCACTAACCTTTGAATAGTTTTATCCAACATGGTTTCTACCAATAAAATTGAGCAACTCTCACCGAACCAATCTCTTCATAAGAGTTTTTTCCTTTGTGCAATCATAGTCTGAATATGTCTCGATTTTTTAGGGCTTGCGTAAACACAATTAACTTAATTCAGACTGAATTGTGTACTTTCACTGAAACAAGTTCATTTCAATTTTCAAGTTGGAATATATACATATAAATATTAAATCATATAAACACTAATAATAATAAACATAAATTAGGACTAATAGTTATATTCACTCACCCTTTTCAAGGCCATTAATTATTTTCAGGTAGATCAACTTGTCAAATCCTAAAGTGTAACATCCCTGCAGTGCTGCGCCCTCTCTAGGCCACTGTTCTTCTCCACACAAGTAGTGGACTTACAAGATGTTATACATTGTGAAGTAAACCATTGTTCCACCCATGTATTATATGCATTCTGCATAGTGAGATGTTATGTTGGCTGCCATTCATAACTTAAATAGAATGATCCAGAATGATGCCCTCTAGGTGAAAAGAAGAAAACACTTACCTGAGCTTTCTCTCCCTGTAGTTATTCTGTCATCCTCTGATGTCAAAATTCAACATTGTATGCCATATAGGCCTCTACAGTATGTCTACATGAAAATAATTTCATGTAATTGATAAGGTTGCTTTAAGACTATACATATAGACTGTAGGTCTTGTATTATGTTCTACTGTTATATCAATACTAATAGAGCTTTAGAGTCAATTATGATGGATATTAGATGCTTTATAAACTCATAAACCAAAAGTTGGGATGATTTCCCAGGAGTGAGTTGGCCGGCCTGACGAGGTTTCTTTTAACATTTGCTGTCCGCTAAAAGCTGTAAACAATGTTGGGAGGAAGCTAATTAAAGTGTAAAAGTCATTATGCAGTTTTATTATTAAGTAAGTTACTGCCATCGCTTTGAATAGTATTACAAGCAGAGCCGGGGCCCCAAGAGTGAGAGGGACAAGAAATTATTTATAGTAGAAGGGCCCCAAATCAAATTTTTATTAGGGCCCCCAAAAGTCTACAGCCAGCTCTGCACAAAAAAAAAATGTGCCTAGATTAATTTAAACATTAAAATTTTCGCAGCCAGCAATTGAGCAAATGCTGAAATGACAAATTAGATAAAGTCTTCATGTCTGTGTCCTGTGCGGCACAAAACATTTCTTCAGTATAGTGGATCTTTTTGCCTCACTCCTCCACAAGCCTCCTTCCGATCTATGTAACCTTTTTTTCCCGGTCTGTCCAGGTATCCGCCTTTTGAACGGCAATGTCACTGATGCCATGGAGGCCACAGCTCTGACCTTCAACATCCATTTCATCGACATCTTTGTCTGCAGTTGGGGCCCGCGGGACGACGGGGCTGAGCTGGACGGGCCGCACAGCCTGACAGAGGAAGCCCTCCGGCTAGGAACTCACAAGGCAAAGCTTTCATCTCTAAGTTCACACTGGTGTCTGTCTGACGCAAGGCAAACACTCACACTGTCTGCAGAGCTGAGACTGGAAGGACATTCAATTATGAAGCCAAATTTAGATGCAAATTCTTTATTTCTCTTTAAACCTTATAAACAAATGTTGCGAAAAGTGGCCCATTATTAGGTTAAACATAAATCAGGAACCGAGCCCTGGAGCTGAGTCCTTTTTTTGTGTTTTCAGTTTCCAATGAATAGGAAGAACAATGATGATTATTTCTCTCAATAGCAGCTTTTTTATCTTTGTTTACAAACCATAAGATCCCAGAAGTCTTAATGATGCAGGCAATCATGAGAGAAAAAAGTTAAGGCACTCTGTCTTTAGGTGAAATATGATTAATTTATTCTTTGAGCATGTAGGCAGACAAACAGACCAAAGACTTCTGGGATCTTGTTTTTTGTTCTCTCATTATTTATTACTCTTTTTCAAAATAGTTGGGAAGTTGAACTGCATGCAACTTTGTTTCTTGAATCAATTAACAAGAAAAGTCCGTCCCTTGGACATTTCTATTGTAGTGGCACACTGCTTACTTTCTGTGTAAATGAATACAGTGCACACGTTTTAGCAGCAGCACGGTTTGTGCATCATCAGTGAGTGATGAGTACTTGATTGGCAGAAAATGACTTCAGACATTATTATAGCAACAACTATAACAACGTTTATTAAAAGTAGGAAAAGGGTTCATTACACACTAAAAATATCAAACAGAAGAGCAGTGGGCACATATCCACAGGAGGATTATGGGAAACTGAGTCCATGCGAAGGTTTGTTAATACTTTTTCACTTTCAAGCTTTCAAACCTGTCTTGGCTATGTTCAAATTAAAAAAGCTTGTAAGTGAACATGGAATTTACAATGTTTTATTAAACTTTGAGCCTGGCTTCTGTGGTTTCGGAATTCCTTTTAAATATGTTGGGCTCAGGAAAGGTACTTGCTGTGAAAAAACAGGTCAATTGTGTCGCCCTGACACATCAGAGTTTTAGGGCTAATTTGGTAACAAATGTGGAAGTAATCGTCCAATGTAAACCTGTCTATCTCTAAACTTTAGTTAGTTCTGCTTTGCACCACTTTTGCAATTGTATTAGGCTCCTTTGGGTGTTTTGAGATTCAAATTTCTTGTTTACAACCGGTGTGAAAATTGTTCTGTGGCTTAAGTTTTCCTTAGTTTTGGCTTGGTTTGTTTTACTTGATGCTTGTGAACTTGTGAACTGAAAAGATGCTCTATGGCATTCAAACTGTGTTGCAGCCGAATTACAGGTTTTGTTAAATTGCTGAAAAGTTTAAAAATTGAAAAAAAAAAATGTTTTTTCCTCAAACCACAAAGTGTATTTTGGTCTCTTGACCAGTAATGCTTTGTTCACATGCTGGTTAATGTCTTATTGATTTTTAACATCAAAGTAAGGTTTGTCTTCACTTTTCACATAATGTGAATGCATTTTGTTCGTTAGTACGTAACATGACATGCTCTGCTAACTAGAAAGGTCTTTATGAAATCCACTCGCTCTTTCACCTTGACATCCCTCTGTTTGTGTTTTCAGGGCAGAGGTGGGAAGGGCAGCATCTTTGTGTGGGCGGCAGGTAATGGTGGTTTGCAACATGACCACTGCGGCGCAGACGGTTATGTTAACTCCATCTACAACATTGCCATCAGCGCTGTCACTCAAACAGGGAAGCCCGCCTACTTCGGTGAGCCCTGCCCCGGGGTGATGGCCGTTACTCTGACAGGGGCCAGCGTGGGAGGACCGCTACCTCTGGTTAGTGTGTGTAGATCTCAGAACACATCTTCCAAAAAGGCTTATCATTAACAAGTGCATATATATATATATATATATTTGAGTGTGTGTGAATCCTGTGAGCTGTGAGAAGCCTGTTAAAGAGCAGCGGTCTGTGTGATATTTATAGAGGGCTGCCAAATGACCTAGGTCACACACACACACACACAGACACACATGCAGAAGCAAATGAGTGTTAATTGGAGGTGAAGCATGGCTATAGTGGCTGAGATAGTTGGAGGAAGAAGCTGAGGTGTTGATGGTGGAAGAAACATTGAAAAGCCAGAAGAAGCAAAAGCAGTGGCAGCTCCAGGGCTAGAGAAAGGCCAGTCTCACCACTGGGATATCACCTTTGTTTGCTGTAATGTCCCTTTCCAACTCACATCAGCAGGTGGTCAAACCGGACACAAGTTGTTTTCTTTTAATTATCCCTGCTGTAAAAACTGCTGCTAGTAGCAGCTACAGTGTCGGGACTCCTCTGACTTGATTAACCCCTCAGAGGAAATCTGTTTAGAGAAGCTTTTTTTTTTTTACTGATACATCTACTAACTTGTAACTTATTTTGTTTGTGGTTTCTCCAGGTCACTGTGACCACCATTGGTGATGGCTGCATCACACACTTTCCCGGAACGTCCAGTGCTGCTCCGATTGCTGCAGGAATTCTGGCCCTTGTCTTAGAAGTAAAGTGAGTGTCCACCTGACCAGCCGCACCACACACCATGGAAGCCACAGGATAGCAATAAATGTGATACATTGGTTGTTGATTTCTGTTTGGGCTTGCAATGTTGCTCAAGGGCATTTAGACTTGTGGTGATGATTGTGCCAATAGCTGGAATTGTGAGTGTTAGTTTCTCTAATGATTAAGATCACATTGCACATATAACCCATGAGTTGTTATCTTCTCTTATATCCTATACAACTTGAATTTGGTATATCTGAATAGGACAACAATGTTGAAAGTCATTTTCTCATTAACCTCTCACTGCTGCTATGTGCTGTTGAAGGACAATCTGAATACTTTCTGTCCAGCATATGAATCCAACTGCTTTTGATGATCCTCTGATTTTCAGCTAGCACTACAAGCAAGTCAAAAATATTCACTTATCCAGTGAAAAATCTCAAACTACACTGAATGAATGGATGTCATTCATTGTGCACAGTCCGTTTATTAGTCCTAATAACATAATGCTCCTTTGACTTTTCCTTTAGGTCAAAATATTAGTTTTCTAATAACTGATGTATTTACAAGATTCTGTGTACTTTAGTTTTAAGGCTAAATAGTAAATGTTTACCATCCTGACATGCTTTTTAATTATGATTGTGGATATCATAAACTGTATATAAAGATGGATTACATATCTGCTCCCCAAAAGTGAAGCAAAAGCATCTCGATCTCCACGTGATGGCTGGTTGCACCATAGGTGATAAATCCTGCCTCCTCCACGTTAGCAGATGGGACAGGGACCAAACTTAAAAGTCAGAGTAAATAAATCAAAGAAATCTTTCTCAAACATGGTTTCTGTCATTTAAGGTAGTTGTCACACTAATGTTTGTTAGAATGCTAATTTGTCCATTCAAGCGTATTTTCTGGTGGAGAGAAGTAGCGGCGCGTCATTCTTACAGTCTATTGTGAACACGGTTACAGTTAACAATCGAATCCATACTAAAAATGTCGATATAAAAAAATAATGAAAAATGCCATTCATGAATAGTTTGCCTGAAAGCGAGTTGAGGTCTTCAAACAGCTAACAGCCCAAAACTCATTGTCAAATAAGTTCCTCAAAGAGTTGACCATATATTTCAGTGCTTAAAGAGAATATGAAAGAATTAAAATCCTGCTCCTTGTATCTATGAGCTTTGTCTAACCTTGTCTCTCCTCCCCATTTTCCTTTCTCTGTTTTTTTAACTCCTCGTTTGATGTAAATCATCTTTTTCTCCCACCCCTTCTTTCCCTCTGTGTCTGTCTAAATCTGCAGATATATCTCCTTGACTCTTTTTTTCCTTCCTTTTCCCTCCTTTGTCTCGCCTGCCACTTCCTACCATTTCCCAAGCCCCCTTTTTTCTTCAGCCCTCTTAACTCGCCAGCTGTCGGTGTGGCCTCGGGCCTGGTGTTTTGTGGTGGTATCAGCGACGTCTACGCCTCCTTCATGTTATGGATGGTACTAGAGGCTGGCTTTACTGCTCCAGCTGTCGTGCCACGGCGTCTCAGTCTCAGTCGCTCGGCTGTAAAATGGAGCGCGGGTCCCCTGGGCAAGGCTACTCCCAGGACATTACTGTTAAAGGCTTTGTCGTGACCCGCTGCTACTGACTTAACTATATATCACCTCTCTCGCTCAGATCGGCAGCATTCTGGTCACGTCTTTATGGAGCTGGCATCTCTCTCTCTGTCTGTATATCTTTCTCGGTCTCTCTCTCTCTCTTTGTCTGTTTCTCACACTTGTTCATTCTGTGTCTCACTCTTTCTCCCCACATTTCACACAAACACGCACACTCATATATTCTACAACAGAGCAGACCTAGAGTTGTTTTTTCGCTCTGATCCCCATTCATCAGAAACAATCTGCCTCATCTAGAACATTCACCAGCACTAAAGCATTTGTTTATACAGACATGCAGATACATTTGATCCTTATTGTAGTAATAACATGCTCCAAAATTACACTTTTATCTGTATTTCTAAAACAAATTAAACATATTAAACACAACATATTAAAGCAATGGGTTTCAACCTGGGGTATGTGACATTCCAGACTGTTCCAGGAATAATTTGTGGAATCGTCAAATTATTAAAAAACAAAAAATTAGTTTAGAATGTTAGCACGATGATGATAATGATGATAAACACTGTGAACATTGCACTGCTAATCACATGACAACATATCCACTATTAGCATTCTGACATTAGCGCAAAGCCTCTTTGACTTGAGACTCGGTCTTTACAATGAAATACTCAGCACAGTTTAGTGAAATAATGAAGTTCAGCATTAGGGATCAAGGGGAAAGTGAGGTGAGAACATGCAACAAAGGTCTGTGGCAGGAATTGAATCGGGGATAATGTGGAATGTGTCTTAACCCCTACCAGGCTTCCCCTTTTAACCTCCAGTGTAAAGTGAGGGTTGTCTGCTGCAGCATGTGAAATTACAACATACTAGTGTTGATCAAAAAGGCAGAGGGCTCAAGTGGGTGCACAGCGTGTGCGCATGTCCAGATTATCAGAATGGCCTCCAGTGTGTTACTGCCCCAACAGTGTCAGGGTGTCACTGTCTGTCTGTCTCTGACAATCTTGGCCTGTCTGCCTCTCTGTGTTTCCATCTGACTTCATCCATCCGCGGTGACGGCTGTCCAACAAACCATCAGGGCAAATCAATTCCTCACTCATCCTGTTCGACAGTCTTTCTGTCTCAGAATGTTTGTTCACTTGATCACAGTGTCAGCCCCTCTGTCACTTTATCTCTGTTTCTCTCATCCACCAGCATGTCTGTCCATTTTCTAGAAAGGAGCTGAACATTTGATTTTATTCTGCCGTGTTCTCTCTGCTCTGTACCTCTCTGTTAATGGTGAGTGTGTTTGGTCTATCAGCCAAGATGGATTGTCTCCTCCATCACCCCAGACACTCTTTTAACCTGTTGGTGTGTTTAGACATTTAATGATTTAGTGAGACATAAAATGTATTCACTGCTAACTGTGAATGAAAATGGGACACTTACATTATTTCACAAATCTTTTTTGTAAATACAGGTTGTTAATGGACTTTACTGAATGGCCCTTCGTTCTTAAACTATACAGAAGATAATGCACTTAACAGTGGTGATCTCCGCCAAGTAGGATACATTTTTATTGCTGCTGGTTTGTCTGTCTGCAGAATTATGCAAAACCTGAATCGAAAATTGTTGGAAGGGTGGAGTATGGGTCAAGGAAGAACCCATTAACATTTGGAGTGTGATTAGGGAGGCTTTTCATTTTCTTTAACGTTGCGAGATACAATACATTTCTTACATTTTCATGAATTTCTCCAAAAAACAATACAGAGATCTTGATGAAAAAATCTGATATCTTTAGAGGATTTATATCAATGAATGTTTAATTTAAGGGAATTGTTCGGCCTTGGCTGAGGTATGCGCTCTACTGAATTCCAATTTAATTTACAAGCAACCTTTCGAGTTGATGAAGTTATCATTTGTGTTTAAGTTCTCATTTAGTGGATATGCCATCCCCTGATAACTCTTGTTTTGGATTATTTAAAGTAAAGGTTTTTGAAGTGTTTTGCTGCACTGGTTGTTGACAAGTGCAGGCATGTTTCTTATGTACAGGCTTGTGTGGTGTAACTACTGAACTCATTTTATTGAAACTTAGAGGAGGAGTAGGGTGATTTTTGTGAATTTCTCAAGAGATATTTCAAAGAAATGTTCAGGCATATTTAGAGGACAGATAACTTTGGGCCTAGAAGGTATGAGCTCTGCTGTGTGCCAATCTAGTTTATATTTGGAACTAAAGACCGACACCACTGTATATCAAAATAATGTGGCTGCTGAAAAACAGCAGTCACAGTCAATTAGAGGATTCTCTTTCTAAACAGTTTATTGTTCTGTCATACATTTAAAGTATTTCCAATGAATTTACCCGACAGAAGAACCTTTTTACCATTTGGTTGCTGTGTAGCATGTGTTTACTCCCTAAAATACAATTGGGACAATGTAAATATATCAACACAATCTCCACTTTTCAGTATCTTAATTGTATTTGGTGAAAAAGCACAAAAATACATAAAAACCGCATACAAACATATGCTCACACAAGTGCAATAAGGGGTTTGTACAAACTCAGCCTAACTTAAATTAGTATTCATGCACACATACGCACATTTAACATATATACTATATATATATATTTAGTTCTCAAAGCTAAACCATAGAATCAAATAAACTCTCAAATATAGACACAAGATGCAAACTGTACATGGGCTCACAGTCATGCAAACACACATTCGTATGTGACCGTGTGTGTGTGTGTGTGTGTGTGTTTGTGCGTGTGTGAGTGCATGTGTGCACTCATTAGGTCCAGAAATCAGGGCTATGCTGGTGGAGTGTATTTAAAGGCGATTGCAGGCATGCAGTTATTGGACTTGGCCTAATTGATAAACCCATTAGTTACACTTGTTCAGATAACATGGAAGGAATCACAGTCTGCTCACAGTCGCTCCAAATGGGTTCACTTAGGCTTAGAGTGCAGCACATTAAGAGAAGATTACAGAGCGATGTGTGGCGTCTAACCAGTCCAAGCCTCGCTACTGTGAGATTAATAGAGACAAACTAAGGACAGAACATTTGGACTCTGAAGCTACAGGGAGGGTGGGGAAGCTCTATATGTGTGTAGTTGTAGGACAGTGGGTGATGTGTACGTGTCTATCAGTGCTTCAATGCTTTCCTGCGTGTGCTCATCTACATATGTTGTTGGATACGAGGCAGTGGGCGATTGGCCTTCTCATGTGTATGTATTATGTGTATATCTCTGCTCTGTAATGTAACCATGTGTTCATTTCTCTGCCCTTCAAACAATGCTGCGATGTGGCTCGACAGAAGATCTTAATGGGAGGCGTCCAAGCAGAAGATACGCTGCTTAGGATGAGACAGTGAGGTTTAAAGTGCTGCGGTTCTAGTTCCAACACATTATACCCCACTGACTAATTAGCTCCACTGTTATTGATATCTCCTTCAGTTATTGTTTAACAAAAAGAAAAGTAGAGGAAAATTGAACAAGCTGAGCATTAGTAAAGCAAATCAGAATGAAAGTCGATGTCTCTTCTGGCTGAAGAGTATGACGCACAATGGCATGAGGTCTATTAATGTTTTTTGAGATGAAGCTGATAATAGTTCATTTTTTGGCTGCTCAGGCGTTAAACTGGATCTTTTCAGGCCAATAACCTGCCAATATAAAAAATGTTGTTTTAATTTTGTTTTAGAATTGTTTTCGCTGTCATTACTATCCACCTCTAAAGAGAGTAATGACTCTTTATCAGTATGTCAGGAACTGTAGTTGTTACTGTACTCATCATCTTTCTCGTTTGTGGAACTGTGCAATAGTTTTGGGAAAGTATGTAATTTGAAATATCCCAACAATATTGTATAGATTGCCCTGAGTTTTTTTTGTTTTTACAAATGCTGCTGATTTGGTGATTCCCCCTGATAACCAGTGCCACCTTGACATTCACATTAGAGGTTTAGACTTTTGATATTAGTAATTAACAATATATATTCAATTATATTGACTAATGGATGAATTGCCCTGAAATATGGTTTACAGCTTCACTGTAATACCCATGGTAATTCTTTGACTTTTTCATGCAGTGCCATCATCAGATCAAAATTAGATTTTGCCCTTATTGTTGCCTTAAATAACTAGACAATCCCATAGACCTCAACTATACTCTGTGTTCTGCACTAATTTGGCAAATTATCATTACACATTAACACATTAATCTAAAAATGTGAACATGATTGTCAATTAAACCTGTTAACCTTTCTTTTATTGCTGCATTCTAGCATGCTGATATTTGCATTTAGCTGAAAGACTTGTCCAAATCCACTTTTACTAATTTACTAGTGGAAAATAGTTGCAGCACCAGTTACATTGCTCAAAAGAGTTGTTGTGCGTATCTTGATTAATTATGGGTGTTTAAACCAATCAGGGTGCCATGTCCCATTCTCTTCAGAAGCCAGGTGCATTTGCACGTTGGTACATTGCTGTTATTGGGTGGACTTGCCAGGAAAAGGTTTTTTTTAAACACCGTTTGTATCAATTTGACTATTTGTCAAATAAACAAGGAATCCCGCTGTGCATCCCTGTGTGTTTAACAAGCACATTGTGCATCCGCCTATGTGGGCACAAATATTACTATTTAGATAATGCAGAATTAAAAATAAATTGTTACGGTACTGACATATTTGCTAACAATGTGCCAGACCACACCTCATTTTAAGACCACACCCCCCGGGAGCTCAAAGGGACGTGAGTGCATTTGCTTTAAAAAACATCGCTGCTGAATGGGAGAAACGGGACAGTGGACAATTGCATCAGTCTTTAACTCGCAAAGGGACTTGCAGCACGTTATGCAATCATATTTTATGATAAAAAAGTTGTTGAATTTATTACGTATGTAAAAAAACGATAACTTTCATCTGGCTTCTACTCTCAAAATGCAGTATATTGTGGTAAAAAAGAATTATGTGGCTTATGCTCCTTCCAGAATTTCATTTGTGATGGTTGTTTACGGAAAAGAATGTTGAGTGTGATGCTTCTAAACGGCTGTGAGCTGACAGTGTTTTCCTCTGGGTCCTGATCTCGCTCTTTCTTTCGTCACCCTTCCATCTTTCTGTCCCCTCAATTGCCTGTCTCTCATGCTCTCTCCCCTGGGCTGGACACTTTGTCCTTGCACTCTCCTCCTCCTCCTCCTCCTCCTCCTCCTCCTCCTCCTCCTCCTCCTCCTCATCCTCGTCCTCGTCCTCGTCCACATCCTCCTCCTCCTCATCCTCCTCCTTTCTGCCTGGGCCCAGTGTGAGTGATAAATTATTCCTGGGCCATGCTCTGAGGGCCCAGGGCTGCTCATTCCTGCACACAGAGGACTAGCATTGATCCGGCCTGTGGTTCAACTTAATTGGAAACCCAGTTACACCAGCTACAGACATACTCCCACACACACACAAACGCAGCGCCTACACACACACACACACGTGCACCTCTAGACATGCAATCCATATGTGTATAGGTGCATGGATATTACAAATGCCAACATAATTACACAACACTCACACAATTAGTCCCTATATTCATTAAAGTGTTACCAAATTTGCATCTGCCCCAGTATTGGCTTATGTATGTTTTATGATTCAACATTGCACACATTCAAACTGCAGTATATAACACAGTATTATGCACACATGTTTCTTAAGCACGGTCACACACATACACACACACAGACACACACACACGGACTTTATAGTCACTAAGCCTGCATTCTAAGCAGCACTAAAGAGGAGTAACAGTCCACAGTGGAGCAATATGGAGGCCCAGGGTTATCGATTGGACTGAGACACTGACTATCATACAGCTAATAGATTACATCAGACACATCGGAGCAGCCCAGTCAATGAGGCCTGATCCTATTAACTGGGGATTTGTAAACAGTTGTGTGCTCACTGTGACGGCTGCTGTGCTGCTTTGTGAGCCTTGGCGAGGGGATGAAGGCTGTGAGGCTCTGGAGGAGGCTCATACATTGTTCCACTCTGCCCCTGCAGCTCAGATGTGTTATTTGTGCGTGTGCTGGACAACATGCTGTAATTTTGGCGTTGTAACATTGGTTCCCTCTATAGTTCCTAGTGTTGCTGTTTAACCCTCAGAGGAAGACACTGACAGAGGGAGGTAGTCCTTGACAACATGATTCATTAGGCTTTGTTCAGTTTTTAAGTTTTAATGTTATTTCATTATGGTTTATTCTTATTATCTGTTATTAACGATCAATATGTTGCAACTCTGCACTTAAACACCGTGAGAAAGTTTTAATGCCCTTGTTTTTTTATAGTGTGCACCGTTACCTGTTCAGTTGAGTTAAAGATACTCAAGGATCGGCAGTGCTGTCGCCTGCCCCCGCCATTACCTCTTTGAAAAATACTTTGCCACTGAAGCGCAATCCTGGGATAAATTGGGCTGGGAAGGATCCACCCTTCCTTTCATTTCTCTGGGATGAAAGTACGCATTTGTCAGCCACTTTTGAAGGAGTCTAGCTGTGCCGCTGTGACACAATCTGCCTTTGAACGCAACCTTATGTCACCAAAATGTCACCCTCACCCATTGTGCATGTGAAGGAATTCAGCTGTGACACTTACTGGTATGACCAGAACCAGAAGCTGAAATCTGTCTACTTTCTTTAGATTCATGCTGTATATCATGATATATATTTTATTTTTGTGGCGCCAAATCATAACATACGTTATCTCGGAGGTACTTTACTTATGGCCATGCCTCCATCGGTTGGGGTGAGCAGAGAAAAATGGCGGAGACCATGTACATGGTACATCTTCCATGGTTTGGTTGGTTCACCATCTTCTGCTTGTGATGGGTTGCATATGTTTACAATTCAAACTGTGTATCATTATATAACTTCACTTTAAGTATGTGTAATAGTTAACATTACCAGGTTGGTTAAATTGCACTTATTTGTATTAGAAAACAAGACAGAAAAAAACATGCAAAGCTTGATACCATAGCATTTTAATATTAAAAAGAGGTTATATTAAACATATGTGATGTGTCTACAGTATTTAGGGGAATATTAATCTCTTATGTTATGTCTCATGTTATTCCATAAATTATGGCTTTAAGTTTTTTTTTTTTTTTTTGCATTAAAACCACCACGAAAAGAAACAAATGTTCCAGCTTTGATAGTGCAGAGAAAAGTACTGGGTTACCTATAAGTGAACATAACCCCACACATTAACAGCTCAGTTTATCTTAAGTCATTGCAGCATAAGCAGTACATCTGATTTAGCAGCACTCTGGTAGAGAGTCACGTCCTTTCAGGGGCTGTGTGGCAAAGTGAAGTGAAAACCCTGAGAGGGACAGCAGTTAACCGAGTTCTCAGCCAACAGTGTGTTTTTAAGAGCAAAATGACTTTTCCAAAATATATACTGTAGATCTGTGTCGCGGACTGCTAGGAGAGAGAAAAGCCCTCGGTTCAATAATTAATTCCCGAGTCGAGGGTTTTGGAGAGCCGCTGATTGGGCTGATTTTTTTTTATTCTGTTATGATACAAAGGAGGCCGTTTGAAGTAATTTGTCCCAGAGAGAGCGGCTTGGAATACCATACATGCTTTGATTTAGCAAAGCAAATTTAATTTTGTTTGCTTTATGCAAACCAGCCGGGGCCGCGGGGCTTTCTCTGATTCCACCAGAGGGGTGATGGTGGTGGTGCTGCTGCTGCTGATGATGATGGAGGTGGGGGAGTGCACACAACAGAATCACGCTGCTGCCGCTAATGTATAATACAGAACGCATATTCGTACACACAGACACACGCAGTGAGCAGCAACAGTTCAAAAGTACAAAGCCTATCCCCTCCCTACACACACTCCGATCCCTTTGAAATCAAAGCTTAAAATAATTGTTTGTGTGTTGTGTTTTGCTTCATTCTATCTGTCTATTATTAGTGTTACTGGTATTATTCCTATCATGTTGTTTTAGCTGCCTGCTCTTGCTGCTTGCCGGGGTTTTGTTTTATGCTGCTAATGAAAGCCTCTCTCCTCACTTTTTGTTCTGCTTCGTTTTTTTCCAATACGTGGATGGAATAAATCTGTTTATATCTTTGCCTCATATTTCCTGAGATGTCTAACACCCAACAGCACCGTAATGAAAAGGCCACTTGTGATTTTTTTCTTTCTTTATATCTTTATGCTAATATATGCCATACAGGAGGAAGATATAGCTCAGCGTGACTGAAGAGACATGCGGAATGAATTGCAGTTATGTCATTAGTGATAGGGGGAATTAGCTTGAACTGTGTGGTACACCTTTAATCACCTTTTGTTGTTCTCCTGTAATGGAGAGAAAACTGTACATGCACAGATGGTACAGAGGCAGACAGTGGAGGCATTTCTCCACAGAAGTAGAAAAAAGCTGTTCAGAATGGGTGGCCAAGCGGTTTTCTTAGACTCCATTCAAGTCATTTTCTTAGGGAACAATAATGAGTGGATAAAGCAGAAAAACCCAATTTCCTTTATGCTTTTTATATCCAGTAAAAGCCCTCGTTGACGACCCTTTGGTCTTTTGTTACAGAAAACTGAGCTAATATCCTCCAGCTCTCGGCGCAGTTTAAAGGTCTTAATTGGATTCCATTAGTATATTGCTTGACATGACACTTGAGTCCGCTCTATTAGAATTCCCCTGCCTGGGATTAAAAAGAAGACTTTTTCTACATTCAACTCTCTAGGCTCTTTTGTTGAAGTCTCAAATATTCTTTGTTGGATTCACAATTTTTCGGTGACACCATTATTAAAACCTTAAGCTTGACTTAAACAGGTGCTTTTATGTCTAGAGGACCTGCTGTAAAAGGTATGGCCGTGTCTCAGCTCAGCAGTTTATGTATCAATAAAACCTTAGCATTAATACAGTATAAGCTTTACATGCACGGCTGAGAGAATGTTAAGTCCCATAAAACAGTCCTCCAGCATCTTTCTGCACAAGACGGGAGCTTGTGTTGGGCTCCTGGCAGGTCTCTTCTCAGAGTATCACACAGAGTTGAAGTGTTTCCTCTGTGGTTTCACTTGGTGTAGAACAGGGGCGGAAGGGAGGTTGCGTTTGATGATATTCTGTTTTATGTCCCTTGCCCCAGTCCTGAGCTGACGTGGAGGGATGTTCAGCATCTGATTGCAGCGACAGCA
Organism: Paralichthys olivaceus; assembly: GCF_024713975.1. Taxonomy (NCBI): domain Eukaryota; kingdom Metazoa; phylum Chordata; class Actinopteri; order Pleuronectiformes; family Paralichthyidae; genus Paralichthys; species Paralichthys olivaceus. Next base: position 22,698,498 of record NC_091105.1, on the reverse strand, counting down.
AAGATCCCCGACCCTGAAGTGCCCGGGTGGAAGATCAACGCAGCAGGATACCATGTTCACCATAGGTACTGTGACACACCTGAGCCCTTTCTGCCCACTATTTAAATGAGGCTTGCATGTAAACAGATTGGTGTATTCATAAATCAAACCTTAACATCAGTAGTAGTTTTGTTCCTTAAAGCCACTATGCGTGGCTGAAACCCTTATTGACCTGTTGCTATATGGCCTTCTCAGCAGCATGTGCCTGTCAAGTTTGTCTCTTTGGAGCAATAATCCTAAGAGTCACTCACGTCTGGTAAATATAAGACTTTGTTACTGTGAGGTTTGGACTACCAGCAATCCCTATATGATCTCTAGCTGGGATCATTTCAGCTACATTAAATAGCCTATTTGAACCACCTAAACATCCTTCTACACCCTGGTGTGCTAAAGGTCTTGTGTTGGATTATTTCCTGAAAGGAGCTGTTCCCTAAGCAATACATTTAAGTTCCTGGCAGCTTGTTTGGAACAAAATAAAGGTGTACATTTAGGACAGATTTCTTAATACCTTTATTAGCTGTCTGTGTTTATTTTCTCTATAAGAGAATATTAATGACTGAACAGTTTACCTCTCTACAGTGTACATGGAGATGCAGTGGATGTGGTTGTTAAATGTATGATTACAGTAATTATCCCTATATGATCTCTAGCTGGGATAATTTCAGCTACATTAAATAGCCTATTTGAACCACCTCACGCTCTCAGGAACATAATCATTGAGCCTCTGTAACATAAAACAGTTAAATTCCTTTGTTAAATTAATATTTTTACAATAAAATAAGCTCAAATTAACTGAGAGTAATGGATGTATGCAAAACGCTAAAGGAATAAAGCGCTACCTATAAGTTTACTCAAGTAAAACGATCTGTGATGATCAGGCATCGTCCACCTCACTACTGGGATTTCTTCACACGTGCACACACACACACACACACACACACACACACACACACACACACACACACACACACACACACACACACCTACACACACTCGCCTCATATAAAGCGCTTCAACCACAAAAAGCAGCAGTCTGTTTTATGACAGTTGAGACAGGTGATCTTGTCCAGGGAGGAGTGTCATTGTAATCCTCTAATGTTATTATCACACCCACAGCATGTCTGAGTGTCTGTACCTGCTCTGATTTATACAGACTGAGGCTGGAGGAAATGGAGCTTCTCTCGCTTTCGCTGTATGAAGCATGAATCTGAGAGAGAGAGAGAGAGAGGGAGAGAGCCCTGTGCTCCGTGCTCCTCCAGACATCGTATAAACGCTTTTACAATGCTTTTACAATGTCAGCCAGGCGATGACATATTGGTAATCAGTCATAGCGTTTGTGATGTTTTACCTCTGCTCTCTGTCTCACTCACCTTAAAATTTCCTCCCTTCATCCTGGCTCTGACTCTCTGTCCTCACTTCTCTTTGTACTTTCTGCTCCCCAGTCCTTCCTCTCCTCTTCTTTTTCTCAGTATTATTCCCTCTCGCTGCCCTCCCATTTCTCTCCTCCATCCCCTCTTTCGCAGCATGCCGTGTCATAAAATAGATTGTAATTACTGTGTTGCTGTGAGAAGAATGGATTAATTAAAATATAATGATGCCGATCACACCAGCGGGCGTCTGTTGAAATCTGTCCATTTAGGGGCTGTGGCAGAGGACTTGTAATGCCCTGATCATACTGCCGCGGCCACGCTAATTATGAAGAATGGTTTATTGCACGGGCGAGGACGGATGGACTAGACAGTGCAATGAGCACAGGGTCACTTACCATCAATGAGGTTGTTACAATACGTTAAAGATTAGATATGATATCTGTAATGAGAGGATCCATGTTTAAGAAAATTGAAGATAACACTGCATGCTAAGGTTGGGGTTACTGAGGAAGAGAGGTTATTCTAGAGGTCCAGAGAACATGACGGCACCTCAATAAAGACAGACACAAGAAATGTGGTGTAAAACATAGTGTACTTTGTTTGTGGCTTGATTTATTGGATGATAGTAAATATTTCCTGGAAAAATGGACATCCTTCCACACCCTATTGCCAGTAGACACAAAGGTCTTGTTTTGTGTGGGACTATTTACTAAAAGGAGCAGTTCATTGCTTATTAAGCAATAAATGTAAGTTTCTGGCAGCTTGGTTGGAACAGAATTTAAAAAACTTAGCCTGATCAGTGACAGTCAAAGTAGAATCTAACAAGTTATACTTTATCAAAGTGAAAAACACATTATTGTGCTCATTAATTATTCAATTTAATAAATAAAATTTTTATTTGAATTAAAATATCAAAAATGGAGAGAAAATGTAAGTGAACATTCAATATCTTAAGTAAATAAAAGAACAGAAGTTAAAAATAAATTTAAGCGATAGAATAATTTCATTATGCACAACATAACTTGTTCTTGTTACCCTGGATTCGTTTTATAACAGTGTGTCTTATTTTGTAATGTAATCAAATGTTATGCATTTCAAGTCTTGATCTGAAAATTGGAAGTAGATGTGAAAAGTAGCAGAAAATTCAAATACTCCAGTAGAGCCAAAGTATCTTAAAGCTGTACAGTATCTAAGCAAATGCACTCACTTTACTATCATTCTACAGTATACAAACACAACGAAACAAGATTTTTATAGAGTTATTAAACCAAGAGTTATTACAATACACACAGTGTGGCAGAAAAAAGAAAAAATCTTTCATTCTGTTAAATCATGCTCATTCCTACATAATCAAAGAATATTTTATCTTATTGTCAGTAAAACACCCGAGTACGCCACAGTCCTCTCTCAGTATGTGTCTGTGACACTCAGCTGCAACCACATTGGTTCTTATTGGAGATACAAGTAACAGCTGGTCAGTGTAGTTTTTAGAGAACATAACTCAAACAGGGTCAATAGGTGGGAGCCTATTTTCAGCTGAGGATTAACACACAGTCTCCAGCAAGGTTTTGTATTGTGTGTGGGATTGACTCTAAATACTTGACAAGGTAAGTAGTCTTTTAAAGTCACACATTCTCTGTTTAAACTCAATAGAGAGTATAACCTTTGAAAAAACGTTTCACTGGGCAGTGTGTGTGGATTGGACAGGTGGTTGGAGGGAGCAGCAACTGCATGGCTTTGTAAGAGCTGGAGGCAAAATAGCTGCCTTATAGATCATGGATGAGTTGTATACATGTGCATGTAGATATTGATGTGCGTGTGCGTGTGCGTATATGTGAATGTGGGTGTGTATGTCCTGGGATTTAAGAGGTTGTTGGGTGGGTGGAAGGGGTCGCCTGCATCCCAGAGTTCCCATCTGTTTGACCTCTCCATATAGACTGGGAGCTTTAGAAAACTCTGATGTTGTGGTGCGACCCCACCCGCTATACCCCTCCATCCTCTGCTCCCACCGCTGTGACGACAATAAACATGTCAGCCACCACACGCCAGAGCAATCTGCAATCAGATTTACTGTGCATGAAATATGGTGGTGCTTTTATTGGCGCAAAGCCTTGTCAGTCATAATTTATAGGCTGTTGCCAACGCCGGCTGTGATGTCAGCGAGCTCCCAGCACCCTCAGGAGAATCAAAAGGGGGAGAGAGCGGAATCGATAGGGGTGAGGAGTGGTGGTTGAGTGGGGGATAAAGATATGAGGACAGAAAATGTGTGTGTGTGAGAGAGGGGAGATAGGAAAGGAGTGAGAGAGGAAAGGTATTGGAGACGTGAGGAAAAGAGGGGGGAAAAATAACATGCATCCATCCTGTTCCTCTCTGTGGTGAGTTTATCAGGTTGAGGGAGTGAAAGTGTCAGTTTTTTCCAGGGCCTGTACAAATGGATCTCTGCCTTTCCTCTCCTCTCCTCTCCTTTCCTCTCCTCTCCTCTCCTCTCCTGCAGCATTGCTCTGCAGCCTTTGAACACTGACACCTATTGATCACATGGTCGACAGAGGGGGAAAAAAAAGAGAAATTAATCTGCGATTCACATCTCCACTTGAAGCCTCTCTGACCCAGAAATAGAAAGTGGAGAGTCTGATGTTAGCGGCTTTGCACCAGAGGGTTGACGTACGGAGAAGAAGCAGAACGTCCAAACAGGCTTAATTTCATTTAATCTCCTCTGATAGCATAGGTGAAACTACAGTAATTATCCTGTGGGAGATTTAGATAGAAAATAACAGCAGTGGAACAGATCAAAGAAATGCTGCCCCTCGCTGCAAAGACAAAGTGAATATCAAGGAGAATGCATGAGTGGTGAAATGGTATCTTAAAAAAAACTGGTGTGGCATTAAAAAATGAGATAAGATTCAATCCCTCTTTTGAAAAATGATCCTCCGTTCACAGAGAACTATTAGAATGTTTACATTTGCTGCATTTTGTTCCATATCAAAATAATTAATTGCCTCCATTTTCAAATTAAAAGTACATTACAACACAATTAAGGATGCAAATGAGCCTGGGCCTGTCGCGAGGAGCCAGGAAAAGTGAAAGAGTGACTTTGTTGATGTATGAGTGTTTGCGTGTTTTTTTGTGTATTAGGTGTGTCGCAATGGATCATTGTGCATGGGTGTGTATGTGTGTTGGAATACAGCAAAATGCTGCTGTTGTTGAAGAGAAAGACTCAGTGTGGCTGTGTTGAAATTACATCAGCGCAGGGAAATAAATCAGAGCTCTGCAGTAATAAACAACAGAGTAATTAGGTCATTTTCCCTCAGTAACTGATCGACCAGAGGAGCAGATACTATGTTATTCCTATTGTGTTAAAGGCTTCTGTCTGGGGTGTAAAAAAATCATCCAACATAAACACAACAAGCACTCGTACACATATTTCTCTATCTGTGCCTCTCTTCGAAGGGCTCTGACCTCCATCAAGCCACTTCCATGAAAAATGTCTACATCGCTCTAGAAACGGGGGACAGTAAAACATAATTTTGTCATAACCTTCCCTCTTTGGAGGGAAAACAGATATAAAAGTATATAGCCTGTGGTTTACTGCAAGTCCCCCTCACCCAGCCTGGCAGCAGCACGCAGGGCTGATGAATGCCAGGCGTCGGCCGACTTTTAATTGCTCGTAAATTTTTGATCCAGGGAAACCGCCACGTTCTCCTTGTCCCCGAGCGACATGGTTGACTCAGGAGGGGATAAAAAGAGCCACGGTGAGGAACACAGCGGGGATAGGAGGCGCAGATAGAGAGGATACCGAGCGACACACTAACACGAGCCACATCCTCAGGTGCTCCACAGCAGCAGAGTGTGTGTGTGTGTGTGTGTGTGTGTGTGTGTGTGTGTGTGTGTGTGTGTGTGTGTGTGTGTGTTATGTGTCTTATCAGGAGGGTCCTGTCACAATGAAACACTTCTGATATGATGGATGTTCCTCTCTGAGGACAGACACATCACCCACAAACAATAACACCTTCCGTGACTAGATCTTATTTTATCTCAATATAAATAACACAATTTTTCTTCATTGAAGTGGCCAATCGTGTTCATAAGCATGTTCTCAATTCATACACTGATTTGTCAGTGACTGTCAAATATGTGCAACAGTATTTATGTCAAACATCCCACATGCAAACCCTGTCCCTTACAAATTACATTTGTAAACCACCAATATGCAATGTGTTTTGTAAGCAATGTAATGAGTGTAATGAGTTAATTTTCTTAATTAACATATCTGACACACAAAATGCTGATGCTGTACACAACATTTTAACTAACAGCATATTTCATTAACTTTTTTTCTACCCTCATAGCAACTAAAGCACAGTGCAAGAACCCTGTGCTCTGCACTCATCCATTCACCCAGACCAGCTCCCTATGACTTCTCTAACGTACAAGAAGTGCAGTACAGTACAGTACAGTATAGTACAGTATAGAAAAGCGCAATACGTAGCACAAGGTTTGCACAACACAACTTAAGGTGTTGGGACTGAGCACAAGGAGAAAATTACTTGGATACAAGAAAATACCAAAATGAGTTATGGCTCTGTAATACACAGAGTCTGGTAGAGCGGGACTTCTCTGGCGCTGGTGACCTTGAACTCCTTTACCACGCTGCTGAAGAGAAGCTGGAATCTTGGTGTTGTGACGTGAAAGATTAGCAGAGGCCAGAGCAGTCAAGGGAGGATTCTGTGTTGGTAAATCCAGGCCTTGACTTTTCCTGGGAGCCCTGAATTGTTTACAGTAGAGAGCCAGGTTTGGAAGTCTGCGCTGGTTACTTGCTGAGCAAGTAAGTGTGAAAACATAAACCACAGATATTATATTGTATTTTATATATATTCTTTAAAATCTTGCAGCCCCCTCATTCTTTTCAAGTGGTTCTCTGCAGAGTTCAGTTTGAAAGACGCAGGGTTCTCTTGCGCTGGTGCACATGCCGTGTACATAACTCTAACATAAACCATAACTCAAATGGTATATTTTATGAATGTGTGAGCTGAGGATAAATTGCTGTATGTCATATTAATGTTTCACAGTTTAAGATTTGTCTTGTGCTATCCACTGTGTTGGTGTCTAATAAGCCTTAATTGTAATGGATGTAGTATTCAGAGCGAATTTCTCTGATCATATTTCAGCTTTTGCCTGCAACATGCAGCACTATGACCACACCACATAGTACCTTGTGTTTTGTGTTTCCTTTTAAATTGAATTCCCTATTGTTGATCCTATATAACTCAAAAGGGTACTATTAAAACAGTGAGGGTCTGAGGACACTAGCAAAATCATATGAGTATTGACGACATGATTAATGTCAAGGGTGAAAATATGCTGCAAAAAAACCAATCTAATTTAAAAAAAAGATTAAAATTCTGTATGTGCTCAGTCTAAACTCAAGTTAGTAATTAATTTATTATAGTGGATCAGCTTCATTTTCATATTTCTTAAAAAAATGTCTAAATATCCTCTGGTTCAAGTTTTCCAAATTAAAGGATTTGCTGTCTGAGTTTGTACTGGTGGTCAGAATAAACGTGTACTTTAAATTTAATTAAAACAAATAATAATTACTTGATCAGAAGATTAATTGATAATAGAAATAAGTATTTGTCGCTGCTCTTATTCAGTCAGAACTCTCATTAAGAGTATAAGAGCATGCTAGTGGTCTCTGCAGGCTGTGCAGGGTCTTACTGACCTAACCTGACCTCGACCAGGGCAACTTACTAAGCAGCACTAACATGTTGCTCTAGTATCAGCACTTGAAGAACTCATAGTTGATGACTTGTACTATGTTTGTGCATGCAGAAGCCTGAGGATTGTGTAGCTGTATGCTATTGACAGCCCTTTAATTAAATCAACTTTTTACTCCTCTACTCCACATCAAGCACATCCTGTGGCTGCAGAAACCAGAGAACATCTATCTGAAAGGAAGAAGGGGGTAAATAAAAAAAGGTCCAGTTGCCCGCATTTGCATATGCAGCTCTCCTTATTCTTCTTTTACTGTGGAACAGTCCTTATTGACAGTGTCTCTTCTGTGTTGACAGTAATGGAGATAAGATTGAAAAATGGGCTTTAAAAACTGTCTCTGTAGACTCGTGACTGTTGCCAAGTCTAACAGATGCTCATCTGATCAATTTCTTACCCTGTTTGTCTTCCTCCCGAGATGAAAGTAAGAGGAGATAAATATAGGTTTATCCCACCATTTGCTTGTTCATTGCAGTTAGGTCTGACATCCTGCCGAGGATTTTGATTATTTCCTTCTTCTAGCCTCAGATCTCTATCACAGTTTTTTTGTTTTAATTTATTTTCCCTCTCTCTGTGTGTCTCTCTCTCTCTCTCTCTCTTCCCTCCTCATTCTTCCCCTGCTGTTTGTGTTGTTCCAGTCTCATCTGATGGTTCTCGGCTCACCAGGTCTGGCCTGTTGTGATCTTTTTCCTCCGCACATCGATCTGGCCCCTCCTCCCCCACTAGTGGCCACATCCAGACACACACTGATCATCCACAGGTCACACTCAGGGCCAGAGGTCAGGGGTCAAAGGGAGCTGGCCATGGTGTTGTGTACCTCTTTGTGTGCATGTGTGTGTTTGTTCATGGGTTGGTAGACACATGTGAGAGGAAAGCTCATCAGACGTCTACAGATACAAAAAACACCTACACCATCAAACATAAGGAAATGAATGAATACAGATCTATTTGGTACAACTATGTGAATACATTACAAATCTGCACTTTTCATTTATGCAAATATTCAGAAATTTAGCAAAGTTTATGCTCAATGAGTTCACAATCAGCTTTCTGATAATGAAGTCTGGTGCCTTGTGCAGAAGTTAGGGCATATTTTAAAAGTGAATACAAGGACGTCTTTCCCATTTTTGCCACCAGCTTTCTGATGTTGATGTTTTTCTTTTTAAAATCATACACTTTAAACGTTAGTTTCATTTGTGCTGCCTCCCATATGCCATAACCATATGTTCAGTGTAAATGTAAAAACACATAGGATTCTATATTTTTGGATAAATACAGAGATACGTACAGTAGCTTTATGTTACATCCCAATGACTGAAATCAAATTCAGTTTGGCTCAAAGCGGAATTCTTTTAAGACAAATCCTGCAATGGGGATTTGTTGCCCCTTAAAAACGCATCAGAGCATTTACACACACACATTTTTAAATATAGGGCCCAGATTGCAAAATACAGAAATTACCCTTTAAACAAAGCACAAGTGGCCAACAACAGCTGATTAGACAAAGAAAACACCACTGAGAAGTTTGTCATAGAGAAAATATAACGTTTATAAAAATGACAACATTGATTGTCTTGTAACAGTCAAGATTTAATGTGTTGACATGGTCATCAGGGGCTATCATCGCTGCTGCCCTTCACAGTCTAACTAATACCATGCAGTGCTGCTGCAGGCTGACCAACACATGGACGCACAGCTCACTTCCAGTGGACACAAAGGGAGAGAGATGGGTGAGCCTGATCAACCCCAGTAGTGTCAACCCAATTACTCATTCTCTTAAAGGGCTATTAAAACATAATTGCCCAGCGATTTACATCCAAGTTAACGTGGCCCCGAGATAATTTATTATTTTCCATAAGCCCTTTCTTTTGTGTGCTGACTGAAAGAGTGTGGAGGGGGAGAAAGAGGCAGACTGTAATTTCCTGAGTCATGAAGAAAGGCATGTTGGCAGCCCAGTGTAATTGTTTAAACCCCACTCTCAGACACCTTCCAGTCACCCCCTTTTAATCCTCGTTATCGCTCTCATTAGGCCGAGGTCAGGGGTCAGCCGGCTCCCCCTGCTAGAAACACAAACACTGCGATGGAGAGAGGAAGGGATGGATGATGGGCTGGATGAGGGGACTGGAAGGGGTTGAGCCATGGTGGAGACAGGGATTTCCACTTCAGCACAGTTTTATTTATCTTTTTTATTTGCAGAATAAAGTTGCTTTATTATATTTTATTATTTTACTATGATAAATCCTTATTACTAACATTCACTACACATTTCAAGTAAAATGAGAGAGAGGTAACACGAGTCATGGAGAAATGTTTCAGTATTAGTGGTAAAGTACAGTTTGACTGGCTGATCGTGTGGCAGCAAACATTTTTTCAGAAGTAGACATGAGATCTATTCATGATATGTGACATTTACAGCGACAATATTAAGTAGTACAAAATGTATTTATTTTTTTGCATATATGCCAGTTTGTATATGTTTTCTAATATATATTTTTTCAATTTAATTAAATTTGAGTTGTAAAGCACCAAATTACAACATACTTTATCTTATTATTACAACACTTTCCTCAAAGTGCAGTGGTTTAAAGTGTAAGTTAGAGAGCAGATTTTAAGACTCATCATTTAAAAGAGTATTTTACTCTGGTTTGTTTCAAACAGATCATGAGTCAGTCATGTTTGTAAGTACAACATCCCAGGTTTGGTACAGATTGAGATCTTTGTTGCATGTCATTCTCTCTCTCTCTCTCTCTCTCTCTCTCTCTCTCTCTCTCTCTCTCTCTCTCTCTCTCTCTCTCCAGTCCATCTCCTCTGTCACTGTCAATTAAAGATAAAATGCTAGAAAAACTGCTGAGGTTTCCACTGTAGTGTGGTTGAGAGACACCAAGAGTCCATGGAATATTTTTCCTCAGGCTGACTGTATATGTGATTGGTCCCCACCTTTTAATCAGTTTTTACGCTGGTAACATTTCTGCATGTTGCACATGTGGCCAAATATCTGTGTGTAAATAAGTGCGACTAAATCTTGTCCTTGGTCGCACCGGTTTGATTTGTCTATGTGTATTTTATTGAGTTGTGTCGCCTCTCTCATCTTTTCTGAGTCTGGGAGGGAGACAGAGTCTACACTCACACACACACAGGCCCTGGACCAGCCCCGGCCCCACTCACTCACACACAGACTGGACAGTGAAGCTGATAGAAGAATATGCCACAGATGAACAGTTAAAAAAGTTACTTTTAACAAGTAAATAACAAACTAAGATTTTGTAATGTTTAGGCCCAAAAACTATTTGATCAGGTTTTCTGGAACAAATCAAGCTGACCTCCTCGATGCACAGACCTTTTCACTTTATCACAACCTCATCTTTCTTCCTCCATTCCTCTTAGTCAGCTTATTTTAACATGTCGTTTTGGGGCATTTGCTGAAAAGACTGATGCTGTCTCATATGATGCAATCATGGGATAATAAACTGTAACTGAGTAATTTTAAGCTGCCTGTGCAAATGACCTGTGGGACAGTTTTTGTGGGAGAACAGTCTCTACCCTCTTTGCTGTGATCTTTTTAATCTATGTTCACATCATACCTGTACATGCGTCTTTTCACTTGCAAAGTCATTTGCACAATTTTCAGGACTTTTTGTGCCTTACATATGGTTATTTGCTGTATGCCAGGAACCTGTCTTCAAGCCCATCAGCTATTGTCTGACAGTAAATTAGCATCTAGGGGCAATGGCCAATATTTTGGGGCTTCCAGTATTTAGCAGATATCCAGGCCAAGACTCTGTCTTCCATTTGACTTACACTGTTTGCACTCCCTGTTTTTTTAAACACGAGTCAAACCTTTCTCCACACAACAAGCAAACTGTGATACTTTCTGCTTAGCTCCAGACAATACTTTAGCTAATCCCTATTTACAGCTGCCTGCATATATGAATGCCAATAAACAAAAAAGCCAATAACGATGCATTTCAGTCAATGTGTTGTGCCTCTTTCGCTCGCTGGACTGTTTACCTGCAGGCAACCAGAGAAACTGAAACCAGCACCAAAATCTTGTCCCTTGCTCACAGATTCGGCATAAATGTAGAATCTGTTTATAGAGATAAGCCAGGATCAGATATGTCAGCCACGTGTATGGATGTGTGTCTATCTGTTTGCATCTCGGCCTCCTTCGAATTTCAGAACTCTCCAGGAACTCCAGTTCTTTCTGTTTCACTTCTATCGTTTTTCTGGAGCCTGCACACGTCTTCCTCTGCATGGTCTCTGTTAGTTTATGAATATGATTTATAAAGTCGTGGGGAATAAGAATGATTTTTGCTCAGACATGCTGTACGGTGTCTTCGAATCAGTTCTTGCATCCATTTTCATTCACTAACTTTCATTCTATTGTATTTGTATGGAATCAAGCCACTTCAAAACTTGCCTTGTACATGTTTACAGTCTACATTGTGTATAACTTCATTACATTCTGCTCGTGTGCATTCAATGGGAAGACTGTGTTGTGTTACTTATCTGTAAAGACTCTTATTTGCTGTCTTCTATTGTTTCCTCTTTGTTTATTCTCAATCTCCTCCCACCCATCCATCTTTGCCTGATCCCCCTCACCTCTGATCTGTTTGCAGGAATCACAACCTTGCTTCCCCCAGTGTCCCTCTCTATTTAAACCTAATGGAGATCAATTAAAGTCATTAAGGGCTTTTCTTAAACAAGGCCAGGCTACTGAATGCGTTAGCAGCCCCCCGTCTGTCTCTATATATAGTATAACATACGTCTTTCTCTCCCCCGCCTTATAAGGGTCTGTTGGGGTCCAGGGTATTTCCAGGGTCACATCAATGAACAGAACTGCTGGCTGCTCTAAGAGCTGACATCTGAGGACAATACCCATAAGGTTGCATTGATTCTGTCAATGGGTAACTCTTGGGCTGACATTCAGTATGTAAGGGACAGCATAGTAATATATAATCAGAGACATTGTTATAGATAAAGATGAATTTTGAGAAAGCACATCTCAACAGCAATTGGGTGGATTGTCATGAAATGTTGACACAATCCCTCAGAGTAATTTGGCGAAACTCCTGACTTTTATTCTAGCAAAATCATCAGATCTAAATTTTAACTTGTTTAGTATGTTATCTAGCAAATAATTAAGTCTTTTTACAGTGAGCATCACAGCCTCATAGAATTGTTAGCATTGCTGATTTTTCTCACCTTCCTTGATCTGGACCTTCATACCAAAATACCAGGTGTGAAATGTGCCTTGGACCACTGTCCGGACCTGTAGACCAAACTTTTGTCTGACCAAATGTCTTCTCAAACTTAACCCTGCTTTGGATTATTTCCAGTGTGAAAACCTATTTGATTGGGTACATTGGACACTTGAGATAGCATAAAAAAATAGAAGAATTCAAATAAGCAGAAGAAGCTCACAGGCATTCTTTTACTCTTTCCCTCTGGCAATATAATGTTTAAAGAACAAGGATGTCAATTTGCTGGGAGTAATAAAATGATGATATTAGAGTGGCAACACAATTAAAGTTTAAGTGGATAGGTCCATTCATTTTCTCTCTAGAAGGAAGATTACTTTTTTCTATGCAACTTATTCAGAGAAGTTAGCAAACAATTTCAATTTTAATTTATTATTTAATCAACGCAATAGCTGAAGACGTGGACGACAATATACATAGCCCAAGTAGGTGATGACCACTAGATGTATGCAATTCATACAAAAGCTTATATTCCGCTCCATGAATTGCAGTGTGAAACCAAAACAAAAACACTATCACAAAAGTTGCGGTCAGAGCGTCACAGAACGATCTGGCTTCTTTAGCACTAGAGAACTGTTCTTCCTCTCAACTCAGAAAACAGGTGATGTGAGAGAGCGATAAGAGAGACGGAGAAGAAGAAGTGACCCATTCACAGGACAGCAGGGAGCCTGATGGTGTTACTGTGAGCTGACAGGACTGTCAACACACTTTATACAGCAGACTGTGTGTGTGTGTGTGTGTGTGTGTGTGTGTGTGTGTGTGTGTGTGTGTGTGTGTGTGTGTGTATATTACATACACTGTGTGACTGAGAGCATATCTGTACAGAACATGTGAGACCATGCATTAGCCTGTTTGTGGGATTTTGTTTAGGTGTGATACACCACGTGTGAATGTACATAACTTAAATTCAAGTGCGAGACTATTGAGTGTGTGTCTAATAATGCATCTGGAAGTGTGTTAAGGAGGCCAGAGCTAAATTAAATCTCACCACGTCTCACTTCTTTGCATGTGTGTGTGGAATGTGTTTCATTAGTCGCAGCTTCACGTGCTCGTCTGCAGCTTCAGTAGTGTAGCAGCCAGTCTGGTGCAGGGACAAGGCGGGAAGCTCCCGATCACTCAGCCTGGGCTCTACCTCCCTCTCCATATGGCCACAGAATTCCTCCGCTGCCTCCCCAGGCCTCTGCCAGTATGAAAAGCAATTGTGTGGAATGTGTAGGAATTAAGTATCCCATCATTCAGCGCAGACATGCAATTAAAGAGCTGCAGCCGTCACTCGCAGTAGACATCATGTGAGTCATGTCTTTATAACTCAGCACAGCGGATGCCTGACATTTTTTTGTTTTTTCTTAAAAACAAAAAAATGTCAGGCGCACAATTAATAGTCTCACACACTTCCTGACTTCCATTTGCAGTACACACTTGTTTACACATATTCAGAAGAAACAACAATCGGTCTATTTTAACACAATCCTTGTGTGTTGGTTGCTGCAGTATCCTCGTGTCCACACTGGGCTTGAAGGACCTGATCGCTTCCTACACCACAACAGCTCCAGATTTCATGCTGTGATGAAAGGAACATTTAACGAAAGAAGAGTAGACAAAAACTGTGTGCGTGGGATAAGGGATGTCAGGAGGACCGATACTTTGGTACCAAGTAAATGCCAAAATTATTAAAACATATCATGATATTTATTTATCTACAGTAACGTAGATAAAGCAGATGTTGTAAGCACCGCAGATTTTGTAAGCAAAAACAAGACACCAACAGCATCGACGGCACCAACGACATCCTCCGCATTTTCTCAAGTCTGTCCGTCTGTCTCTCCCGTCACCAAAAACGAAGGATTAATCCTGGAATGTTATCGATGTAGCTCTTAGACTGTGTGTGTGACTGTCGGACCAATGACAATTTGGTCAGACGAGAGCATTGTCACTCAACAAATTAACCAGTCAACTGGTAGACTACAGCCCGACAGTTTGGATGTACTGTAATGGACAGTGTTGCAGAATGACAGGTGCCATTACTCAGACTGGGAAAAACAAAGTGATGACTTAATACTTAAAAAGATTGTCAGTTGATTTGTCAGACACAGACTGATGAAGTCTCACATTAGTTTTGTAAGTAAAGGATCATTTTAAGGCAAACAGTGACAGGCACCAGTCATTCTTTCATTGTACAGATAGACATGTTAATATTATGAATAGGCTTAAATAATTAAAACAGAACTCATCCTCCTATAATGTACTCTCCTCATGCAGGTAAATATAAGTGAACAAGCTGTGTATTAAGAGACGGGATAAAAAATTGTTTTTAAATGTTGGCATTTTAAGAGAAGCAAGGTCGTGCAGATCATATGAAATGATAGATGTAAAGTGGATTAATTCCTGGTACTGTACTTACTGTACATTTACACTGAGCAAACTACTTTGTGTATTGCATGGCAGGAATACACATTGTGATGAGTTAGTTTAACATTTAAACTTGTATAAAGTGGCCTCACTGAGACATTTGAGTCATTGGACAAAAAAGAGAAATTACACAAAAAGTGCTCTAAAATTGATAATAATTATTATACATTTTACTTATAGAGCGCTCTTTAAAATACTCAAAGACACTTTACAAATGTTTAAATTTATATAAAAGCTGCACACTAAATAAACCTAGAGCACACAACATATATCACACAATGAAAGCAGTTCTGAAAAGTTCCGTTTTGATTTGTGATTTGAACATTGTGAGACTGGTGCAGTCCCGGATGTGTTTGGGGAGAGAGTTCCAGAGGGAGGGGGCAGCTATGGGCAGCTATGATATTTGATGATTGAATCCAAAGTATAAAAAACTACATGAGAACTTACAGAGACCCCAAAGGACCTTTTACATGAAACAAATGGAACCTTAAATAAATGCCCTGACTATACAGTTATAATGTGGTGTTGTGGAAGTCCTCTTGAAGTACCTCTCCTGCTACAGTGTTTACTCAATGAAGAAGTCGTGCTCGTCTCTGTAGTATTTCCTCCGGTTTGTTTCTATCTCTTCTGATAGCTCATATCAGTCTGTTCACAGAGCTAAGCTTGAGTGGGCTACAGTGTAAATATCCCAGACCTATTATTAATCCAACTAAATGTTCCTCGCCGCCGTCAAGCCACTAAGTACAAAATGGTGAATTGCAGACACGAAGAGAGATAATTGCCATTCACACTGGAAATTTGGCAAGCGCCTTCCCCACGAGACCCGGATGAAATGGTGCTTCAACCCCCGAAACTGTCATTCTTAATGAAATGGTAATTACAAACCCAGTGGAACAGCTGAGGGGGCTGCCGGGGCCCACGGAGCCCAACTACCAGAATAAACCTGCTACAACAACCTGCAGAGGCGAGGGAGAGAGGGAGGGAGGAAGAGATAGGAGGTGGAGAAGGGGGGGAGAAAGACGGCATGAAGCAGGAGAGTGGATCAGGTAGGCACTAACACCAGGAATATGAGATTTATTTCAATTGTGAAATGTAATACACACTACAGCTTGGAGTGTGCTGTATGCTGGGACCCTCATCAATAATGCCTGCTGTGTGCAAGGCAGGGGTGGGGGGGTTGGTTAAAAGCACCCACACATCCTGGGTAATTGATTGCTTTGTAAGTGAACGTGTCTTTAACCTTTGGGAGGTCAGACCCAGTCGGACACCATCAGTTCTGCCTGGGGTTGAACCGCTTCCAGCCGTTTGTCTTCCGCTGCTCCCTCGTCTCAGGGCCCATTTGTCAAGCATGAGATGTTTTGGGTGTTTAGATTACAGGCAAGATGGGAAAACAAAGGCAAAATGCCACCCCAAACAAAAGGCCCGAGCCTGGATCTCCCACTGATCTCAGGCCGGGCAGGAGGCCAGCTACCTGGGGTGCTGAAACTCAAAGAGGGGAGGAAAGGGAGGGGCGACTTTGCTGAAACAGAGCCACAATGAAGCCCCCGAAACACAGCCACTGTGGAGCTTGAACCAGAGCCAGAATGGATGCTGAACAGGAGCCAATGTGAGAATTGAACGACAGCCAGCGCGGTGACATGAGATAGAGTCAGAATAGCGCCTTGAGATGCAGCCAAAATGGCAGCCAGAGACTCGGGGGGATAGGAGGGAGCTTGGGGCGGCTAACTGTTT
The DNA here is from genome assembly GCF_024713975.1 of Paralichthys olivaceus. Taxonomy (NCBI): domain Eukaryota; kingdom Metazoa; phylum Chordata; class Actinopteri; order Pleuronectiformes; family Paralichthyidae; genus Paralichthys; species Paralichthys olivaceus. Next base: position 22,681,922 of record NC_091105.1, on the reverse strand, counting down.
TCTTCACGGCAATACTCCTCATCACTGGAGGTTTTAAAGTGTCCCTTTGCCACCCTCCCAGGTACTTAGGCCTGTCTGTCTGTCAGGCTGTTAGAGAGTGACTAAAGATGATTTATCTCATAGATTATCTGGGCCGCTAGCTACACCGTCACTCATATGATGCCCTGGAGACACAGGTCACAAACAGACAACACCTTATAGGACCAACACTCTGACACCTTCATTTCTTATACGGGACGAGCCAGTTATATGTGACCTGCACCTTTTAACACTTTGACAGGAGATAGTCAAACTCCCATTTGTTGAGCACAGATTGTGGCTCCGTGTTTATTTTCAGATGTGATATTTTATCACCATAACGTAAAAGCAGCTTGTTATTGCATGTTTGTGTCAGTGTGTTTTTTTGTAACGGGGAGGCAGCACATGCAAGAGTGTGTGTGTAGGTGTGTATGTGTGTGCGTGTGTGTGTGTGCGTGTGTGCGTGTGTGTGTGTGTGTCAAAGCACAAAGTGCTGTGTGTGCCTGCCAGTTCCATCTGCTGTTCTGTTCCCATAGACGTGATGTACCTGCCACTTCTTTCCTCATCTAAGGTGTGTGTGTGTGTGTGCGTGTGCATGCTTTTGTGTGTGTGTGTTGTACCCATCCTGTTGTTAGATCTGACAACCCCTAACATGGGTTTGTGGTGAAAAAAGGAGGGGAATACTCTCAAGTTGCACATCCCACCCTGAGTTTGACAAACTATCTCGAACTGTGGCAAAGCAACTCTCTGAACTCACACTCCTCACCTCTTTCCTCGCCACCCAAGCTTCAGCACAAACACCAAAACAATGTTTTGTTAGATACCTTTAAAAAAAACAAGGCTATACTGAATATATCGTAAATCAAGGTATTACACGGTAAAAGCAAGCACAACCGACCAAAAATCAGAGAAACACAGTAAGAGATTAATTGTTGGATATAGTTGAACATTTAGCAACTAAAGAGTCAGATTATTCCTTCAGAAAACAGCAGAGACCAAAAACAGGGCTAAAAGAGAGTAAATATTAGTTGCTAAAACTTTTTACCTACATGTCCCAAAAAACAATTTTTACCCATTTTTATTATCATGTATAGTTGTTAGTTGATTGTATTAAAACAAAAACTATGCCACCTTGTAAGTGGTCCATGATTAGCTGTGTCTTTGCAATACATTTCTTCTATGTACTTTTCAGAGCACATTTCTTCTCTCCACTGTTCTGATCCAGGTTAGTTGGGCTCACAGAACCCTGAAGCTCCACCCCTCTGCTGCAGAGCCAAGCACATGACTTGTTTATTCAGAAATTTGTCATGTGTCCAAATTGCACACACACATACAGACATACAGCATTATAATTACATTAGATTAGATTTTTTGATGTGCGCTGCCTGCTGTGGTCCCATTTCTTCTCCTGGTAAGAGTGTCTGTTTCTCTGAGTATTCCCTGGCGTTAGTTTGCTCAGTCAGTATTTCACTTGACTAAAAATGAAGCTGTGCGCTGTGGAGAATATCTGTAGCTCGGCTCCGCTCTGCTCACATTTTAGAGAATTTAATTAATAGCTTCCTCATGTAGATGTATCATTTCACAAACAGCTTATAACATTTTATTAATCAGTGTTAATTTGTATGACCCTACCCACCCAATCCACAGATTACGTGCAGTGCCCGAGGGATACTGTCCATGTACAAACTGTGTTTACAATGTATATAAAGCTTGGATTATAATAAAAGACCACAACACTCCTTTTTCACTCATACATTGTGACCTGGGTCTGGTGAAGCTGATGCACTGCCCTGGCACTGGTCGCTCTGTGATTTGTTTAACCAGTATAACTTACTTTGAAGGTCATGCTAGCAAGTAGTGATTGAGGGAATACATGGAGAGGTGTTGTCAACTGCATGAGAAGACTTGCTCTGTTTCAGTCAATAGTGAGAACTTAGTTGAGATTTGCATTTGCTGTTGTTTTCGTGAATCTAAAGAAAACACATCTGGCTTTCATCCCGCTCTCCTCATCTGCCTGGTAACAGGGAGAGAAGGCACTAGCTCAAATTTAGGGTAACCCTTAAAACTGTGACCTACTGCCCTAACATATATATTCAGGCTTTCTCCAAATTCCTCAGGACCTGTGGGCCTCGAACCCAAAGATAAATTTCCTTTAAAGGGAAGATAACACATAGCATTTCAGACACAACACTAACAAGTTCACTGTATCATTTTTATGATAATTAAAGGTATATATATAAAATATAGCTCAACATATCATTTTTAATGATTATTGATAATAATTTATATTGTCTTCAGACCAGGTTTTTGTTGACCAGTCACTTTGTACTGCAGCTCTACTAAATAGCAGTTTGCCAACAGTGCCTGACCACACTTCATTCTATGACCAACATTCCCATGGACTCTCAGATTTAAGGGCATATATTCTATTTGCACAATTGCATGTGTTAGATCCGGACCTTAGTGAACTTGTAAGTCTCTTTACCTTAGGAGGATCAAACAAGAAACAAACCACAGTTTAAGTAGAAAAAAATCTGAATTTCCTCCGATTTTTCATCGTGAAGAAAGTTCAGAAAATACGATCGACCCAGTCTGGTTTGTTTCTGTTTCAGGTGTGAAAAGACTCAAGATCAATAACATCGCAATTCTGTCAGCTCCATGAATTCCAGATGAATATGTGGATCAGTTGTAGTGTGTGTGTGTGTGTTTGTTTTAATATGAAACACACCTAATGCATTCTGGCAAGCCATTTCCATTTCATGCAAGGCCATGGATCGTCCAGGGGCCACTCTCTCTTGCTCTCTTACTCCCTCTGTCTCACACACACACACACCCACATTGTAAGCATTGTAAAACTGGCCTCACGTCTCTGCCCCAGCCAGATAGATTAATTAATTATCCAGGCCTCCTCATTTTCCATTGCTGAGCCAATTACTCCGTGGCTGAGCCTGTGGTCCATATACATGTGTTTAAGTAGGGAGAATAAGAGTGTGTGTATTTGTTCCGAGTACCATACACACACCAACAATCCCACCATCATTTCATATTAGAGTAGCTGTGCAATGATATTATTTCCTGTGAAAGGAAAGTAAATCTATGTGTGGAGACATGATTTGGTTTGTATAGACAAAGATGGTTCTATATCAGAACATCACGTCATTCTTTACTTTCTTCTTCAACTTTTGCGATGTGGCTCAACTGAAAATGTTCCTGTCCTTTGAAACCATGAACTACTACATTGCCCCTGTGAGTTTGTCTGCATGTAGTGCGTGCCTGTGTGTGTGCGTGCATATATGATTGATGTGTCAGCAGATAAATTGGGCTGAATTAGCCAAGAGTGTGTGTGTGTGTGTGTGTGTGTGTGTGTGTGTGTGTGTGTGTGTGTGTGTGTGTGTGTGTGTGTGTGTGTGACATACACTGGTTCGCCCTGAGGGACAGGGGAAGCAGAGCGCTGCACCTCCTGCAGGGGGTGCCATGTCTCCCGGCAGGGGGGTTCAGCAGGCAAACAGAGGGGTTCCGTATACCCTCCACACACACACATCCCACCCCATCCACCATACTGAGCTGATGGGTGGGGGGCTTGTAGGGACCCTGTGCTCTTCTAAAGCTCCACTGATGAATAATACATGTACAAATAGCAATCTTGATATTTTGCTAGGGGTTAGAAAAGCAGTTGAAAATTTAAAATAAAGTTTTACAACAACATCTGCACTTATAACCTTCTCTACTCCTCTTTATTCAGAGTTAACATTGGTGACTTTGCTCTGGCTGTAGTCTCTGTGGAACCAATCAATATTCACCAGTAGCATTTCATTAATGCTCTGTTTGGGGTTTGAGACCCTGGACTTAACAAGGTAAAGTATTCATACTTAATGGCTTTAAAGATACTTGCTTAAAAATCTGATCAAAATTTCGTTACAGAAAATATTACTTCTGTTTGGGGTCTTGGAGACTCCTGCTGCAAATCATTCTTAATACAATAACAGCCAATGCTAACTGGTTTAAGCATCACTCTATATAGCCATTTTCAGGTACCCGGAGATTTGGCCGTGGATTTTACTCAGAGTTTCCCTTTTTACACATGTACAACACAGCTGGAGGTTCTCTGCACAGACGTGTTCACAACAGCAACAAATCCCCTGCATTATTCAGGCGAGAGGTGGGCACCGTCATCAGCTCTTATGACCACAGACTCTCTTTACATCTTCGGCATTGTCTTCTACGTATCGATGCCTCTTTTTTACTGGGAGATAATTGTTTTCTTTTTTGTTAGTTTTTTAAAATATTTGCATCTGTCACGCTTTAGAAGCATCATCAACCCCCTCACTCGCTCGCGGTGAATCCCCTGCTGTGTTCACACATTGACTTCTCCCAGATAACAACGGACATTATATGGGGGCCAAGTCCGTAGAAACTGCGGAGCATCTAATTCTTACATTTGCGTTCACATGCACCTCTTCCAGAGAAAATACGGAGGAGCACTCCTCCTCTAAATCCCAGTTGACTATGTTTCGGTTTTTGCTATTCCAGTTTGGTCATAAGAGGTCTATCTTGGTATACCTGTAGGTTCTAGTGACCCCACACATAAGCACCAAAGCACCATAATACCATCATATAGGATAATACTGATCCTAACTCTTAGACCATTAATGACTTTTGGGCTAACAAAAATAATTTACAAAAACATGAAATATTTATTATGTTACTGTATTTTGTCCATTTTATTTAGTATACAAACCAAGTTTAAGTTACCAAGTGTAACTGTTGCTGACATTTTTACACATGCATACATATGGTTGAATAAAATATATATATATGTATTTGGTCAAGTTGCTGTTTGTCTGTTTTACACATACAGAAGTGGAGACTGTGAGACAACAGTGCAGTAGAGCCAATGCAAACAAAACACAAGAGTTAATTTTATAAATAATAAACAAAGACTATTATTTTTACATTGTTAGATGTAGATTCCTGTATATCGACGTGTAATCCAATAGTGCAATCATACAATTATTGGTCATGTTGCATTTTTGTGTTGAATACAGAACGTTTGAACTTGATGTAGCTCCCATGATGACTTCAGTTGTCATACTGCTCGATAAACACATAAAAACAGACTTTGTTTTTGATGTTTTATTACATTTCAGTTTGCTCGATCACATTTAGTGACACGGCATCAAAAACCTGTCCCTTTGAAGAGGCAAACAAAGACTCCCGGTTCAGTGTTTGCTTTGTCCGGAGTGAAAGGAAAAGCACTCGGGACTCGGGAGGGTATCGTCTGCCAAGCTTGTAGTGCAGCCTTACTCGCCCTCACACTCTCTCCCTCCCTCTCTCTCTTTCTCCACAAGGGCAGAGACATCTAAAAGGACTGTACCTTGGTATGCGTCCAACAAAGGCTCTCTGCTGAATTTCATCCTCTTTTGAATTTGTGTTTGAATAACACAAGAGCTACAAATCAAAATATGTTGGACACTGAGAGTGAGGTCATGGGATGTAGATCATTGTGGCTTCCAGAGAAGTCTCCTTGAGGATGGGAAGGATGGCTGCTACTTTGACTGATGGCTGTAGAGACTGAGAGAGCCGTTTGGTGCCCATTCTCCTGAGACTTATGTCCATGCCTGTGCCAAACCCCTCATTCCCCCCCCCCCCCCCCCCCCCCCCCCCCCCCCCCCCTGCCATATATTTCATTAAACTTTCAACTCTTTGCAAGGTAATTCGCTTGGCATTTCGAGGCTATGCTGTTGAATGCTGCTGAGTGGCTCTCTCTCTGTAATTTCATGTCAGAGCAGATATTTACCTAATACAGTCGTAAAAAGTATGCTCCAAATCTTCTGTGTACAAAAACACACATTCAGAACAGTGAAATGGATGAAACTGTGGCACATCCTACAAAGCTGAGCAGTGCGGCGCAGCATTTCATGGTTACAGCCTTGCAGGTCCCAGTGGCACAGATATAATTAAGACCTCCTCTTAATTACTTAATAAGCCTAATTAGTAACATTTCCGAGCAGCAGATTTGGCTGTAAGAGCGATGGAAATCAGACGAATGTTAAGTCTATTTGTTATTTCATTTAAATCCTAATGTTAATGAAATTAGAGCATCATGATATAGGAAAAACAAACCACACAGGGATTGACCATAGGGTTAATGCTGGTTTTTATGCTCCTGATAAACATTCAATTAAATAGTACCAAAGGGTGGACAAAAAAAAATCATAGAAAACAAGAGTAAAACAATTTTTTGTTGGCCGCTCAAGTCATCAAGCATTTATTGTATCCACTCTTTCTTCATTTTTAATTACTCCATGGCCAGATGTGAGGGAGAGGTGCGTGACGCTCACCGGGGGTCTGCAATGTTGTTGTCTAAGGCAACTAACTAAGGCAAGCCCACCAATCATGCACTGGAGCTGCTGCTGCATTCTTGGCCACTTAATTAGAAGTTGTTGATACCACAGAAGGTGTCACCAACCTTTTCAGGCACTGAACAGATGGTGTCCCCGCTTTTTGAGGTCCTGCCAGTGCCCACTCTGGGGCTCCTGGGAAAATGACCTAACTCACAGGCAGCTGCTTAGTGCGGCTTGAGTGATTCTTTACAGCCACTTCTATTCGGGAGGACTTAGCAGGACATACCAGTGCAAACAAGGGGTGAGAACGCCATACTTATGTCCCCCAGAAAGCTGCAAAAAATCTGTTTTGGTTTCAGCGTTGCAGTTGTTAAAGCTGTGGTTTTTAACGGCGTGTGTAGAGACGAGGCAAGACCTCGACCCCTGGAGATCTTGATATCTCTGTGCTAGCCTGGTTTGTGTGCACCTTTCTCCGCCGCTGGCAGATGGTGTGAATATCAACAGAGAAAGGACCTGGGAAGGCCTGCAGAACAAAAAGTGAAAAGGGTTCCTCGACAGTTACAAAGAGGCCCCATGGATAGGTGGGGGAGTGAGTGGGGGTGGCCGTCACCCTAATGGATAAAGAGATGGAGGGAGTAAGAGTTTGCTAGGGCATTCGGCGTCAGCGAGTGAGAGTGGATGGAGGATAAGCGAGGGCCGCAGATTCGATATGTGTGGAGGCGGGGGGTCGGGGTTTAACATGCTTCGTGCTGCGTGGACAGAAGATGTGCTGTCACTCTGTAGTCGACTTGGCTCAACCTCCCTCCAACCACGCAGGAGGTGGAGAAAGAACAAGTTGAAAATTGGATGGCTGTGTTATGTGACTAATTGCTTGATATGCATTACAATACGTGGGTTTCATCTTAAAGACATTTTAATCTTAAACATATTTTTTTACGGAAAATCCAGGACAAAAATCCTGTGATTAAACTGCTCGGGAATGTAACAAATCACTACAACAATGAATGTTGTTCTGTTCTCATTTCTGTTTGAAGAAAACCACAAGCCTCTAGCTCAAAGTAGCAGTGTGCTTGCTCTCCTGTTGATGAGATGGCTGAAAAGCTCTCAAGTCTTCTTGAAAAGTGGTTCAGTGGGGGACAAAAGATCCATCATTTTCATCATGTTGTGTCGTGGGTAAACCTGTTTCCTGCAGCTTTATCTATCAGATGTATGTCCGCGTGGGTTTATAGACATGGAGCCCGGTCTGGCCCGATCGATCTGCTGGAGCTATGGCACTTAATAGGTGCACCGCTCTCGCTAAGGGGTACAGGGTGCTTCTGCTCCAACTCTTCGCCGCTTTCACAACCTCCCAGAATGACCTTGAAGTTCAGGAGCGCACCTCAACCCTGCACACCCGTCTGCCTAATGCTATTATGCTGGGCCCTACATGCTAAAAGTCATTGGTGGTGATAGTGGCTGATTAGATTGTGTCCATTGATCGTGCGGCGTGCTGTTAGGACGAGGACGATGTGGGCTGCAGCTCCTGCCTCTCTTCCTCACGCACACTGACAGTCTGAGACAGAGGAGATGGAGCCCCATGCAGGGCAGCAGATTGAGTTATTGATCAGCCCTCTCCGTTCTCCTGTCTCGGTGTCTCTCTCTGCTGCTGCTGCTGCTGCCGCAAGAGACCCCGTCACCAGGATAATGAATTTCACTTATTGCAAATTAACGGCATAAGGTTTGTATGGTAATAATGGCAGAAATTAGCTCTTTGTCACCCCCTCTGGATTTCCAAAAGGAGGAGGGATGAAGGTTGTTACGGCGCTGTTACTCAGTCTGAGGACTCTGATTTAAACCAGGGAGAACTGAAAGAGAGAGAAACATTTTGAGAGAATTAAGGAGAGACTTATGAGGACTGTGATTTCAGCATCACTGAAGCGGCAGAGAGTTCTGATGCAAGACATTCAGGTTTGATGGAGGAGAGTGAAGGAGAATTTAAAGAGGAAAAGAAGACTGAATGACAGGCTGCTCTGTGGAAAAGAGAGGGCAAAGAGGAAAGATGAGAGCGGATGATTCCGAGGAGACATAAAGAGATTGCGAAACAGGAGCAGTAAAGTGGAGGGGAGAAAGTGAGATAGGCAGTGGTCATGCAGTCACCAGGCAGTGATGCTGCTTAAGGGACGGCCATTGTGTCTCCAGCACCCAGATTGTGGTGGTGAAGAATGAATAATGAGGCTTGATTACAGTCCATGAGATGGCACATTGTTCAGGATCAATCCTCCAGGCAATTACAGGCGGCACACACAGCAGCCCTCAGCCTCAGCCCGGACAGTGCAGGGAGCGATTGTGTCAGAGGACGGCATCATCTCCGTCAATGACTTGTTGCCTCCTCATGTCGGAGCCATTAGCACTTACTCTGCTCCTGCAGCACATTCAGCCGCCCACATACAGACCCTCCAGCTCACATGTGTGTGAGGATATAAGTGCTGCCACATGCTTGTTTATCGTATACATCAGGACAGTGTATAATAGATTGCATGTTTCCTGCTTGGTCCAGGTATGGCTTTGGATTGTTGGATGCTGGGCTGATGGTGCAGCAGGCTGCACACTTCAACACGGCTGCTCATCAGAGAAAGTGCACCCAAGAAGTCCCATTTGATCCCACCAGGTAAGAGTGGTCTAAAAGTCTGCCTCTCATTTACTGTCCTCTTTTACTGTACCTGTCTCAACAAAATGGCTCCAAAGGGATTCATAATTTCATATTATCTTTTATACTGTCAATTCTTTCAGTGCATGAGTATGTGATATATTTGTTTGGCTATTGAATGACACATGATGATTTTTTATTGGTTAGGATCCTTTCTTCGGGAGGCGGGGTCAGTGTGAACATCCCGTCAGAGGCCTGTAGTGGAGGGACTAATGAGATCAGCACTCTGGAGCATGTTCAGGTTAGATGGATGTTTTTACACCAAATCCAATATCGTGAACATACAGTGTATGTTTGAGAATCTATATTTATTTTCAGGAAATAACTTGCATGTAAAAATACGGGAAAATGTTGTGATGTCCTGGCATCATTTTTATGTGAAAGGAATAGTTTAAAGGTTAAATGTGAAGGAATTGACTTCCAGTTGTAAACCTACAAATTGAATACACTGCTCCTCCCCTTCAAAGCATGTGAAACCTATGGTGGCCTTCAGGATACGTAATAGGAAAGGCCCTCTATGGAGCGAGAGGTTTGTGAATTTTGAGCCAACATGGCGGTGCATGGAACATGGCAGACTCCAGCGAGCTTTAAAAGATGCTACCGGATGGATTTTGTTGCCTCTGAAAGTAGCCGAGCGAATCCAGTTGCTGAGCGAAAATGTCAAATTATTTTTTTTTAAAACACACAGGGTTAAAACTGCAATAAAGGTGGAAATGTCAGTCTTCACCTAAAGATAGATATTCTCTTATGTAGACTGTTTTGTGTTTTGGCAGTAAAGCTGCTCTTACAGCCTTTGTTTCTCACCCATTTTCCCTGTTTCCCTTGACAAGATCCGAATCAAGAATCGAGAACTTAACTTCTCCCAACAACTGGGGAAGCTACGAAATTGTTTTCAGGTTTCTGTGTCATGTGTTTTCTCCGAGAATAGAAAAGACAAAAAAAAAAAAATCTTACTGTGATGTGTATTTTGTCGGCTATGTCATTTGCAGAAAATGGCAAAATTGTGTTTTCTTGAGTGTAGGCGCATGCATGCAAATGTGTTTATGTTTGACTGTGTCAGCAGTGTGTGTGTCAATGCACGTGCACATTTGAGTGAGAGTTATCTATGTTTGTGAGTGTGTGTCGTGTTTGTGTGTGTACTTGTGAAATAGCAAGGAGAGGGAGAGAGAGAGAGAGAGAGTGTGTCAGCATGTAAATTGAAAAGGCTTCATCTTTGCGGCTGTGCTCCCTGGCAGAAAGCGTGGGTCAGACCATCGCTGCGAGGTGTGATTGATGGATGTGTTGCCGTGGTAACGCGCCGTAAACAGGAGCGGGCTGTCAGTCTTTTTGCAGCTTGGCGGCTCTCTCTGCGATGTGCCATTGTCACACCAGATGTGCTGCTTGTGATGAACAGGGACAGGGAGAGTGTTTACTGGGGGGATGGGGGTGGAGGGGATTGAGGGGTACACACGCTTATTTAAATCATCTAGATAATATTCCCCCCAGCCTTTTTTGTGACTGTGTGTTTCTTCTGCTCCCTTCGTTTCTTTGTCTTCATCTTTAGATGGACAGATCATTGCTTTGTCCATCTGTGTGCACACACATAGCAGCTACACTTTCTTGATTTGGATGTAAACATAGGGAAACAATACAGGTTAGCGCTGCACTGCAGTCACATTGATCGGCCTAATCAGGGGGAACTACACTGTTTATCCACATGTCTCAGATTATCAGTACAGCAATCCCATATTTTAATAGAAGTTTGACTTTTACAGAAAATACACTAGGTTTCTTTTTTGCAGGGAGTTAGATGAGTAGGGTGATTCCACTCACGTGTCAGTATGGTAAATTAAAACTGACTGAAAATGGGGAAACACTTTAATCTTTCTTTTAAACACCCTTTAAACCATTTATATATGTGCAATATTGTTTGTTTATACAGATATCTTTCTAAGTTATTTGTAATTCTAAAGAATCTTCTGAAAATGACTGCCCCTTCTAACAGACAAGGTTAATCTTTCCCTCTTTATAAAAAAAAAACCTTCACTTGACCTTTCACTGACCTTTCACTTGACCTTTCAGATACTTTTCACAATTTTTATATTTGATCATTAGAAAGTCCCTAATAATCAGCATGGACAAATGATTACCTTTTACCTTATTCAAATTTAGAGATGTGTTGTGGAATTCACTGAATATGACAGTGAAGTTGTTATTGCCTTTCGAGCCTTTAGGACACAATTGAAATAATTTCTTCTCACACTTGCACACTGCACATATTTACTTATTCTAGTTCTTTCTAGTTTTCTCCTTTCTTTTCTATTGTTTGCTTTTGGGTTTTTATGTATGTAGACATTATCTGTGCTTGTCTTTTGTGTTAGTTAGCTTGTTTGTTTTGTAGCAATTAAATGTTTTTATTTAAATAAGGAGAGGACTCTGATTAAGACTTTTAGGCTCCCTTCCTCTCCTCATTACATATTGCCTACATTACATCCTGATTACTGTGTAAATCAGAAATTACACTTGTTCTGTTCAAAATCCTCCATCTAGAGTCTCTGAATCTAACTAATTAATCCATTATAGTGACTGTATCTCTGTTGCTTGTCAAAGACCAAAGTGTAAAAATGACATGTGATGGTTGTTTCCTGACAAAGTCAGAGGAACCATGTAAAATGTGCAAACTAGGTAATTTCCTAAAATGTCAAAAAATTTCTTTAAAGGTTCAGTGTGTAGAATTTAGTGATATCTAGTGGTGAAATTACATGTGGCAGCTGAACACCCTCCCCTTCCAAACATAAACAGAGAACCTGTAAAAGCCTTCAGTTGTCATAAAAACTCAAAAGGAGTTTAGTTTGTCCAGTCTGGCCTAATGTAAAAAACATGGCAGCCTCCGTGGAGAGGACCCCCTCAATGTACATATAAAGTATTTAAATACAAAGGGCATTTTCTAGTGTATAGAAAACAACAATTACTACAATTTTGATGAAACACACTAGTGAAAACATCTCTAGGGTTATTTTATATTCACTTTGTGCCAATAGATAATTTTCTCCTAAATCTTACACACTGAACCTTTAAAATGTGCTCTGACTGATCCTACACTCTTGACCTTTAATCTGTGAAGTGTGTACAAGTAAAGCAAATAAAGTTCCCCCTGTTGATAGGGGTTTTTGGGGTATTTTTAATTTTTTACTCTTATGGATTCATTGATTTATTAATCAAATCAAATCAAATCAAATTTTATTTGTATTGCCCAAATTCACAAAACACATTTTGCCTCAGAGGGCTTTACAATCTGTACAGGGAGTGACACCCTCTGTCCTTAGACCCTCGGTTTGAGTGAGGAAAAACTTGCTCATAATCAATGATTATTAATCATTGATTGGATAAAATACAAGTCCTTATTTCACTTTATGAAGACGATTCCTCATTTAACATTTTCTGACACTTTTAATGAACAGGGGGTCATCACTGCTCTGTCCCTGTACACCAACCTCCTCCCTCGTGTTTTCCTTCCTCGACCTCCATCAGTCTCCTTGTTCACACCTCCCTCTTTTTTATGCCTCCACCCTGGCAGAAGCCAGTGTCCGGATACATTATGATTTCAGATTGCCTGACTGTAAGTCTGTCCCATTCTTGTGAACGCGATATCTCAAGAACGCCTTGAGAGATTTTCTTCAAATTTGTTACAAACATTCACAGAAGGTCAAAAGTTCAAAGTCATGTGACCTCACGGTTTTCTGAATGCAATAAATCAGGTACACCCATAAAGAATTTCATTACATTTGGCTCAAACATGCACTGTAAGTCAAGGATGAACTAATAAGAATTTGTTCGACCAAGGGTCACCTTAAGAATGACAGTATGAATGGTTCAAGGTCACGGTGGCCTCACAAAACATGTTTTTGGCCTCTTGAAAATGATATCTCAAGTCTGCCTTTAAGATATTTCTTAAACTTTTGATTAGTTATCTCTTGGACTTGATTGATAAGATTTACGTGGTCAAAGGTCAAAGGTCATGGTAACCCCATATGAGTGGAAAGAGATGTATTTAGACTGTAACTGCTCTGGGTGACAGAGGCATACAACCACAGCGTGGTAATTTCTGGCCACCTGTCTCTCACCAGGTGAGAGTGACTATCAGCACAGTGTGTCGCGGTGACCTCTCCATAAGCCTGCAGTCTCCAGGCGGCACAGTCTCACTGCTGTTGGACACACGACCCAATGACGCCTCCACTGCCGGCCTGACAAACTGGATCATGATGACTGTGCACTGCTGGGGGGAGCAGCCACAAGGCTTGTGGACCCTCCAGGTGAGAGAAGCAACCTTCTGCAAACCAATTCTTTGCTTTTAATAACTAGACCCATTAGCAACATCCAGCAGCTCCACAACTGTACACACAACGTTTGTGATTGGTGTGAATGAGAAAATGTTAGGATGCTAACATACAGTATATTAAACTTAAATGGTGAACGTCTTAAAAATTACACCTGCTTAGCATATTAGCATAGTCCTATTTTGTTAGAATTGAGTTCAGTGTTAAAGCTAATTTAGTGTTTTTTTAGCATGCTTTTAGCACTAAGCTTTTTTCTGTTCTACTTTGTGGCTACTCTGAAATAAAAAATAGCCCTAAAACACATAATCCATTCACCTGTATATATTCTTCAGGATGACCTACAAATTTGTTGACTTTATTAGCTTCTCTAATGCCTTTGACACAAATTTGTATCCAGATAAGAGTCATTGGATTTGTATAAGTTCCGTGTAACTCTGCTAGCAAACAAAATCAACCAATACATGTAATCTTGGCAAAGGTCATTTACTAATTTTCTTATACCCTCCTCTATGGAAGCCGTATTTCACATGATATAGGAATGATTTGCTCCGCCTCACATTGTCTTCCTCCTGTAGCTGTGGTGTATAGAAGTTTAAAAATAGCCCAGCACAGCACAGTTCAGCTCAGCTTGGTTCAGTTCATTTTGCCATAGCAATGTGAATCATCCTCTACTTTCATCTCTGAGCTTCAGCCAAGCATGGCAATCTTCATTTTCCTCCCCGCACTCTTCCTTTCCTGTTTTTTTCCCTCTCTCATAAATGTGCTGATGTTTGATATGGAGGAAGGAGCTAAAATGGAAGGGAAATTAAGACTGGAAGGTTAAGTAACCTTGGCCGGGTTTGACAGGCACAATACTGCCGACGTCTGATTAGAATCCATACTCACAGACAGTAGCGCACTGAGGTCATTTACTGTATACGTGTGGGTGGTAGCAGTAGAGGTGTTGGTGGGGGGGGGGCTCTTTCTGTGTATGTATTAGTGTGTGTGCATGTGTGCAAATAGGCGTCAGTCCTTGTAAACAGTTGGAGGTTTATAGAGAAAAAGCTGTGAAGATGAAAGACACCCACCCCCTGTCCTCTATCACCTACCCCTTCCTGCAAACACACACACACACACACACACACACACATCTCTCTCTCTCTGTGTCTCTCCCACGTCCTCGTGCAGATTTACTGTCCCCTCTGTGACCAATTACCAGGACCCGGTGTGTCGCATGAGATGGGGAGGAAAGACCGTGAAGCTGAGCCGCATAACGCCGGCGCTGCTCATTATCGGAGGGCCGAGACGAGTCACCGTGATGCTTGCAACACGAATTAGCGCTCGCGACTGACGTGCTGCATGCCTTAGCATGCCGCTAATCAGCATTCACACATACACACTCTGGTTGTCAACTTTATCATAAATTAGAGAGAAACATGTGTACACACAATCATAAATACAGGGCACCAAAGTGTCGCAATGGTTGATGGTAATATGCTTTATCTTGAAATAATGTCCAGTATATAACCCAGATTTTAACTAAACTAAATATCTATTATAACAGATTCAATATCATGGCTCATTCAAAGTTTGATTCTACTAATGGTTTATTTTTGACTGCTAGGTCCCTGATACAAGAACAGTAATTTGTCAAATTACTCTTCAAATGACCAAATTTCCTTTTGGAAATTGCCTCTGACAAGCGGTCGTGTCAATTAAATCTTGAAATGTCACATAGACAGAAACAGAAGACAAGAGCAGAGAGACAGACAAACAGAGGACTGCTAGAAAAGACAGAAGGAGGGATGGTAGAAAGTGAAGGGTAAACTATAAAATTGAGGACCTGGGAAAAGACTTTAACTGGACTATCTGCTGGATCAGTGTTTAAAACCTCAAGGGCAGTGGAGGAGTGGGCAGGAGGAGGAAGGTCTGAGGAGAGTCTATATTGATTCGTTATGATGACAATTGTCAAAAAAGCGATGTGGTGCAGGTGGAATAAAAGCAGGACTGAAGTGAAAAGGGAGCGAGTGTTATGGCTCGAGGCTCGGTTGACCTTCCAGCTCTGTGAAGGGGACGAGACCGCAGGGCTGTGAAAACTCTCTCTCTCCAGTCTCTTATCTGCTCTCCTCTGTGCTCGCTCTACCACCATCTGTGGTGCCTATAGGCTCTGCTCAGTGCTTTTACTGTTGATCAGAGACAATATTGCTCGGAGTATTGCACCGTATGCAAACCCAACACAGAACTTTGCAGTATAAACCAGTCCGACATGATCTGAGAACAATAATATATCAGCATCAATGGTCAGTGTAACGTTTATTGGTTCAATTTAACGAATGTAAAAGAAAAGATTTCAATCAAAAAATGTAGTTAAGATTTTTCATTTGTATTTTTGATTTGTCAGAACAATGTAAAATTAAGATGTTGGAGCCGCTTTTGTTGAAATTGAATTGAAATGTTGGATAGAAAAAGTTTGGCTGCCTGTGACAGTGAGATCTCAGCACCCAGCTCAGTTTACATCTAATTGGCTTGCAAGAACTAAATTGATATAAATGACATCAACAATTAAGAAAAGTTCATAAGCAGATAAAAGTAAATCAGATATTACTTTGATCCAGTTTCAGTTAATTCTGTCTCTCTTCTATTCCTAGCTCTCTGCACACATGTTATATCCACACTGCATTTGGGATTTTCCGTCTACCCCTTCATTTTTTAGGGGGATACACTACAGTTGAGGGATATTTGAATGTTTAGATGGCCACTATCCAGACTGAAATGGGACAACACTACCCCTTCACAGCCACTGAATTTATTCATTTGTTTTAAAAAGGTTTTTGACTTTGAAATATTTGCAGGGGCAGAAGATGCACGGCTTCATACTGTACCGGTATAGAGTTACTACTTTTACACCAGATGATGAGCACTAGGCTCTCTCTCTCTCTCTCTCTCTCTCTCTCACACCCACACATACGAACACACGCACACACATACACACACACACATACAGTACCACGTGACAGGTGAAAAACCTTCTCAATTTGGACCACTCGTTATGTTTAAACACAAAATGTTGATGTATAGTGGCCATTTTCAAGGCAAACCCTATGTAAAAACATGACAAGCCTTTCCACTGCCATTCCTTGTCCAGTGTGCCCTGGGCATTAAACAGAGACTTTAGGAATTGCTTGGTGTGTCTTCTCATTCTTGTCAACAACCAGCGGGGAATGTAATCGGGGACCTAATGAATCCGGAAAAAATGTATGTAGATGGAAACTGCGCTGGCTGACAGAGGCATCCAACTGCAGCACAGCGCTTCTAGTTTTTAATGTAGCAAACAGTATTTTAAACGGTAACTATGTCTTCCTTTAGTTCTGCTACATAACACAATAGATTTTCAAAGGGTTAGTGTGTGTGTATTTGTTAGTAGGGACATTTTTGTGCTCAACTTTCAGAGAAATACACACCCACAAACACAGCCAAATGCACAAAGATAAATTAAAGTATAAAAACACGTAAACATCACTTTCCTCTCTAAACCACTCTCCGTGGCTCCGTGCAGCCCTGCCCACAGGGAGATCGTGTGTTTGTTTCTGTGCATGTTTGTGTGTTTGTGTGTAGTAGGGTGACAGCGGCCTTTGAGCAGAGACATCTCTGATTCCCAGAGGGCTTGAGACTCCAGATGACTGTGACTAGCTGTTGGAATATAATGGCACTATTTAGCCTGCAGCACTGTGGTTGCACACAATCACACACACACACACACACATGCCCTTGCTGGCCATGACTGACAGATCACATATTTACCATCATCATCCCTGGTGCTTCGTCTTGAGTCACTCCTGTTCCTCGCCTCTTGTCTCCCCAACAGATTACACAAACCAAACACACACAGTGACGAACTGATAACACCACAACCAGCGGATAATTTCAGAACTTTGGAGTTTCTTCTGTGCATGTGGCTGATAGATAAAGTATTACTGGAGTTCTCTACGGGAAGATGAAAACTACAGCTGAAATATTTAGATCTGATTCCACAAAAGAACTCAAGGAAAAAATGTTTCATGAGCTGGAAATAATTAAAATGCAATTATCTAAACACTGTCTGAGAATGTCCACCCCCACAACAATGACCCTTATGGGGAAGACACACAATGTTTTTTATGGTTTCTTTCATAAGTTAATTTGAAGATATTAGATATCAACACACAACATCAGCTTTTGACAGCTGCAGTTTGAAGGTACCATATCTGTGTCATATAAGGTTATCAGTAAAAAACGTATCAGATGATTCCCTGAAGACTCAACAGAACACCAGATACTATATGTACCCATACCTGCTTTTTAATTATCACAATATATTACATTGACAGGAATAAGTCAAATTTTATTTGTATAGCCCATATTCACAATCACAATATGTCTCATAGGGCTTTAACAAGCTGTGACATCCTCTGCCTTTAACCCTCAACAAGAATAAAGAGAAACTACCAATAAACCCTTTTAACGGGGAAACAAAATAACGTAGAAACCTCAGAGAGAGCCACATGTGAGGGATCCCTCTCCCAGGACGGACAGAAGTGCAATAGATGCCACGCGTAATAGAGAACGTCAGAGAAATAGTAGACTAATTACAGCATTGGTTAGAGTAAATAGTTTGTAGCGTGATGGAAGGTAAATGAGCGAGTTGTTACATACTAACACTTCTATTATAGTGGTTACAGCTCATTACACTGATTCTTTTTTAATACAAACTGAAAGTAAGACAACTAGAAATAAAGAAAAAACATGAGGAATGATGATCTTTCTGCCTCATTTGAAGTGATGTTAGTTTTGATTTATGAATAAAGTTGTATTTCTTTCAAAGGTAAAAATATAATTTGATGCACTGTTTGAAAGGTGCCGCTTACCTCTAATAAACAAGTATATAAACATCTCCAAACTTTACCAAACTCACACACAGCATCAAGTTTGCCAGGCACACTGTCAAAGCCTCCATAGCTGCAACAGTGGAAACAAGTTCACTCGCACATTCACACAAATGTGTACTCTCACCCACAAACATACACACACACACACACACACACACACACACACACACACACACACTTACTCACTCACTCTGGCCCAAGGTGGATTTCTAGAGGTGCATACATTTGCATATATCTGCATGCTTAATGAGTTTAGGGAGATCAAGCGATCCGAGCGGCCCTTTGTGGGTATTTCTTTTCTTTTTTTTAATTTGTGTTTGTGTGTGTGTTCGTGTGTGTGTGTGTGCGTGTGTGTGGAGGTGTGGTGGGTCTCCATGTAAATATCACCCACTGTGTGTTGGCACCCGTCACAGATGGTCGGGGGCGAGGGCACCCTGTAGGCACAGGATACCTATTTCTGTTTGTCTGTGCGCTTTGTGTGTGGCTGGGAGGCAGAGAGAGTGTGACTCTGTGCACGCGCCTGTGTTTGTGTGATTGTGTATACCTTGCACTGTAGATGTGTATGTGTCATTTACTATGTGCACTTTTGCAGTGTGTCCATGTCTTCTTCCTCCTGTGAGTGTACGTGTTTGCATGTGTGTGCGCAATGGTATCTCTTAATTTTTAACCTCTGAGTGTTTAAGTGTGTGTTTGAAATTCACTATGCATTTGTGCACTGAGTGTATATGTGTCTGTGTGTGTGTGTGTGTGTGTTGGGGGGGGGGGGGGGGGGGGGGGGTTCGTGTGTGCAAATGTGTGTTCAATTGTCTGTATTTAAGCTTGCTGCACTCTGAGTGTGCCTGCATGTGCATGTCTCCCAGCATGCAGTGCGGCTGTGATGGCCCTGTTTTGGATGATTGATGTGTCGGAGGTAGCAGCGAGGAGCTCAGGTTGGGCCAGAGCCTCAGTCTGACACACTGCTGCTTCCCTGCTGCTTTACATATGTAGACGCAGCAAGACTCCTCCTCCCCTCCCATCTGACACTGGCTCCCGCTCCAACACGGCCAACACTCACAGGTTCTTTTCAGGGTTTTATTTTGAAACCTCTGTTTATCAATCATTATATTCCAGTATTGTGCTGCCTACTGTTTCACATTTTACAGCTGATAGTTGCCCAGTGCAGTCCCGGGGCATTGAAGGAATACAGACTAATTTATTTAGACTTCGACATAAATAGGTTGCTCCTGTCTTTTCTCCAAGTCATGATGAATTTTAAGTTGAGTTTTTTTCACATTTGTCTGACATGTCACTGCAGGGAAAGCACAGGTAAATATTTAACAGTTTCAGGTTATTGCTCACGTGGACTCAACACCACACTGTCATGGCTTACCAGGGGACATTACACCAGGAACAGATGGATGGATTACCATTTAGTAAAAGAAGATGTTGTTAACTTACTAAATTTACTATATTTCCTCAGCCAGTGCAGGAAATCAAACCAACAACATCCAAGCACAAATACTCTTTATTTTTCTCTCATTTTCTCACAGCCCAGTGAGAACTCCTGAATTGATTTCTAAATATTGTCTGTCACATTGACAGGTGGGACCTCCACCCTTTCTCTTTGTAGAAAGTGGTAATTTGTTAATTGGTAAATTAGTATTGTTAGTCCAAAAAGTTGAGGGAATCAAAAGAGCTATAAAAAATTTGAAAGGTCAAAGCAAAGAGGTCAATGAGTTCACCTCAACCTTAAAGGAGTTGAGCTTCAAATATACTGGACCCTAGACTTTTCAAGATGCAGTTCAGTCTGAAACAGAGAATCATGAAGCAATATCTGAAAAGTCAGAGTTAACGATCCTGGAGAAACTAGCAAAATTTCATAAATACGGCACTTGACTAATTTTTTCATTTGGTTGATAGAGCTTTTCATTTATTCATTGTTGTCGGGATGTAAAGAGGATTTTAGGGGAGTAACAAAAACACCCCTGAAATAAATCATCTACCTTTAATGTGGGCAGTTTTAGTTGTTGGTGGTGTTTCTACAGGATTTGAAAGTTACAACAGTGCCTTCTGTTCTAAGATGTTTTCCTTCTTTTCATCTCACTTCATCTATCATACTTTGCCTCTTCCTGTCTGTCTCTGTCCCGACCCGCCTCTGTATTACCACCTCTCTCTGAACTCCTTTCTCGGGTTCTTGGGCTCCTCCTGTATCACTGGTTCTCACTTTCCTTTCCTGACACTCAGTTGTTTCTATATCCTTCCATCTCTCCCTTATCACTAATCCTCCCACTTCTCTCTTTTTGTTCCTCAGTAGTTTCTCTCTCTGGCTTTGAAATCCTTTCCCTCTCCCCTCTGTTCCCCTGCTTCTGCTAATCCTTCCATTTTCTTTGTCTCTCTTTTGTTTAAAAGTCAGTTTAATTTCTCTTTTCTTTATGCCCGGATTTTTTTCTCTGTGATTGTAGTTCTCACAGTTTTTATTCCGCTGTAGTGGCACATGATTTTAATCATGCCATAACAAGTGATTCATTTCTACTTAATTACTGGTCAGTTATTGGCAACTAGAGGCCAATTTATATGATGATAAAGTGCACTTATATCTGATATCCTCACCAAACATGGCATATTTTACTGCTACATAGAGTTGTATTGTTAAGTAATGGAATTCAAAAACACTATTCATAGATTTCAATGGCTCTTGTGTTTAGTCGCTTTATGTTAAACATTAACTCCAGCTCAAATAAAAACAATCAGGCAGCTGAAAAACACTTGACTCATGAGGTTTCCCAGCGACAGTGGGGTCACAGCTCCTAGGAGAGCCATGTCGACTCAGTAGAAGGGCATGCTGGGAGGCTGGAGTGCATGAGAGGCATATCGATCTACCTGTAGCATCCAGCTGTTTGTTTATCTACAACAAATCAATGCAGCGCTCAGCTGGGGGCTGCCATGCCTGGCCTCTGGTCTGCTTAGAGCACTCACACTCTCTCACACACATAAATACATGGTACTCAGACCTCTGCACTTTTTGTACACTTCATTGTGTTGTAGTTTTCATTTTAAATGGAGACATTTGATAATTTTGTCTGTGAATGTTAAATTAGAGTCTTTTCTTCTTTCTAACAGAATTTCTAACAAACTAAAGTGCTCAGACCTTTTGCTGTGGTGCTCCAGATTCAGATACTTTCTCTTTGATTCAATTATAATGTGAGATGTGCCTTGAACTTGACTGGAGCCTACATGTGGTAAATTTAACTGATTGGACATGGTTTCTAAAGGCCCACAACTGTAAACAGAGTCCCAGAGTTCACACTGTCAGGGCAAAAACCAAACCACGAAGTTCAAGAAACACTCAGACCTCTGTGATAAAATGCAGCGAGGCACAGATCAGAGCAAAAGTATAAAATCATTTCTAAAGCTTTGAGTGTTTCTAGATGCACAGAGGTTTCAATAATTGTGAAATGGAAGAGGTTTGCAACTCTGTGTAGAGTTGACCGTTCAGACAAACAGGGTAAGTGGGCAACAAGGGTCACTGTCAGCGTGGTGACCAAGAACCCAGTCAAGGAGCTTCAGACCTCCACTGCAGAGATGGAAGAACCTGTTGGAGGAGTGACCATCTTAGCAGCACGTCATCAATCAGACTTTTATAGTAGAGTCGCATGACGGAATTTACCTGAAACAAAGACAGTTTCAGCCTACTCATAGTTTATCAAACAACATTTAAGGAGGCTGAGAGCACGAGGGAAGATTGGACAAACAATGGAGCCTCTTGGGCAGAAGTCCAAGCCCTCCATTTGGCAAACAGCAGGCACTGCTCATCACCTGACCATCCTTGCAGTGAATCATGGTGGTGGCAGCGTCATGCTGGAGGGTGCTTCTCAGGCAGGGACAGGTCATAATCGGAAGAGGGATGTATCTGCTCCAGACAGCACCCCACCACTGGGACAACAGTTTACCACTCAGGACAACAATGACCCAAAGCAAACAACCAAAACAATGCTAGTGTGGATATTGGACATATTCTGTCTGTCTTTAAGTGACGCAGCCAAAGAGACCTTTACTGACTGAGGTCAAGAGGATCTGCTGAGAAAAATTTGATAAACTGCCCAAATCCAGGGGTGTGCAGCTTATAGACTGACCCAGACCAAAGACACAAAGAGGTCATTTCTGATCCTACAGGTTCAAAGATAGATTGTTTAATACTTCTGATAATTACTCACTTTGTCATTAAGGATTATTGAGCGTAAATTGATGGTCAAAATTGGCAGTTGTATTTATAATTAATTCTCCTACACATGTAAGTGTGCAGAAGGTCCTCCTGACCCCTTCACTATGAATCACTCCAACGTTTTTTCAGGTTCAGTGAAAAGTCATTTGATTCTTGACTCAAGCCTGACTCATGGACATGTCATGAGACTCTATTCCTTGTCTCTTAGATGTCTGCCAAGATCAAACTACATGATATGTCAGTGACAAAATGAGCAGTGGACATGCTCTTATTCTCTCACATAATGTGTCAGTGGAAGGAAACTGATTCAGCATCTGCCTCAGCATCTTGTTTTTGTTTCATCCTGCCTAGTTTGATGACTTCTATGATGTGTTCTGGATTAATACTAGTGCAAAGCATCCCTGTGTGCACACCTGTAGAAGGCGAGCCAAAGAGAACTGATGTTGCTGCCAGTAGAACAGTGCATTTACCAATGGAATGCAAAACTGAAAAACAAGCATAGGAACAGTGACACAATAAATAGAAGTTATTTATTGCAGCTTCAGATCATTAGTGACTACATGACCGTATCCTCATTAAGAGCCATTTGAAAGTGATCTCAGTCATCAGTTCAGTGCATAGGGAGCTTCCCGCATTGATCTCTAATCAGAAAAGAATGTTTCCATATGAGGATAAATAAAAAAGCACATTGCAGTTCCTGTTAGATGCACTTACTGAGCCACACACTCTTAGAGGTACCCCCATGCCACTTCAGTCATCTAGATGTATGGATGAGTTTAATATTATCAAATTGAATGAAAAGATCAACATATTAATTGAATGAGAATGAGGTGTGATGAAATCATAATGGCCCATTCAGTTATATATATATTTTTTATGATCACATTACAGAATATTCCTTTTATTCTTTACGCAAATGCCTGAAGTTCAGATGTGTGTGTACAAACCATCACCTGTGTTTCCTCTTTACTATTTATAAAAGTTGGATAGCAGTTTAATAGAATAGTTTTGTGAACAAAGTTGAATAATTTTAACATCAGTCATCAGTGATTCCTCTATCTCTGCTGTAAATGTATGATATTAACTTCTGGAAGTCTTCCACATGAATCATTACTTGATGCTCTTGCTAATGTGTTTATTTCTAGGTGACTGACCATAAAGGCACTGTGAGGAGCTGTGCGAGGCTGACTGAAGAGGAGGCAGCCGGAGCCTTGCTCGCTGCTACACTCATCCTCTATGGCACCTACCACCCACACAGGACCACGCACGGTAAGTGTCGACCACTTGCAGAACTTTGAACTCAAACTTTAGTAAGCATGGAGGCACGATTACTGTAAAAGGTTTGATTACTTTTGAGTCCACTGAAAGCCAAGTCAACTGATGTACAAATTCATGAAAAGTAGAAAAAAAAAAGCTAATTTTGTGTGTTGGTATGAAAATTTAAAGTTCATCAATCCTAGGTTTACTGTGGAAAATGAAAGCAGGAAGCAAAAACTGACCTAACCCTTCTCTCCCACGGCCACCGGCCTCCCACCTGCCATCTCTGCTTCCTTGGCTAGGGCAGTGTGGAGGAAGTCAGTCGGGCCGCTGACCACAGGGACTGTGATGTGTAATTACAGCGTGACCCCTGGCTGCCCCGCCCCAATCCCACCTCCTCCCCCACAGTGTGTGTCAGCTCCCCCGGTGCACACACCTCGTTAGCCGTACCGGCACGAAGCCACAGCACCGTCCTCCCTGTCCCTGTCGGGGGTTTTAGGTTTGTTAGAATCACAGAGGCATGCTGGGAGAGAGACACTGAACCAGACTTTCCTGTTTCTCTCTGTCAACAGGAGTTCCCAGTGGTTATGGAGGTCCTGGAATTTCATGGACTTTTAAAAGATAGCCAAGATGGATAAGGGACCTTAATAAATTAGCTGTTAGTAAATGTTACTTAATGGAACTGTTTCACTCCTCCGCTGCATTTAAATTAAAAATTCTAATTTAATTAAAAACCACAACACAACGAAGGAAGCACATTTTCAGGGCAAGAAACTAATATAGCTCAGTGCTGGAAACCTGGATTGTGGAATTCAACCTGTAGGGCCACAGTGGGACCCTCTCTCCCTTTTCGTGTGTGTGCGTGTGTGTGTGTGTGTGTGTGTGTGTGTGTGTATTGCTCTGTTTCGCTCTCGTCTCTTTCTGTCAAGATGCTGATCTCTCTGTTGAGAAATCAATGGCTCTCCCCCTCCTCCTCTCCTCCTCTCCATCCATCCATGTATCCCCTCTCTATGCTCCTGGATCTAACCCAAGTTCAAGCTGTTAGTCAATCTGCTGTCAACAGACACACACACACGCACACACACACGCACACACACACACACACACACACACACACACACACACACACACACACACACACACACACACACACACACACACACACACACACACTTACAGGTTCTTACAGTGTTGCTGCTCCTCAGTCTTATCCCCAATGACATCACCCTGTAGTCGTTCACCACTCGGTGCTCTGAACTTCACCGACAGTGGTGACATGCTGATTGATATTTGCACTCAAATAATGAAGGTGATATTTCTATGAAACTTTTGGAAATACATTTTACAATACATACAATACAATATTGCTCCCCCAAAAACAAAGCAAAAGTGTCTCTTTTCCCAAGATCATAAATTCCACCTCTTCAATGTTAGTAGATGGGCCAAATATATTTGTTCAAAAGACAGTTTTGTCATTTTTGGTTCTACCTATCACACTTTCAGCACATTTGGTTTTAATTAGTTATTTGATGGAATAAAAATGGGGTGAAATGTTTTGATTAACAACTGAGACTGACTCCTGATTGGTTGAGTGCATGTAAAGATGAGATCTCACATTGCAGTTCTATTCTTTGATCACTACTGCGTAGGCTTTGGCTCCTTATGCACAAGATGGCAGCATTTCTATTTCAGATATTTTGTTTTTAATTCTGGATAGTGGGCGGACACGTCAATCATCTTCAAATGGGACAGTGTTTAGTTTAAGAAAGCATAGAGGTAATGATGTCTGATAATAATAATAACTTTATTGTATAGTACTTATCTAAACAAGGTTACTAAGTGCTCACAGAAATCCATGGCAAATAAGAATGAACTCAAATAAAAGGTAATTAATTCAGTTAAATTCTAAGGGTCAAATCATAACATAATTAGGTCAAGATCCTACAATGTATAGAGAAACCTAACAGTTCCCACAATGAGCAAGTACTTTGGAAACTGTGGAGAGAAAACTCCTCAAAACCTCATTGAATGGAAGAAACCCTGAGAACCAGACTCAGTGTGGGTGGCCATCTGTCCTATTTAAGAAACAACATAAAATGTGGTTGCAATAAAAGTAGGATAAAAAATTAATAAAGGAGTTAAAACAAGACAGTATAGTTAAAAATGCTTTCCTATAAAAATAAGTTTAGATCTACTGAGAGGGCCACATGGCTTGCGTAGCACTGCCATACAAGCCAGTAGCCAGTCAGATTTACCTTTAGCCCCAGTGTACCGTCAAGTTCTGCCTGTATCATTGATTACAGGGCCATACCACTCGATGATGCTAAGGTGCACAAATAGAGCGAACCCTGCGAGCTAGTTCAGGCAGCCAACTTGAGCCGCGCTGCTCCAATCATGTGATACACATCATGTGACACACCTCATTGTCCACAATCATCTATTTTACACACCCACCTTATTAGGCAGCCTATTTAAGCAGAGAGAAATTTCCCATCAACCCCTTTGCTCGCACTGCTGCTGCAGTATCGCTACCAGTTGCTTCAGCCCCTCTACCACAAGTATTTGCTCGTCACTCCCATCATATCTGTGTAATCATATCGGGGGAGTGATTGAGTCGGAGCCTAGACGCCAAACACAAACTATGTTCTACTACCGCAATAAACGGTTTAACGTGAGTTGTCTGACTGAACTGAAGTTATGTCCCTAACATCTGCTGGCAGCCGCTAACATCTGCTAACATCAACTGTTAGTTGTGCAGAAGCCCTAACATACAAGGGGTATTCACCATCTAGTCCTATATTCTAAAATATATACAGTATGGTTTGTGCTAAAACTTTTTTATCTCCTAGCTCTAGCTTAACTTTTTGTGTGAGTGGTCAATTTCCTCTATCTCTCTACAATAAAGCAAATTACTGTTCTTCCAAAAATGTGAAAGTATTGGTCCCTAAAGTGTTCCTGTCCTGTCAGTAGTCTTTTTTAAATCAAGTAGTCACCTACTTACACTACTAACAATACATTTTTAAGAATGTTTATTTTCTGAGCTTATTTTGAAGAACACAATGTGCTTCAACAAAGAATCAGGAATTGTGCATGGATGTCAGACGTATAATTTGCCCCTCTGTGTAATTTCTGGGCCCATTATGGCCCCTAAATAAAAAAATCTATAGCTCCACCATTGGTGCATCCTCAAACTGAGAAAAAAGGTTTCTTTATGAAGCTGACTCTGTGCACTGTGGCATCGTCGCGTTGAAACAGGAAAAGGCCAAACAGTGCAATGCAGAAGTGTCCCCGAATGCAATTTTGGTTTTGTACAATGTCCTTTAAGAGTGCTTATTATTTAGAGTCATAACTGCTGTAAGTGCCTGGTCAGAGTTTATGTTAGTATTTAGCAAGGAGCTTGTGAATCTCAGAATTTGGGGGAAGACCACTGTGTCTGTCCAGAGACTTGCTTTTATTAGAGACTCTCCACATTTTACTGGAGAGATTTTAATGATTTCTGTCCCTTTCCACGTCGCCCTGATAATTATTATAGACCACACACATCCCAGTGGGAGTAGAAATTACCGAGCAAATAACTTGTACTGATTTTCTGTGACCCCTGTGTCCTCTGTTAAATCCTCTGCACCTACTCCAATCATTGGAGTAGAAAAGAGATACCATTGCCATTTTATATAAGGTACACTTAGCCCAAACTAATGCAGTTTAATGAAACACCCTCCAATAAATCCTACCTTCATGCACTACGAACTACAGTCTCCAAAGTGACCATGAAGTTAAATCAACACTTGAACAACTGAACATAACAACCTTCATAAAGAACTGATTTATTGGAGGGCTGTTGTATCAGACTGCATTTATTTTGGCTATATAAATAAACTGTATCTGCTATCTGAAACTAAATCAAACCAATTTCTGGGCCGGAAGCAGAAATATTTACACCATCCAGAGAAAATCAAGGATTGTAAGAAAATAATTATTGAATCCATTCCTACTTCTGTAACACTCAACATTAAACAAGCGAAAGCAATTGCTTAATGTATATAATTGTAACTGATGGATGATTATGACGTCTGTTATGTCATTACTCATAACATTTCCCAAAATCCCTTTAATTTGCTTTAATTTAACAGACTCTGATTCCTGTGTTATGTATTTATAATTCTTACATGTCCCTATTTACTTACCAGTCAGCCACATTTGCTGCACAGGAAGTTATGATGTTGGTGAAATTTAAAAGACATGTCTGTTAATTTAATTGCATGGAGAGAAAGAGTAAAATCAGCGATGCACTTAATTTGTTCCCTGCCAACATCCTTGATGTTTGCTTTGTGCCAGTCACCCCGAAGACACCACGTGACTGGCTTTACACTCACGATGTGTAGGATCCAACCCGAGTGTCTTTGGTGATCCAGCTTCATCCTTGTGTTTGAGCGCGTCCCTCCACCTCTGTATGTGTGCACTACCCATGTGTGTTTATTTGGTGGCTGTGCGGGAATTGAAGGTAAATTGCAGTGATTATGTGGCAGTAATTGAACAGGGATGGAGTGTTTAATTGAGTTGTTGTTTCCTGATGTTTCTTTGTAGCAGGAGCTGCAGCGCTGACAGGTGCCTTGTCTCGCCTCAGTGAGATGAGAGTTTTTTATATACCGTCACATAGGCTTTATAGTGTGTGTGTGTGTGTTGTTTTTGCTGGCGCTCTGTGTGTTTTGGCTCAATGGTGTTTGTTTGGCTGAGGAATATGTGTGTGGGCTTTACTGTTTCAGCAGGTTCAGGGAAGCGTGGGGTTTGAGAAATGCTTCTCTGAGCTCTGACAAGTTATACCCAGTGTTACAGGGATGTATAGTTTTAAATCCCTTTGTCTATTTCAGAATCAGAAAAACTTAAATGCTCCTCAGAGGGAAAACTCTTTGTTACAGCTGCACAATATACCGTTAGGATTGAAGAAACAAATCTAGGCAAATAAGTACTTTAAAATAATAATTATTATTATTATTGTTGTTATGGTTATTATTTTAAATGCAGTATAACAGAATAGGAAAATGTACAAATGCAATGAGCAGAGTCTGACGTCTTGCGGTAACAATGTAGATGATGTCATACATGGTTCTCATGTAAACAATAGCCATGTAGCCCTACTGCTAAACAATGTTTGTTTGTGTCTACCTGCCTGTCAAATGTGTATGTACTGGTGCTTATGTGCATGCATGGTTGTGTGTGTGTGTGTGTGTGTGTGTGTGTGTGGTTGTGTGTGTGTGTATGTGTGTGTGTGTGTGTGTGTGTGTGTGTGTGTGTGTGTGTGTGTGTGTGTGTGTCTATCTGATCTGCCTCCTGGGCTCTATGGCCCAAATCAAATGGTAGGAAACATCAATTTTACCATCCCCTCTCCTCCTCCTCCCTTCTTGTATAATTTCTCCTCTCTTCTTCCTCTCCTCCCCTCCAGCTCCTCTCCTCCTTCTCTCCTCCCTTCCTCGGCGTAATGCTCTCTGCGGAGGTGTGATTACGTTTCTCCTCTCAGCACCAGTGATCTGAGGGTTCAGTGTGTGTACGCTTGTGTGTGTGTCCGTGTGTGTTGTGTGTTTGGTGACTGGTTGGTGATCTGAGCAGCCTGGCGCTGGGTATTGTGCGGCGCAATTCACGGATGATGTCTCCAGTTGAATGCCTCCATTCACAATTACAGCCTCTCCATTAGCTGCAGCCCTCACCACCGTGTTGTTGTCTTTTCTTCTTCTCTGCAAAAAGAAAGCAATTAAAGAGGGACAAAAACAAGCTCGAGCACAAGCAGTGTACCTGGAAAATGGAAAAAAAAAAAACAGCAAGGGAAGGGGTGTAGGAGTGGGACGGTGATTCTTCAGTTGGGGCTCACTCTACACACTATCTCTGTTTTCCTCTCAGGGAAAGCCTCCAGGATTTATTTGAACATTCATACACGACTGCCAGCTCCTCTAGGAGACTCACACTACTCAATGTATTTTGGAATATTTCTCTTGTACTGTAAGTGTGTGTGTTATATTTCCACACTTAAAAGGATCAGATTTCATTCACAAGCACAGAAAGTCTAGGGAAGCCCTCTAAAGGAGGACATTGTGGAGCTGCTGCTCGGAGCAAGTGTAGGTTATAAACTTCGATTTCTGGATTAGGTCAAACATTAGTTGTGTGAGTTACTGTCAGAACAGTTTGTGAACACAAAGAGTTGAATGCACAGTTTCAAGCAGCTTTATTTATTCAATATATATAATAGTATTGAAAGATAAAAAAAAGTTTTATAGCACAGCAGAATGTTTCTATTTTATTTTATTTTGCTAAAGAAACAATGCGATAAATGATTGATGGTTTAATGATTGATCATTAAAGTTGGATGGTATTGGTAAAGGATGGCAGTGTTTGCTAGTAAAGACACTTTTGACTGTCCTGAAACACACACAATCCAACACAACTGTTCACAGGTGTCTGATCTGCCTCTGTTTTATACATGTGTACCAACTACAATCATGACTGAAAGGCCAAAGTTAGTCATGTCATAACATTTTTAAATGTACCTCTTTATTTTGGTCTTTGCACATTTCCTGTGACTACTTCACATTAACAGCCATCACATGTTTTTTTCCATTTGAATGCTGCTAATACGAACTATAGCCACAAAATGTTTGGTTTGCAAAGAAGCAAAGTACTCACTGTACTGACTTACTATAACCTTGAACAGCTCAGCCCTCATGAGTCCCGTGTGGGAATGGCAGACTCAACCACAACCAATAAAAGACATTATATGAAGAATTAAATACTGAATAAAAATACAGTTAAAGGCTATCAATGAAAAATGCCTTTAATAAATCATGTGAGTGAAACAGGATAACATTTTATGATTGTAACTTTAAATATTGTACAAAATAGACAAAACCAACTGCATATCAACTTTCAAGTCTGCAAAATAGACCCTGAAAACCTGTTCCTGTTTTTGTCTCTTACTTTATCCCACTTGATGCATTCAAAGATTTTTTGTATCTATTGTTTCTTTTTTATCCTTTGCAACATTTGAAATATTTGCTAAAGAATGACCTGTTATTTGGATAAAAACATTGCAGCAAACACTTAATCTATGCTTTCTTTCTCTATCTCTCTCTTTTAACATCAGAAAGACCCCTGCAGAGCATTGTGTCCATGGGGTCGCGTCACCCCGTCCCTCACAAGTGGGTGTACCAGAGGGACCCTTACCTGCCTCTGGGGCTGATTCAGTGGATCTACCAAATGGAGAGAGAAAGAAAGGTGCGGGCTGCTGATATCACTGAATCCGCCCGATCTAAGGTACAGTACTGTACACAGAGCTGGAAACACACGTTTCACACATCGCACTGTGATTTACTATTCCAATAAATCACTGGCACCACCTAATTTCCTATGGATTTCAATTTCCCTCTGGACATATCTGCATTGATCAACTTCAGGTGTAAGGATGTGCCAGGCGTCGCTCACTGTGACACTGAAGAATGGCTCACAGATCTTTGCTATGTGTGTGTGTGTGTGTGTGTCTTTGCGTGTGCATAGGGGTACGAAAGAGGGATTTGTGCAGATGCAGCGCTTCTGTTGAACACCGTCGTCACCGTCAAGGCTTTAGGATACAAATCCTTGAGTCTGAGTAATAACATCTGAAAATGTCAGAATCATACAGGCAGCGATAGGGATCAGACAGTTGAACCAAGACTTGAGATATTGTTATTCTGATCATATCTGCTCATACACTGAGTCTTCGTCTGAATATAAGGCACAATTAAATATAAGCCGCGATTCTCCAACTGTTGTTATTGAAGAAAAAAAGGACGGGGGAATGACTCTGTTTCAAAATTAGAGAGCGCTTTGTGGTCCACTTAATGACCTTCCATCTCAATGTTTGAACTGAAACAAATATAATTCTCTTTCAGTGTCAGGATTTTTCTCTCACAATCATTGAAGCCCTGTGTCTGTGTCCTTATTGCTGCATTATCAGGCCAATTAAAGCTCTGACAGAAGTATGCTACCTGACGACAGGTATAGCCCTGTTTGTGTGCATTTACTGGCCGACACATGCCCTTGCAGGGGTACATGGTCCCCGGGCCTGTAGATGAGTTTTGAGTCGGTGTTAGGAGGCAACGACGAGGCCTGACAACGTCTTTACCCCAAGTTACTCCCCTAGAGGCAGATCTGAATGGATCGTAGAGGCTAGGAGGAGAAATAAATTGGAGAAAAGGATAAATCGATGCTTGGCGGAGAGGCAAACAGACCTTCCAACCCCCGGCCCAGACACACACACACACACATACACACACACGTACCACAGCGTGGCTTTTTTTCCTTGGGCTGTATTGGATTGGTATGCAGAGCTGAGGAGAGAGACGCTCAGAAAAGACTTGGCCTACAAATGATGTCCTTTGTTTGATCCATTAGGTTGGGGGTTGGTTGGTGGGTGGATGGGGAGGGTCGTCCCACGGAGACGGTGGAAGGGCTGGGAAACAAACATCTCTGTCTGTGAGCCTCTCTCTCCCCCTCTCTCGCTCTCTCCCTCTCTAACAGCTTCTCATCTGAGGGAGGAGAGAGAGATCAGCTCCAGGAAATGCTGGTTATCGTCTGTTTCTGTTGATGAGTTAGAGGGCAGAGAGGATATACTGTCAGTGTGCGTGCATTCCACTGTCTGGAGGATATTTCCAGGTTATTTCCATGTGTGTGTTATTTTGTTCCTCATTCATGTGAAGTCATTTCCTGAGGATTGAGAACACAGTCACATTGCTCAAAACACGAGTGATTATCTAAATACCACTAATATAAATGAATGCCAAAACTACGACCCAGAAAATAAGAGCCCCGACCATCTTTGAGACTCACTCAACATGTTCATATTCTGTGAAGTTTCCTTGTAAGAGTGTTCGGTTCTAAGTCAGATCATCTTAACTCTCGACTGCACAAGCTGCTTGTAAATGGCTTGTTTCAGCAGATGAATGTCATGTGTTTGTGAGGTCTGCACCCACGAGATTTGAACGTAGCATCAACGCGCCTCAAATTACTATTTAAGATATTGATTTCATACAAGAGTAAAAAGAAAGAACTTCACATTTGGCCGTGTCAGTCGTGGTACTTTGGGAAACCGGAAATATTATTAATATTATCAAAATAATGAAGATAGATGGCAGAAAAATGTCTCAGATTGGAGGAGGTTGAAGGGGTGTGACAGTCAGGGATTAATGATGGAATATATTCCAGTATTACCTCCGCCAAGGACATTATGTTTTCATCCATGTCCGTTTGTAGGTTGGTTAGTTTGTATTTCCAAGAAACGTGGTGGAAGGATACGGTATGATGACGAGAAGAACCCATTACATAAGGGTGCAGATCCCAATTTGTTTTTCACTTTCTTTAGCATTGTGAGATGGGGCTTTTCTTTCAGTTTTTAAAATGTCGATCTTGATGAAAAAAATCAAGCACATTTAGCAGAGTCATCTTTATGAGTTAGTGAAATTTGGTGCAACTTGATTGAGTAAGGAGGCTGTTGGGCCTCGGCAGCTGTTCTTACTGCTGAACTGTGTTGCCGTTGTGGCAAAAATCAGAAAGCTATGTTAATTATGCAATATAAATTATTGGTACAATAATACACAACATGAAAATCCCTGTATATAATGACACGTACAAAGAATAGACTATTTTACATTTTATTTTATTTGTAGAGGTGCTGTAGGACAGCCCTGGGCCACTGCTATGTTTATGAATGGTTTGTGCCTGAGACCTGTTATCAAGTTTAGCAGCAAACTTCTGTCTCAACTAAATTTCAACCTTATTCTATATTTCTCCTCAGATTTGTTGCTCCTTTGCTGCTCTCCTGTCTCACTTGCACCGTTCTCTGCTCTTTACCAGCAACAGCATACGTTGCCGTTTATTTTGGCGCTGGAGTTCTCTTTTCACTCCATGTCTTTTTATAGTTTTGTCGTTCATAGCGTACTCCCCGCTGTGCTTCTATTTTCATGAATGCTGTGAGAAATAATTGAAAGCGCCGTGTATGCCGCCGTCTGTTGCAGCGCTCTCACTTCCTTGTGCCTGGTAAATACTGTATCACTGAAACCCCTGCTGCAAGCTGCCGGCTCGGGATTCCTCGCAGCTCTGGGACGTCAAAGCTCGCTGAAAACTTGAGCCCAGATCAAATTGTAACTGGTGTCTGAATGTCGCTCCTGTGGACAGAGCAAGTTTTGGTTTGATTTCAAATTCAGCTGCCCCCGTCTTTTTCCGTGAGAATTCAGGGTTGAGTCAGTTTGCTGTTCATGTCCTGTTTCTCTCGTCTTTTCATTCATTACATCCATAAGGAGGAGTAAAATGATGTCAAAGGAGTCACAGCCCCTGCTGCAAGTGGTGCTGGTGTGAAATACAACAGATGGAGGACCTCAAGGAGTCTAAACAAGCATGAACAATGTACCACAACAGCTATAAATAAAATCATGGCTTTTTACAATCAGACTAACTTCACAGATTGATCTCATGGGGAGTACGAGTCTGTAAAAACAATTGAACATAATTCTGTGGCTAGTGCTAGAGCTGCTGGTGGGGAAAACAACTGATGACTTCAATAGAGTTGGGGATAGAGACAAACGACATGGCCTCTGACTGTCAGAAAGTTGATTGGATACTTTTACAGTTTATTGTGTCATTGTATGGAAAAAAGGAGACAACAATCATCCGATTAATCGATTATTTAATTACACAATAATTTCACACCTTCCGTAATTCAGTGACTCCTAAATTATGTTCTGTCATCCTGGGTTCTATCCTAAGAAACAGGAAAATATGTGTGATTCTTCACTTAATCACCTTTTATTCGTCTTTAACACAAATATGTGTTTCATCAGTGGAAGATCCCTGGAAACTTATAGTGACAAGTTTCAAGAACTGGAATATCATTGAACTAAATCTAGATTTCCTACTTTAGGCAAATTTCCAACCAAAAGTACGGCAAATTAAACCAAATTTCTAGAACACGTGAATAGAATCACCTCGTTTTTTAAAGAATTCTGTGAAAGTTAAAGGTTTATTTTTTCGTGCATAATTAACAGTTATGTTACTGTTTACTGTTTGAGAGAGTGAAGAAGGAAACTATAATTTTATGAATAAGATGCCATTTGGAAACAAAATGCCTGTGCTCTAAAACAACTGAGAGCAAGGTTTTTTAACAGAAAAATATTTGACAATGATTTGGATTTTGGTTTTTTTATAAATTAATTATTTGAATCATTTCATTTACTTACTCTACATATTAATTCTTAGTTCCAGCTTTTACATTGTGAGCATTTGTTGCTCTGTCAGTATGAAGATGTCATTTCCGTGCTTTAGAAAAGGGGCCATTCTGACAATTTATAGATGAATTAATTAAACAATAATGGAGAAAATAACCATAAAATGTTTAATCTTTAATATATTGCGATATGTAACCCTAGATCAAGTTTGCTCATGTCATTCTCCACTCACCCATTTGATTTCCAACAGATACATCAGATGAATGTGCAGAAGTCCTCCACGAGACCTGCGGCTGCCGTGAAGCCATTTCATGAGACGTTGACCATTCCAGATGATGTGAAGGGAGAGAACAGACCCTTACCGCTGCAGAGTCTCCAGCATGCTGTCATGGTGGAGGTGCCGCCGTCAGACTCTTCAGATCCAGGAGGTGGAGGAGCTGTGAGTGGAGAGGCAGGGGAGCGGACGAGGCAATAGGTAGAGAAGTGAAGAAACAAATATGAACCATGGTCAAACAAAGACTTATTTTTCACAGTGCAGTTGTCACTTGATCATGAATCAAACTCCATGTACTGCCTCTTGACCGTGTGTTCTCACCTCTGTGTCAGCAGAGATCATTTATTCTAGATTCCTAACTTCTCCACAGCCACAGAAACACACACACATGCACATTTGTCTCTCTGTAGTTGTAAGGATACTTATTGGCATGATACCTTCCCTAGCCCCTAACCGTAACCATCATAATGAAATGACTAACCCTAATACAAACCTAATTCTAACCCTAAAACAAAGTCTTAACCCTCAAACGACCCTTTGAATTGGGCGTTGTGAGGACATTTTGGCTGGTCCTCACAACGCCTGCACACACACACACACACACACACACACACACACACACACACACACACGCACACACAAACATATAAATCCTTTCACGAAAACAAATAGTCCCAGGAGCAGGTCTAGGCACTCATCTGTACTCTTCGTTTGCCTCTGGAAGTTGCAAAGGTTAGTGAAAGATATGTTTGTCTTTTTCCACTTCAGTGAAGGGTGAATTCAGCTCAGTGCAATAAGAAATGGATTACCCATTTATTAAAGGGGCTGTGTCACTCCTCATTGAGTTGGACAAATAACAAATTAATTTCTAGCCGCCTAATTTCTCTCTGTTCTCCACTGAATTTCCGATAACGTTGAATTACTCACTCCCTCAACTTTTTATCAATTCATTAAAAATGTGCCACTGCGGAGATGCTACAGAGGAAATTCTGCAACTTTCTCTCCAAACGTGTCCTTTACCACCACACAACTGTACACAAACAGACCCAGTGAAGTGTTTCACTGAAATGAAGAAACACCAGCAACCAAATGAAAAGTGCTGGAAAAAGTCACTTTTTGCTGTTTTAGAATAAGCCAGGAACTTTTTGTCCAGTGCTTCTCAGTATGAAGCAAAGAATAATAGTGCCTTTTCCCCAGTCAACTGCAGGTCTGTAGGTAGTGGCGTTTTGTAAAGTAGCAGTAGTGTATTGACAGGGCAGTATTGATGTTTCAATTAGAGCAGCGTTACATAGTGCCGCAGCATGGTAACATGGTGCGTCTCCTGCCATCTGCTCTGCCTCTACGTCTGATGAACGAGGCACGTGGGGCTAATCGAGCCGCACATGAGCGATGGGACCACGAGATCTGTCTCACACACACACACACCCACACACTTATCCTATACGCACGTCCTTATGCAGAAAAATGGGGGGAAGGACGAGGGAGAACTCCTCAGCCCCGCTGTTCAAACAGCCTTCAGAAAGCTTGTGATTCCTCCCTTTCTCCCTGCACATGTGCCACAGGAGCAGCCAGCAGCTTATTTCTCTTATACAAGGAAACAGGCAAACGCACCAGACGCGAGTTAAAAATCTTCAAAAGCTCATCTGATGGAAAGACAAAAAAGGCAATGGCCTCTGCCAGGTTTTCTCGTGCTGGGACAGTCTGAAATAACAGTGTGCATTATGCCTGGCGTTACTGGCTGCCAAACCACACGAATCAAAGACCTCATTGTGTGGATTACCTCGTTAATCTGTTGATGCCATTAAGTAGTATCGCAGGTGATAATGTGCCAGTTTTTCCCCCCCCTCTCTTCTCTTATTGGGGAGGTGTAGTGTTCGCGTAGTAATCTGCTTTAAACGCTTTCTGGGGAAGGAGACTTTCTGAAACCCAGCCAAGAGAACTCTGCTATCATGGAGAGCTTTCTCTTAATACAGCAGAGGGGACTGACTCACTGATGCAAACAGGGACGAGCGAGGGAGCTACACACGCCCCACGCCACTTGTTGAAATATATGACTGTATGAATAATGAAAGAGGAAAAGGAAAGCGATATTACTCGAGCAGGCCCACAATGGCATCCATCACAGAAGTGTCTCATCGCTCTTCTTCTTCTGTTTCCTCCTACAACAACTCCACGTTGTGTCTCTAACCAAAGCTGTGCTCTGCACCTGCCTGAGCTCATACACTTTAGAGGTGAAACCAGAAAGAGAGAGGGGGATAAAGAGACAGAAGGAGAGAAAGACAGAGGGAGAGGGACAGAAAGAGAGGTAATCCTCCCTTTTTTCTGCTCCCCGGGGTGGTCTCTTCATCCAGGGCCTCAAAGAGGGACAGAATACACCTCCCTGCTACAATGGAGGGAACCCACAGGGGCTGTTGCTATCTGTGTGTGTGTGTGTGTGTGTGTGTGTGTGTGTGTGTGTGTGTGTGTGTGTGTGTGTGTGTGTGTGTGTGTGTGTGTGTGTGTGTTGGGTGCAGCTTTAAGCAGGCCTTTGAGTGGCCTAATTGCATTGGAATACAGCAGTGTGAGAGAGCTGGCTCAGATCACGGCGGGCTGCTGGAGGGGTTAGCGCCTGCACCTCGACATCCACACTCAGCAAAAGAGCCCCGGCACAATACACACAATTAATGCTCTCCCTCTCGTTAACTCGCTCCCCACTTTTTGTCCTCACCTACTTTCCTCTCATTCCCCTCCCACTCGCCCCATATCTTGCTCTCTCTCCCTCCACCCTCCCCGTAGCGTGTCGTCACTCACCCAGTGTATACAGCCTGTCAGTCTGCCTCTCTTTCATGCACACAACAATTACAGTAAGGATGTGAGGCGTGGGTAGGCTCCCGTTATGTAAGATGGGAAAACGGGCCTCAGCAAGGACGTTTGATATCTGAGTAATTCATCTGAAGTAAAAAAAAACACCAACATGACGTCTTAGACTGTGAGAAATGATCTGATGGAAAAAAGTGCATTTAACTATATAGACCATTGCAACAAAGCTGATCGTTCAAAGATACATTTTTAAATTGAATAACATTGGTTCAGTTTGATTTTTGAGGTCTGAGCCAAACAAGTCAAAGTTGTTGCAGGTGGTTTAGCTGCAGAGCAAAGAGGAATCCATTTAGTCATGATTGTTCCCTGACGATGAGACTGGAATAAATCAGTGATGCTCCTACAGGGATGTTTGGTGTCTTTATGGTGATAAATACTGAAGTTCAGATCTTATTGTTCTTACTTGAATTTTTATACCTTACAGTAACAGTACAGATAACAAGTTAAGATTGATTCATTGTACGTTATTGAGAAATGGGTCTGACTTATTTTTATATATATATATCAAACCTTCTCTTTTGCTTGTTTTTCTCAACTTCTATGATACTAAATTAAGTTTGGGCTTTGGAAGGTTGTTTAGAAATTACAAGTGATTTAAAGATGTCACTGATTCTGGAAACGTGTGTTCCCTAACCCTTTTTAAGAACATTTAAAAAAATGTGTCCTTACATAGTTAAAATTGCAATTACATTGATTACTCAGCACAAGATCCTACTGAGCTTGAAAGTCCATTTTGATACATGCTGGTTATTCAAGTCTCCACGTCATAGATGTGAGTTGTATATTGGACAGTGTTGTGCTAATGTGAGCACCTCTTCAGTACACCAGTGTGAAAACAGTCTATAGTGTCACTCTGCACCTGCATGAACCTGCACAGTGACAATCAAACAACCAAGTCAAGGAACGATAAACAAATCGTATTTTTGAGTGGAGAGGGACTTTAATTTTCTACTTTGGCCAATTTTCTCTATTTCTCTTTATTACACAGCCATAGCCCAGTGGTCTCTGTAAAAATCTCTGTTAAAATGATTTTATATACTATATGTACGACTTACTGTATCCTCCCTCTACAGCCGACAGTGGAGAGTTCATTAAATGAGTCACACACACAGACAGATTCCAGTCTATCTCCTCCTCTGTGGATCCAACTGTCCCTCTTTAAATGAGACTCAGTGGACTGTGTGTGGACCAATTGATGCTTTTAAAAACATATCATATTTAACCATGCGCTCCTTTGATTTTCTTCATTACACGAGCCGTGTCTTAATAAAATCTAATTATTTCCGCTCGCAGGACGCTTTCTGGTGAGAAATTGGCAGAGGGATGTGAGCTGATGTATGGGGAGACAGTCGCCTAATTAGAGCGTTAGAAATTGAATCTTTACAGCACACGGGTCATATAATTATCCTACTGTTAATTTAACGCTTACATTCTCTGCTGTTCATTTTTATTCCCTTAAATGTAGTTTGGCAGCAGCCCTCACCGCTCCGCTCTGGATTTTTACAGTAGAAGAGGAGGCAGCATGGTCCCTAACTCTGGCCCCTCTGAGTGACTGAATAACTGAGGACCCTGCAGTCCAAATAACAAGGCTCGCATCATTTATGCATTGTTAAGCCCTGTAATTGAAACAAGCCATAGTTTGCATATTACACCATTAAAATAATGTGCTTTGCGTTTCTCCCAACACGACTATTTAAGCCTGTGTGGCGATGTGGTAATTCCTTGAATTACAGCCTAATTACCACAATGTTCTTTTGATTTGGCCGATTTCAATGTTACGCCACAATAATGTTCAATATTACCAGGATGAATTACTGAACCGTGTCTGGAAACTTTTCCGCATGTGACTTAAATCCCGGGTTCTGCGTGTGCCGCCAGTGCAGCTGGATTCACATCCAAAAAGGATTATTAGCCTATGAAATGAGATCCATTAAAGGCCCAATCAGTAATGCTTAATTGAAGAGCTGCAGTTACACAGGGAATATAAGCATTCTGTGTGATTCTGTAGGCCTGGTTTATAGCACTGTTTACTGATATCATTCATGTAAACAGACCAACACATTGATAACTTGTGCTGTTGTTTACTGTTTGTCCTCACAACAAAGGACATGTTAATTACCAATCATATGAATAAATTATATTCCAAATGTGGGAATGTTGGGGGGGTTCTATGTTTGAGACACACAATGTACCTTTAAAGGATGAATATAACATAACTATGGGTTTATTTTGCAATTTGATGTCCATTAATTGAAAGATAATTACAGTTTATTCAGTTTAAAGCAGCATGGTGAAAAACAGCTTAAAGCAGCTTGTGAAATCAAAATCTAACACAGGTCATATAAAGCAGAGAATAGAGAACATCTTATAATTAGCACTTGTCCTTTGTTGCATGCCGTTGTATTGTTCTCACACCTCACATGACATGTGTCCCTGTGTGAACTTTTTGAATAAATTAACGATGCTAAGAATGATTTGTCTGCGTGCACATTCACTTTCTGGACTTTTCTGTTTTCACATTTTGAATTATTTTTGTTGGAAATATTTCTTATAAACTGCTTTTTTTATTGACTTTTAATTTTACTCCCAGGTCCAAGCTATTAAAGAAAAATGTTTAATTACAGTTTCAGTCATTTGCATAGTTTGGAAGTTATAAATTGTGGATATTGAAGAACAGTCGGCGTTGATTTATAGGTTTAATTTGTGGGCAGTGTGTATTACTTTATTTCTGGTGGAGTGAATTGTTATAGGCCTTAAACTAAAAGTGCTTTTTAATCACACATATACAGGAGGAATTATTAATACATCTGAACATTCACAATTAAGGGTTTGCTTCAGAAGCTGAAAGTTGGCATTCGAAGTTTTGTTTGTAATTTCTTTTTTCCCACAGTTTGCTTTATCTCACTGGAGTGTGAGGAGCAGCTTTGAGGACAGACATAATCTCTCTCATCTTTTTCACTTGCTCGGGCCCTTTCTCCCGCTCAGGGCCCTGTGCTCTTTACTCCTCCCTCCTTTATCCCTGCGAAGGCTTTGTCCCCACACCAGAGAGCCTTTCTCTCTAAATAGAGGCCTTTAGATAGTCCAGGAACGGGGTGTGTGGGTTGGAGGGGGGCGAGGGGCAGCGACGCAACTGCCGTTGTTTCATTTACCTCTCCCTATGGCAACCAGCAGTGGTCGGCCAGGAATGTCCCCTCTCTGGACAAAGTCCTGGTCCCCGAAGCTGACACCGAGGGGGACGACAGCTGGGACGGGATGGAAAGCTGGCCTCCTTACCCCTGGACCAGAGGCCTGAGTCTAGACTTAATCCTCCTCTACACTTGTGTCTCTCCTCACTTTAAGGGAATGATGAGTGGCCAAAGAGGTTTTTCACACACTATTAACTATAAAATACTTTGTTTATATACGACCAGTAAAACCATTTCTGAATCTCGTGGTGATAAAAAGAATCCTGGAAGGATCCCAGTGCTGCTGCACCACGCTCTGCTGGTCCCACACAGAACCTATACCGTGCTGTAAACAACCATTTAGAGCACACAAATCTACATTTACTAAAGGAACATTGCAGAGACTAAATGGCATTTTTTTTATATATATATATAAATCTTTTAAGTCAGTCCTGATACAAAGTCTCATCTGCCTCAATCCAGGCACCTTCTTTTTTTTCGATGTGTAGTCACAACTTACTGAGATGAGAGCTTGTAAAATTGACTTTACAGCCTATTTGGAACCAAAACTTTATTTGATTATTTCATAGGATGTTTAAAGTTTTTAATTCAAGACATAAGAAACTTCACTGTGGGGGGAAATAAACAAGTCTGCATTTTTATTTGTATTTGAGAGTGCAGCCAATTAACCAATTAATTATTTAAAAAATGCAAAAACACTGAAAAGAAAATAACAGACTG
Organism: Paralichthys olivaceus; assembly: GCF_024713975.1. Taxonomy (NCBI): domain Eukaryota; kingdom Metazoa; phylum Chordata; class Actinopteri; order Pleuronectiformes; family Paralichthyidae; genus Paralichthys; species Paralichthys olivaceus. The sequence goes on along the minus strand of NC_091105.1, from coordinate 22,639,918 downwards.
ATGTTAGCACTCAGTGTAGGTGTCACCTTTTCAAATGACGAATGGCTCCATTTGAACAAACAATAAATCTTAAAACCTGCATCTTCTGAATGCAGATCAGGTGCAGTCAGGAGCAGGCTGCATGTCAACAACGAGGTCCATGTACTGCTCAGTCGCAATTGAATCCAATTTGTTGCTGTTTTATCCTCAGGATCTTTTATTTAAAATAAAATTATTTGATTTAATCGTGTCTGAGTTTTTTCTCTTATCTTTTTACGTGGTTTAATTCCTCCTACACTGTACAATAGGGCTGACATCCTGAAAATCATGGTGAAGTCAGGCTAAAAAACAATGTGTGTTTCATCTGCTGTTTTAAAACCAGTTTGAATAAATTTGATTTATTATAATTACTGTATATTATTATATTATAATTATGATTATTTTGTCTCACACGTACATTATTGGCAAAAATGTCCAAATTTAAATCTGAACTTTAATAAGAATAAGTAATGTTGATTGATAGAGATTCTCCTTAAGAATCAGGTTACATCAATCATTTCATCCACACACATTTACACTCACACATAACACTGCACAAAATAATACTATTGTATTAATTCAAATGCATACAGCTAATAACGTTTCAGCAGAACTCGTGAAAACACTCATCTGTACTTTTCTGTCGAGCAGCTCCAGTTTGCAGCCTGACCTGTTGTATTCTGCAGATTACAGAACATGCTCCTCATCATAATCTGAAATCCAGCTTCCTTTGTTGCACTGAAAAAGTTGACGCTGTCTAATCACATCGGGATGTTGCACACACGTTTCCAGAATCAGCCTTTTGTGGCATAAACGTGCGCGTAATCACAGCCAACTCTTGAAAACAAAAAGCAGCCCAATGATTAGACATATACACATCAGAGGAAACCCTGCTCTCCACGAACTAGTCTGCACCTACAGCCAGAGTCTTGATACAACATGATTATCAAAGTAAATCAACTGTATCTTACAGTTGCACAGCTCATCCCGGTGCTCCGTCTCCCCACGCTGCACTCCGGCTCTCCGCATCCACGGGAGCCTCAACTCGCACCTCTCCGACGAAGAGAGTAGTGTTTGCGGACACTTCCCCGCAGCCAATCGCCGCACCGTTGCCCCTGGTAACCACGTCCATCATCTTTGCACGTCCAATGAGCGGCAGGGGCGGGGCGGAATCCAGGTGCGCCTCGGCGTACACTTGGCAGAGCGCCTGGGAGCCGCCTGTGGGCAGGAGAGGATCTGTCAAATGCGAGGTTCCTATAATAAGAGCGACCAGTCCGGCTCCGAAAGTCATGGCGACCGCAGCGTCTAACCACTACAACATACTCACCTCCAGCGCATCCATCGTGCACTCGGAGCCTGGCAGCATGCAGCAAGCCACGGCGTACCGGGACGCACAGAGCCTGTTGCAGGGCGACTACGCGCTCCAGAGCAACAGCCACACGCTCAGCCACGCACACCAGTGGATCACGGCGCTGTCCCACGGAGAGGGAGCCCCGTGGTCCTCCAGCCCGCTCGGCGCGGAGCAGGACATCAAACCCGCGGTGCAGGGCGCCCGGGACGAGATGCACAACTCCAGCAGCAACCTGCAGCACCAGTCGCGGCCGCCGCACCTGGTGCACCAGACGCACGGGAACCACCACGACGGCCGGGCGTGGAGAACCACCACCGCGGCGCACATACCGAGCATGGCGACGACGAACGGCCAAAGCCTTATTTATTCCCAGCCGGGCTTCAGCGTGAACGGGCTGATCCCGAGCAGCGGGCAGGGGATGCACCACCACAACCTAAGAGACAGTCATGACGACCACCACAGCCCGCACCTCAGCGACCACGGCCACCCGCCGTCCCAGCATCAGCACCAGCACCAGCCGGGGAGCCACCACGACCACTCGGACGAGGATACGCCGACCTCGGACGACCTGGAGCAGTTCGCCAAACAGTTCAAACAGCGGAGGATCAAGCTGGGCTTCACGCAGGCGGACGTGGGACTCGCCCTGGGGACCCTGTACGGAAATGTGTTTTCCCAAACCACAATATGCAGGTTTGAGGCCCTGCAGCTCAGCTTCAAAAACATGTGCAAGCTGAAGCCTCTGTTGAACAAGTGGCTGGAGGAGGCGGACTCCACCTCGGGCAGCCCGACCAGCCTGGACAAAATCGCAGCGCAGGGGAGGAAAAGGAAAAAACGGACTTCCATCGAGGTAAGCGTAAAGGGAGCGTTGGAGAGCCATTTTTTGAAGTGCCCTAAACCGGCCGCGTCGGAAATAATCGGCCTGGCGGACAGTCTGCACCTGGAGAAGGAGGTGGTGAGGGTTTGGTTTTGTAACAGGAGACAGAAGGAGAAACGCATGACTCCTCCCGGAGGAGCTCTGCCAGGGAGCGAGGATGTGTACGGGGACACGCCGCCGCACCACGGGGTCCAGACCCCGGTCCAATGAACTCAGCCGGACCGCTCCTCCAGGACTTGTTTATCCTTTTTATTTATCCCCGAGGTTATATATAAATCACTGGACTATGAAGCGATATAGTGGTGTTTTATGTATAATAGATTGCAGTGAGTACTCACACAATATCTGCAGAGAATCTGTGAGACACGGAGAGTGAGTGAGGGGAGGACAGGACATTTGTTTTCCTCTCCCAGAGCGAAAGGAACATAAGCCTGTGTTGTGTTCTCCGAGGATACATGGCCAGCACTGTGACTCCAGTCGACGCAGTTTCGAGGTGTAGCCCCCATTGTGTTATTGAAATCATACTTGACGAAAACAAAAGTAGAGGGAGGGGAAACATGGCATACGTGTTTTTTTTAGACGACAGGCATAGCTCAGCGGTTTCCATTTGCCACTTTCTTATTTTTTCTAAAAATCCAATTCAACATTTATTTTGTCCTGTGCGTAAAAGGGAGAGCAGAGGCGTTTTAGTTTTGTAGCTCTACACTGTGCGTCCAGCAGTGGATGGATGGATGGGTGGGTGGATGGGTGTCGCAGTGGGGGTCAAAGGAGCTGCGTTAATGGAGTGAGCTGGGGGCCAGTGGAGGCTGCGGCCCCAGTCCAGTGGAGTCCAGCTGAGGGTGAGCATCGGCCGAGTCCCATCTGTCAGCCAGGCAGCACAGAGCCGCTCTGCGCTGCGGGAGGAACACTGCTGGAAGCTGCAGGCCATTCAGCTCTTATTTATTCTGTGAGGATGTAGTCATGGACATTATTATTATTATTATTATTATTATTATTATTATTATTATTATTATTATCGATATTACAAGCTCACTGGCTGACCTCTCCAGTGGCCTGCAGTGCAGTCAGACCCTGACCCAGTATTAACAGAAAGTCCACGATATTCTTCAGAAAACCAGCATTAAATAATATAAATAATATTAAATTCCCCCTGAGAGTCTCCCAGCTCAGGCTCCGTGGTGATTGATTTGACTATCTGGCACTTTTCCCACAACAGGATGGGCTATAGATATTAGCCTATAGATATATATATATATATCTACAGAGATACATGTCAGCAACTCTCACAGAAATTTTGGATCCACTTTTGTAAATATTGTATAACTTTGAAAAGTCATGGCTTCATCCCTTTTTTGTTTCTTTCTACACTTGGGCACTTTTTTGGATCGATGTTTTCAAAAACAAGCGGGCTGAGTTTTCAAAAATCCAGTTCTTATTCATAGCCTACCTACTGCCTTGTACTTGTGTGCTATTTAACGTTTTCAGTTTTTATTTTGTTGCCGAAGTTTTGCTCGTTTGCGATTTAATAATTTCCGTTTTGTTTTGGCTCTGAAGACGTGTTTTTAAAAACATCTCGCGTGGAATCAGTTTAATTTTGATCACTTGTCTGAGGAGTTATGTGAAACTGCATTAGATTGTGTTTCCAATCAAATTACTGGCTCAATTCAGATTTAACATTTCTGTAAGACCATAAATGAAGCAGGATAAAAACAGCGAGATCACAACCATGATTGGTGGGTTTCAATAATAACAGATTTCTCAAATTAAAAATTGAAATCACATTTGGTGACATTCCAAAAATTACAGCATATGATCAAAATTATTATTATTATTATAATTATTGTTATAATTAGTATTATAATTATTATTATTATTTGTCCGTGAGCTCGTTGCCATGCGTTTCATTTCAGCCATTTTGTTTATCTTCGTGCTTTATTGGGGGAAACTTTTATTTTGTTTTTTAATGAGATTGTAATTTATTCTACGGTGGGTTTTTATATAGGTGACACAAAGAGCAAGATATATATGAAATGACAGCGAAGAGGCTTTTGTTTCGAAGGGAAGGAGGGGTACTTTGTTTTTTATTTCGTTTTATTTAACTTTCCAGCGGGATTGCCACAGCCTGGACCGGTACAGTTAAATGTACATACACATTTTCTCCGCACAGCATAATGTTAATCTTTATTTTTTTATTTTAACCCATTTATTTCTTTATTTGTTTGAAGATATCCAGGGATCTGTTTTTCCTCTCTCATGTTGGAACAGAATTTGTATTCTTGCTTTTTTTTTTTTTTTTTTTTTCATGGCATTGAGATGTTTTCCTCGGTAGCTTTAATGAATCGATCCAAGTTTAAATTCACGCTGTGGGACGTAGACCTGATCTGTAGCAACCCGACGCCGTTTCCTTCTGGTTTTGGTTGAATCGCCTGCTGTCCAACCTTTCCTTTTATTTTGATGTTTTGATGGGGGGTCTGGGTGGGGGGGGGCTCTGTGGGCTCTGTCATATTCGCTGGATGAACTTGGGGTGAAGCAGAGGAGACAAATGCCTGTAGGTGTTCCATCACTTGACACATGAACAACGGACTTGCACATTTTTAAATAATGGGGTTGATATTAAACAGCTTTTTTCCAACGTCAAGGCTAAATGTATTTTTTTACCCAAACCAGAAAGATGATGAAGGTGATGATGATGATGATGATGATGATGATGATGATGCAGTGAGTTCACTGTCTGCTCTGCAGCTGTGGTGTAAAAAAAAAACAACAAGATAAAAATCTGTCTCTTGCTTTGAGCCCATTGGTCTGGACGGAATTAATGGGGGAGAGAAAATCAGGGTTGATGAATGGAAGATTATGAGCCGATGATGTGTTGTTTCTGCCCCGGGCTGATTTTAAATCGACTGGCTCTGGCTGAGAAAACCTCAGCTTCAATGTAAGGTTAAATTAGGGGTTCCCAAAGTAGGGTGCGAGGACCCACAGTGGTCCAAGGAGGGGCTGAACGTGGCCCAGCACTGAGAACTAAAGGTCTGACTACATGGAAACTAAAAAACCAGAAGCATAGAAATAATCTAAAACAGAGATCATTAAAACTATAAAGTTTTTCTGTATTCTTACTTTAAGATGCAGAAAACAAACAAAAGTCTGATTTATTGCAGGTAATAAAACATGTGGTGATCATACCTTTTTTCATTTAATAGTTCCTTCATGTCAGTCTCAATCCAAAAATATAAACTGTCCTCAATAGCAAAACTTTAATGAGCACACCTCTTGACTTATCAGTGAGTCTACTAAACAAATTCTGATACAGATATAATCAATAAAATAAATAAAACAAGGGTTTTTTTTCTTAAAGAATTTTAATCAACTTCAGAAGATACACACTCGCTTTGGCTGTGAATCTCTCCACACTGAGTTTTGTAAATTAAACAATTCACACTTTGAACGCATCGTGGATCATGAGATTTAAATAACAGCACCCTACTATTCAACAAAACCTATTGTATTCAGTTTAGTCCATAATATCCCCTCATCACTGCAGAAATGATCTGGATCAATAGATTTTAAAAAATGCCCTTAAGAGGAAAAATAAATGCACAATACTATTTCTACAGGGACTTATAGTGACAGTGATATTGACAGTGGTGACCGTGGTGGCATTTCCCCATTCTCCAGTGTCTCATTTCTCCATAATACTCCCAGAGGAACGTATGGTGTGAACGGATTCTATAGTTGATTTTATTTTGAAGCTGATGGCCATATTGCACAGTTTCTATTTCCTTTCCACCTCCTGCTTTGACTCAAACATATTTTTTTTAAAAACGTTTTGCCCTCTGTGGCTCTTATAATAATATAATTCATATTAATTTCCATTCACCTCCGTTTCACTCCACAAGCGGCTGGCCTCTGTCCTGATGTTTGCAGCAGTGGTGAAGAAGGTTTGCAGTGCACACTTCGGCATTGTTATTGATACAAGAGTAGGATCAATTGGGTAATAGCTGATTTCTCAGTGATGATCAATAAGCCTCATCATAAACCAGAACAAAAAGTAGGGTGCTCTTTTTTTTCATAAATCCATTGAACTGAGAGAATAAACACCACAGACTATTTTTGCTGGCTGTTGCAATGAATGATTTCCTGTAGGGACTTCATGTGTGATTATGTAAACATGTCTACTTGCAGAAGCTATTGACACTTTCTGTTTACTATGGACAAAACAATGACTTAAAAAGTCAAACATTTCTCTTGTGAAAAATGTAGGCCGGGCATAATATTCCCATAATACAAAGGATCTGAGCAGCCTATGTGGCTTCTTATTCAGAATGTGTAGTCAACAGTGACATGCATTTTTCCTCAGCCGACATTTTGACTTGAGGCCCAGATGTTCCTGAAAATTAACAATAACTCTGTTGTTAATGTTCAACAGTCCCACTCATTCATTTCATTATTTAAACCCATGCGTTACTGTTTCATGTCAAAATGTCCCTATATGTTAAATTTGCCTCCATGTAGGGTGATAAGCTCAGCCGATGTTATCTCTCTTTAATGCACTATAGCGGCTCCACGTTGCAGCACAATACAACAGTGTCATTACCACTTGCTGTTATGTTGCTGATGCAGGGGAAATGAGACGCTGACCCTCTGTGCATCATCGTGACCGGTTGACCTGCCATTTGGACGCCTGGCATGAAATGACACCCTGACATAAAGGCCTCTCTCTGATCTGTGAAGTGAACCTTTGTGGAGCCCAGTAATCAAAAAATAAAAAGTGTGCCCTCCTGCCCTTCACCCACTCCGGCAGATGCAATTAATAGCGCATCGTGTTAATTACACCTTCCTTTTTATTTAGGTGACTTGAAATTTCCCATTAGGCTTCCAGGGAAGAAAAAAAAAACCCCTCCACTGTTGTGGTGCTGAGGAGAAACAACAGAGAGGGGGGATAGTTGGTGCTCTAGCGCCATCTAGTGACACCATCACAACCCAAGGGTGAGTCCAAGCTGAAGTGTTAGTAGAAGCCTTCACAACAAGGTTAGCTGGTATTAAATGAATACAATATGATTATGATTAGACGACCAACACTACATGCAATCAATAGAAATCAAAGATCTTTGTAGCACTTACTCACACTTTCTCTAACTGCGTACAGATGACACAGTCCACTGTCAGTCCCTGTCAGACATATGGACATTTTGTTTTAGAAGAAAAAAAGTTTAATAGTTTTTACATTAATCTTTCTGACACAAATAGATCAGAAATTATCAAATGAGGTGCAAATAATCCGGAAGAAAAAGTACACTTTCAACAATATTTGTCTCTTTTCAAATGAAATCACATAATATATCACATTACATAAAGAAAATTGTGTGTTTGCTTTTATGGACAAAAGCAGAATGTAAAACTCAAGAAATTCAACGTTACATTTAAAATAGTTATGAAATATTTTAAAAGATGAACAAATACAATGGATACTTAACTATAGGTTATTTAATCATTTGAGAAAATATCACAGTCTCACAATATCCACTTAATCGCGTTTTTGTTTGTTTGTCTGTTAGCCGCATTACACAAACACCACTAAACAGATTACCATCAAACTTGGTAAAAGGATGTTGTATGGAACAGGAAAGAACCCATTACATTTTGGTGTGGATCCGTATGAGGGGACAAATCCAGGAATATTGGGGTTAGGGTTAGTTTTCACTTTCTTTGAGTGGAAACATTTTTACAAATTTCTAAAGAAATAATGTAAAGATCTTGAGGAAAAAATCTGGCATATTTAGAGAACTGTGTGTGTGAAAAGCTGAGGCTTGACTGAATTTAAGGAGTGTGTTTGAGGGGCCTTGGCGGAGGAATGCTCTACTGTGTGCCACTCTAGTTCCTCTAAGAAGTGATAGAGACGAGCAACACATTTTTGAATTTATTATCCAACTCAAAATGTTTAATGGTTGGGAAGATTACAAATAAAACAATTGTAACCGATGGTTTCCCAATTCTCAAACCTAAGAATTTGCTGCTTTATTAATCATTAATACATTGTGTGAATTAATGGTCACATAAAACAAGCAGTGATAATGCAACATATGATGCCTGAGTTCCATTGAGCTGCTTCAGTTTCTGGGCTGCAGCTCGCTGAGACACTCAGGACCAGAGTTAATGTAATAAATGACACCTATGCTTTTCCTGCTGTGACAAGTATAAAGTTCTCCAGAAAAAAAGAGCAGTGGAAGACGTCACGATGGCCATTTAGGTTGTCACATTAATACACTAAACAATTAATCATGAAATGAGTTGACAATCCATAATGACAATAATCATACAGGCAGCCCCAGATCAATAATAGGAGTAAGATAATCGTGCCAGCCCAAATTTACCAAAGTTCACATCTCCGCCTCGCAGTTTTGTGCCTGTTGTTACAAGGTGGCCAGATAAAAAGCAGCTAAATGTGAACGGACATCTCAGCCTGTGGAGCCTGTTCAGACGAGCTGGAAACCTCATCGTGCAGAGTGTCAGCTGTCTGAAGAGTCTTCGACACACGTTGTGATCAGGTTATCAGGACGAGGCCTGCACCGTCTTTCCCTCTCTTCTCCCTGGCTTCTCATTGGTTTGTTCCACAGCATTATGTTTTCAGAGACAGAGTTGGCCATGCCTGCAGCAATAGGTGCTATAATTAAGTGAGACCATACTATACATATAAAAAGTACAGCATACGCTTCCTGGTGTCAAGACGTGCTTAAAGAACCAATACTGACTCAGCAGTTTTAGCCCTGTCGCTAAACAAAACATTGTGTAAAGAGCTGATTCACTAACTGGTACGAATTGTGACAAATTACAAATTAAAGAGTGAGTACAACATCAAGCAGATGTATTTACGTCCGTCCCCGAGAAACAACATTAACACCTAATCTTCCTCTGATCACATTATGTCATTTAACATTGTGTTCAGCTACATCATGTTTCAATATGATTTCCTGGGGTCTAATTAACTTTGAAAAATGAATGTTTCATTTTTGTGACTAACTTTATTTACCCCCCAGAGATCTTCATTGAACACGTTTGTTCAAAGTTTCCCTGTCAAACATCATCTCTGAATCTTGCGAAGCTGAATCAGCCGCCTGCATCAATCACTCATTCAGCCTGTCTTTCTCTCTCCGCTCACACCTCCACTCCTCTTCCTCCTCCTCTTCCTCCTCCTTCTCCTCCCTGAGCGCACAGATAACAGTGATACAAGCTCACGGCCTGAACATAATTCCACCGTTTGACATTGTTGTTCTTCAATCTCACTCAGATGCATCGCAGCTAATTACACTTTGCACACTTAAGTACACAAATGCGTGTGTGCGTTCATTTGTAAACTAGTTATTGTTTAATTATAACTTCACATGAACTTTGCTGATCAGTGGGGCGAAACATGTCTCCCCTTCAGCACATAATTATTCAGGCTGTAATTGCTCGGCCTGTTTGTGAAACATGCTCATCTCACGGAGGCCATCTTGTGCTTTGCACCGTTCAAACTGAGCAGTTCAGTTCGAGGCTGCTGCTGAGAGAACAGGAAGCTGGAGATGGACATCAGGTAAAAAAATTTAAAATTAAAAAAGCTTTCCTGGTCAGCGTCTAGGATACTCAAAGTCCAAATATAACATCTGAGGCAGTGTCATATTTCATTATTTCTAAAAAAAACCCTGCAATAAACATCTTACATTTTCCACTTTTGGGAATTTTGGAGATTTAATCTGACTCATGTTCAATGAAGGGGAATTACTATTACTTTTTCAATGAGAATGCCTCATAATCAAAGCCCTGACCTTCTGGTTAGTGGACGACCCGGACCCACTCTATCGCCTGAACCACAGCCGCCAAAATCAACACCTAAATGTGTATTATCTTTTCATCTGGTTTCATCTGGAGGAGGTTATGGAAACTAAGACGCCCAACATCTCTAAATTGACTGGTGCGTGAAAAAGCAGTTTCTCTGTCTCAAGGTGTAACAAGCCAAAGGAGTTGAAAACTTCTGGTCTTTGACAAATTTCCGAAAGATCTAGCTGTTGCCTACAAAAAAGAAAATGACCCGTGAACAAAAGAACAGGCATAAACTCGCCTTAACAGTATTTTGTAAAATATCTGGTCTTCATTTTGAGAAACATTAGCGCTGCATGTACACCACCAGCATCAGATAAAGGTTTCAAAAATGGTCTCAAATGTGGCGTCATTTGTTTACAGTAATTACAGCAAAGCATCACAGTTTGACAGTGTGTACAAAATGAAAATCCTCGTGGATTTAGACATGGCTAAATAAACATCCCGTGCCTGCTGCTTCAAAAAGCTACATATGGATTATAGAATTTAGTTGGATTTGACAAACTCAGTACTGACATTCTCCATATCCTTTAAAACAGAACAAAAAATAACAAGCTGTAGACACAGCAGCGCGGGGACTGACAGGGACGTCTTCGTTATTAAGAGTCTAAGATTGGGAAACTAGAGAAGGAACACCAAGCCACATAATGATGGGTATCACAAAGAGGCCTCCCTCAGGCAGGTCTGAGGCCTGTCGAGTCCCCGCCTGAAGAGGACATGGCAGACCACAGCACTCTGCAGACATGTCTCACTGAGGAGAGGACTATTACTATACTGGTGGGGTGCTGCGATATTTGTCAAGGTATGTTCATGTGTCACTTATGTGGTTTGTATAGAGAGGAATATAGCACAGGGCAACCTTGCGCCAGCAGCCCTTAACCTTCCCCTTGCTTAGATTTTAATGTTGGATTTATTATTCAGGAACAATATTTCCATCCATATATTCCCCCCGCAGATTCATCAGGCTACGTCTGTAAGCGCTTGAAAGACAAATAAAAAGCTGAACTAATTGCTGTGGATCCCCCCTGGATATATCAGCCTCACAGAGTGGCGTGACAGCAAGGAATCAAGCTGTAGCGCAGAGCGGAAAAGCCTCCATGAATCACGTTTGCATCCGTTCTCGTGCACACAGCAGCAGAGGCAGCAGCGGCGGTGTCGCTGGCTGAGGAATAATCATCGGGGAGGCAGTCCAAATTAATACTTCAGCCGAGGCCGCCTCGTTCTCCGTCATTAGGGCACATTACAGGGCCACAATATACATCATTAAACCAGGCATAAACAATTCATTAAAACACAGTTAAGAAGACAAACTAATGTCACGTCTCCCTGTGGTATTAATAAACTGTAAAATAGCAGAGGGTTAAGGACATAAAGGATCATTCCACCACTGCTGTTCAGTCAGTCATCCTGACTAAAGGCTTCTCTAACCGTTGTGGATTCAGTAGAAGACCATGCTTTTCTCCCAGTCACACTTTACACTAGTCTACTGACAAGGCCTTGGCGTGACACAGAAACACAATTCACATTTGTATTGACAGTGATGGTTCACTGTGGCTGGAGAATAAGTAAGAAAGCCATATGAGCAAGTTAAAGGGATAGTTTCTCACTCATTATCTACTCAGCACTATGCCGATGGAGGAGTGGGTGTTTGAGCCCACAAAACACTTTTGATATTTCAAGGGTAAACAGTGTTGCAGCCGAATCTAATAAAATTGAAGTAAATGGCGACCACTTCTTCAAACGTAGACATTCAACTTAGACTCGAAAAGGCATCATTTACACCACGATGAACACATGAAAGGTTTCGAGTTTGAATGTCAGGGCTTACAGACACTTGGATGACACCACAGGAGCAGTATGGGGGGATTTTATGTTTTTGTCTGTTGTTCTTTTTTTTTTTTTTACATTTTGAAGAATAGGTCACCATTTACCTCAAAGTGTATTGGATTTGGCTGCAACACTATTTACCCCTGAAACTCCAAAAGTGTTTTATGGACTCAAACACTTCCCTTTAATGCATCTTTAGCAATGAAGCAAATATGTCCTTTAAGGATTGCAAGAGAACTGTGGAGTCACAGAGCAAGGGAGCCTTTAGTGCCGGTCATCAGCCTTCTGTTTATTTAAAATCTGGCGAAAGTGAAGCACCCGGTTTCATCATGACAGGGGCACAACCTTTTAACTAAACAGTGGTGTTCACGGTGTTAGCATCACTGCATGTCCAACCCACAGCACAAAGGCTGACCGCACAGCCAGACAGGGAGGAGAGAAAATGCATATTCTTGAAAGAGAAGCAGGGTCATCCCAGTCACTCAAGGTGGCAAACAAATATAACACATAAGTAATGATCTTGAAAAATACTTGTCTTGGGTGGGCCAGTAAAAACCCTGACTTACACAATACTTAGCTTCCAGTCACCCAGCAATAATACAAATGTTTTCATCTTCGGTTGTCTGATTCCAACTCTCTGGGGTAATATTTTCATCATCCATAAGCCCTCATAGAAACACAAAATAATGTCATACTGAAAAAAAAAAAGGAAATTATACATTTCAACAAAACTATCATTGTAATGGTACAGTCCAGCATTTTATGGGTTTTCCTTAAACCAATTATTGCATTGGATGATTGATATCTGTTGGATTTCAGGCTCATCCTGCACCAGGCTTCTGTCAGGACTTTCTCCTAACTTAGCAAAAAGGATCAGCGATACCGTTAGCATCAGTTCATCAGTCCCCCAACAGCATTTTTTCTTTTCGTTGATGGAGCTAAATTACCCCGAAGCAGGAGATACTTCCGTTCTTTGTAGGCTACATAGCTAAGTGTAGGACATACTTCTGTTCTTTGTACTAAGCTAGGCTAAAGTCCTCCCATCCTCTGTGCTAAACTAGGCGAGACCTCCTGAATGCATCATTCCTCTCATTAGACTTTGGGTAAGAAAACAAAATGCTGTATTTCCCAAATTGCAAAGTAGAGTTTCTTTATATCAGGATAATGATTTTGAATAGTATTTTCATCACACAGGGATCAATATAAATAAATATTGTTTTGCATATTAATTAACATGGCTGATATACAACATATGGCATATAAACTGGTCAAATACAGCAGTGAAACTAATGACCATGTTTCTGTGTATTACTTTGGTTGAAGGGCATAAAAGTAAAGCACGTCACTACAATCTATATCACATGGACACCACACCACATTCAAACTGGAGTATAAGGCACAAATATTGACCAAACGCATGTGCTTTAAAGAAAACTTCAAGTTTTTTTTTTCCAGAAAAAAGAAAAGAAATGCTTTTCTAGCACTTCAGCCACATTGCAACTGTGGCTTTATAAATTGCAAAAATCAAATAATTAATTACAGGAATATATTTTTCATAATCATATAATTAATGCAACATTCAACACCCAATAAGCTGTAATTCTAAACTGTGTATCAGTCACTTCAGTGCTGATTATCATTTATGTTGTGTGTTTGTTGGTCAAGATCAACACCTACAGCAGGTTACTTCAAAGCTGAGTCAGTCTTGTGTTACTGTCTATTAAGATGTGCTGGTTTCTGGAATAAAATATCGATAAAAAAAAATTCAAACCAGATGAAATATATAACCCCTGAGTTACAGGACAAATACTGAGATCACATAGGGCATTTACACTGTGTCATTTTGACCTGACTCTACTTCATTCACAGAACTCCTCCATCAGTTTGGTGGTGAGCACAGTAAGTTGGTGGCTGTAATCAAACAACTTGTGAATAATAAGAGGAAAAACATGCAACATCACCAAAGAACTGTGGAACATGTGACATTCAAACTTGAGCTTTGGAGACAAAATTCTCAACATCGTAAAAACCCAGGACCTCCGCATACTTTCAAATTAAATGTCCAAAACAACTAAATGACCTGTATGGCTTGAGCATAGTCGATTATCAATCACTCTGATTACAAGTAACATTGGCCAGGCTTTTTTTTTGCCTTTTTTTTTGCTTGACTTGAGCCAGAAAAAGAATTATTTCATTAAAAACTTAAGAAACACATCATTTTGGGCAGATTTAAACAGAAGTCAACCCAACGCAGGTTACATCGACAAATCTGTCTCAAATTCAGTTAAGCCTTTCATTTCTCATTACATGATAATCCTGGTATTTTTAACAGGCTCCATTTTTTGGGTCTAAATAATTTATAGGGGAAAAAGGTTTGGAATTGGTCCAATATTTAGCAATAATTCTATAACCAGCAATCGCAAAATAACTGCTTTGCAATCCATCTGATTGTTTGTCAGTGTCAAAGTACATCCATTCAGAGTGCTTGTCTGCAGTCTAGTGTGTCTGACACTGTATAGAAAAGATCCAAACCTTTCTGTTGAAGAGCAAGATCCTTTTTGTTTCACCAGTAACAAGCTCCGTTCAAAGACACCAAACTACAATGACAAAAACAGTCATTGAACACAGGCTCACACTGCCGGGACCATTTTGACCAGGATGACAATACTGCCAGTCATATAGAGAAAAAGAATCCGTGTTCGGCTAAATGACTGTTTTTCTCAAAGGAGTCTGGTGGTTTTGAACAAAGCGCTATTAAAGCCATTATAAAAAAGGATCTAACTCTTTAACAAGGTCTATCTCTGTAGGGATCCTTTCCACAAAGTTGTCAGACTCTTGTAATAACAATCTGAGCCTGGGGGCAAAGAAAAGCACTTTTTGGGGACATACTTTGATGCAGACTACTGCAGATGATTTCCTTGCAGATATCATCAGGATCATGCTTCCCCCAAATTTTTGTCCCTAATATTCATTTAGACACAAAAAAATAGTGCCCAGGTTTGAAAATACTGAAATTATCCTCAATCACCTACCATGCCAAAAAGCTAAGTTAACACAATTTTCTGGTTTATATATAATTATTTTATCCATCTGCAAAGTAAAACAATTTTATATTTTTAAATCAGATACATTAGACCTGTCTGGTTGACAGAATAGTCACTTCATCAATTAGCCAACTGAGAGTAAATTAATTTAAAATTTAAGGTGATTGACTAACACAAAAAAGATGTCAAACAGTCAATGGTTTAGCTTCTTCCAGGAGGCAATTAGCTGGTCTTCTCTGTCTCATACCACTGTAAATTTAGGTTTCAATCTGTTCAAGTGTTATTTCTTACTGCTTTTTTATTTTTATTTTAAATGATTCACTCTGTCTGCGGTTGATTTGATGCCCTGGGTGCTTTTTCTACGTCTGCATTTGTGGCATGTGTAAATCAAAACTCATTTAGTTTCAGTTTAGTTTTCAACTTCTCACACGTTTCTGGATGAGTACATGTTGTAGGTGTATCTCAGGCGCAGGGACAGTTGACATTTTACTCTTACTATTTTAGTTCAAGTGTGAGATTAAGCAGTCAGTTTGCAGCAACACATACCCAGTTATACCCCCATTTAGGTTTGAGACGACACAGTCCACTCAGAAGGGTGTGTAAAATGAAGCTGCATTCACTGCCTTTGACACCCCGGTTACCAGGTATGAATTCTTAAATCAAAATCAAAACGATTTAATGTTGACAGGTGCCATCAGAGTGACCCTCAATCATTTAAAGAGCTTGTTTTCAGCACATTCTGACAAGGCACTGACCAAGGCCCTGATCTTTAAATGTGTAACCAGCGAACATGAGTATGTGGTTACCAAACACAAGTTTTGTTTCTCACAGTTTTCCTTAAGGGTGAGTTTCACACTTTTTTTGTCCAATTTTGTTGCACTCACACAATGTTCATGGGAGGATTGTTTGTGTGTCTTGCGTCCAGTAGGAAGGCATATTTTACAGCTTTTCTCTTGGCAATACATACAGTAAGTGGTGATTCATATTTTTGGAAGATGCAGCATCTTTCCTGCTAATTTCAAGTGTCCAAAAATATTAACAACAAAAAAAGTCTCACATTCTGTAATCCTTTAACTAGCAGTCTGTAGTTGTTAGCATCCAGCCAGTTCATCCAAAGAACATCCTTTGTTTACTGACCACTGAAAGATCTTGTCTGTGACACAGATGCAGGCAGGTTCAAAGTCTCCTCCAGTATCTGACTCACTCTGAGGCAGTGTTTGCTGATGAGCACCTCCCCACTCTTACTTCCTCTGCTGGGGTCACTGAGTGAAACTTTTCTTGATGGCAACATTGGGGAAGAGGCCACAGAGCTCCTGGACGACCCGCATGTCTATCTGGGAGCAGAAGGAGACGTCCAGGAGGAGAAGCCGAGGACACGACTGGAGTAGCTTCTTCAGCGAAGTGGCACTCACCAACCGTGTACCTGTCCAAGAGACAAGTCACGAGAGGGAAAGGAGAATATGTTACAAAAACAAACATAAGCAAAGAAATACAAGGCAAATAATGGAAGTAAGTCTGCAAATTTCTGAAATTCTAAAACATAGAAAAAAAAAACCTAAAGGCAGGAAGGAAAAACTCTTTACTAGGAAAATATACATCACAATAAAGAAAACTGTGAATACACTATAAATATGTAAATGTGCAAAGCCAGGTTAAAAACCTGCCAACAAAAAGCGAACGAAAAGCTGTATGGCTAAACTTTACATGACTGATTATATGCCCCTGGTGAATCCTGACATTAGCGGCTGGTTGGTAATTTATAGAAATTGCAATATATCCAATATTACCAATAATATTTAGAACTGCATCATATTAAAGACACAGTCCAGACCAAAATAGCATGCTTCATGTTTATTGCATACAACTGGTGATTCACTATAGGAGTGTGTTACAGTCATTGTGCTATATCTGATAACGGAAATCTAAATTTTCCTACAGGCCACTGATCTGTTTTATATGTAAATAATCTTTTCTTTTTATTTATTACTTGAAGGCTGCATAGCCACGGTTGGTTTTTTTATGTTCAAATATTTTTATAAAGGAGTGTGTGTTGAATTAAATGGGATTCAAAGTTTTTTTTTTGTTCTTTGTCGTGGTATTGAAATGGGTGTCGAGAACTTGAAATTTCATGGTATTGGTATTGACTACTACATGTTTGGTATCATGACATACCCACATGTACCTGTATATTTACATGGCTATAAATTATAGCATTAATATTCTCAAATCAAAACGTAATGAGAAAACATAAATCAAAGGCAAAAACAAGAATTATTTTTCCATGAGCATGGACACATGTAGTGTAACCATGCAAAAATATGTCCACGATTCTTTGATGCAGTCTCTTATTCATTCATGCAATGATCTATGGCTGAGAACAAGACAACAGAGTTGGGAGTAATTCCATTATACATGATTATGTTTGCATATTTGTGTGACTTTGATTCTGTCTTCAGAGGTTGCTGCTGTGAATCTGCTGTTCGCTATGACACCTGACCACGTCCCACATTGGAAATGCTATGCTAAATGTGAAGTTTACTTGAAAAAAACATTAGCAGCTTTAGTTGCACGAGCTATTAATAAATCATTAATAAATAACAAATGTTTGTGAAGGGATTTCCACATATGTGTGAGATCAGTGTTTACCCAGTATGTCGAGGTGCTGCAGTGAGGGGCAGCTGGCGGCCAGCTCCTCTATGTCGGAGTCGCAGACGGTGCGGTTGGCGGTGAGGAAGAGTTTGCGCAAGCGTGGGAGGCTGCGGGCGAGGTGCTGGAAACATCCAGTGCTGCTCTGTAATGTGGGACACCATCCCAGGTCTAACTCCTCCAGCATCCTGAACAAACGCAGACCAAATTCACATTCACGTGGAATCAGATGTGATCAGCAACCTTTCAGTTGTCAGTCTGCCTGTCTATCTATTGTCACCAAACATTGAATAAGCAGGTGAACAGCACTTTGTGTAGCAGCGTTGGCGCAGCTTTAGGGTTCTTTGAAATGAGTCCTACACCTTTATCTGCCACTGCTCAATAACTACAGGTCACATTTACAGTTTCAAAAAAAAAGCAGGAACCAGCATCACCACAGAACAAACAGGCAATCTGTCCGTATTTTTTTGGCTAACCCTTAGCACAAACCTACATTCACATATGTATTGCTAAGGGTGCAAGAAAGCGCAGTTTCGAATTTGGTGCGATTTGAGCATGTGATACGTTCAAAGGCCTGATGAAAACTGTGTTTGTTCAACTATGTTTGTTCCCCTCTGCGATGAGAAGTGTAAGATAAACATTTTCAAAGCATGGAACACAACTGCACTGCCTACCTGCAGCCAGAGACGAGCTCGGCCAGACCTCGATCTGTCAGGTTTCTGCAGCGCCACAGGTCCAGTGAGCAGAGGGAGCGGCAGCGGGCAGCCAGCATGCTGGCCACAACGTCACAGTCCTCAATCTGCAGGAGAGACAGCTTTAAACATCCACTTTCACTAAGCAGGGTGTCTGTCCGTTGTTTTGAGAGCTGCGGCCTGTTCATAGTTTCACAGGGATTCTTTGGAGGAAGAAATGGGCTCTCAGAGTATTAAATAATTTTCAATGGCTACTATGTTTGTCTAAGGGACACTATCAAGAAGCAGAGAGAGATTCTGTGGAGTTTACGTCCAATACTTTAGATACTATAAAAATGTCTGTGTATTTCATGCAGTCACAGAATTCAGGGATCTGCCTTGAGGATGCCATGACAGAGGACCTATATAAATTGATGGACTGAGAAAATGATACTATGAAGGGGAATAAGGTAATGAGCAAGTAACTACTTTCCTAACTCCCAACAAACTTTTGAAATGCAGCAACAATAAAAAGCTGAGTAGCTGTATCGGCTGGTTTGAAGCACATAACCTCCCTCTCAAGAGGAAACAAAGCTCCAAGAGAGAACATCATCATCATCAAAAAAGAAAATGATATAGTCTTTCAAGAAGTGATTTGTGTTTGCGGGACTGTTATTGTTCTTTGGTGTCAGGTAATGTTGGCCATATTTCATCCTTTCATCCAAAGATGAAAGCAAAGAAATGCAATTTAGCAGCCAAACAGCCAGTGCAGGCACCTTACCCACAGAAATAACAGCATGCAAAACATTTACCGAGGGTTCGCAGTGGACGGTTATTAAATCTTCGGCTGAAGGAGTTGCTGTCATTATGTATTTCCATTCCATCCCTAATGACGACACTTTGTGTCTTAAGAAAAAAAGATTTGGATTTCCATATTTTTTTATTTGCAACGACCTAATTTGCATCAAATATGAATCAATTGGATGGAAACTCAGCTAATGACAAGGTGTGTGGTCGAGTTATTTTGTCAGTTAAAGACTGGCAGAGTGAATAAGTGAACAAAGTGATATATTTTATAAAATTGAATATAAAAGGGACTAGCCCCTTCCTGATACCAATTCTGATACCTGGACTTTGCATATCGGTCAGTACAGAGTATAGATCAGATACAAGCACATTTAAATAAAAAACAACGTAACATATTTTAACAGCTTTGCTACAAACCCTGAAAGGAAACTATGATTGCTATCATTGTTGGCCTGGCGCAGGTTAAACACAGAAAAAACAAATATATAAGGAGAATGATGCTATAGAACTTCTTTTATAATATGGTTTCACCATCATAACTGTAAAAAGTGACAAAGTGACAAAATCTAAATAACTGTAACGCTAAAGTTCACAAATTACTGGACTTAATCAATGGACTGCTTTTCAGTGGTTTGATGCTCAAGTCGGCTTTTTACCAACTGAAAAAACATCAAATTGCCATCTTTACATATTAGTTTTTGTACAAATTAAACAAATGAGTTTTTGATGTGCTGAGCAGAAGATTTTACATGGGGAAAAATGGGTACAGGTACAGCAGAGCACTTTACTCCAGTTTCCAGGCTTAAGGCTTAGGGACTGCTGGATGAAGCCTGACAGATCCACAGACTATAAAAGAACATCTAGTTTGTGTGTCTGTGTGTGTGCGTGTGTTGGTGTCTGTGTGTGTGTGTGTGTGTGTGTGTGTCTGTGTGTGTTTGTGTTTATTCTTACCCTCACACAGCTCCCTAGGTTGAGGTGCTTCAGCTCTATGCAGAAAGTCAGGATGCTTAGAATAGCTGTTTGCTGGAGATATAAGGAGAAAGAAAGTCACAGGGTTAGTGACTTATGCTTCGAAAGTGTAATTCATTTAAACTGTGATGGGGTTATATTTAGAAACAGCAGCAATATGTATTAGAATTAGACTACAGCAGGTAAAAATAATGCTCAAAACAGCTGGAAAAGATAAATAAATTACTGCTGTATTGGAGCAACACGATCAACAACAGAGTAAAGCCCTGATATCTGATCTGAGTGTAATTCTATAAGAGGTATGCATCCAAATAACAAAATACACTTAAATAATAATAACAGGTCTGATCATGCCATCCTAAGTCCTTCCAAAATGATTTCCTGCCTGCTGCCTGACACACTCAGGTAACATTTGCTGTATGTGAGGGAATTTAATATTGCAGAAAATATTTTGTTCACATCTCCCCACAAAGTCAGCATAGCAAGGACAGAGGTCTCTCCAGGGGAGCTGCAGCTAGAAGGGAGATATGGGAATTCAAAACTGCACTAGCCAACACATGAACCTCAGTGGCAGGAGAAAGTGTCAGACATGAAAGGAAAAGCCTCTTGTGTGTTTGGTGTGCATACTCAGACTAGTCGCTGGCATCTTTATAAACGCCTCTCTGCGGCAAGCAAGCCATTTAATTAGAACAGTGACAGGGTAATGACAGCTGAGATGTCAGGGCTTAAAACAGACACACAGCTCGCTCTGTCTGCCTGGGTACAAACAACTTGCAGCATGTTGCTTGGCTCCACCACAGAAACTCGACACTGCCTCGTGCTGCTCTGAAAGACAGCAAACACTGGAGATACGCTGAGGTGTAACACCAAAACACAAGACAGCGGTTTTACACATCAGACAGGCTTGAACCTGCACATATGTAGTATGTGTCTTTAAGACCCCCTGAGCTCAAGAGTTGTTCATGTTCACCCACTACATCAAATAATTACCTGATTCCACCAAAAAACATGTATCATCAAATAAGCAGATTGTGGGAAAAGATATTAGCTCTCCACCCTGACAGGGCTTCTTACAGTTTGATTCAAATGAAGATCAAAGTGTATGTGTTCTTATGTATGAAGCTATCCAATGGCTTCGATCAAATTAAACATTTGTGAAAGAGGTTTACCTCTTTTTGAAACCATCAAAATGACAATGTAAGAATGGAAAATTGTGACTCTGGGTGCTTGTTAATTTATGCAAGCTGTGATGAAGGGTCATGTAGGAAGTAGTGGTGAAGGAAGTAGCTACATGCTACTTAAGTAAAAGTGCAAATAAATAGACAAAATGTACTTGAGTAAAGGTAAAATTACCACATTAACATTCTACTTAAGTAAAAATAAGTACTTGCTTTTAAATATAATCAAAGTATTAAAAGTAAAAGTACTTGTTGAGTCTACCCTATTCCCTAATGCAACATGCAACTACATCAACTGTGCCAACTGTAAATTTTGTTTGATAAAAAATCGTTAATTCTCTATCATACTAATAAAGAATGCTGCATATAATGCTAGTGAAAACATTTCACTGTCGTATTAATCAATGGCTGAGTCTCAGTCGCGGTCTCTTTTGAATCCATTTAAGGTGTTTCTTAATCAGTGATGCTGCTGCAGGAGGAGGTGGGCTCTAATGTTACCTGCCTGTTCAGATTGGATCAGTGGACCAATTCCCTTCTCATTATTGATTATTTTCAGAAAACAATCTGAACATCTGGTAATGGAATACTTTTAGCAGAGTAGAAAGTACAGATACTGGTCGATATATGTACTGGAGTAAAAGTGAAATCTACTTACTACTTAAGTAAAGATACATGAAAATGTAATTAAATACAGTAAATAGGTAAATGTACTTCTCTACATTCCTGATGTAAAGAATGGTCAGCCTGATGGTGACCCATTCTTAAAATCACAAGGCTAAAAACCTCAAGCAGTCTTGGCTTCTTCTAATCTTCTCTTTTCAAAGATCAGACATGCTGTATTTTTTGACCCAGATATCGTGCATGCTATTGAAAAATGTGATCACTGCCATCTGCTGCCTTGTAATTTGGCACAGAGATATCTAAACGAATCTGATCTTTGGTACAGAGTTGAGGCAACTTTGTTTTCTTATGTCTCAGTGACCAGCTGACACCTGATTTGCATCTGTTTAAGGAGATTCGTGCAAATGAATGTGCAGACAGCTGAATGAAGTCACTGTGGAAATATCTCACCCAGCCAACATGTGCTGCTATAGTGCAAAAACTGTTACACCTACTAAAGTCGTTACATTTTCAGGGCCAGTTTTGATAAAACGCAAGCGGAAGAAGAACCATTTAAACAAGGTTGTGCAGGACTGAATCCTTGGACAGGAACAAGAGCACATTATGATGCCTAAAAAACATTGCACACCTCTAGTTTAACCTAACAAAGTATTAGAATTGTCCTCAATACATTGTACTATGTCAATTAAAAGAGCTAGAAAACACCAGTGTTTTCCTATTGCTGAAACAGCTCATAAGTATAATATGCTTGATCTTTGTTAATTGATTTATTAATTTCTATAATATTGGATGATTTTACTTGTTCAGACTCAGACATCAATAAAATAAAAAATTGGCACAAATAGAGGCATATGAGGTACTTCTTTAAGGTAGCTCCACAACATGTATATCTCTATATTACAAACAGCCAGGGCAACCAGTTAAGAAAAAGAGAATCAGTGGACCTTCAGAAACTAAACAGAACAGATTATGTCTGCAGTTGAAAATGTGATTTAGATTGAGCCTACCTCTATCTTGGTCCGATAGAGCACCAGCCGGCGGAGGCGGGTTAGTTTAGAGATGTGAGAGAAGGCCTGTGAGTGTAGGCGGTCACAGGAGGACAGGTTGAGCTCTTGCAGCTCTGGACAAGTCTGAGAGATGACCTCCAGACAGGCCTCATTCAGAAAATGGCAGCAAGACAGCTCTAGACAGACCAAGCTCGCGCCACACGCCTTCATGAAACTGAGGAGGGAGATGTGGGGATAGAAAAAGAATCAAGATTAATCTCATAGCACATACCTAGTCCTTCGCCTCCTTATTTCTAATAATATTGCTAATCTTTTTTCAGGATCTCTTCTTTTATTTTTGGGGATGACAGAAAACAATGTTACCTTACTATGTCCCTCAGTCAAAACTATGAATATGTTTATTCCTTTATGCATATTTGCTAGTTTTACAAGGTCATTTCAATTTTCTAGCATTTATGGGCCACTGACAGTCTGACCTGCTGAAGCCAGTGAGGGTAAGAGTGTTGCGGTTGCCAGTCCAGGACAGGTTGAGCCTCTGGAGGAGGGTGCAGCGGCTCTGCAGGTGTCCCAGGGAAGCGTCACTCAGCCTGGCCCAGTAGGGCTGAAGACTCAGTTGGGTGTACTGCAGCGGGTCACAGCAGTGCTGGTGCAGCAGCTTACAGCTCTGGGCCAGACGGCAGAGGTCTGGCAGGGTCAGGTGGCTCAGTATCAGCTGAATGAGCTGTGGATGGAAGACAAGGAGCAGGATTAGAAGAGGAGAGGAGAAAGGAAAGGGTAAGATTTGAGAGGGGGGCAACAGAAAGACAAAAGGTGTGACTGGAAAAGGAGTTGTGCAAATCCAGCATATAACACAAAACTCTAGAGAAGTAGGACCTTGTAGAGAACAGAAAACAACATAGAGTAAAGAATGTTAATTGTGTCCCTCCTAGAAGCAGATCCAAATAGTGGTTATCTGGGACACAAAGCAATGATTGCAGGATCAGTGGCGAGGTGAGCCAGCTTGTTTTACACTTGTTCATGTGCCTCTCAAAGTGCGTGTGAGTGTGTGTGTGTATGTGTGTGTGTGTGTGTTGTATTTTATTAACAATACAGCGTTCAAGCGGGTATCAGCCGACAGATAATAGCTATATTGTGTTTCTGAGACAAACCCAGACGATTGTGAAGACTGCTGTTAATGGCAGCGGTTTGGAGAAGAGATGAGAGAATGAAAATCAAGAACACTGCTGGTGTTTTGAAGCTCGCCTCAGACGACATGATGCGTCAGTACGGCATGAAAATGACTCTGTGTCCGAGAGTGTACGCAAGATCAAGTGTCACTACAGGCCCAGGCCACAATGTGCATGTGTTTTTGTGGAATACTGTTTAATGGAGTGTGTACATACACAGGGTACACATATTGATTTTTGAAGTACATACTGCAAATTCTTATTGCATTGTTATATCATATCAAGTTAATATTAAAATCTATTGATTGAAATTAAGGGCTTGTGGAATCTAAGTTGTAAAATTCAGTGTGCGCTTTTTATTTTCCTTAATACATTTTAGCCAATGATTCATGTTACTATGTATGTTTTTGTTTCAATCTGGCTTTAGTATGTGTGTGTATTTATATTTGAAACTTTTTTGAATTTACTGCTACCCATCTTGACCAGTACTCCCTGGCAGAAGCAAGTTAATCTTCCTGGTTAAATAAAGGATAAATTCAAAAATGAAATATTATCAAGTTTCATTGAATCGGATTTGGTGTTCAATACAGGGATTCCCCTATTCATCCTTTTTTGTTCATGTAGAGTATATGGCAGTCAGAAAAGCCATATGCATGAGTTTCAGTTATGGTTTTGATGTCTTCATTGGAAACATCACATTTCAGTCAGAAAAAGTCACACTGGCTTAGAAGCTTAGTTATTAAATGCCACCAAATCGCAGAGTGTCTCTCCAACCGGACCCTGGGACCAGCGTGGGAGGCGTACCGAACTGCCTCGTCCTGCACACAGTATATCCCCTTGCATGTGCATACAGATATTTTAAAACGAGTGCCAACTGCTAGAAATGTTCAAAATGTAAGGCTGTGAAGGTGTTAGTCAACAGATGGCTCTTCAGCAACTGTTATAATAATCATCATTAAGTTACACACTCAGGTTCAAAGTTTCAAATGTCCGGATTTGCTGCTTTTCTATTTTAAAATTGTAAATGTGTTTTGGCTTTTGACCATCTGTAAGACAGTGCATATCTCCGCCATGGCCCACCAGTAACCTTAAATCCTAGCCAAACTAAATTGCACATACTCATTGATATATCAACAGCAGACTGATATCAGTCCTCTATCAATTTCCAAGGTTTCCAAGAGAATGATGCATGGATCTTGATGAAAGATTAGGATTTCATGATCTGCATTATTTTGAGCTATTAAAACAATGCAGATTTATTCAATTTTAGGGGACTGTTGGGCCTTGAAAGAGGTGTACGCTCTACAGAGTGACAGTATAGTTCTGCTGTGTAATTACCTCATAGGGCAGCTTGTCAAAGTAGCCATTTCCTGTCCTCTGGTGCTTGCCGTCACCTCCCTGTCTGAAAGGAAGCCCCACATCAGACAGCTCCTCCTCGCTGTCACTCAGGTCACTGATGTCGATGATGGGCATCTTATACAGGGCCAGCATGGGCCTCTCTTTTACCCCACGGAGAATAACAGCATCCAGCTCGGTGTAGTACTCCAGCAGAGAACTGTTGACCTCCAGACGCAACAGGTTGGTGGGGAAGTTGATATGTTTGATGTTGGGGGAAAACTGGCGTGCCTGAGGTGTCAGCACCTTGGTGGGCTCCCCTGACCAGAGCACCTCCCACCTGGACAAGAGAAAGTTTACATAGCAGTTGCCCATAAGGCTACACCAACCTTTGAGATTTCCAACAGGGGCCATAATCGTAGAAGGAGAGAAGTGTGAGCAACCACTGAAAATAGGCCCATAACTCAATTGAATGTTGCTGATTTGTGAACCTCAACATCAAGTTGTCTCTAGATTATAGCAAGCAGAAGATACAATTCTTAGATCTAACTTTTTTCAAAGACAATCAAGGGACCTTGCATACATCAATATTTCAGAAACCTACTGACAGAAATACCATACTACATGCAAACAGTTTCCATCCAAAGTGGCTTATAGAAAATCTGCCTTTTGACCAGTTTCAACGAATATGCAAAATCTGTGACAAGGAAAATGAGTTTGAAGCCAAATGAAAAGAAATGGTGTCATGTGGTGTCATCCACGAAGAGGAATATACTAACTCTATGCTGTGGAAAGCATGCACTACGGCCAAACATCTAGACAGACAAACTTTACAGACTAGCCGAACAAAAATATGGCATCCGCACAGGTAATGTCAACTCTCCCATGGCTAGACATTATCTGGCCTTCCATAACCGTTAACCATCCACACTACAAAACTTTGGTATTGACCACATCCCTGTTTTCATCCCAGGTGAGAGACAAAGTAAACTAAACCAATGGGAAGATTGTTTGATCCTTAAATCACAGGCTAGACAATACCCAGGCTTAAATGCGGATTCAGGTTTGAGTGTTTTTGTAAATAACATTTGTTAACTTGTATTTTGTAATTTGTCTGTTCACATGTATTATATTGTTTTTTGATTAATTATTTGTCATTGTTTATAAGTATTATGTTGTTCCTTGATTAATATGTTGAGCTAAACATCACCATCTGCTGGAGTTTTGATGTGCCCACACACTTTAGACTACAACCCCATTTCTGTTTGGCAGTTTTCCTATTGGCTTAATAGCACTACAAAACGGAACCATTGAATCCAAAGAATCATTATTATAATTAAATTGAAAATATCTAATTATATGCCCAGTAATGTATTTACATATAAATACATTTATTTTATTAAGAAATATTAGGCTGAAATACAATATATTCATCATGGATTACTCTCATTGTGTTATGGAGAAGATAAAATGAGGAGATGTCACCAATCAAAGATTGAGGTACTTTTTAATCTGGTTAATGACCAGCAGGACTGGGGTTTGCTGATAATCAGGTTCTCATTCGGTAAAAAAATGATCAGGTTGGTTTCACATGAGTAAAATCTTTCTGTACCTATTCTTGATATTTACTCACAGCAGAATCACTGAAACAGAGGGTTAAGCTCATCGTAAAAAAACTGCCTTACCCATCATTATTATCCCCTTAAACATAATTTATACTTTAGCTATGATGCTTGTCCTACAAAAGACCAAAACCCAATTTCACCCAGAGTCCATTCTAAACGTACCCTCTGTAGTTAATCTGACTTGCCTGTTAGTGGAATCGTTATACCTGTTTAAATAGACATTTTATCAAACCTCTTTGTTTGACTGATGGAAAAAAGAAACCCTTCTGGGATTCTATAGAAACAAGTTCCTCAAGTAGTAATGAACATTCCAGATCATTTGTTGATATCTTCCTAGGTTTTCGCTTAAATTTGTTCTAAGGCTCTAAAAAAATACTTGTAAGGTTTGTGTGTTCTTAAAACCACAGAATTGTTCATCATTAAGTTTGTATAAAGATTCATCCTCTTGTAAACTGATAATGTATGCATGCTGCTCTCTGTATAGGTATACCCCCATAAAATCTAAAGATGGTGAATGAAGACATAAGACCTAAAGTGGAGGCACTGCAGCAGGAAGTAAACAGAAAACGAGCAATCATGTTTAATAGAGTTGGTAGATATAAAATACAAAAATGGGATGCTTTAATATGTGTAGTTAATGCTTTGTCAAGAGAAGCATGCACCACTGATAATTGAGCTCAAAGAAAACATTGCTAAACACAAAAGAGACACATTGTCCACTTGAGGAGGAAAGACTCATCCAGAGTGATCTGAGCTGAACCTGCATGTCATCAGGGGCATTCATGTAAATACAGCATCCTTTGGTGTGCCATCCGCTGAGAATTTGATCATAGGAAGATGTGTTCCCTCCTCAAGGCACAATCTGCAGCATCTCAATGCCATTGTGCTGGTGGACCTCGCGTGCAGAAATAAGTCTACTCTGGGCCTATAATTAGTGTGATCAATCGTTGATTATTGCATGCTAATTCAATAATTGAAGTGATGGTGAAGTATGCATTTGTTTATTTTGAAAGGCCACAATGCTTCACAAAATACAGAAAATAATCATTTAAGAAAATGCACTATAGCATAAACATGACAGCCCTCTAACAAGCAAAAGTGTGCTCGTGAGTGGGTGTGTATTCTGTTCTTACCTTAAAACATATCACAAATAAACCTGCATAAGTGAGTTCTGAGAAAAAGATTCCTCTGAAGAATAATTGGTGAGATATGCTGTATGTAATAAACCCCAATTAATGTCATATGAGATTAATTATATAATGTGTATCAGGCCGCAAGAACTGCTGGTGCTGCATGGTTTTCTTAGACAGATTAATCACATTAATATCTGACATGATTGTTTTCCACAACAGATAACTGTTATTACCTGACATCAGTAGGTGGATTCTGGGAGAAGGGGTTGTGAGAGCAGGCCAGGATCTGGACGATGGCTCCTGGGTAATATGTCTCAAGCACTTCCACGGCTGTAGGATAGACAGGCTCCTCAAAGCCAAGCTCAATATAATCCTGGCTGTAGAAGCCTTTAGGGGTGCGGCGGAAAGGTGGTGGAGCACTGGCACACTGTTCCCACCATGTCCCATATGCTCGGAATACAGCTGTCTGTGTGAAGTCCCCTGAGCTCGGGTACACGTTGGGTACCCCTGCCAAGTTCCACATGGTGTAGGACATGCTATTCTCACTGCCATAGTGAGAGCTGAAGTCAAGAACCTCCTTAGCATACTGCTCCACCTCCACACTGACCGGCAAGACCGCTCGCTGGCCCGATTCCACAGCCCGTCGACTGGTCAGCGCCTCACCTCGAGTCCCACTCCTGGAGCGTCGCCGTAAACAGATATAGTAAAACATGCTCAGGAGGGTTAACATAGGTAACTCTGGGGCTGATGGAGGATGAGAGGAGAAACCGGGACTAGGGGGAGGAAGAGCCTCTGCCTGGTAGAGGCACACTGGTCTCAAGGGCTGGGGATGTGCAAAGTGATGTTGAGAGGCCTGGCCACATACTACATGACCTGTGGGTGAGGCAGAGAAAAAACATGTACAAGAATGAGAACAATAAGACAGCAAGCCTAAGTATATAAACGTATGCTTATCCATTTTACAAAAAATTTAAAGAAATTCTCGTCGAACAATTATATAAATATGCAGCTATTCCAGAAATGGAAAACTTCCGGTCTTTTAGTTTTAAAATGGAACACCCCAGATAATGAAAGCACTTTTTTCCCCTTTCCCCCCAGGCCTGTGACAGGGATCCTGCAGACAGGTATTCACACCATACCTGATGTCAGGCTCTGTAAGTGGCAGGACTGGCCTGCAGGATTGCCAGCTGCCTAACATTTTAGTAGCACTTTATTTAGTAACAACATGTGACTCAAACATAATGAATGAAGAGCCGCACACATTACATTTATTGTTTTTACATTGGCTCCCAGTTTGTTTTAAGATTGATTTTAAATGTTACAGACTACTTTTAGGGATCTTCATGGTCTGGCTACAAGTTATACCTCAGTTCTTTTAAATCCTCCATTACCTCTGAGCTTGCTATCTTTGTGAAAGGGTCTGCTATCACTTCCAGAATTTTGGCTGGAAATTAGGGGGGAGCATTTGCATCAGGGCTGTGGAATGACTTCCCTGATAAAATAAGGCTGTCTGAGATGGTGGCTTCTGTTATATTTCAGCTTAAAACTTACTATTTTCAGAAGACATCTTCCTGAATTTACTTGGGGTGCCAGGTTACCTTAGTCTACAATATCTATTGTTGTTGTTGTCATAACTCTTCATGTAATTCCTTCTGTATTCCAACCATTTGTTCTCTGTTGTGCAGCACTTCATGTGTTGAAACGTGATCTATAAATAAATGTAGCATTATTATGATAAATGAGGAGTCGAACCTGACGTATTCTGAACATGACTAACACCACCGCTACTAATCAGTCATGGAAACCCAAGTGAAACCCAAGTTGACATTTAAAACGTTGGCTTTAGCTCCAGTTTTTTAAAGAAGTGACGTGTAGCCCAAGCTCTGAGGTTGTCTGTACAGGAAACGAAGTCATCGGGGCCAGCCGGTTGTTAGTTAGCTTCGCTTTATCAATGCTGCAGAGGAATGGCTTCGCTCAGCTAACATGTCTTCTCTTGTATTGTTGCTGATCTACCAGCAAACTTTCTGAAGACCACGGTTCAATAACAACACCAACACGACCTAACAAGTGGAGTAACATCAGCTAGAGAGCAGGGGCTGGGCTACCTTCCCCCAGCGTATGTTGCTGGTGTTTAAGCTAAATAGCTAGTGTTAGCCAGCAATGGCTAGCTCGCCCACAGACAGCTGAGCTGTCATAACATGGCTGTTAGTCTCCGTAGATCGTGTAGCAATAATTAGCAGTCAAAGAGGACAGGACATACGTCAGATTTACGGTCAATGAGGATCGATACACCCATCCGCAGAGAGCAAAAGCGTTTCTTCCCGTTTCAGGATATCATGTTTTTCACCAAATCTCCCTGCTGTCCTGCCTTTTACCTTGTGATGCCTTCATGGACAGTCAGACAGCTCTAAACCCACTGCGCGCACATTATCAACCCTATCGATCGTGAAAACAATATCAGAAATATTGAAGGTTTCAATGATTTCAGGTTTTAGGTGGGCATTATTTTACGAACAACGTCCATGGCAGTGAAAGGTGTGGTCAGGAAAAGGCGATACATTCATTATAATTCCGTATTAAACTTTATTTCCCCGCTGCTGTACAAAACCGGTGGATATATTTTGGTTAGTCAAACGACTATTGAAAAAAAACAGTTTCATGTCGTCTCTGTTCATTTTTTGTTCAAAATTGATATCTCAATAGGTGTGTTTCGGGAAGTCACATTTTTGCAAAGCGTTACGTAGGAACTTTAAAAGCACCATCAGTTCCGTACAACGAATGATCAACATCCGGTGTGCGACTGTCCAGAGGGGTCCAGAAACAGTCTCAGGGATTCTCTCGTGTTTGTCCCTTGGAATCTTTTGGCGTTGGCTAATTTATTTACACTTCTGGAGATATAGACACGTATGAAACTATTTTCACCATGTCAACACATGATAACCGTGTATCCTTAGAATTAAAAGGGACTCCCACAGTGCTTGATCTGAACCTGCCTGTTTGGAATGGACTGTTATCTTGGTCTGTTAATTCTCTGGAGTCGACTTCAGAATTATTTAATGTCATTAGTCTCCTGCAAACAGTTTCTACAATGTACTGTCACTTTTTATTGTTTGTGTTTATTCTACCTGGTTTATCTGCAATGAAGGTTTTATAGTCAATGTATTTTTTGAAATGAAACTGAATTTGCATTATTATTGTCCATGTGTGTGGTTTATATATAAGTTTGAATGATTTACTTATATGCTTTTGTTTTTTTGATTACATGTCGGCTGTTTTAGAGGTCTGTACAGCAACTGACACAATCTTCAGACCCAAGTTTACATCTTTTCATATTAAAAGCTCAGCTCGATATATAGCACTACGAGACAAACGTGTTTTGCGTTTGCTTGTGTTTTTACTTTCAAGATAATTTTTCAAACAGGAAGTGATACTGTGAATGTTCACATGATAGAGGGCAACAACTGTGCAGTGTCTATAGCATAGACTGTATATAAAAAGGTCTGTTTGGTGAAAGAAAAAGATGCTTTGCTAAACGTTTTTCTGACCTGCAGTTTGACCCAGTTCCTGTTTATCAGAGAACGGAGAGGAAGACTTGTTTAACTTTGTCCACAGACTGACTGTTAAAACACAATGTTAAAAATTTCCATCACCTAAAAAATGTAAATAAATCCGATGTATGTCCCGTCTTCTTTGACTGCTGAAGTATTGCTCAATGACCTACGGAGACTAACAGCCATGTTATGACAGTGGGCTGGCTATCACTAGCTATTTAGCTTAAACACCAGCAACATACGCTGGGGAAAGTAGCAGCCTCACCTCTCTAGCTAATGTTACTCCACTTGTTAAGTCGTGTTGGTATTGTTATTGAACCATGGTCTTCAGAAAGTTTGCTGCTAGACAGTATCTAAGTGGTACCCAGCCAGATTTAGAGTTAACAAGATGATATGAATAGGTGGCTAGTGGGCATACTCTGTGATTGACAGGCTGGGCCGCTGTCAGCTCCTCCAGGCAGGCATCAGCGAGCAGCAGTCCTGCTACTGTCAGAGCTCTGTTCTGGTCTGCTGTGCCACACATACATATGCACATGGCCGAGCACACACAAATGCAAATGGTGATGGACACACACATAAGCACATGCACAGATACATGTGTATGCATGCATGCGTGCGTACACACACACACCATTTTAGTTTTTTCTCTCTGTCACTCTCACACACATACATGCACTCACACACTTTGTCCCATGCTATACCCAAGCTGTCAAAAGCCAGTCAAATAACAAGCATGCTGCTCTTCTTTTCTTCTTTTATGCATAGACAGAGAAGTTGGTAATTGCTTGTGTGGAACAGTATGTGTTTGACTTTCTCCCAGTTGCAGCATGGTCAGCCTGCATGTCATGAAGCTGTGAGAATATCTATTCATGCCTGCCCATATCTGATTCGATTGATACAGTGATAGCCAGCCTTTCACTGTATAGCTAACCTCCTATTTTAATGCACTTCCACTTACAGCAGGGCATCGAATGGTATTGTCCTACTTTATGCACTTTGGGTCTGAGCCAACACTGAAGACTTATAGAACCTTGTGATTTATAAATGGATTTTCATAGTACAGCATAATTTAATTAAGACAGGTCTATGGTCACTGCCATTACAAACATGACATCCAGGTGGCAGGACATTTATTATTCACATACATTTAAATATATCTGACTGTCAAACATGTTTTATGCATTTGGGCATGTCAGTAATGCAAAACCAGAATGGGCAGTTAAATGTGAAGTGGCAGCATCTGAAAGGGTCCCGCATATGATTGACAACAGGATCAGGAAAGGATTTACTTATGTGTGTTAATCAGTCAGTGGAGGTGACTGTGTTGAGTGATAATAAACAAATGCAACACTGAAGAAGTAAAAGATGGAAATAAAGATGCATGTAGCAGTTTGTTGTTAAATTTTTACATTTTTAATGTAGATAATACACTGCACTGTAATATTGATTGCAGAGTCTACAGCCATGCTGCATTGTGAAGCTGTACTTGGATACAGTAGTGTTTTGTGATAAATCCTACCATCAGCACACCGACACATGCACACTGATAATGTTTTTATATTACAGTGTTGTTAGTGTGTCTTTTTTATAGGTATTGTTGAAAAGATGGGATTATATGCAACTGTTTCATTTGTTTTGTCATTTGCCTGTTACCACATATATTAGGGTGGTCTCAGGACCTCCCTGGTCTCCAGACCTTCTTTAATTATCATATGGTAGATGATTATGTCTTTGCTCATATGAAAAGAAAAACAAAGCTACAGTATAAAGACCAAAAACTAAAGGAGGGAAATCTCCAAAACAGCACTGACATGACATTGTCTGAACAAAGAAGGATGAAATGCATTTATTTGCAATCAATTTCTAAAGATTGAGCTTTCTTATTCATTTATGATTAAGTATGAAATGTTTTACTTTAAGATAACAGAGTGCATAATCATGTGTTTGTGTGTAAATCCTGGAATTAATGAAGGTTCCCATCCTTATGTGAAGACAAGTGGAGTTAGGCTCATAACAAGTGTGTGTGTTATGATGATAGAGAAAAAAAGGGCAAAGAAGAAGGATATGTTTATTGTTTATATAGATGATTTATTAGCTCACTCATTTTGAACCCAACTGTTTATCACAGTTTATCATTTTATCAATATTATTGTGTTGTGTTTTGAATATTCCTACAATCTCTTTTATCACTTTATCATAATCACTTTGTTGTCTTTTATTCCTTTTTATTCTTTACTAATTGTTATTATTAACTTATTTTTCATATTGAAAGAAGGGTGTCCAAAAGTAAAAGTTGCTACTGAACAGGTCCCTCACAGTTATACTTAAGGCCCATAAAAAAAAACCCTGACATCTCTCTGTTAGTGCAGCACAGGGAAGGGAGGGGGCATCTAGAGTTCAAAAAGACGCATGTACAAAGGTCGTATGCTCCATAACTGAGAGCTGGTTCTAACCGGTTCTTTAACTGGAATTCCCCTAAAACCACAGAGCCTCTCTGAAGAGGGGTTTCCAGTTTTAGCGCAGCACAGTATAGAAACAGCTGCTTCAACTGGCTCGAGAGTCTCAGCCACAGACTCCAACATATGCGTAATTCGATGTTCATTACCTCGGCTCTCGAGCTAGAGATGCTAAAGTCTCAGCTCCGGCACTAGAGGCGAGGACTTAGAACACAACACGCTATCGCTGATTTGCTCGTTGGTTGCTGCCCCACACAAGGTGAACTGGCCATGGAAGCTGACCACTTAACAGCGATCTTGCTGCTGCTCTTGCTGCTGCGGTTACACCCTTTAGAGTACCATTGGCCCAGCTGGATGAGCCTGTGCAACTCTGGACAAGGAAACCTTCCGATCTCGAACATTAGTAAATAGGGTACTTATACCATAGGAGGATAGAAGCTACTCACCTTTTAAGGTGTCAAATCAAATGATTTAAAGCAAATGGTCAGGTAACACCCTTCGATTAATAACACCCGTACATTAATTATGTAAGCCCAACCCATGTTTTAGTGTTTAATTTTTAATCTTTCTTTTCATTTATATGTTCATATAGGAAAACCCTGTACTCATAATAATAGGTTTCCTTTTAATAAAAACTGTCCTTCGTTAGAACCATCTCTTCTGTGGCAATGCACCAAGCACACACACATATTTTTCTTCACAATAAGGACACCGCTGTGCCCCCGAAGCGGTGCTCCAGCAAATCCACACCATGGCAACATCACTGATGACCTTAGGGCACACACACCACACCTCATCTCAGGGTAGGGAAGTGACTAGTAATTCAATTAAAAACTATAAACAAAATAACCACATCAATAGCTAGTTGAAGGATATGCAAAATTCACACTTCAGTCAGGAACACTTTGTCATGATTTACCCATTTGTTGCAAATGGGGATACAGTTATGATTGGCACTGAAGGCTCCATTCTTTGGACATTCCCTGGATTAGCAGCGTGCTAAGATAAAACAGGAGTGGGAGATGAGTGTGTGAGGTGTTGGTGCCAGGTTAAAGAAAGTAGTTAGATACATGCAAAGAAAGTGAACAGCATGGCAGAACTAGCATTAGCTTTCAAATAACATATTACCAAATATCACAACACAA
The DNA here is from genome assembly GCF_024713975.1 of Paralichthys olivaceus. Lineage (NCBI taxonomy): Eukaryota > Metazoa > Chordata > Actinopteri > Pleuronectiformes > Paralichthyidae > Paralichthys > Paralichthys olivaceus. Next base: position 22,604,643 of record NC_091105.1, on the reverse strand, counting down.
CATAAGTCAAACTTATAACATCACATGAAATAGAATTAAAATTTGCTCAGCCTAGCGTATCAATTAAGCCCAATTGTGTTACCTGTCCATGGAAAAGGGGGAAAGGTACTTTTTGGATGTGCTGTTTGAAGTCCAGTGAAGTGGTCTTGTTTATTTGCCTCGCTGCCTTATGAAGGTTCTAGCAGTCTGCTCCAGGCAGGCGTGCCTGAAGTTGGAGAGCTGGGGAAGTCTCCCTGGCTGGGAGAGCAGGAGTGGTACCTACTCCTCTGGGAGAGCTCAGTAGGAAAGAGAGGGGAAACACCTACTGTCATACAACTGTGGTGGTTACGGCCGTGAGAAGCGAGCTCTGGATTGCCTGTGTCGTGGTTCTGGGCTGTAATGCAGAGTCTAAGAGGTTTACCTATACCTCCGTGTCCGGTTCCACACTCTGGTCCAAACCCCAAAACGTAACAGTAGAGCTGGTTTTCAACACAAGTTTAACCTTCTCTCTTTCCGATGCATTTGGCATGTCAATTAGGTTGAGATCTACTTCCCTAAAGTAATTGTCAACATTGTAATCACCATTTCCTGGGTCAAATTGTCCAATATCTTTAGCTGGAAACTCAAACAAATCAAAGCAAAGACATTGTGAGGTCCGGGCACGTGCATCACCTGCTACAGGTCTCTCTGGATTAGGGGGAGGGGCTAATCTATCCTGGAACGTTGTACTTCCCTCATCGGAGATGGGATAAATGTGTCATGCATCAGCGGCTGAGAAGAATATGAGGCAGAATATCTTGTGGAGGATAAACTACATGTGTTATCAATGTCAGTGTCAGAGAGGTGGGAAGTCGGTGAGTGGTTACCTCTGTCTGTCAGTGGAGGCTCGGGAGGTGATTTAATTCCCAAAGACTTAGGGTCGGATGGGATTCTGTCCCATCTTCGGACTGAAGAGGGAGTTAAACTTATGCCATTGGAGGAGTGTGAATCGAAATAACCAGAATCACATTGACTGAACAACTGACATGAGGCAGGGCCTTCTAATCTAAGTTTTAACAATTCATCCTTGTGTGAATAGAGGTCTGACTCTGCTGAGTGCAGATCTTCTAAATAGTGCAGGGCTTTCTTATTAGCCATTTGAACATCCTGGAGGAGAATAGCATTCTGAGTTCTTAGGGCTTTTACCTCTTGTTCTAGGGCTGCGTTGCTTTGAAAGGTTGGTTTGCCTGTTGAAATTTTAAATCATCTCAACAATGGACCCTTGGATGTTGTCTGTGCATCACACCTGTCGTTAAGTAGTGAGTCTATCTCTTTCCTACACTCACTGAAGCTCAACTTACTGATGAATTCAGGGTAGCCAGGGCTCAAGCTTTGTGCAAGGGAAGAAACAATCTGTTCTACACAGGGATTCTCCATAGTTGGGTCTGAAATACAAGGATTAGAGTTATATAAATATACCCATCCCCCCTCTGTTCCCATGGACTGTTAACAAATTTGGGCTAGTTAGTAGTTAGTGACTTTAAGGCTCCTTCCACAAATGTCCTCTTTGATATAACATTGGAGTGAAGGGAGATTCTTGGTATGTCTTCTGTTTTAGAGTTTATAGAGCCAAAATATTAGGTATAATAGATTTCACAGTGACATTTCTGCTAAGAGCAAGAATGTTCCTACGTTTTGAGTTAAAAATAATGTATGACAACCTTCATTTATGGGTTTGAGAACAGTTTAAACACAACGTTTTAGAAAAATGTCAGACCTTCTCTCACTCTGGCAATGTTATCCTTTCTTGCTCTAAGGGCGAGAGACCTTAAATCCCATTCAACATTTTTCGCAGTATTTTTGCGATTTTTCACGAGCGAACAGTTTGGCAAATGTCTTGGTAAAGTCATATCACAATATTTTTCCGATAAAGGCAGACTTTTTAATATATTTTTTATGCATGTGAGATTTAAGCTGCAGGAGGAGTAGCGGGACAAAATGTCATCTGCTATTGTTTTCCAATCTGTGTCCTCCGACTGAACTTCACCAACCAAGAGTTTAATTGGTTTCAGGGAATCGGGTGTGAAGAGGAGTCATGACCTTGATCTTTCTCCCTGATAAGTGTTTTTTTTAACCAACTACACATGCAAATATGCTCTATGTGTGTGTGTGTGTGTAGGGAGAGAGAGTAGAAAGAGAGGTAAACAGATACAGAGCATCTCATTTTATTGTGTGTTTAGTGGCTGATTAGAGGCCTAATTAAAAACAAAGTTATATGAGTTCAGAGGCAAACAGAGGAGACACTGACCCTGTGACTTCTAATGCACACTGGGATCATCTGAACAAAGAGAGTAGATGCACACGGGCTGATAGAGAACATGCATTCAGACTTTGAACAAACAATCATCATCAGACCTTTATCAACAAAACCCTCCTTAATTCACTTCACCTTGTATGATAAATATTTATAGGGGGGCAGGGGAAAATGAAACAAAAATAAACATTAATTCATGGTGATACTGATGTGTGGTTAAAAAGCAGGGTGCCTTTATTAATGAGTGTTATTGTCCCTCAATTTACCTTTTGTGCAGAGCTCTGCATGTGAGGGGTATTTTGAGTTTACCACTTCTGAGTGTTCCACATCTTTTGGGATACAGACTGCAGGGCAAACTATCGGCAGGCTACATGAAGCTGACGAACAAAATGTTGGTTTAGTTGATGCAACATTTTTACAGTAAATTTACTAAATTCTTCCAACTGGCATGTATGTCGTATCACAATGAATATTACTGTAGAACATGGTGGTACAACATGGCGGACTCTATGCCGTCAGCCAATAGATTCCCCTGAATACTACATACTGAGCTTGTTGAAGAAAATGCAATGTATTTGTTAGCACTGACCATCCCTATAAACTTCTTTTTGTAGTTCTTTTAACACTAAGATAGTAGGAACAACAACCCAGTCCAACAACATTGTCGCCAGGCATCAAGATTTCAAGACTATCCATACCAACATTGCATCTCAATGTGAAGTGAACTTTTTTAGTCTTAAAGCACTAGTAGATGACACAATCTTTCCAAATGCATGGAGTGACTGAGCTCAAAATAAAAGTTATACAATCAAGAGGGTCCCTGAACATCTCTTAAAACTTTTATTTTCCCTCTGTTGGGCTAGCTAACCACATTCTCATTCTGGAGGAATACTGGAACTAGAACTATATGTTGAGATTTGTGTACTAATAGCTATTCCTTCTTAGTTTGTACTGTACAAATAGCAACACATGCTATACAAAAGGCTTGGAAGTCTCCTAGTCTGGAGTTTCCTCTTGACACATCGAGAGGTTGTAATTAAGTTTTGCTTGGACACAGTCAAGTGGATGACCAAAAATCACCCAGGGGAATATTCTTTTCAGTGAGCAGTACCTTCAGTTAACAGTATGGCAAATTGTCACAATTGAGGCATAACAACTCTGATATGCTGACTTTTATTTCTGGTTTGGGGCAAGCTGCAGGATCCTACATCCCCCATCATTCAGGGAAGAGATTAGGAACTTCAGATTTGAACTCTGTCAGACTGGTTGTTAAAATGAAAATCATAATCTTTAGTTTGTCCCTCAGCCGTGTTTCAGCCATGTAATCGCAGTAAACGTTAGAAGGTGAACCTGAGGGTACGCTGAGGCTAAAGGTAAATCTGACTGGTTGATGCCATGTTGCCCGCTCAGTAGATCAGATGTCATTACCTCTATGCCTTTTTTAAACTAAATTAAATACCTACTCTCATAGGCAGCACATTCTGAAGCTGTCATATTTGAGAAACTACATAAATTGTGGTTGCAATAGAGGTAAGATGAAAGGTATAAAGGAACTAAATCATTACAGTACCAGAATTACAAGTCGCATGTTAGAAAAGCTTTCCTATAAAAATATGTTTTGATCAGTGATTTAAAGCTAGGCAGTGAGTTGGCAAGCCTGATCTCGTTGGGCAGGGAGTTCCAGAGCCTCTGAGCCCTGACAGAGAAAGCATGGTGACCTTGAGTAGCCAGCCTTGACCTAGGGACTGCTAACAAGGACAGGCTGGCCGATCTCAGGATGCGACTGGGATTGTAAGGAGTCAAGACCTGCGAAACGTTGGGCCAGCCCATGTTGAGGTTTGAGAGTTATTAAAATAACTTTAAAATCAATTTTTAATTTAACTGGCAAAAAGTGAAGGGATGCAAGGATTGACTTAATATGAGACCAATTTGTTTTGTTTTTTGCATCTTAAACAAGCTGGAAACAAGTTAAAAAGGTTTGGCTAAGGCATTCATAAAGGGTGTTGCAATAATCCAGAAAGGAAACGAAAAAGGAATATATTAGCTTTTCTAAGTCAGGGAGAGATAGAACTGATTTAATTTTGGAAATATTTCGTTGATGGAAGTAGCAGGATTTAATGATTTCATTAATGTGTGTTTTGAAATTCAGATGGGAATCAAATGTGACACCTAGATTTTTAGCTGTTGTTATAATATTGGTTGCCAGGGCACCAAAAAACCATTGGGGTATATGTAAAACTGCCATATTATCACCTGTGATCATCTCTAATGATGCACTGAACGGCATAATCTTTAAAAACACTGGTGTGTTCACATTAGTTACTTTAGTCCACAGAAGAACTACATGCAGAGGATATGAAAAATAAAGAGATGCAGCATATCTTATTAAGGTATTCATCTCACTGGAGTATGGATATGTACAGAATGCAATGTGGAGGCGAGTAGACTCTTGCTGTCTGGAAGTCAGAGAGTATACTGGATGCAGCACACAGAGGAATGGAGAGTGCAACGCACATCTGCATTGTTGTATGTTATCATCAGTAATCTTAGCCAGGGGAGGAAATTGTTTAAAATGAGCCAAAATATCACTGCAGTGGCCAAACCTTTGATTTCCATTTATCTCGTTTTCCTCCGGAGGCCAGTGAAGGCTATTTCACATGCAAACCCTCCTCCCCTCCACCACCGCTGCCCCCCATCCCCTTTTTATTCCCCAACCCTCTCATCCCCTCTCCACCCCATTGGCGCTAACAATACCCCTCTCACTACACCGCCCCACTCTCTACAGGCTTCTGCGGAATTTATTCAAATATTTTGACATTTCGCCTCCCCTCACTTCCCGAGCAGAAATGATTTGTGACAGCTGGAGATGGGCTCGGTCGGAGGAGCTTCCTCCAACACCCTGCCTCTTTTTTTTTTCACCCCCGTCCTTTGTAGATAGGCCGATTCCCCCCCCGCCCCCCTTTATTCACTGCTGCTCCTCCTGTCAGCCGACACAGGCCTTGAAAGCTCCACTCCTCACTTTTTTTCACGTGACTCCACAGTGTGATAGACAAACTGGGTGATATTCCTCTATTTGTTGACATTTTGTGTTTGCTGTCTATTTTGTGCCTTTTGCTCAGTGCCCACCTGCTGTTTGATCCTGTGCTGACACCATGTATCGGAAGCACAGAGGGTACAATCCTCCTCCATGACGTCTTTCATCTGAATCCTCTGAGGCTGCAGTGCAACAGAGCCATTCCTTTTATTGTTTTTAGAAGATCAGAGTGTATTAAGAAAATGATCACTATTACATAATCTTGAGCAGGGAGGTGTATATTCAGAACACTAAGTGTAATCTGAACTACCAACAGTTTCAAGGTGCCTTATTTTCCCACATGCATTTCAATAAGCGATAAACTGGTAAAGCATCAAAATGAGCTAGTGGTGCACCAGGCGATGCTGCCTGTGACAGCAGTGTGCAGACAGCAGCGCGGTGCACTGACAACAAAGACTCCATTTGAATAATGCTGCTCATTAGTTGGGGGACAGGGCCTTTTTCTGTTGGCGCCTGTCCCTGGTCACTTTGCACTGCTACAATAGACAAACACACACACTCAACACCAAGGTTGTCATCCATCACCACGCTGAGAGAAAGGTGCGAGGCACCCAAGACAAATGCATCTTTCCTATTTTATTTCCACTGCGATGATTAGAGTTTTTCTCCTGTGATGCATCACAGCGATCGCACATAGAGAATAAAGCGTTGCCAGCTTCCTCACACTGTACACAGTGTCGTCTGAAGAGAGCTATTGAAGAAAGATCTGAAAATCCAGAGGAGTCATGAGCTGCTGGAAGTCCTTGATCAACTCCAGTATCAGCATGCTAAACAATAATGAACACCTAGATTCACCAGCCAATAAAAAACCCAAACTCTCAATTTGTCTTTCTATATTTTGTTAAAGAAAGAAAACGTTGTAATAATAACTATATTACATTTTATTATTTATAGTGCTTTTAATGGTAATCAAAAGCACACACTAAAGATAACATATATAACAACAACACAACATTATTAATCATTAAAACTTAGTTGCTTTCTTGCTGAAGGCAACATTTAGTGATTGGTAGTTATGATATCATGCAACAACTTGAAAACTCACTGATATATTGTATCTAATTTGTTCAACCTGCACAAATGACATTGAAAATGCCATGTTATCACCAAGAAGTTGTTAGACAACTAACAGACAATCCAGGATAGAGTTTACTGCTCATGCAAAAAACATCACAAACACATGGACATTTATCTTTGGATGGAGCAAAGTGTTTCCATCTCTATAAAACTATCTGATGCTATATTTCTCACTTCTTCTCTTCACACCTGACTCTCGGCAACACAGGGAATAAGCTTATGTCCCATAAATGTTTAACTGTTCCTTTAACTCGACCATTTAAAACCTTGGACTATATTAAATGCAGCATCTCTAACCCTTCGGCAAGATAAGCACAAGCTTGAAAGTGCTAAAGGGAATCAATCAGTCAAAGGCTAATCTGTTTTGCAAATGAAAAAATTGAGAAAACTAAATACATTGACTCAAAAAGAACACAATGATAGTTAGAACCGACCTGTGGAAAATCCAAGTGTAGCTCTATAAAAGGAGAGAATCAGTCATCTGCCAAGGACAGCCATAGCTAATAAGTGTGTAACATGATAGAAAAGAAAATTAGTTCATAGCTGTCATCTTCTTGATGAAGAGGCAATCAAAATCAAAGTGAATCATTCCGTGAGGACTGTGTTTTGGAATTCAAACGGGCAATGCTTCAATATGACAAATCAACCGGTGTGGTGCATGTTGATTGATTCCATCCATGAAAACCTAATAGATTTAGCCCTCTGTGAATTTGGCTCTCATTAACCTCGCAGCGTTTTTATATGAGAATGTATTGGAGCCATTTTATCCACCACTCAAAGGCAATTCACTGGGCGATAAATCCTTTGGCTTATCTGGCTGCAGGTGACAGCACAGCAGAGCACTAAGGCTGGCTGGGGCACAAGCACACTGAAACACACACAAAACTGCACGCACGCACAAACACACACACACACACACAAACACACACTCCCACTCCACAAAAACATGCATACACACACATTTTTTGAAGGGGTCGCCATGGTGACCCACGAGCGGAAAAACCTTGTGATCCAACCAGAACCGAAGACATGCTCCTCGACCGGAGCAACCAGCTGCAACAGAAAAGCCTTCCTCTCAGCTCCCCGAAAAAAGGAGAGGAAGAAGTAGAAGGAGGGGAGAGGGGGGGAAAAACTGAATTCAATTATACAGTCGAAACCCACTCCTTGCCCTCCGGGAGTGATATCAGCACCATTTAAAAGTCTGATTACTCACAAAACCAATAACATTTTGACTCCTTGGTAATGGACCAGTAGATTAGAAAATTTAGATTACATTTAACTGCCTGTAGATTCTCATTAAAACGCCACCAACTAGTTAGAAACAATAGGTAATTAAGAGTGTAATGAAGCGCAGTAGCGTTAGCACACGTCGGCTGTATGCTGCTCTTGTGGGAGCCAGCCTTACTTTGCACTTATCCTGCAGCAAAGCCATAGCAGCGCCTCATTTGGGCAATACGACATATTTAATTAGATTAATGAATTTCGGTGGCGTCTCTGCGGGGTTGGCTGTGCTCCCCTACGGTGACAATATAACAACAGATTATATATTAGGGACTGCGAGCAGGCCAGTACAGGTTGGTCCCTCGACAGAGGTGCGATGTGTGACAGTTTGGGTGGAACCTGTCTCAGGTTTACTCCTGCTAAATTGTCAAATGCAAATAATCATAAGCAAATGTGCTGCACGATTAAACACAAACTGTTATCCAAAACTCCAGATTTGATTTTGCAAAGTGAGGCCTATTGAATTAAACATGATTGATTGTAACACAGGGAGAACATAAACAGAGGCAAGAAAGCCCAGGGTGATGAATGAGTTGTGGCCGTGTTTGGCTTTAAGCTAGACTCTGTGGCCCTGGCCAGCCACAAGTAAATCCTGCAACACAAAGTAAAGACTACATGGAACGAAACTGCCGTGGCTCTGAGGCTGACATTACCTGCAGACTGTTTCAGCCTCCTGCAACAGGCATGTTCATGTGGCCTTTTTCACAGCAGACATTTTGACCTGTCACAGAAAGAAATTTAGGAAAAGGTGTTACTGACAACATTAATGAAGACTGTGCTCAGATCAAATATCTAAGTCATGACAGTGTGGCAGTGAGGTAACACACACAACACTGGAACCCGGAAACTAAAGCAGCTGAATGGTGGTGATATTCACACGTGTACTTTTCCTACTGTGACATGTCAAAATGTTTGTTGTGAAAAAGGCATATAAACCTGAATAATGTGAAGATGACACAAATTATTTTAATTGTATTACTGCATGTAACAGCTTTATTAATAAAATGTTGAATCTGAGCAGGGTTTTATCGACTGTTATCGATAAAAGTCACCTCCAATGATTTGCTATAGAATAAGAATAAGGAAAGGTTTTACCAATATGTGTCACTGGGGTTAAACTGCATCCACCTCTCCTCCACCCTGACACCTTCTACAGCTTTCACATCACGTTGGCTGCTTGTTTGTGCAGCATCTTACCTCAAACACCTTTTGGGTGATAGAAACAGGAGGCTCACAAAATGTCAGTTGCCTAGTATTTTTTGCCTTCTGCTTTAAGATAAACGATTATAATTCTCTATACATTTCCTTAAACATGGGCCTCTGAATCATTTATTCAGACAAAATGTTTGTGAAGTAAGAAAACTAACCTCCAACTGTGGGTGCAATTTCATCCCCATCAAGCAGTTGTCATAGTTGAAAAATAGCAGAATTCAGTTTTTGGTGTAAAATTCTAGGTGAACAATTTAAATTCAGGTTAACGTCTGGTATGGGTTTAATGTTTCTGATTTATTTGTGATTTCAAATTGAATTTTGGATTTTCTTCAATTTGATCTTTAGCTGTTTTACAGTTAAGATTATACTTCACATAAACTTTTTGATTAGACGTTAAATTCTTCAACTTCTATTAACTGCACACACATTTTGCAAAACAATTTGATGTAATATTTTTCCAAAAGAGAACTTGCTCATTGAGAAAAGGACAAAACAGAAGCAGGCTGCGATGTGCAGTGTCTGCACACTGAAACTCAGAAAAACACATGGAACCTCCTGTAATTTTAACAAGACTCCCTGTGATTGTTCCTCGTTAGCAAGAAGCAACACAGTTTTAAGTGCTGCACACTTTTACATCTGCTCTTGTGCTGTCGGTGAAATCACGATGTTCACCATCACTTATCGTTTGTAGTGTCACACTGCCCCCTATAGGGTTGGATCATGAGTGCAGTGGTATTGCTCAACAAACAGATGTGTGTTCTCGCCACAGATCCTCTCCACACACTTTCACACACTCTACAGATCTCAACACAGACAGAGTCACATTCTGCTGAGAGGCTTTCAGCAACATTTTCCTCAGCTGAGCTTTAGTCAGTGTACACTGTAAATGGCTCTTTGTATTATCATTTTGCACTGATTTCAGTGACAGGCGCAGATGTTGCACTCTCTATGTATATTTACACAGACTGTATGTGAATCACAAGGGGAATATGTCTTGAATAAACTCTCTCACACACACATACACACCTCCAATCTGGCAGAGTGTTTGTGCATGTAAACACTCGAATAATTGAGCCAGATTCAAACAAGGAATCATGGGTGAGAGAAGGACGAAGAGAGGAGCAGAGCAGATGGCCCAGTGCAGATAGACTCGGAGACTGGGAGCGAGGAGTGTTCTCTGAAGGAAGAGGTCCCATATTGTTGTTGCTGAGAGGGGCCGCGCTGTCAAAATGGCGTAGCAGGGGTCCCCAAAGAGCCATGGTCTTATGGTGTCAGTGTCCCCGCAGTCCTTATCCCCAGCCCTGGCCTATTGTCATTCCTGTTTTTTAATTTCTCAAACGCAATCAAGTGTGACACAAACTGTTTACCTAGCGTGTCTGCCACAACCTGGAAGAGAAAAGGAGGGGGAAAAACAGACACACATGCCAGGATCTCGGCACAAAATAATCCTCCATAATACGAGAGAGTTTAAAGAGGCTTTGCCAACACCCAACCACCCCCCCTCCCTCCCCCCTCCACCTCTCTTTGCTCTTATGAAAAAAGGAGGGGGGAGATAAAGAGAAAAGAGAAGGGGGGGGAACCACATCTGAAGAAAGCTGTTAAATTCGCCCCTCAGTCTCGTTTGGGATTGCTAATTATTGTTTTTAGAGCACAACAATTGGGGTATTAGGGCATAAGCGGCTGGAGATAACATCCAGAGGAAGGCGAGGGGAGGGAAAGGGGAGAGAAGGGAGGGAAGAGGAGCACAGGGGAGAAAGATAATGGGCAGACAGAAGGTAAGCTATGATAGGGTCTGGTCCATGGTGGCGTCTCTGTCTCTGCGCTACAACATGCCAGTGTAAGTGAGTCACACCAACTCACACCACCTCCAAGGATCTTGAAAAGTGAAGGAAACTCGATGAGAAGTTTCTAATGTTGAACAGTTTATGGATGGAATGGGATCAGACAGTGCCGGAGAACTGAGCTGACTATGTTCATATAGTCAGCCACTTCAGCTTCCTCTCCTCACACAGAATCCCAAACCACGTTAATGTGACGACAAGATTGAGGATAAGAAATTAATATTTCATATTACCAAGGGATCACATGACTACCTGAATGTGAAAGAGGTCACTGATAGTGATGAAGTAATTATCACCAGAATCTCCGCTCCAGGGAGTTTTATAACAACATTGAAGCCATTATTTTTGTATTTAAACTGATTGTGCACTACCTGCCCAGCGGCAAAGAGCCCACAGGAGAACTCCAGCACTACTGACACATTTGCTATACTTAAGGAGTAAACCACATGAAATATTTTTGCTAGGAGGAGTTAAATAATGGGCATTGAGGGAATATAAATGTGGAGTGAAAGGAGAGAGAAGATTGAAGATCTCAAAGTAAGCCCGTCGAAGTAAACTCTCATAAGTCTGTTCTGGCTTGAGCTGGCAGCAAGTGCAGCCCAGACATCAGCAAAGGTGTTGGATGGTGAAACTTTGGAGATCTTGTGAGGACTCCTGAAGTTGTTCTTTGCTGTCATAAGTGGGAAAAGGTCAAAGCAATGCAGCAATCAGTTGCATGGGGTCTGAATTATTTTATATATTATATATTATATATATTTATTTATATGAAAATCAAAAATAGGAGAGGGCTAAAACTATTCCAGAATCTCTCTGAGAAATTTTGCAACCATAATGATTTATAGACACTGATCTATGTATTTAGTATTTTTGTGAAGATGTGACCAAGTGGTACAATGTACATCAAGAAAAGAAGTTGTGTGTGTATATAGTGTAGACTTGACTCTACCTGTGCAGCTGCATTATTTCATCATTAGCCCATGGGCCACATAAGCGACCTGTTGGGAATTTTGGCACTGACGATATCATTTGTTAAATTCTACCAAATGAACTACACACAAAATCTGGACAATTATAAGAGTACTCCAAGACAGGTAAAAGGTTTGTGTCCCACAGGAGAGAAAGGAAGCATCCTGCAGTACACACACACACACACACACACATACACACACACACACTGGCTTTTATCCTGTGAATGAGCAGGCCAGCCAAAGTCATTTGGAAGCTTCCACATGCCAATGAATAAATAAAGCTGTAATTAGTAAAGAAAACAGCGCCACCTGTTGGTGTATCACCCCTGTGAACTTAGACCATTATAGGAAGCTGTGGGAAACACCTGAGCCTGCAGAGGCTGTGTGTTAAAGGGTTGGCATACACTCATGATGTGTGTGTGTGTGAGAGAGAGGATTCTTTTTCATGTGGACCACCCGTGTAACCATGTGTGTTTCACAGCTTCCATTTGTAAAGAGGCTTACTGAGCATACGTGTTGGTATTGTGAGTGTGTGTGTGTGTATTTGTGTGCTCCTCTGTGGACGTGTGTGTGTGTATTTGAAGGGGTCCAACTGCGTGTCCTGGGGCCCACCTGGCAGTGCTGTGCAGATTCTGGGGCCTGAGCAGCTGGCCTGGAGGCTGGTGAGAGTGTATTGTGGGGGGTGGGGGTTTGTGAGGGGTTTAGAAAGGGTCTTCCATGGCCCCTGTCCCACCAGACCCAGACAGTGGGAGGCAGATGGACAGGCCACAGCCACTGCCAGAGGGCCAGAGGGGCCGAGGGAGAGGGGCAGCCAAGAGCAACTCAGTTCATAAACACACTGGAAAAAAATACTACTGATGAGACACATGGAAAAATAAATATTTTTACAGTAGTACATGTTAATGAAAGTAAATATACAAAAGCTTTGAGAGATGAGCTTCTTACTAAATGCATTCAACTCTTCAACAACAGACTTTCACAGAACTACTTCAAGACAAGTCTGGAAATAGATAGAAACATCTGTAAATGTATGTCTATTGCAGAAACCTTTTTTTGAGAATGCTTTTTTGGATAGATTATGAGCTGCCTTCTCTGGCATGGGAGCTAAAAACCAGATATTAGTCGTTGATGTAGGAACTTTGTGAATGTCTTAACATCATTTTCCATTTGTGCAGATATGCACGGGAACCAAATATGGCCAAAGCTGATCCAGCAGTGTAGTAGTGGTACCAGAATCATGGCTTCCGAGGGGACGCGTATCAACAAATGAATTACCATCAATGAGGAGCAACAAAGAGGGCAGGTGTGTTAAATTAAAAAGCCAGAAAAGAATAGAAAACACTTCATTGGCATTCAAGGCAGCACTACTCTATGTGTACTTAAATATGACGCACTCTGATGCTACGCCAATCATCACATTTCTTTTTAAACTGTGTGTAGTCGAGAGAGGAGACGCAACAGACGACCATAACACCACTGATTTGAAGAGAATATGTCTGAGTTTGTGGTATCGACACAGAGTTTATTGTGAACATGCGCTATAGGTGGTGGTGTGGGAGGTAGCCACCGGCTCCAGCAGTCCAGACAGCCACAGATGCTCCACTGTTTGTGTGTTGACTCTCTGTAATTTGTTTGCTCTAATTTGTTTTGCCGTGCCAGGGGAGTTCCGATTTTAATTTTGCTCTGTGTGTGTTTACCCCTCTTTGTGGATCGCTGATCTGTTAAGCATAGAGAAAGAGGGAGAGAGAGCGAGAGAGAGACAGTCAGTAAGGAGGGTGGGCTGTTCACAGAGCCAAATTAAAAAAGGAGCAGTGCAGATTGTTTTAAGCTCTGGCAGCCCCTTCAGGCCCAGAGGCCTTGCTCGCAGCCTGCACCTGCTCCATCCCCCCCGGGAGCCTGGTTCCTGATCCATGGCCCTCGCTTCTCCTCCCCGGGCTCCTAGCCCAACCGCCTCATCCTCATCTTCTCCTCATCCTCTTCTCTTTCCTCTCCTTCCAGTACTTTTATTCTTCTTGCCTGCTTTATCTTCTCCCCATTGACTTCACACCTTCCCCCTTCTGCGGTCTCCATCCTCGTCCTCTCTCCTCGGTTTAAACTTAAGATTATAATGATAACTTCACTTTGATTTTGAAACTCACATGCACAGATATAGCTCAGCGTGCTTCTATAGAGGAGATTAAAAACAAAGGTCCAAAACTAAAATGAGATTAAACATAAATCGAAATAAAGATAAAGCTACCCCAAATCAAAAGCCATATCAAAAAGATAGGTTATCCATTTCTTCCCTGTTCTAATATTGGCTGAAGAGTGTGGTGGGGCTGAGGGATGGGGAGGGTGTATATTAAGGTGCTATGTTGTGTGAGGCTTCCCAACGAAAGTGACTGGACTTCAAAAAACAAACAGGTGGCCAGTAAGTAGTGCGGTGACCCAATTGTCTTCGTTCTACTGAAGCGTGTCTGTATTATTCTGAATTAATAGTAAGTTTCTTAGGAAGGAAACCCAGTGAACCCTCCATCGCCCCCACTGACACCCCGCTCCTCTCCCCTCCTCCCCCGTACCTTCCTCATATCCCTTCACTCCTCCATCCTGCCTCTTCAACCCTGCTCTCCTCTCCACCTGCTCTCCCCCTCATCCCTCCCTTCCCTTTTGCTTCTGGTTACTTCCCCTATGCCCTGGCTCAACTTCCCCACCAAAACCCAGGCCCCCCCCTTAACTTTACCACTGCTCTCTCCTGCTCTCCTCTGTCTTCTCGTCTTGCCTCCAGTGCCCCCCCCCCCCCCCCCCCCCCCCAATTTGATAAGGATGAGCAACAACTGCAGGTGTAAAATTGTCACAGCTAACCTTTATTGAAATCATCCAGTCGCTCCAGCTTTTATTACTGCACACCCACAGGTAGTTTGATCAGTCAGCTCTACATACAGTATGGTACAATTTGTCACACATACAACATTTATATTACCCCAGCAGAAATGCTATGACATGTTTCCAATAACAACACTTCTAGTTTTAATATGGCTTGATTAAAGCAGTCCATCTGTATATGATGCCCAGTCCGGGTGAGGCAACTGAAAAAACATGACCCAGGTCCTGGCAGGTCAGGACTCAGACCACAGGACGACATGATGGAAGGAGGTTCTTTCTGGAGTCTCAAACTCTGGCCTTTCTTTCACAAACTCGCCTACTTAGACTTTTTCATTGTAAAGGGTCTGTTCACCTGAAATAGAAAAACTTCTCAGTTACACCGTATGGTGCGTAGCCATGCAAACAGTTTTGGTTTAATGTGTCCAGGTTTTGAGGTGTTAGAGATGAGATTTTAAGACCTGGTATTCTGGTCCAACATCTTGCATGTTATCTACTTTGTAGAATTGACAGCACCGTGAGAGGATGCTGTTGATGAAGCGAATGAGAGCAAGAGGCTGCTGTATGTGGAAAACACGGTTGGAAAGAAATAGTCAACCCAGTGGCGGTTGGCTGCAGGTCACCATCAGGTTGGTCAAGTTCTGGAATCCATGAACAAGCCCTGTGCCAGACCATAAAATAAAAATCACGGACTGCAGAACAGTGCAGCCATTGGCTCTGGATCAGGAGGAAAGACCCCAACTGGGCCCCAAGGTGTTAAGAATACACACCAGGTCTGATCAGCCTGTGGTGGGCCTGCCTTAGAAGAAGGTGTCTTGGCCAAAATACCAGAGCATCTGCCAGTGGTCACTAACATTTGCTGGTGATCCCTACCATCTACTAGTGGTTGGCAACCTATCAACAAACTAGTGCGGAAGACCTTTAAACCTACAAGGGATATTCACGATCCTGTCCTATTGTCTAAAGATGCGTGCGATGCATTGAAAAACATTGATGCATTTACTATCTTTTTGTTAATGCACCACTGACCTATCATCAGTTGATATGTTGAACTTGTTTTCAAAAGCAGGGCAAAATTAGAAGTTAGAAGTTGCGTTTGGGTCCACCAACCAATGTTAACTATCTTTTTTCACTGTTCTCTCTAGCAAAACCTGAGGGAAATATCTCTTTAGCTGCTCAACGCTCCACTATGTTCACAAGCGAGACGCCAGGTTTGTCCGTCTGTCGTTTGGCGCTGAACACGTAGCATATATACAGCAGGTTGATCAAGGCTTTTTCAGCTGCCTGCCTTGTCTGTAAACAATGCTCATGAGAACCAACCAAAACAGCATGCCAAGACAAACGCCTCAAAGAGCGGATATGGTGGAATGATTTCACATTACACATAGTTATTGGTCAATTGTTAATATTAGAGCAGTGCCCATTCTAAACATGCCTATTTGGAATGTGTTATTTATTTGTCCTGTTGTAATGCTCCAGATTCTACTTAAAAATTATTCCTTGACATTAGTCAGTCGACCTCAAACAGTTTTACAATATGCTGTCACTTTGTATGGTTTGTTTGCTGGACGTTATGTGCAGAGCTTATTATAAACAGTCTATATTCAGAGTGAAGCTAGAAAATTTCCTGATTTATCAGCAAATCAGATTTTATTGCCCCCACCCTTACTGACTGACAAATTTTGATTAATATTGAACATATTACGCGTCCAATTTGCACAAAACCCGGCACTGCACTTTCTCTCGCCATTTACAATACACATGCCAAGAGTGAAGCTGATAAGATGAAAGGTTCACGAGATAGATGTTTGTGGAATTAGTAGGTGAGTGAAAAATTCTGATTAGAGCAGCTACAGCAGAGGTGAAACGGTGTGAAAATTATGTATCACGATTATAGTGAGCAAAAGTAAGCGCAGACGTCAACCCCAAATGTCAGTCAGGACAAAATATCAGCCATGCAATTTGGGGGCCGTGGATGCCTACATTTGCGAGCTATGATCATTTGCCTATTCCTCCTTCTGCCACATTTTTAAAACACTTAACAAAAGCACATTGGTGTCTGCCCCTGCATCTTTGGTTGATGTTGGACAGCATACACTAAATGACCACGGATCTCTTATAACATCTTTAAATTACAGGCCAGAAACATCTATATTGAAACAATGTTCTTGCTGGTTAAACTAATGTACTGACCTCACTGGAACTAAGGCTGTCCCTTTATTTTCGAAATTCTACCTTTAAAATGAGGAAACAAAAACTAACCAATGAATCGAGCACATACCTCAACATGTCAGTCACAAAAGAAACCCTCTTGCTAAAAGATGTGTATAATGTGTGTATAATGAATCCAAAAGCAGGATGGGGTGTTTCAATCTGACTCAGTTTGACCAAACCACCGGGGACGTCATGTGTGCAAGCACTTGGGGTTTGATAGCATGAATGGAAAAGATCATGGATGAAGGTAAGGCTGTTTGCTGCTCCCTTATGGACATGTTTCTCTGCCAAGTCGTTTGCTTGACACTCACTGGAACAGATACAGCTTCAGCTCTCCCCGACAGGTTAAGACTAGGCTACATGTTGGTTATCATTCTCTCAAACTTGATTTCTCTATAAGCCATTTGCATTGGAACCAGAAAAGTCCCTGTGAAATCAGTCAACAGCGTGTTCTGTGTATTATTCCATACAACATTATCAATCATAGTCAATGTTGTAAGCAGCACATATGAAAGTCCACTCGCCTTTTTTGCACAAGGATGGAAGCACAACAAGGTGGAAATCTAACTCAAACTATCGGCATGGCTTAATATATTCACGTGAGAATTTTTGTAATTTGGGTGAACTGATCCTTTAATTTGAGTTGCATCTAACCTATAAGCCCCACAATCTTTTTACAGGCATCACACTGTGTCGTCTTCATGAGCATTTCCAGCTCAGGATGACAGACAGAACGCTTCTCCACACATTTGGTCCATTTCTTAGATTTTTCATTTAGCGATGCTCAGTTCTGTTTGATTTGGTATTATGACCGTCTCTGCTATACATTCTACATTCACATACACACGGCCGACATGGGCAGCGGCGTCCCACTCACAGCACAATTGTTATCAGCGCACTCAGCATCCTGCTCTTCTGATATACATATTTACGTTTGCCATTCATTTGAGTTCTCTTCTCTCCCTCCCCAGCAGACTGCTCCCACTGAAATAAGGTGAAAATAAACTTCCACTAGTGCAAAATAACATTCTCTTTGAGAGAAATAAGAAAATAAATATTAACAAAAAAATATAGATTTTGACACATATGTTCTTATAGAAAGAAAAATAATAATAATGATAATTATCAAGTGGCACTGATAATGAAATTATATTCCAACAAAGATTATTTCACCCTTGATACTGAGCACTAAGGCTGATTTGTTGCTGTGCTCAGTCAAACACACACACTTGAATAGGAACCACAATATTAAAGTTTAGGCCTGAAGGAGAAATCATTTGCTGAGTTGAATCCACTGCAGGTCCTCAGAGGGGGATGACCTTGATGTTACAGGATGAAGGGGATATCAGGTAGACTGCTGCCACCCTCTAGTGGTAAAATAGAAAAATGTCAGCTCTTCAATGTGGACCTAAAGGATGGTGAAACTGACAACCAACAACCCCCAGGCTCACCTGATCCCAGCGTGCCAACAAATACTTAATAAATCATTTTCATAACAAGTAAATTCAACAGGCAGGATTCCGCTCATCCCTTCTCCGGACTCATTTTCAGTAGAACTACAAGTGGATCTCATGGTCTGATGGAGACGCATCATTGTGTTGATACAGATTCTTGAAGCATCGAGGAGACGACATGACGATGAATCTGGGGCACGGACTGGAGCTCTGTGTCACCTGTGTTTCCTCTTCAGCACATGGATGGTTCGTAGTGGAGATGCAGCAGCTGTTCCTTTTAGCCACATGATCAATCTCCACCTGTCTGTATGGGTTGTGCGTAACGACACATGGCAGAATGGTGATTAGTTGCATCATTTTATAGCAAGTGACGTGCCACCTGTCCTGTCTACAACGCTCTCTTGTCTATGCGTTGCCGCACTTTTCATGAGACGTTTTCCTGTTGTGTTAACCTTTCACACCAGCTCCTGCATCTTAGGACAAGACAAGTAAGGCAAAAAGAAGACTGCCATGGGGACAGTTTGGATGTCACGAGAGGGGACAAACAGTACAGTAGCATGTGCATAATGAGGTTCAGTTCTTACGCTCTGCATATAAATACCCAGTTTTTCCATCAGGGAGTTGTAACATGTTGGGTATTAGAGGTGGAGGAGCTGGAAGAGTTTCTTCAGCTGTGAGAGCTGAATCTGGACAGGCTCTTTCAACCAGGTTTATAAAGCAAAAACCGATTGCTCCAGCCTTCTGTCAGTCTCAATCCGTCAGCCTACCACAGCCATTCTCAGGTCAAACCTCCAGGTCCGGCATTCGTTCCTCCTTAAGCTGAATGTCATTGTCAGACCCCGTGCCCACATCCGAGTCAAACAGCGAGTGGTCGGAGTCGGGGGAGTGGGAGTGGGTGTGCCTGGCTGAGTGGCTGCTGCCATCGCTGTCGTCCAGAGTGTCAGTCCTAGAGAAGAGGCCAAAGTCCAGCAGGCCAGTAGGGGAGCCGCCACCACCGCCACTGCTGCTCTCACTGTCTCCATCGTAATAAAGATCCTCCACTTCCACAAACCACTCGGGCCAGAATCTCCTCCGCATCCGCTCACAGAACATAGCCAGGTTGATCAGCTCCCCTGAAAGACAGACACAGGCAGCTTTTGAAACCGACAGAGAATGCAAGATGTTGCATTGCAATTACATTACTGCCATCTAGTGGCAGAAGGAGACAATAAAGCAGCGTTATTTACAGTGATCCTGCAATGACTTGGTGATAATTATTAGAAATCTTGTGCTTCGCTAATGTCTGAGTACTGAACAGATCCACTGACCTTTAATGAGTTGTTCGGGTCGTGTCCCAGGTAGAGTCCACATAGCCTGCGCCAGATGTCCAAACACTGTGGCATCTAGTGTCGACATCTTAGAGCCCATAAAGTATTTCTTATCACCTGCAGGACAGAGAAAAGACAGCAAGTAATTTTACATGTGTCAACAAAAGGACATTTTGAGTCATGCCAGCAGCTGGTGGACACTGTAACTACCACACAATCTAAAGAACGGGTGGACACTGTAACTACCACACAATCTAAAGAAATGGTGGACACTGTAACTACCACACAATCTAAAGAACTGGTGGACACTGTAACTACCACACAATCTAAAGAACTGGTGGACACTGTAACTACCACACAATCTAAAGAACGGGTGGACACTGTAACTACCACACAATCTAAAGAACTGGTGGACACTGTAACTACCACACAATCTAAAGAACTGGTGGACACTGTAACTACCACACAATCTAAAGAACGGGTGGACACTGTAACTACCACACAATCTAAAGAACTGGTGGACACTGTAACTACCACACAATCTAAAGAACGGGTGGACACTGTAACTACCACACAACCAGTTGAAATCTGATCGATCAGCTATCTGTGGATTACAACTACCACCAGCTCTATAAGAGGTTTGATGGTTCAATAAATTCACAAAACAATTTCAAAAGTTATGTAAAGCTGACAGTCTGGTGGTGGTGGTCTGATGAATAGTCAAAGTAACACAACCCCTAACACTGAAATCTCTACTTTATATAACATGTTTGTGACCTTAAATATCATTAACACTAAACCGATTATCTCCTCCTTGTCTGCCCCTTCATAATAAACTCATTTCACATTGAAGCTGGAAGAGCAGAAACAAAAGATTTCAGATTCATACGTCTGGCACTGGAGCCTGGAACATACCATTAAATGGGAAGGGAGTACTGATGCCTTCACTCCAGGAACAACTTTCCATTTTATAGCAAATAATAGTCCATCACAGTGGAACAAATAGATCGATGTCAATTACTTTTCTTGCAGCATCCGTCCGTTTGTTTCCATCTGAACACTTACACTGATATTGTGTCTCATGGCTGACATCCAGACCGTTCTCTCTTTTCTTTCATCTTTGCCTTATTCTTGATGAAGGGTAATGATGAGTTTAAACCTAACTACTCTGACACCACACATATGAATGGGTCTTTGGTGTGTTGTCTGAGAAGAGTAAATGATGTGTCTGAATTAATTCAAGGTGTAAGAGTCAAAAAATGCTGCCTCATATGCTTCATAAGTCCACATATAGATAATGAAATGATAACTGTGGTCTGGCAAGTTAAAACAGATGTCATTTCAACTGGGTTGTACAGAAGAGGATTGATGGTTTGACAGACTGGATAAACTGACTTTCTCTTTGGATTTTATGGGGGAAAAGAAAAATGTTTTGTTCCAGAAGCTTTGTCAAATTTGTTTCTGAATAAATCAGAGATTGTATTGTGTTTGATATCGTAAAAGAAAAGCTGTATAAATCTCTGTACTAATGGCCAGGGATTTGCAGTAACAAAATGTGTAATTTTATTATCCCAAATAAAAAAAACAATCCTGTAACTATTTTATCGGATTATCTAACAGAGTTCGGATAATCCCTTAGATTCATAGGTCCCTGTTGGTTGTTGTGATGAGAGATTTGTTTTGCTGTTTCTAGCTAATCACATTTTAATGGCAGAGGTTTGGAGAAGAGGCTGCTTATCCAACATGCACACACACACACACACACACATGGACGCCCCTCTTACCCAGCAGTGTAGCCAGAGTCCTCATGTCCTTCTCCATCAGGGTGTAGACCTCCTCCTTGGAGAAGCGTCCAATGCCATGGCCGTACATCTCTCTGCGCACCATGCTGCCATTCAGGTGGCTCAGCAGCCACTTTAGCGTGTCGCTCAGAGGGCCGCTCATAGAAAGAAGCTTCTGGGTTTCCTCCAAGTTGTCCACCCACTGACAGTAAGCTATCGTCCTGGGGAAAGAAATGAAGAAAATAATTGTGTGAGAGTGGGAATCAGTTTGACACCAATGTATTTCACATCATGGATCATTTAACCCACAGTCATTTTGTCTTTGCAGCTCAGGCTCTGAGATATTTTTTTGGATTGCCCCTCTCCAGCAACTCTCCATTTAACTTAAATTCTAATTTCTGGTAAAACAGAATGAGTTTGCACGATCAAACAAAGCTACATTTACACCGCAACTGAAACTATACTACACTATACTACACACACATCACTCTCAGCCAGTAGTGGGCTGTAACAACACCTTCATGCTTGTAGACGATGCTACACCCTCTAATAGCCTCACCAGTCAATCTAATTCAATCCGATTTTTATTAGTATAGCCTCAAATCACAACTAACATTCTAAACGAACTTTACAGAGTATCATGGAGAAAAAAACAGGTCCCACAGTAAACAAGCACTTGGCTACAGAGCAGACAAAGAAATCCCATTTAACAGGAAGTAAAGTCAGACAGAACGGGTCTCAGGGTGAGTGGCCGACAGGTTGGGTTGGAGGGAGAAAAAAAAGAGGGGGAGAGAGACTGGAAGGAGGAGTCATAGCGTAACTGACTTTCACATATAGACTACATACTGTATACGTGACCAAGCTTAGCAAACTTTGACTGACCGCTGTCCATGGTTCTGGGGGGTTTCTTTTTATATTTTGTGATGCTATGTATCTATTTAACAAATGATAATAATAGTAATAGTAATAATGATCATTATAATGTTATTGTCATTATTACCAAAAGCTATTTATTACGTTAACAAACATTTCTTCGTATCATATCGATTCAGAATGTGACGAAAAGGAAGCAACCTCATGGTGATTCTATCTATGCAGTGTTGTATAGTAGTGTCAACAATGAGTAATAGAGGGTTAAACTCCTACGTCGTGCTTCCAACAAAACTTTATATCTTGACAATCAACCTCATCCTGATCAAAAAGAGTGCACCTCCACTTCCCTCTCACTGCCCATCCATCACCTGCACTGCTCTCAACACGCTGCCAGGACACAACATCATATATTCAACCCCCTCAAACTGTCAGCTTGTTGTGATGTACTCAAGTCGGTTATTGGTGCCTCCTCTCACACAGGAATAGGTTGGAGGACAAAAGATGACTGTGCAAACATCTTAGAACTTCCATTACAGAATTGGATTAAAAACTGGAGAACAAAAACATCCACTTGTTGCAGCGCAGCACAATCTCTCTGCAGAGAGATGCAGATTCCCTGTTGTTTGTGTTTAAAAGGTTCTAAAGGGAAACCTGGGCAGCTGCAGGACTCAGCAGGAGGCATCCTGACGTCAAGTAGAGATTTGTCTCACAGTGGGGAACAGACAGAGCCGGTATTTATGTGCAAATGAGACCCAAAGCCTTTACAATCCCTCTTTAACTCTGGTCTAATTAATCAACATGTCCATCGTTGTAACATTAACACATTTAATAAAGGAAATCAAGAAAGAACAGTTGTTCTACCTGGATTCACCTAATTTATAAAAATAATGAAACAGTAACTATCCCTGCTATTCAGCTCATTCTGTGTTTTTTTTTGCTCTGTTGCAGCCAAGCTGTTTGTGTGTGCAGACACTAACAAGATTAAGCTGCTACATCCGTACACACTTGCACTTTGTCACACCACCCCGATGGAAACAGGCTGAGCTTCCCCATCTGCTTGTCTGAAAGCCTTGAAGCCTCATGTCATATTTCTGCTGGTGATGACCAACCCCTGAGCTGTGTTTCGACTGTAAAGACTTCTATTCCTCCAGTCTACTGTCTTTAGGATCACTCATTATGACTGGTCACTCAATAAAAATTCAATTGAAGCATCTGGCCTCGATTACGTCAAGGGGTGGTGACTGTCCAGTGGCCACTCACTACTTCCTGTTGCATTATCTGATATCCCAAGAGGATATAATGTCCTTTGTTTCCAGATCTGGAGGAAAAACACATGAGCCTGACAGAGCAGGGAGCTACAGCGGAAAGGGTTTCATTTTTCATTGAGCCACATTCTACACTGCAAGATGTGTAATGGAGTCAAACTGGTGGACAGTCAGTGTTTAAACTGTTTAGCTTTTCACAGGGCAACACTGTGTTTCCTGAGAGAAAATCATGATAATAAGATGTCACTGTGGGCTTTACAGAAACAAAAATAATTTTTTTAACCTCACTTCATCAGCAAAATTAGCTGCATATTCTCATGACTTATCTTAGCCCTCAATATAAAGAGAAAAAAATGATTATATTAGCATCATAGTGTGTGATTATGATATAAAAATGCAGAAGAAGTTTCAAATAATAATATGAATAATCAGTTTACAGAACAATTAACACTGTGTCCAGTATGTGGCTTTTCTTCTGGGTGAAATATAATAATTAAAATGCTGGGTAAGAGAAATTGATTTCCATGGTCAGAGTCACCAGCTCGACCCGCCCTCATTCCTATTGTCTAGTAACAGAGCTGAAATTGTGTACCCATAACTGTTTATAACAGTATATATTATTAGTATATATTATTGTCTGTGTACAGTTAGCTGCTAAGTTGAGTTGAAAGCTTGATACACAAACTCTGTAAGTCTCGTCACCTTCCGGCTCCATTACATCTTTGAAAGACGGTTTGTCACTAAAGCCCAATGAATCCTGGGATAGGTTAGGGCCACAAAGGATACGCCTTCCTATCGGGAATGAAAGTATAACGTATTTATTTGCCTTATTTGGAGGAGCCTTCAAAATGGGACAGTCTAGATGTGCTGCTGTGACAACATATGTCTTCAAATACAGCTTTCGAATGAAGGCAGACAGTATTTATGGAATCTCCAGCTTCACCTCACATGGTTCAGTGGTCATACAGACATCTTTCTTTTCTTCATTGCATTCTTTAAGGAAAAGTAATTGCTCTTCAACATCTATAAGCTCTGACTCCAACATGAAGTAAACAGAGACGGCAGAGAATTTGTTCGGCTCAAAGCAGTGTAGGCCCCGTGCGTAGGCTGTGTGCATTCACCCACGGCGTAGCTTAGACGCAGAACCATGAATCAGCCTTAATACTTCTCTCCTGGTCCTCCATTATAATCAACATCTCCTCAATTGCAATTGCTGTTTAGTGCTGCTTTAATATATGTTATCGCTAATATACATGATAAGAAACTGCTTGGAAAGAAGTGGTGGATAAAACATAAAGCACATTTGCCTCAGCTGGCAGTTCCTGTTATCCTGTTTTTAAACAGAAGTATGATCTCACCATATCTCAGTAATGCTGTTAGCCTGTGTTCACCACTGCCCTTCCTTAACATAAATAATTCAATCAATAGGTCTAAACATGGCGCAGGGGGGGGGGCAGAGAGGAGAGCTGGGAGGTGACACAAGCAGACAAGAGGCAGGAGGAGGAGATGTGGGTTAAATACATGACCTATACTGCTTTAGAGAAATGTTATGGGGTTCCTATTTACAACACATGAATGGTTCAATCTCACATCTATTATTTTTTCAAAAACTACATTTCTTGATCTGAGAAACAGTGAGATGAATGTATAGTGGCAGCCAAAGAACAAAACAGCCCCTTGAAGGAGTCTGAAGTCATTTCCTACATGCGGTGAGACAAGAGCTTCTGTCTGGGTTTCAATACTTTATATAGACCAATTTAAAAACGCCTACAACAGGCAGGGTGCACTGCAAGAATAATCTTAAAACAAGTTTGTGAACTAATGATCGAGCAAGAAAAAAAAACACAGACGCTCCAAAGGGTTAAATCCTTTAAATGTTATAAATGTGATGACTTTTTAATTAAAAATGTGTCCTGATATTTTTAAAACGTGGAAAATAGGCCACATCACACCAAGAGAGTTGGATCTGTGTATACGTGTGTATATGTGTATGTGTGTAAGGGGTGCAGGGAGTCAAGATGGATGAAGCTTTTAGGTAATGGAAAACACTGAACATCTTTGGGTGTGGGAGGAGTGATAAACAATTTCCTAGCAGCACCCAAAGGTACTGGAGTGAGTCACTGCAGCAGAACAAGGCTGATGGTACAGAGAGAGTCAGTCTGTGCTGGAAGGCTGCATAAATAACACTTTAATGATACCAGAACATCAAGACTCAACTTCTTTTTAAGCTTTTAACAATGTGATTCAATTGATCTTCCACTAGATTGGCTCCTGCTAGGGTTTAACATTGAACTTACAATATTCATCCATCTACTTATTCCAGAAATCTCTGTCTATCTGTATCCGGAACATATACCTTGAGAACTGTTCATGTTATCAGCTTCACACACATGTTCTTTGGGGCCAGCACGACTAAAGGGCCTCATCAAAATAAGGGGTTTTGTCGATCACGATAACGGTTCACAACAATGGCCACGTTTAGACGACCGCAACAACAACTCATTCTTCAATTTCTAGCTTTGAATAAACAAGTGAACAGCTCTTTGTGCCTCAGTGGTGGCACTGCTTCAGGTCACTGCGGCCGATCTCTTCCTGAGACCTCAAGTACTGTAGATGACAGTAACCGCCACCGTATGCCAAGCAAACAGCACATTCTAAACAGGTATGTTTTCAACGAGCAATAGCTTAAATATAAATATGTAAATATAAGTGTACTAGAGTCAGTAAATGTATAATTTGAGCCCTTAAGCCCAACTATGGCATAAAATGACAGAAAATCACTGTATTCTGCCCAATTAACAGTCGTTTAATAATCATATTATGATAACATGCTAATGATTTTTTATTTAAATCACTGGAGACTGAAACAAGGCTGCTGCAACAACGCTTCTTTCCCTCTGTTTGTGAGTCACTTACCAGTAGAGGTGCTCCTCAACCATCTTGGTGATGGCTCGTGACACGGCTCTCTCCTGCGGGGTGAGGTTCCTGTTGAGGTTGACGCCCAGCTTCTCCTCCAGGAAGTCCACGATAAACTCTGACCCTGACGCCTGCTTGTGGTTGTACTCGATCCAGGGCATCTTACCCTGCGGCGACAGCCTCCCATCAAAGTAGTTCTGCAGGGGGAAGAAAAAGAATGAAATCTGTATGATTTCTGGACAAAATAGAGGCTGAGCATGTTAGTGTAGTCAGATGTGCCCAGATTCAGATTTTCCTGTCATTTTTTTAATGATTTATTTCAGAGGTTTTCGACCCAGATGTAAGGATCCCCCCATATTGCAGTCACCATTGCAGGAAACCAGCTGGTGTAATATCTTTTTTTGGCTCTAGTGTCGGCTGTGGCTCAGGAGGTGAAGCAGAGGATTGGTGGTTCGATCCCTTGCTCCTGAAGTCG
Organism: Paralichthys olivaceus; assembly: GCF_024713975.1. NCBI lineage: Eukaryota > Metazoa > Chordata > Actinopteri > Pleuronectiformes > Paralichthyidae > Paralichthys > Paralichthys olivaceus. The sequence goes on along the minus strand of NC_091105.1, from coordinate 22,577,754 downwards.
GCATGCCGAAGTGCCCTTGGGTAGGACATTGAGGTCAAAAATCTGTGCCCATGAATGGTGTGTGTGTGCCCTGTGTATAGAACTGTTTGAGTGATCAATAAGATGAGAAAAGTACCATATAAATACAATCTATTTACCAATATAAAGCACTCTGTCCACACTGAAAACTAGTTTTCACATGAAAGCAGCGTTTAAAGTTACTAACCCTAACCCAGCTTACTCCTCACATGCCCACTGTTGCTTTGTGTAATGAGTGTAAACCAGGAACAACAACATATAAACTGGTTCCTTAATGTTTGATTAGCACTGCTAGGTCCAAATACACGTTTGTAGCTAAATTCAGCATCACTGCACCACATTATCAGCATTCACAGGAAGCTGCCTCGCCCAGTATTACCGTGACTTTATCGCCACTTACTGAAATGAAGGTCGTGTAGATGGAGATATTTTTATAAATGGAGGGGAAAGCATCTGTTGAAAAAATATTTGCAATGGCGTCAATGAGGCCTAGGAACACTGAGATGACCTTGATGATGTCACCAGGGTCACCTCAACCTGGGATTGGACCAACTGACAGATTTAATACAGAAAGCTTATTTAAGTAAGTGAAGGTCAGAGTGTGAAGAGCAGTGTTGAACAAAAGATGCTATTGATTTTCATTGTGGGAAGTGTAGGATCCAGTGTTTAAGAAGTATTACTGTGATGGCCTATGTTATCCATATATAATCTATATACAAGTTCCATGATAACTCTACAACATTACATATTACTAAAATCAATCTAAATGAATGTTGTTTCTCTGTGTATTTGGGATCATGTCACATTACGTTAACTGAATCTTTGCTGTCAGGTAGCTGTTCTCTAGACTCACTCAGATCTTTGTTACATCAAGAAAGATCTTTTTCACCTTAAAAGACTTTGTCTGTGAGACTTGCCTTGACTTTACCTTCACTAGGTTTTCTAGATATCTTTTATACCATTCATTTATTAAAGACATCTCTCGTATCAATTTCTTTAACAGTTCGTTTTTTTCTCAATTCTTTCTAACTGTATACTTTTCTCTCTTCAGGCTCTTAAAAAGTAACGAAATGAAACAAGTTACGATGGAAACAATGATTCTTGATTGAAGAGTCACACATGGACATTTAAATGGGTCATTGGTCAAAAAGGTTAGGACTTAATGTTGAATAAATGTTTCAACCATGTTTGCTGTGAACATGTCAAGTATTAACTACAGCGAACTTCTTTGCAGACGTTTGACTGAAGAGCCAACTGCATACAACAAATTACAGATAGTCAAAGGACGACATCATGGTCAGAAACACTACATCAGTGATTATTCAAGAGCCCTGCACTCTCTGTAGCTTTGCGGCTGTGTTTCACCTGGTAGGGCAGATCCACCATACGCAGGTACGTCTCTATTTTGAGGCAGAAGGGTGAGAGGCTGGGCACGCCATTCTTTGGCCTGGAGAACTGATGAAGGATGATGGCATCTTTAGAGTCCAGCTCCTGCTCCTTCCTACACAGAGAGCACAGGTGGAGAACACAAACATCTTGAGAGTGTAGTTTGGACAAGTTCATTTTTATTCGGACATACATTCCCACATCATTTCACGGTGACTCGAGTAGAAGACAAGTAAGCAGGTTTTGTATGTTATGAGTTTTCCAACATTTACTGGCACATTTCATTTTAAAATCTATACTTGACCTTGTAAAACTAACATGTCATTTACCGACTGTTCCAACCAACAAAAAACACCATATAAAATACATTAACATTTGATTTTTAAGGAATTTCTCAATTGCCATAGAAAACAAAACTATTTCTGACACACTCATTCAAGGTTTCAAATGAGTGGCTAAAATTCTGCTTATAATTAATTATTTTGGCCCAGATTCGGCCTACATCCCACATCCGGCCCACATACCGCATGGAATGATTACACTTGGTCCGCTCCTGTTTGCCAGATCTGGGCAGTAGCAATACCGCATGTAAAACTAAAGTTGCCCTAGGTGGCCCAGATTTGTTCTATGCTATGTGAGCCATATTCACTATTTACCACATGGGCCACTTAAGGTTCACATCCAGGATACACCTTAGACCATTGCATGTTGCTGAAAGAAAGGTCACATTTGTTTTTGGATATCTGGGCCACATTTTCTATTTAACAAGTGGGCAACTTTAGGCTTGCATCCTTTTTGTCCAGGCCGCAGAAGACCCACGCAAACTCCACACAGAAAGACCCCAGGAGAACCGATATTCAAACTCCGTCTCTGTGAGGCTGCAGTGCGAACCACCGCACCACCTTCAACACTGCAGTGGTGTCCTTACATGACAATCTTTACTTTTGGTGTGTGTCCGAGAGCGACTGGTGTTACTACTCGTTTTCTGGGTCGGTCAGTGCGTCCAAACAGAGAGCAGGAGTTTCAGGCTCTAACAAACCTTCCGGCGAGGAACAGGTCACACCTCTACTTTATTACAGCACGATGACTCAGCACTGATGGCCCTCTGTCCCTGAGCTGTGCTTGTTCTGAACACTCGACAACAATCCACCAACCCACACATCAGTAGTCTTGTACTGACCAACTCTGGAACACTATCTATCTACACTTTCCTAAGTTTATCTGTGTTTGTGTTCACTTTCTATATGCTGCCCATAGGCAACATCATCAGAAAGCACCAAGTGCACTTCCATTGTTACACAGATGAAACCCAGCGGTTCATATCTATGAAGCCTGATAAATGACAGTTCAACTTCAGGAATGTTTCAAGAATATCAAGGCCTGTATGACACAGAACTTTTTACTTAAGTTCTGACCAAATTGAAGTCATGTTCCTCAGAGAACCACTTTCTGACCACATAGTCACCTTGGATGGTGTCCGTTTGGCCTCCAGATCCACCGTGAGGAACCTTGGAGTTATGTTCGACCACGACATGTCATTTCACCAACATACAAAACAATATTGTGAAAATTAGAAACATCCTGTCTCAGAAGGATGCTGAGAAACTAGTCCACGCATTTGTTACCTCTACACTAGATTACTGTAACTCTTTATTATCAGGATGTACCAGGAAGTATGTGAAAAGTCTCTAGTTGGTCCAGAATGCTGCAGCACGAGTGCTGACAGGAACTAGAAGGAGAGATCATATTACTCCTGTCTTAGCTTCTCTACATTGGCTCCCTGTAAAATTCAGAATAGAATTCAAGATCCTGCTCCAAAACACAGGCTCTCTAGTGGTTCCAAGAATCTGTAAGAGTAGAACAGGAGGTAGAGCATTCAGCTACCAGGCTCCTCTCCTGTGAAACCAGCTCCCACTCTGGGTTCAGGAGGCAGACACCATCTCAGCATTTAAAGTTAAACTTAAAACGTCTTTTTGATAAAGCCTATAGTTAGTTCTGGATCAGGTGAGTCCTGAACCATCCCTTAGTTATGCTGCTATAGGTCCAGACTGCTGGGGGAACTCCCATCTTGTTTTCATTAGTTCATTAACAGAGCTGTCAGAGTTGAAACCTGATGGTGCGAATCTGTTCCTGGTCTCTCCCTTCCCCTCCCTCCTATCTCTCTCTCTTCTCTTCTCTCTTTTCCACCCATCTCTCCTCTCTTCCCCATTTTTCTCTGCTCATCCCAACCGGCCACAATGAGTCTGGTTCTAGAGGTTTCTTCCAGTTAATGAGAGAGTTTTTCTCTCCACAGGCGCTGAAGTGCTGCTCACTGTGGGAACTGTTGGGTTTCTCTATAGTGTTTAAGGTCTTGACATTTAATTTAATTGAAGTGTACGTTTAGGGAATTGAAACCACCCCAATGTATCATACAGTATTAACAACTAGAGGGGCACTAGGTAGAGCACATACCGTGGCCCCATGGTCCCTTTATAAAACCACATTGAAATGAATTAGATCTGGAGTTTTATTCAGAGCTGCACCAAATTGCACACACTCATAAATATCATTCCCCTCAACAAGCCGGATTTTTCTCATCAATATCCATGATCCATCCGAATCTCACAAGTTTAAAAAAGTAGTAAAAGAAATTCTGGATCAACCCTTTTGGTCAGATTCGCACTTTCTGTATAACTGTGCCCACTGAGCTGAGTGGGATGAAGAACTTCTGTTAGAATTCCAATGATTGAATGAGTCATCACACTTCTCCTAAGCCAACACACTGCTGGACACTGTATCTACAGTCTCACTGTATCCACCTGCTGTCGCAACACAAACAGAAGATTCTACTGTGGTTGTTTGCTTTGTGTCCACTGGCCTCGGCCATGGAGGTTATGTTTCCATCTGCTTTTGTTTGTTTGTCAGCAGGATTATAATTAAACTACTCAACCGGTGAGGATCAGGATCAAGAGACAGATCCAGAAATTTCATTTATTTCCTGTTTTCATTTATTTAACATTGTGAATAATGAATGGATACAAAATACAGATTTAGTGAATTCAAACGTGGTTTCATGAGAGGGCTGTTGGCTGAGGTTTCCACTGAGTGTGGTTCTAGCTAAAACTGTGTTGTAAAATAATAAAAAAAACAACCAAAGAAGTATCTTCTCTACTGGGATTTGCAACAAGCTTTTCTCAGGGATGACCTGAGTTCTAAAAACATACTTGATTGACTTTTCCTAATTTCATCAGACTTTCTTAGAGACATGATTTTGAACTGATGACATGAAGCAGTGACATGTTTGGCTGTGGATGAATTGTTTGTGAATATGTTTTTGGGGAGCAGCAGGATTATACTGTAATTGTGATCATGTTACATATATAAAAATGTCTTAAATTATTAAGAACAAAGATTTGTGGACTGCATTTCCTCACCTGCATCACATGTGCAATCTGAATTTGTGGCACAGACATAATGGAGGGATTAATACAAAATGTTTCACTACGTTTTCATGATGAGAGTACATCAGTGTAAAACCTTCTGTTGGTGATTAACATGGCTGAGATCCGATGATCACAGCATGATCACTCACATAACTGTACCACTCAACAAACTATTGTGACCCCTGTGGATGAATGCATTGTCATCCTGTTTTCCCACTTATTCTTCAGGTTTTTCCTTTACCCTCAAATATACAGCCTGTATTATAAAAATTGTATTTTTCCAAATACAGTAGTAGGGTCTGTGTGAGCCTGTGTAAATAAAGCAAACGCCAACAAACATTCTTTAGTAGACTGGCTGTTTTGTTTTTTGTTTACAGTGCTTTTAGTTGATTATCTCATAATGGGTGGCTGTGGCTCAGGAGAAAGAGAGGGTCGTCCACAAACCAGAGAGTCGGTAATTCAATCCCAGTCTGCATGCTGAAGTGTCCCCGGGCAAGATAGAATGGCAAATGGTTTGTATCTATATAGAGCTTTTCTAGTCTTGACCACCACTCAAAGTGCTTTACAGTACAGTTTATTGCTATTCAACCATTCAAACACAGTGCATATATTGGCAGCACTTTTTTTCTATGAGGGGCCATTCGGGGTTCATTATCCTGCCCAAGGACACTTCAGCATGCAGATGAGGAAGACTGGGGATTGAACCGTCGACCTTCTGCTTGGAAGACGACCACTCTCAGCCACAGCTGAAGATACTGAACCCAAATCTGCCCTTCACAACTGTGCAAACAGTGTATGAATGTTGTGATAGAAGGAGTGCAGCGTGTGAATGTGTATGGGTGGACGTGGCTTGTACTGTAAAGCACTTTGAGAGGTCGATAAGGCTGGAAAAGTGCTATATAAATACATTTAATGCATTAGAGTGATTTTACCTTCATATTCTCTGTAACCTCCATATTCCTCAGTGCTACTGCAACTACACCACACACCGTACAAAGTGTACAAAATGAGATGCTGTCACATGGAGCAGCTTCAGGTCGCTGTAGTCACGTGATGCTGAAACCAAAAACAAATACTGTGGCTGCTCTCCCCTCTGTGCCTCTGTCCACTTCAGTGTGGTGCTGAAACCCCCCCCCCCCCACCTCCCCGGAGGCCCTCTTATTCAATGAACCCTGTAAACATGGAGAATTTCTCCGAGAAGAAAGCAGCAGAGCGCTAGTGTGGCAGAAGCTGCAGTGCCAACAACACATCACATGGCATGAGCAGATGATGCCGGCAGGCTGCGGGCACGGGCTTCAGTCTCCTGCACGTGATCCAGACAGCTGCAGCAGCAGCGGCAGCAGCGGCACGGAATAGGAGGTTACTCAGATTATGACGGGGGGAGGGGGAGTGAAAGCAGGAACTACCAGGCCACTGTGACAGGATGTACTTAGCACTCTCCTGCAATGACCGGCCCTGCCCAAAATAATCCCCAGCCCTGCTCTGACAGACGCGCTAACAATGGTCCTGCCAACCACGTTTCCATCGCAGGGTCTGATCACGTCCCACTCATCTGCTGTGTTTGGTGTTGCTTCCCCACGCAGCAGTTGTGCGCACAGTTCATTAAAGGTCGGTCTGACTCAGAGCGCTGCGTTTTTACGCGCTCAGGTGCGCACGGAGCTGTGGCACATGAGCTGACGCGTGACTTCTTTATTTATTTGTTCCTCTCCTCCTCCTCGTCCTTGGAAGGAGGAAAACAGGGAGTGAGACCACAGCAACCACCGCGAGATCTGTGGAGGAGTGACACCCCATACGGTCGCACCTCTGTACCCAATGGCAGCTCATCCCCGCCGGGCAGTGTCCGCAGGTGAGATTAGTGCTGCATTAAAGACAAGGAGCTGACACAGACGCCTACCTGATGGCGAGCAGCTCGTGCAGTAGGTAGGCAGCAGCGGCCAGCAGGGCCCCCCCGGTGATGTACAGGGTCTTCTTCCACCAGGAGTCCGAGCCCAGCACCGACATGATGCCTCCGTAGTCCTGCAGAGGGAAGGCAATGATATAGCCATACAAAGAGTGCTGCTGCTCGGAGGCGCACAGCCCGAGGGGCAGGCTGTGGTTCCGCCCGAGTTCGACCACACACGGCCGGGAGGAGGCGAAGCCAGCAGCCCAGTACATCCTCCACTCCCTCGGTTACAGCCGCCCCGCGTCCTCCCTGCTGCGCTCCCCGATAGGCTTCATCCAATCGCCCGGCGGGGTGTCTACGGCATGGCGGCTACTGCTCCTCCAGAGAGCCGGCAGGGGCGAACATGGAGACAGCCACCGTCTCCACAGCGATGCTCGGCGCCCGCTTCGCTTTCCTTTGCGGGTTTTGGAGAGTGACGTCAAGACAGTCAGAAACACGACAACCTAACATCCGGTCTCGCATTTCAAAATAAATGTTCCTGTTGAACCTGTTTTGTGTTGGTTTTTGTGGAGTTACAACAACAACAACAATAATAATAGAGTTAGTAGCTCCCTAATGTAACTGCATGGGGCCAGACCGTGCTGAGCTTTAAAAGTTATTTAAAGAATCCCAATATAAATAGTAAATTTAACAGCAGCCAATGAAGGGAGAAAAGAATTGGAGAGATATGGGCCTTGTGTCTGGTGTTTGAACAAGAATTAACAAGATTTGTTCACATGGGCTTAAAGGTTTAGCTGTGAGTTAATGTGATACTGAGTTTCCTGGCTGTTGATGTGATATTGTTTGCCAGTGCACCAATGGTGAGGGCCAACAGACTGAATTACTTAGTCTTTTCTTAATTTAGCTGCAGAAGGTTACTAAACATCCATTTCTCAACAGCCATGACAAACATTATTCACATTTTTACAACCTTCCACTGTTGAACTAGTGAGACTGTTTAAAACGAATATAAACTTCTGAAGCTTGGACTGCGTGACCCTACAGTTACAAATTCATTCTGTAAACGGTGGAGTGTTAACTTTTGTTATTAGGACAGCAACTGGATATTATTTAAATTGTCACCCATCATAATTTATCTGAGTCTAGTGACAAAACAATATTTTAAAACTCAGTTTATGATCATTAAACGTATAACAGCAGATCATCACATTCAAAGGATGAAAATAAGTACAATAAATGAATGTTTTGTCTTAGTAGTTATCAGTTAATATTCAAACAGTTGAGTGATTAAGTCCCTGATAGATATTTCAGCTCTACATGTTAATCGTGTTCAAAGTGGGTGTTGCTGCTGTCTCTGCTCACAGAGTTGCCTTTGGTTAAGACATTAGATGCTAATTACTGATTATAACATGTTCAAATAAGCATTTTCACATAATTTGGGATTAAAAATGTGTCACATCCAATATTGTTATACTTGAGCAACAAATATATATTGTGGAAAATCATAAACTGCAATTTGAAAAATATGATGAAAGTTCTACAAAGAGAAAGTGAGTGGACCTCGAGTTGAGTTACTTGTTCTATTTTTACATATACTGTAATACATTTGCTTAATGGGAGCTGGGACTATGGATATAATCAATCCAATGAAATGAGTTCAGTGCTTTTATTTTTAAGACAAACTTGGACAACTTCCGATATCGTTGTATTGACATCTGGCATCTTGATGCGACCGGCCTATTGTCTCCTCCAGAATAAATCACCCCGCCCTGACGAGCCCCCCTCACATCCCGGTGAAACACTCAGATTGTTGGTCAACACAAGGTGACGACACTCACCCTCTCATCCTTATATCACATAATGTGATCTGTGGACTGTTTTCTTCTCCTGATTTATTGAGTCGTTACAGACACAATTAACTAATTACACAAATAAATATATCTCGTTATTGATACTTGTAAATATCACATTTCAACTCATAGACATTTGCTCAACTGAAAAATAAGTAAGTTAATAAAGAAAGTCTTATTTTTGTTACTCTTGATATTCACTTAAGGAGCTTAATAAATTACTATTTGTTAATATTTCTTTTTTCAACTCAACACAATGTGCTTGAACAAGGGACAATATTCAAATATATCATGTTATATGTATTTGTTTGTTCATAACTATAGAGCTGACAGTAAATAAGGAATCAATTACATTGCACATTACTGGATCAGGAACTGTGCATAGATGTTGGACATATGATTTGCCCCTCCGTGTAAATTGTGGCCCCTTTATGCCCCCATTCAGATAAATCCTAGGTCCACCCCTGTGTTGTATGAGTAAACTGCTTTAATAACAACACAACTAACAAGAACATATGTAATAAATAGTATATATAGTATATATAACAACATGGATGCAGGAGACAGAGCAGTCTACTTACTCTGGAGCCTCTGAAGTACGAGAGGACGCTCATGGTGCCGAGGTGAAGCAGCAGGTGTCCTGGTCCCGACAGGTGCAGAGTGAAGCATGCCGGGAGGCGGCCGAGCAGACGCCTCAGAGCCAAAGAAGATTTGGTGGAGATCCGACATGTGGAGCTCACACCTCCGCCTCCCGCCGGGTGCAGTCTGCCCGGGTCCCGCGACAGAGCTCGGCTTAATCCAAACACGACGAACCACAGAGACGTGCACGACACGCGTGTGCGTCCAAGTCGCCTCTGCAACCATGGCTACTGCAAGTTAGACGCCCCCCCCCCCCCCCCGCGGCTTCCGGGAGCAGCAGCGGTGTTTATTGTTGTAGACAGATGAAGTAACGTGGGAATAACAGTGTACTGCAGATACTGTTTACTGTGTATGTGTATTTCCCTTTATTACACATAACAAATACACTTCCTCATCAGTATCATACAGAGCAAACCTACGAGGATCTGTATTCATCAGATTGTAGGACATCATGCCAGCACCACTTCCTCTCTGCCATGGGCACGATTTGGATTATGTAATACTTCCGCATGAGATCCTTTATAATCCCAGAGGAAGTGACCGGCCCCTCTCGCGTGTGGACGCCACTTACATAGGCTTTAGCTTCTAAAAATGGTTTTCAGTGACATGACATGTTGCTGTTTGACAAATCAGAGTCCTCACAGTTGTACTTTCACTCCTCAAAGACAATTTTAATAGATATCACAAAATATTCAACACAAAGTACAGATCTGATTCAGCACAGTGTGCACTGATAAATAAAGGGTCAGTGTGAACTTCCGAGATTCTCCGGTTGCGCGGCTGCACCGCTCTGCTGTTGGAGGATGCACCCTCATCACACGCTAGTAAAACAATCGCTGCCCCTCTGGATTATAGTAAAGTAAAGGCTGAATGAAAACTGATAGCATGATGCAGTCTGAGTGCAAATCAGCAACTGCATCTCCAATTCTATCTAATGGCTGTTTGTCCATTTCCTTTAATAACTTCACATCACAGCCTCTGGTCTCCGGGAAGTTACTGCTCCACACGTGTGAACTTATTTGTCTATTTTGTTTCTGACTGGTTCCTCAGTGTTGGCTCAGCTGTGTGTAGCAGCGCCGTGGTGCTCTGGGTGGGGGCCGCTCTCCTCAGCTCGGCCCGGCTGGGGATCGTCACTCAGTTTGACAGCGTGGAGGGCGTAGTTGATGGCCGTGCTGTTTGTCCAGCTCCAGGCTCCTGATACTGGGTTGTACAGCATCCCTTGCACAGACTGCACCGAGAAACCGTCTGATGAAGGATGAGGAGAGTGGAGTGGTTAAGGGGGCGGATACAGGAAATCACCATAGCAACACAACGGACAAACATTTCCTTCTTTTTAGATCTTTAACAGAATATTGGAAACTCGTGTAATAGCAACATAAATGCTGATTTCAGTAGCTGGTTTTCACAAAATTTCAGCCACTGAAGTTTTTTGAAAATTATGTGAAGGATTAACATTACAATTTCAGTCTATAATTAAGAATTCTGACTGTATGTTGACTGTATGTTGTTTATATAATAAGTATAATATACAATTCAATTTTGCTTTAACGAAGTCAAATCCAGAGATAGGACCAGATATGAAGGGATTCCCCCATCCATGATGAAATTCTCTTCTGGTAATAAATGAATTCCTAGTTTCACCAGAGGGTGTGACAGGACCACTACAAAAAGTGTATTAACAAAAAAAAATGTGTTTTAACATTTAACAGCCATGTGATAGAGAGATAGATAGATACTTTATTGATCCAGAAGGAAACTCAAGCATCCAGTGGCAGGAACATTGAACATACATTAGACTTGACTTACCCATTAGAGTTAACTTATAACACAGTAACCATACGTGGAAATTGGTCTGAGATGAATGTAAATTTGATGTAGTGATGAGGACTTACTGGACTCCAGGAGGCGCTCCAGATCCTCTGGGCTGATGAACTTCTCCCAGTCATGCGTCCCGCTGGGAACGATGCGCAGCAGCTGCTCGGCTACAACAATACCCAGAGCGTACGACAGGTTGGTTTTATTAATAGTAGTGATGAAGAGGGAGCCTCCTGGCTGCACACACACAAAACAACAGTGTTAGTTCATCAAGAGAGAGAGAGACTTGCAGTTTTATGTTTTGTTTAAACTGCGTCACTGCTGCAGACAGAACATCCCTGTAGGTTTGTTCTACACATGTGAGGTGCATTGCTACCGGAGGGTATTTATAGAGTAGATTTAGAGCTTTTAGTGGACAGAGTCCAGTGCAAGAGCCTGGGAGGTAACAGAGTTCAACCCTGGTCAAAAGGGGAGGGAGAGGGAGAGTGGACTGGGGGAGAAAGTGGAAGGGATGGAAAATAAAAGAATCAGAGTGCAGCTCCTTTTTCTACAGAATGAATCCATACAATGCATGAGTTCATACTAAAGCCTCCTCGCTGAAGTGTCCTGAAGCAAGTTACATTGTACAGTAGTTTTATTTAAAAAGTAGAAGTGGGCAGTATGGGCCAGACAGAAAGAGCGAAGTCCAGTGTTTCCTAATCCAAGTGCAGAGGCATTAAGTGAAGATTAGGCTGCTTTTTTCCCTCTTAACACTCTGGCCCACTGACTGAGCAGATTACTATCATTTAGACTCAGTACTGATGCTCAGCTTTTCATCAAAACTCGTCATGATTCATTACAAAGCACATTTTTTAAAATTCTGTATATGTACCTTAGCATACGTTCAGGTGAACAGACACACGCTGTACAGATGCAGAAATATCTGACCTGAGCTAACAGCTGGGAGGAGAATCTCACACTCACACACACACACGGGACACACCTTCAGCACGTGGCTGCAGCAGAAGGCAAATGTTTCCAGGTCGGCCAGATGTTCCACGACCTCTGACGCCACAACAGCATCAAACTGACCCGCTCCCTGCTCCTCCTCCCCTTCCGTCATGAGCTCCTCAAGGGTGCAGGCCTGATAGGAGACCGCATCACGGACGTCCGGGTCGTAGGACGCATGCAGCTGAGCGGTGTAGATGCTGTCCTCTACCGGATCTACACCCACCACAGTTGCCCCCAGGCGACCCAGAGGCTGGGGAGGAGGAGGGAATGAGGAAAGTCACAACAGGGATTGTTCTACATCAAAATGTTTTAAAAGGCCACACAAGAACATCAAATTAGTTAGAAACATTATTGTCTATGTGTGCAAAATCTGCCATTGGCTTCACCACACTGCCTTAAAAATAAATGAAAGAAAAAAGGGAGAGAGCTAGAGGGTGAACTCCTGGGTACAGTTAGCATTCAGCACATTGTATAAAAGACAACACACACATTGTGGTGTCTCCACTTTATCTGTAAGATCTCCATCATGGTAAAAACTCACAAAGAGTATAATTCTTGATCTTGATACAACTCAGGCATGTTTAGAGGACTGGTATTTATGAGTGTGTGCAATTTAGTTTGGATCCAAATAAAAATCCAAATCTAGAGAATTTAAATGTGCTTTCATGAGGCCTTGGCGTGTGTATACACTCTAATAAATGACATTCTTCCACTCGATTGCATGCATGACGTCTCCGCAGTTTAACCAGCTGTATGAATGAATAATGAACACTGCAAATTCAATCAGGTTAGAGATTCTTCCACAGTTGTTTAGGGTGCACTCAATAAATCCGAATCCATTTAACTTCCTGCGGTGTGACTTCCTTAAAACAGATCATTTTTGTGAAGTTAAGCTGCCTGATACTTCACACTGCAGAGACATGTCTACAGATGTAATCATCATTTACGGAATATTTTTACTTTGTCATCTATTATCCCCAAATTTGAGAGCACACAAATAAACATGTAACTGTGAAAGTTAATTCATGACACAGTCGATGAAGGATCAACCCAACTCCACAGATTTTAATTTAACTGCACGTTGGAATAAACAAGTGGCTGAACGTGACCTACAGTGCCCTCTTCTGGACATTAGGTACAAACACATCCCTGTGTGGAGAGCTGCGGTTGCTCGCCCAGGGGCCAATCTCCATCCTCCCTGATCCCTTCTGATGGGACGACTTACAGTGACAAGACACCCCGAGACACAAACACAGTTTAAATCTTAACAGACACTTTTTTCAGAGGGGGGTTGTGTTTGTGTGTGTGTGTCTGAATATGACAGCATGGGTGACAGAGCCTTAGAAATGCAGGACCTGATTTTGTCTTCCCAAATCACAAAACACAGCTGGTATGTCCTCAGTTCAAACGAGAGCAGAGACAGGAGCTGTGTCCTCAGTGTGCAGCTATCAACACTAACAAACAGATAAACAACTGTAAACGACCGACTGTCCGGTCCACCACACTGAGACCAGTCAAATCAAAAGAGAACGAGAACCGGTCTGACGTTTGAATGTTTTCCCAGCACTGGTATGTATTCGAACAGACTGGCACTATAATGCATTGGAAGCAGAATGTCAAAGTAAAAGACTGCAATCTGCAGGATTAAAATAAAAGGCTGAATGTGACGTGAGAGGTAGCAATTGAAACAATTGCAACTGGACAGATTGTGTACAGGAAGGATATTTTTGTCTCCATGTCCTGGATCTCTCTCTCACAAAACACACACGCACACACGCACACACACACACACACGCTTTACCTCTGTGAGGAGGCCCCCTCCACAGCCAACGTCCAGTATTCTGAGTCCTGCCAGCGGTTTCCCAGGATGCCGTGCTCTATGCACATTCAGCAGATTATCCCTGTGCAGGTAAACACACAGTTGAAATTTCAAATTAAAACATCTCTCCGCTCTCACGTCTCTCTCCAACAGACGCCCATCATGTTACGCTCGCAGTCTAATCTGACATGAAAAGCACTGAGGGAAGACTCGAGTGTTCTTAAAACATCCACAGCCTGCATGTATGGGAGGCGGGAGCGCCAAGGAATCCTTACATTCTGCGTACACCTCTGTCACAACCACCCCCTCCATTTGGCTGCGAGCTAAAGTGTTGGCCAGCTGACAACCTCAAATTATCCTCTGGCTACAGAGTCGGCCCCACCTTGCTCCTGTGCTCCTTCATCCCCTCACACGCTGTCTAACGGCCGCCTGCCTCGGGCGTGAAACATGCAGAGCAGCCTCAGATCTGGGTATGCATCATCCTCATTAAAGCTCTGCTGCGGTGCATGGGCACTCGTGCAAACAGTGAAGGAGACGAGATTAGATGCTGGCAGACATCCACCTAACTAGCTCCTGACATCACTGCACACACAGACACTGACAAAGGCTTCTTATCCACAGTCTGAGCAGGATGTCAAAATATCTCCACATGATGATCTATACAGGAGTGCCATGATAAAAGAAGATAAATCTACCTACTTATTTAACTGTAGTGGGAAAAAAAGAACGAAAGAGTGCAGAGATCTGTTTGTGATCATAAACCAGAGCCTTTGGATTGACAAAGGAGTAAAATTAGGGAGTAAATCATTTCTGATAGTGACGTCAGTATCAGACAATAATTCAATTCCTCAGATGTTGACTAACAAATGTAATTTAGTCTTGATATTTTTCCACTTGGCCATAAACATTCTTATGAATTACTCTACATACAAGGACAACATAATAAAATAATAATAACAAATTGAAAAAAATTGAATTTAGAAAGTAATCAGATTATTTTTACATAATATGTAGACATAAATAAATATTTCCTACCATCAACAGAGAGCAACATTTGGAACAACCTAAAGACATTTCAATATCACTGAGGTCTGACCTGGATGGACCAATAAAACAAAGAAGGCTACACGGTTCCACGGCAGCATCGACTGCATCACAGTGAGACTGTCTGAGTGTAAAGGTGCAGCAGCAACATTTAGACGCACCCTGAGGCTACGAGGCTGGATCAGGAGAATCAGCCACACTCAGTCATACACTGGCACTGGAGCTGTCACACTGTCACCCATCACCACCAACAGGACCATGGAGGGGGAAGGGGGGAGCTTCAGTGGGCTCTTGGCTAACCTAATGACCCCCCCCCCCCCGGGAGCGGATCTTATCAATCAAAGCAGAGTCGCAGCCAGCCCCCAAAACCACTCGTATGAAGAGTAGGGACGGCTGAAAATGTGCTGACGGCGAAGGAATCCTGTCACTTCACATTTCTGTTGCTTCCCTGGATCCCTGATGTGTTCTCTGCTCTCTTACACCACAAGGCCGGAGCTGCTTCAGGTTATATTTTGACACATCGGCTCGATGCCTCTGCCAATCCAGTCGCCTGTGTTGACAGCAACTTGGGCGTGACATCTTTGCATTTGCAAAACTCCGATAAATATTGAAACATATATTCTGTGCAGACACACACCGTATAAAAGGCACCCTCAGGTCATTCATGGCATGAAGAGCTGCGAATTCTCCCTGTTCATCCCACCACTTGCCGGCCAGTGACTGGAACCTCCTCACCTCATCGGGGTCCACTGTGTTTTTGGAGGATGCCCCAGTGCTGCAGATGGAAAAAAACAAAGACAGGGACAAATAAACACTGTCCACAACTGGAGAAAAGGTTCCGGGGCCATGAAGTGTGAAGTCTCTGCCTCTAATATCAAGCTGCGGAATCCTCCTGTTGGGTCATTCAGTGTCAAGTCAGACAGGAAACAGGAAAGGTTACAGCAGCACCGTTAAATGATCGTGTCCCAAAAGGTCAGAAAACCATTTCAGTTAAATTGATGTATTTTATTTGTTACACTCTCACAAGTCTCACCTGGGAGGTCATGTTAGCAGATTCATGTTTCAGTCAGTTAGAGAGATTTAAAAGCATGTCTTGTGTTTTCGTACATCAGTGCTGAAATGCCTTAATATCTTACAAGTGTAGAGAGCAAGGTCACAGACAACATGTGGCTGTGCTCAGAGAATGTAATGTCTCCTTAATGATGGCGCTCCTTCCTCAGAACCCATGCAAACCTTATATGATAGAATGTTTCTCTGTCTCTGTCGAGCACTCTCTCAGCACGTAGATTCAGCACTGTCATGAAAACAACCTCCCCTGAGAGCACCTTACGTTTCCGAGGTCTGAATTTAACCATCCTCTATGATTCCTCTCTGCCACCGTCTCAAAGATTCAAGACAAACTTTCTTCTTCCTATAAAGCTCTGGATTTGGAAAAAAGTGCAGTAACCTTAACTAGAGTGAGGTTGAGAGGATTACAGTCCAATTCTTTGCAACCAGTATGAAATAAACTATTTTTTCTTCAAATACAGTAAGTGACATGAAGATACCACCAAGAAAACTTGTTTAGACACACTTCAACATACATATCAGGACCATTTCCTTATCTATTCCAATCCAAATGCTGAAAACATATTTCCCCAACTATTATAATTCCCATGGCACAGGAAGACCTTTTTTCTGGGTAAAATGATCTAGAATTCAGTATTTTGTGAAAAGGAAATCTGGAAGGACACTGGAACCTTAAATCAAGCTATTAATAAATATATTTCTGTTCCTTCAATCCATCAGTTGTAATACAACGCTACAGAACATTTTGGACCAATGAAAACACCAAATTATGCGTCCACACCTTGTTTTATTTATGTTATTTGCATATGCGGATAACATATTGAATGACATCATATAGTGGCAACATGTGGGTTTGAAGTATCTGCAATATCACTCTCACTTTTAGAAGTGATGTTCTTTTAACTAATTCAAAGGCCTCATAAGTACATTGGTAGGCCAGTACAAGTTTGTATTGATCATCTACAGAAAAGATGTTTGTCTTTCCATCCTACAAAGATGGTGAGGCTGGCAAACAATAATTGTCAAGATATTGGTGATCAAGCATGGCTGCCCAGATAAGGGGTGCGAACAATAATATGAACAGTGGAAAGATATGAAACGACAGGATTTGAAAATAGATTTTTCATTACACTGAACCTTTAATCAGTACTTTTAGTTTGCTGAGTTGACCCATGACTGTCAGCTGTTTGTTTGGACCCCTCTTTAAACTCTCTCCTGACAACACCAACACGATCAGACCATAAACACAGAGGCTCTGCTGTCACCCTGAAGCTTGACTGCACCAACCTGAAGTGACAGGACGCAGTCTGACACGGGCTCCACACAGCAGCGCTCCTCTGCAGCCTCACTGACCGCTGCCCACGCACCGCGGCCCCGCACACGCCGCTCCGAGCCGCCCCGCACACTGCGCTGCGTGTACATCTGTACAGCGCCGACACGAGGCGTTCAAACTTGTTACAATGCATGTCACCGCACCGCGCTGCTGCCAGTCTGTTCTTCAACACACCAGGCAGCGGGACCTCTGGTGTTCCGGCGTTTACTGCTCGGGCAGAAACGACACCTTCTTTAGTTCCGACCGGGCAGATTAGTTGGTGGTAGCGGCAGGAAGGAAATGACAAACCCACTCCAAGGTGAGGACAAAAATAGGTATGTCTATGTATTTTATGTAATGGCTGATTTAGGGTTGTGACACAGACGATGAATATCATCAGTCATTGGGGATTTTTGTAATAAACTAGTTGAACATATTTGAAAGTGAGTTCATGGGGTCTGTGAGGATGATCTGTTCACACACTAACTACACTGAGAATAAAGGTCAGAACCTTTATTTACCAGAAGTCTTCATATACAGTCTATGGTCAGAACACATTCTGCTGCACTGATGTGATTGGAGGACATTGTCGTGCTTATGGTCCTGCAGAGCTTATGACTGCTCTTGAACCAGTATGCAGACACGGTAACAGCAGCTCTGTCCTGTGATACGAACATGCAACATTTCCAGTTTCACATAAAATGGTTTCCTGTTCACTGACAGCATGATCGAAGACGCAGAGAAGCAAAAACAAGGAACAAACGGTTTTATTGACATTTTACAATAATATTGGAGGAAAAAGATGAACCCTGTTACTGTTTAAAATGATACAAGTTGAATCTTTAGTGTTTACTGAATCTTGTTAAGTTTTGCATAAAATTACAAGTGTAAAGTCCTACCATTCGAAATGTCTTGTTCTTCAGTCACACTTTAAAATAACAACATATTTACACAGATGAAAAAAAAAAAAGAAATGTGAGAGAGAGAGAAAGAGAGAGAGAGGGAGGGAGGGGCGGTCACCTACACAACTGCCTCTATAATGAGACAAGCCTGTTCAACTCATGGAATTTAAAATGGTATCGTGCACAGATCATGAGGTTAGCTGTGCTCCTCAGCGTCTGCTATGACGGGAGAGGGACGCTGACCTGTAAGAGAGGCGCAGACAAAACATTAATATACTGCACCGAGAACTCTCACCCACACAGACTACAAAACACAGACATGCACCAGACATACTGCCAGAGTATGACATACTGTATATGAAATCTACCCTGTGCAGCCAAGTGATATGCATTTGTTAGGTTCACGTGATAAGACCTTATCTAAGTTCCCCCCACTCTTCTCTGGGCAGCAAACAGACAACACATTTTAACAAGGGGCTGAAAATATCTAGTCTAGTAAGGTAACAGAGGGTAGCATCGAGATTTGATGAAACTGAAATTCATCCATGGTCAATTTGCATTTGATAGAAAGAAAACTATCATTATATGCTAAAACTCTTTATTGCATCAGATGTGACTGAAGCCACGTTTTCAAAAACATTCAAGCAATCATTTCTATGATTTTCCTTCAGTTATTGAAAAATATATTGACTAAAAGGAATCCAGAGAAATCACAATGAGACGTACAATGAGAACATACAATAAGAAAGAGAGAGAATAAAAACGAATACTACCTTGATCGCGACTTAGACTTGTGTTTGCGGCTTGCCTTCTTACCAGACTTGTGAGATTTTTCCGTCGACCGTGAGCGACTACGTTTGGATTTCTTAGATTTCTTTTCCTTGCTAACCTCGGGGGTAGGGGATCTACTCGAGTCAGAGTCTGAGCGTCTCTTGCTAACTTTGGCGGAGCCCTTCTTGCTGCCTTTGCTATCCTGCCGGGAGTGCTTGTCACTCTGAGAGTCCGTAAATGAGTTGCTCTCTCTCCGTTTCTTTGATTTGCCATTCTCCTCTGTGACTCCAGGGCTTCCTTTTTCCTTTTCCTTCTCATTGCCCTTTGGTTTTTCTTTCCTTTTATCAGAATCTTTCTCCCTATCCTTGTCTTTATCCTTCTTTTTCTTATCTTTCTCATGGCTGCGACTCCTGTCTCTCCGCCTCTCGCGGTCTTTGCTGGAGGCCTTCTGCTTGTGTTTGCTGCTGCGACTATGACTGCTGTCCCTGCACTCTCTGCTCCTCTTCCTCTCTTTTTCTTGCTCTTTCTCCTTTTCTCTCTCTCTGCTGCGACTGCGGCTGTCTCTGGCCCTGGCTCTGCCCCTGTCTCTCTCTCTAGATCTGGACCTGCTCCTGCGACTCCTGCGCTCCCTGGAATCACTGCGGTCTGTCTTGTGGCGGCCTGACCTGTCTGTGCTGCTCCTCCTCCTGTCCCGGACCTTCTCACTACGCTCGCTGCGACGCCTGTGTGAACTGTGGCTGCGTTTGCGAGCCTTGCGAGACGAAGAGCGACTGCGTCTCCTCTTCCTTTGTGGGGAGGATGATCGAGAGGAGCTGCGGGAAGATGCTGAAGAAGAAGAGGAGGATGATGAAGAACGACTGCTGCTGTGGCTGGAGGTGGACAATGAGCTGCTGCTGTGACCATTTGCAGGGGAACCGCTACCACCTCGTCCCGATCGCTCCTTCCCTCTACCCGAGTGCTTGCTTTCACTACCCTCCTTTTCACTACGGGACCTACGTCTCTCTACCATGGGCTCCGCCTCCCTCTCTTTTACTTCCTGCTTGTGTGGAATCTCTGCCTGGCCCTCATCATGTTCCCCTTTTTCTCTGCTCAATCTCTCCTTCACCATCTCCTCTGTGGAAACAAACAAAAACAGGAAATAGGCTCTGTTAGGATTTGCAACACAGTATGACTGCAACTTCGAGTGACAGTTAGACGTCACAAACATCACATCTTACCGCGTGCAAGCAGAGCCTCTTGTGCTTGTTTTTCTAGCAGCTGCTGCATTTCCCGTTCTTTGCGGCGGAAGGCGTCCTGCTTCTCCCGGATGCGGTGGCGCAACTCCTCCTCGTCTGTGTCAGAGGACTCGGATCCTCGCATGCTGTGCTCCTCCTCATCCTCACTCTCATCTGAACCATAGTCACCGAGCCCGCCTGCCACAACAGAGCCCCCAGGTTGTTGAGTGTTGGAAAGGACCCAGATCCATTCTCACAATCAGGTTCCAACTTCTGAAACCCCTTACTCACAACCCAAGGTCCCCTCTCTCCCAAAAAGGTACTTAATCCTGTTTAATGCTGTATTTCATTTCCATAATCCCCTTAAAAACAAACTAATACATACAGATATCCTTTCAAAAATACTAATATCAATACTTTGAGCGCATGCTTCTACCATCAGAGTGCAAAACTAAACCCAGTAGGATGCCACTTCAGTCTTAATGAATCTTTATCTTGCGTTTTTCTGGTTCCAACTAACACGGCGGCATGAAATTGAAATTTTTTATTATTTTTCTTCCCTCCCCCCAGTGACAAAAAAGGGATACTCACTGAGACCAGTCAGAGAAGCCAGTGCACTTGACTGTGCCAGCTGTTTTGCAGGAGCTTTGATTCACATCAACAACAGGAACAACATGTTAAAAACACATACTGCCATTTTCTCAAAGGCACGAGAGTCGCTAGAGAGGGCGGTCACAGAAAAAGGACTATTCACATGAGCTGCCGTTGGTAAGAGAAGAAACAAAACAAAAATGAGAACAAAAAGGAAAAAAAATGGAGAGAAGAGAGAGGGTTAACAAACAAACTGCTGTCACAATCCAAGTCAAACAGTTGGACTGGAGGAAAAGAACCAATCTGTACTAATGCACAGTCACTTGAATGGAGAAAGTCACTTGTGTCAATAACTGGGTGCTGGTCTGAGTCAATGCTGAGACTTTGTTCAGCCATACAGTCTTTCAGTTGCACCTTCAATGCCATGATGAAGATGTTTTCAAGTGATTGTGGGAAACATGGCTCTGCTCACTCTCCTTCTGATGCATTAGCAGAGAATGGTTGAAAATACATTTCAGACATACTCCCAGGTTTTTATTTTTTAGATTAGTTAGTTGCTCAATCACCCTTTTACAGGGCACCACTGAATCTAATTTAAAATACTTATATAAATATAATGGATCTTCAGATTTCAACAATGTCTTGATGACAAGTGTGGATGATGTATAAACTGGAAAAAACAAAAGCAGACCTCGAGTGGCTTTCCGGTGAGTATCTTTGGCAATGTGCAGGATCTCTTCGTTGGTGACCTCAAGAAGGATCTCTGTCAGAAGTGTTTTTGTGATGATCATCTAAAAATTGAGTGAAAAGCATAGGAAATGCAATATTTTCAATGAATATTTTCAAATCAAAGGTGGATATATCAATTACAACAATGTAGATGCATTGGTCAAACTCACTAGCTGAAATTCCTTTTCCTCCTCAGTCATTTCAGGTTCACTGTCCTCTGCAGGAGGTGATGGGCTCCGGACAGAAAACTCCCTCTTTATGACGGGCTTCTCTTCCTCGTTGTTGTCTTCATTCCCCTCATCGTCACTGTCCTGAAGTAAAAACAATAAAAAACTGAGATTAAAATCGCAAAGCGTTTAAACGGATCATTGCTGTAGTTGGACTATACATATCATCACTAACACAACAATGTAAACTGATTTTCAAAGATAACCCTTCTGCAGTCAAGGCCAAAAATGTGTTGCTTACAAATTTGCTCTTGCGAGGCACACGTGGCCCGTCACCCTCCTTGTCTGCTTCGTGTTCGTTGCTATTATCCTTTGCCATCTCTGCGCGCTCCTTCTCCATTCGTTCGCGCTCCAGCTTCTTCTGCTTCTCTCTGTCCATCTTTTCAAGGCCTTCACGGATCCACGCAGGTAGTGTTCGTCTTTTCACAGCATCTAGAGGAGAAATCCATGGTCAAAAGGATTGTATCCGCATACTGACGTATGAAGATTTGTCAACTTGTTTTGAAGTTTTTCCATTCACACACGTAGAGGACACCGACAAATAAGTGAAGAGAGTTTGTGGTCATAAGAACTGACACTGGTGTCTGTGTTTTGTCAAGACAATCACGTGATCTACGCAGCGGAGTTACTACATCACTTCCTGTCTCTGTCAGCTGCATCCGGCTGCTCCACCTCTCGTCTGAATAATGGAGGATAACGGTGCTGATGTTCTGTAATCAGAAATATGTGATCTCTGCAACCAAATGAATATGTTACTTCCCGCCTCTGATTGCTTGCACCACTCCTCACCTGAGACCTGCGGAGGATTTGTTGCTGTTGTGAATGTGTCTGAGCAGAGAATCTCCCGCTCCGTTGATTGTGTGAAAGGCAAACTGGGGAGAATGTCCACACCTAATTCTCCAGAGTTCCTCCGCAGGTCATCTCTGAAAACGACTTTAGATGAGTAAAATCTCCCACTCACCTAATGGTGCTGCGGCCTCCTGCTTGACAGGGAGCTGGATGGGGGATCTGGGCCGTTCTCTGAACCCGGGGGGTCGGGCATCTCGTCTGTTCTGAGGAGGACCCTGCCAGTATGGAGAGTGGAAGCCCGTAGGTGTGGGGGCGAAGGACGAGGCAGCTCCATGCTTTGGAGAGACAGCACAAAAGTAAAATTAAGAGAATTTTAAAGCACAGAAGGTCCTGTACATACCACCAGGTGGCATTCAATGAGCGTGGGGGCTGTGGTCTTTCCCCAGGTTATTTTAGCTAACATTCATCCATAGCTCCTAACTGTGCTAGAAAATTTGTTTGCTTGGAAAAAAAAAAGAACAGCTGATAAAATAATACCAAACCATGCTGGATCCTCAACAAGCCAACACTTTCCTCTGCACCGCATCAAGAAAGCAATGACTGATACACCTAGATGCTGGGACCCGGCACAGTTTCTATGGATTGCTCCTTCTTGTGTTACTTGGTTGTCACACTAAAACCCAAACGCTTCAACAGTTTCTACCGTAGCATCTGCATACCTGATAATCAAACTGGTTCATGGCCATGGGGGCCATGGCGTAGCTGTCGGGCTGTGCCCCATACCCATGGCTGTTCTGGGGGTAAACCCCGTGGTGGGCTTCAGAGTTGAATTCCACGCTGTCCTGGCTGTTGCTGTCCTCACTGGGGTTCACCACATCCATTGGTCCTGACCCTGGAGGGATCCAGGCCTGATCAGGGGGTGGAGGAGGAGGAGGAGGAGGAGGAGGGGGTGGCTGTCCGTGCATTCCCCATTCTATTAAAAATGTACGAAGATGACATAGTAAATACAAACCAATGCAATATGTGGAAACACTGGAAAAAAAAATCAATGTGGCTGTCGTGTGTGTGTGTTCACAAGACCAGTCAGAGCACCACACAGATCAAGAATTTCATTTTTCTCCAGAAGCTGCATTGGTTGAAAACTGTTTCTAGCTCTACCTGTGGCTGACCAGTGGTCAGTTTGATGCCCTTCTAGCTTGGATCAGTAGCAGGACCTGTCACCAAGTTTATATTCTGAACAGTAATTGGCTTTCAGAACATCGCAACATGCAAATATTAATGCTCAAAATCAAAAAGTATATCAAGTGAGAGAAACGAAAGTTCACTTTTGTCGCGACATGTCACTCGCAGATTGCGATTAATTTGTGTCTTTGACTTTGTGTGTAATCTCAATGCACAAAATATTTGCTTTGCATTTGATGTAAGTGCACCATTTAAATACATAAGAGGAGAATAGAGAAAATGAACAACCAGAATAAATGCCTTACAGCTCACGAGGATTGAATGCATACCTGGCTGCCACATTCTGCCAAAAGCTGGGTCACCCTGGAAGGCACCGTGGTTACTTTGTCCGACGGGTTCAAGGCCTGGGATGTCCTGCCCATTGGGCTGAACGCTCGGCTGCTCTGCTACTGTGGACTCCTTCTGGGCTATCCATGCCTGTGCCAGAGCGGCCCAGTCCACTTGACCTGCAGCAAGTCAAGAGATAAACACACACATGTAAAATGTACTGACAAACACAAAGGCTCTTACACTGGAGGGTGTTCGAGATGAGCAAGGAAGACCTGCAGATTTGATGTTAGTAAGAAATGCTTTCACTGTGTGTGTGCATCACTGACCTGGATCTTGCTGGTGCTGGAAGGACTGCATCCACTGCTGCTGGCTCAGAGGCCACTGCGGCCAGGGCTGTCCTCCCTGGTCCCACATCTCTCTCCCTGGATTCGAACCTGAAACATGGAGAGCGGGCCCACTGAAGTTTTCTGGTTTTAAATTAGCACCACTCTCACTGACATGGCAATAGCAGTTTAAGTGCTGTAACATTACACTTGGATCTGGTCTGGTGGACACACCAACGAGTGAGCGTTAGCTTCGACTGCAGCGCTAACGTTACCTCAAGCTGCTCGGCTAGCTGTGCTAGCATTACGTTAGGGGCGCTTCCATCTGATGGGATCAAAGCCTCTGTGCTATAATGTCTTGTAGCATTTATTGATATTGCTGAAATACATTCGTAGTCGGTAAAATGCCCCAAACTGTCTGTGCTCCTCCGAGCAGCAGAAGCTCAGCCAAGCTAACACGAGCTGACGTTAGCTGAGATCAAAATGAACGCTAACGTATAGCAGCAGCATTTTAGCCGTTGAACAAATACGCCTCGGTGTTTGGATTACAGTCCGCGCAGATGTGTACGGTGGAGGAAACTAAAAGGAGCTCTTTGCTTTCAGTAACACGATCCCCACCTTTTCCTCACAGGCTCCCTCCGGCGCTGCGGCTCCGGATCAAAATGGCTGCACTGGTGCCGAGGCTCTTGCTGGTGCCTTCAGGAGCTGCCGGGAATTTTGTAGTTCGCACTTAATCAGTATTTACCTTTTTCAAAGTGTGTTGCATTTATCGTTTCACACATGCAACTCTGTATGTCTGCAAAATGAAATGCGCCATCAGCCCACGATTTTTTTAAAATGGGAGAGTAACAAATAAAGGAAACTTTAGGATATTATATTCCAAAATAGTAAGAACTCTCATTAATCAGTAATTTTGACTGGTGAGTTTAGATTTCCGCTACGATGCCCTTTTTATCGAGCTCAGAAGATTACGAGCAGCAAGTAAATGCATCATTGGTACTGCGAGTTTCATTGCACTTGTGACTGAACTGAGTGCACGCGCACTCACGCACGCTCACGCACACTCACGCACAGATCCTTAACCATTTCCCTTTAATGTCTTTATATATAGCTCTATGTGTATATATATAGTTAATTCATTTGTTGTTACTTATCCTAAGTGTAACTCTCCTGTAACAAATCTTAATTCTCTTTTATTGATTATTGCTGTTATTAATATTTATCACAGATATATGCCATAGCTTTCTCTATTTAACAGCGAGGGAAGAGGCCTTGGAGGTTTGGATAATTTCTATAAAACCTGAAACTCCTGCTGCCCCACCGGAGCTTGTGGTCTTTCAATCCTTTCATTATATTATTACTTTATTTACTTATTTATTTATCCATTTTATTTCATTGAGGGACTTCTAACACTCACCATCCCTGTATGTACCTGCCCGCTCATTCAAAGTGCTGCATTCTAACTCCAACCTAACCTGGTTCTAACCTTAAAAGGAAGTCTGAACCATCACACAGCCTTTTGTAAAAAAAAAAGAGAGGACCAGTCAAAATGTCCTCAGTAGGATTTAGGTTAAGGGAACTATTGGCACAAATTGATTATACAATAATCCTAGCGATGTTTTCACTAGTGTGTTTCATCTAAGTTGTATGGATTGTTGTTTTCTTTATCCTAGAATGGGCCCTTTATATCTATGTTTGTTACAGTAGCCCAGACTGGACAAACTAAACATCTTTTGAGTTTTTATGACAACTGACGGCTGCCTGGAAGGAGAGGGTAAGGTGAGGGGTGTTCAGATGCAACATGCAACTTTACCACTAGATGTCACTAAATGCTACACACTGAACCTTTAAATACACACACACGCACACACACATGCACACACACAGTCCAGCATGACACCTGACATTAACAGTCTGTGTGCATGAGGAGGAAGAACAGTCAAGGTGAAGCTTGTGTATTCTCTCTGCGTGGAGGCTCTGGTAGTTTGAGCCAGAGCACTTTGACGTCAGATCTCTCATCAATCTGTGACAAACACAATCCTGAGAAGACTTCACAGCAGACTGACCTAAATTATTACATGGCACTAGGTTTCCTCTGAGAATACGCCCGATCTTCTCCTCATACCTCTTTCCTTGTTTCAGGTGTTAGAGGTGAACAACTGTTTGAAGAGGGGTGCACTGTGTTTGGAATTAGACGGCTGCTCTGCATCCATTGACCACACCTCCTCAGTTTCAGTGAGTCACATTTGACACATTACGTTCCAGTGCAGTGGTTGTCTCTGATTGTCTCTTTGCTGTTGTGAAGGGGTTTAAAACAAACTATGAACGACTGTAACCTACAGAAATCCCCAAATGATCAGTATGGCTCTGAAGTACATCAGCGAAGTGCAGCAGCAGCAGCAGCCCACTTCCAAACTGCTTGGCCCGTGGGTGTTAGTCATAGAGCTGATCTCAAAAATGCTGCAGGGCTTCTGGCTGTTTCCTCCCCCAGCAGCTCAGTGTTCCATTTATGGGCAGACAAACAGAGGACAGTGGGGGATGGAGAGATTGACCTGTTAGCAGCTGAAGGTGGAGATGCTACAAGCAACTCTTAAACCTCATAAAGTACTTTATAATACTTTTTGTGTATTTGAGATTGGTGTTAATAGAATGACATAAAGCATCATGACCAAGAGAACAGAGAACTCATGAATTTGACCGGAGGTGAGATGCCAACTCTTTTTGGTGTCAAGTGCACAAAAAAGTTTAGCAGTGCATCTGAGAAAACACCAGGTAATTATAGGCTGATTAAGTTGAGTGTGTTGAAAATATGCAGTCACAAAATACTAACATTTGTGGCAGCTTTTGACATTTCAGATTTAGATTCTAAATATCATCAGATCAGAGAACAAGATAGAACACTGTTATATCACTGTTTTTTACAATAAGACTGAATACAGCATTTAAATGTTATATGTATTATGACAGGAGTCATATTATACTACCTGATAAGTACTCTTAGTTCGCCTCCACTCCAGCGACAGCCAGTGACAGATGCATAATATTTGTCCAGTATGTACGAATGTCCCTATGTCCGTTCCATTTTTGGGAATTAGATATCTCGGGAACACCTCTAGGGAATTTCTACAAACTTAATACAAACATTCAGTTAGACTCAACATATAACTAGTAAGATTTTGGTTGATAGAGGTCAAAGGTCAAGGTCCCTGTGACCTCACAAAACATGTTGTTGGACCTTGAAGGAATTTCTATAGATTTGACACAATCATTCTCCTGGACTCACAGATAAACTGATTAGATTTCAGTGGTAAAAGGACACAGTGACCTTATATGAATCGGGAAAGAAATGTATGCTGGGATTTGGCGCTATTCAAACAAAATTAAATTGAAATTGAATTATGAAGGCCTCTTTTTCAAATATGCAACAATAGTGTTAGGTTGAGCATCTGATGTGAAGTTGCTCTGCAGCCCTTACTGGATGTCACCGTTTTCCAATAACATGTCCAATAATAATATATTTAATGAGGGTCCTGTTGGTCAACACAGTGTTGGTGGTAGATTATAGTGTAAAGAGCAAAGCCTGAGGCACGTGCAGTGTGTAGATGTTTCTGCATGCGTTTACCATGTTGTGCGTTAATGCACGTATGTGGTTCGGTGTCAGGAAAAGTGAGACTGACAGTGACGGTGGTGGTGAGAGCAGAAAAATGTAACCCCCACTGCTGGTGGTGGAGCATCCCTGCACCACCTTATTAGTTTCTTACAACTGTCACATGGGGGGGTGGGGTGCTTTTCATTAAGTGAGATTAATCAAATCTAATGCTTCAACATCATGTCCTAGAGCCAAACCACCCCCCTAACATACACACGCACACCCCAGAGCCACACTTTAAAAATAGACAAATACATTTCAGAAAAGATTTGATCTCTTTGTTGGTGGCGGTGGTGACAACCTGCTTTAATGCTCCAGCAGCACGACTGGGATGTCACAGCGTGTGGATACGAGAGGACGTGTAAGGCGATGGTCTTGGACGTTGCCCTTTTCTTGATTCGACACCCACCTCCCCTTCACCAGCTCGCGACATGTTCTGAAGCAGTGCTGTTCTGCACCCGTCACGGCCGATCACCGGCCAAGAAGGGCTGAATATGGCACCCTGGGATCTGCTGTGACAGCCTAGAGCTTTGGTGGACAATGTTTCGCTTTGAGTAAAAAACAACAGGACATCAATTCCAAAGCAAAAGAAGACAGAAAAAAAAAAAAAAAAAGTCTATTGCGAGCTCTTGTCTGCGAGCGCTGTTGCACAAGTGAGGCGAAACATAAAGAGAGGCAAGCTGAATGTTCAGTTCATAAATTAGATTTATTTTGATACAGTATGTAGTGATACTCATTCAAAATGTTTATTATTTCAAAGCTGAAATTAAATGTCTTTCTGAAAACAAACATCCGTCTTGAGGAAAAACCCTGAAGCACCAAACTTTCCTAGTTTCTAGTATGTACAATTACATAAACTCTATTATTTTTGCTTACAGTAATTTATACTGTACATAAATGTTCCAGACATGTTTCTCTTTAACTCTGCATATGTTTTTCTTCTCACTATGCACAGGTTTCTTTAACCTAAACATAGGCACTGAATTTGCCTGTGATGCATATGTTTAACCCTTTCCCTTCCACTGTTTTGGCAAAAGTCCAACAACCAAGAAAACAACGTTTTTCATTCAAAATATTTTCATAGAAAAAGACGAACAGTTCATGAGACAGACATTTCAAGAATAGGCAATACATTCATGAGAACATTGACCCATGCACATGACATCAAAGATGATTTTCTAGTACAGCTTGAAGCCTTTTGTATGTATATTTTTTTTTGCTCGACCTTATTGATAATATTAGGGAATAAAGAGTCAGTGTTGCAGTGCTGACTCTGTCGGGCTTCTTAATGGGTTTGTGTGTGCGTCCACAGAGTTGCACTAGAGCTGAAATACAATGGAAGGCAAACAAGGTGCTTTGTTGGGCTGATGAGGATCGGGTGTGTTTGTCTGTGCAGCAACACTAAACAATCATCGAGATACTGATTGAAAGAACTACTGCTAAAGAAACTCTGGCTGAAGTAAACACCTCGCATGTTTGGTTTGGATTTTCTGCTCTGACATGCAGCCACAAAAACGCGTCTTTGGCAAATGTAACTGACTGATAGTCTTACATTCATACATTCTGATGAAAAATAGAACAATCCCTTTAAAGTAGGCTGTAAAATAACTGTTGTGCTACTATTTAAAAAGGAGCTGTGTGCAGCTATTTCCGGATGTAAACTACTGTGAGATGTGATTAACTTGTTGTTTCTATTATCATAATCAAACTGGGCCGAGGCTGAGACA
This sequence comes from Paralichthys olivaceus, assembly GCF_024713975.1. NCBI lineage: Eukaryota > Metazoa > Chordata > Actinopteri > Pleuronectiformes > Paralichthyidae > Paralichthys > Paralichthys olivaceus. The sequence continues at coordinate 22,548,075 of NC_091105.1, read as the reverse complement.
ATTACATGATCCTATACAACACAACTGGGATTATTTCCTCCACTAAGGATTAATCGATTTTACGTTCAGATTTTTTAAAGCGTTGATTTAACACCCTGCACACGAACTCACAGCCACTGATTTTGCTTAGATTAGTTTGCACTCAGGACTGTTCTATATTTTGTTGCTTGCACTCAGATCCACCTTCGGCGCTTCACGCTGCCCGGGTCTAACGTCTGCTCTCGGATATCTCCTCTGCTCTCCGATTATTTCTTCTGTTCTTGGATTTTTTGGGTAACAAGTCTGTCAAAAGTCCCCAACCAACAGAACGCGTGTTGTGATGACAAATGAAATTGTCCTTCCCTTGTTGTGGGTGAGTTAACAAAGCCATGGAGGGCAGCATTGCATGAACATATGTATGGCACTCTCAAAGATGTAAAGCGAACACACCCACAACAAGGGCGGCACAATTCAATTTTCCAAGTTGTCAGAGAGCAGAGAATTCCGACAGCAGATCTTTCATGCGTGCACAGGGAGCGGAGCTGAAGCTGGAGCTCAGGAAATCTGCCCAAGCAACAAAATCTGAGTGCAAGCACAGTTTGAGCACAGACAAAGCAAATCGTGAGGGGTTTTGAGTGAGAGCATTTCAACATGAACATGAACACCTGAACATGAAATTAGTAAGTCCTGCTCCCTTAAAGACCACACTAAACCCATTTTCCACCAAACATGGTGGACGAATGGGACCTGGTCCTGAAAAGAACCAATTCAATTTAGGTGTTTGTTCTAATACCGTGCTATATAAATACATTTGATGATGATGAGGTGCAGATGCAAATTAAAGGGCAATTCCAGGAAATGTCTTTAATCATGTTTTATGACGTAAGTCATTTAGGTTATCAGACCACTTCCTTTTCGTCTTTATTATTTCTACTATAAGAAATCCACTATCATGTGTAGCATTGTTCAGCCTTGGCGGAGGTACGGACCCTCCGAGTTAGCAGTGGAGTTTCTCAAATGTATGATCATAAACTCTGTCATGACTGATATTACTACTTGTCTTTAGTGTGAAGGACAGAACATGTCTGAATTCATTGTTCTTTTACAGACCATTATCTATTATTAAATACATGATCAGGCCTGTTTGTCACCAAATCGTAGCCAGTGCCTTGTTGTATGAAATGTTTTGTGTAGAGCTCTGACACAGGAGCCAATATTTATTAGACTGGCCCTGAGTTTTAATATTAATTATACCAAGTATGCCAAATTAACCTGGCAGTCATATACTGATTAGAAAATGCTACACACAGCACCTTAAAATTACATTCTCCTGTCTCTCACTCACCCACACACACACACATGTGTATGTGCTTACACACAAACACATGTATATACACACACACACACTATATTGACATCAACTAGTCAGTGCTGAGCACAGTTTAGCATGCAATAACTGCTTATTTCCTGTTAGGTACTGTAGCAAACTCCTTCATGCAGTTTCTATCTCAGGCACGGGATTGTGACCAAGAGACGAAAAAGACGGACGAAGACGATAAATCTAAACAGCTCAGGTTCAATAATCTTTTTTTCTTCTCTTACTCAAGCTTCTTTTAGAAGGGTAGGATTTTATATAATGGAAACAAATGGAAATCAAGACTATATCAGAGCAGAAAACAGTAAGTTCAACCTCTCTTGTTAATCTTTCATATATCTAAGATATTTAAAAGCGCCCATTTCAGATTTCTATTTAGAGTTTGCATGGAAATGGTACAATGGCCCTTCTCCTGTAGGAAAAGTGAGCGTACAGTGAAGCCTTTCCCTTTTTTCGTGCGTCCACTCACTCACAGGTGCAGAAAGAGTTGTACAGGCTGTACCAAAAAAAACAATACAAAGTAAAAGATTTTTATGGACAACTGCTTTCACTGGTCACATTACAGCATTTCCTCATAAAAGAGCAAGTATGCCTGAGAGTTGAGTACCCTTGATTCCGGTACTGTTTGAACGGTGGTATCGCTGACGTACACCCACTGGCCCTGGGAGCTGCCGCTGGCCTCCCTCGCACCTGGAAAATACACACAGTTTCAATACAAAGCTTCCCTTTAATGAGAGGATACTTGTGTGTTGTGGGATGTCATGAACAAATATTGGAAAAAAGGATAAAAAAACAAGTAGTATTGCACATATTGTTTGGCACTCATCCTCTGGTGGTTGGCTTCATCGTGGTTATACAATCCTGTTCACAGAATAGAAACGTACAAGACAGACAGCAAAGCAGCAGAAACCTTGAACCTAACCAAACCATACCAGTGTTCTGTTGATGTGTGAGTGTGTGGATGTGGATGATGTGAGCTGGCAGAGAGCATGGGATCATCTAAAGAACCCTCTGCTGCCACTGGAAGTGAGGTTTCTCAGCTTCTTGCTGGGCTTCAACTATTTTCCATTTTTTTTACCATTGATATTTTCACCGTGAGATTTTGTGCTAGAACATAAGGAACTTGTACATAGTATAAAAAGCAATACGAGTTACACTCTAATTCTTTGAATCCTGGAAGTTGTCAGGGAAAATGGTCTCATTCTTTAAGCCAATTTTTTCAACTGTTTATTTTCAGCTAAGAACTTCAGGTTATTACTTTTTCTTCTATATACAGTACATGTGTATAAATGTTTCCTTTGGTAGGTAGGTTAGCAAAGCATGTTCACCATGGGTTACCCTGAAGACAATATTGTGTAATGATATATAAGAGACACTGTGTAAACAGGTTTTGTGTCGTACAACAGCTGTTTCTAGAAGCAGGTCAGGAAGGAGACCTTATTTTAGACTGCGAACATTTTCTCCGAGACAGTTTTTCGGGAAAGTATGTTTGTTCTTTTGATTGGCAAGTGTCTCTGTATCTAACTCAGCCACTATAACTGAGATTTGATTCAACATGTTTATGAAACTGATGCCCTGACCATTATGATGGAGTATTAGGGCCACTTAAAGGTTCAGTGTCTAAGATTTAGGAGGGGTCTATTGGCAAAATTGAATGTAAAATAATCCTAGTGAGTTTTCACAAGTGCTCCCAAATTGTTCTAAATATATTGTTGTTTGTTTGGGCCCTTTTTATTTACATTGGGCCCTCTCTGTGGAGGATGCCATATTTTTTTTACAGTTGCCCAAACTGGACAAACTTAAACCTTTTGAGTTTTTATGACAACTGAAGTTCACTACAGGTTCTCCTTCATGTTTGGAAGGGGGGGGGGGTGAGGTGAGGGGTATTAGGCTGCAACATGAAACTTCACCACTAGATGTCACTAAGTCCTACACACTGAACCTTTTAAGGGAAAAATGTATCTGAGATTTTGAAAATGATGTTCTGATGGAATTTTTTTTTATGAGAATAAAGTTGTGATATCAGGAGAATTAAAAACACAATTTTAAGCTATGTGCCAGAGGGGGATTATCAGAAGATCATGCCTGACATCTGTGTTAAAATTTGAAATTTGGAGCATCTTGTTGAGTTGAATACTTTAGATGATGGAGATGTTTCTCAAATAACAAAATACCTCATGTTTAGGTTCATCAGCACATTATCATGTATCAGGAAAAGATTGTGCAACAAACTATTAATACTAAAGAAAGAACCACACAGACTTGGGGGAAGTTGCCTTGTTTGTGGAGTAGGCGACGTTTGGCCGTGGTTGACTGTGAGGTTATCGTTTATTACATTGGTGTGATATTCAAATGGGTTTTGTAATTTCTTAAGAAACACTGACTGGTTCAAGATTTTGGATGCAGAAATTGAACTCCTGCTAGCATGGGCTCTTCTTGCAGCAGTTGAATGTCTTTTTTTATATAATATTGTGACTTTTTCTGATGAAATTAGGACTTCATTCTCCAACTCAGATTTTATTTTATTCATATGGCTGAACTTTCTGTCATCACCAACCAATGGTTTTAATTATGTGTCAAGTCTGACAGTATCAGTATCACAAAAACATGGATCGATAGAACACAGAACCCTGTATTCATCGTGCGCTTTGACATCTTCAAGCTTATAAGAGGTGAGGCCTCTGAATGCTTTCATCAACTTAACACAAACGTGCAGATGTAGAAAACAAATAAAAGATCTTAAAAGAGCTCAGGAGAGCTGAACCCTGACCTGACAGGTTCCTGTGGTGCTGATCCGCTTTCCTCTGGGAAGAGCGCACTTTTACATATGCAGTGTAGTGCCCCCCTCTCATCGAGCCACTATGTTCCACAATCCCATACAGACTGTAGAGGACACGCTCACCGGCAGCCAGGTTCTATAAGAAATGAGAAAAAAGGGCTTAAAAAAGTGAAGGAACAGAGAAAGACATCTCCAGAAACAGCCCCAACCAAGGACCTTTACTAAACTTAATAAACTGGAATGGCAGAAACCTTTAGCCTGTTTAAAAGAGAAGTTTAAAAACCAAGATCCATTCACTTTCAAACTGAATGTTTTTGACTTTTAAATTTGTGGCTAAATACCTTGCAGGATGCTGAACAGAACGGTGACAGATCCAAGATCAGAGGGAAGTCAACATGACGATTCACCTTTCGTAGGTTCATCCCTGCCTTAAAATACAAACACAGAACAGTGCCATTTGTAACGTTTGGGCCTGAAGACAAAAACAAAAGCCTAAATATCATTGTGAAGGATAGGTAAACAACAAGACAAACAAAAAACACAGAGAAGTGCATCAAAAACTTTTAACAGCATTTGAATACTGTATCTGCTTGCTAAAATGGCCGGTGATGAAAAGGCTGTGTGTGGCTGCTTACCTGGTGGAAGCGTTTAAGATGCAATGTGATGACTGGAGGCAGCGAGGATATCAGCATTTGCTTTCTGGCGCTGGTGTAAATCTTCTCCACCTTCTTATCTATGCAAACAAGAGAAGACCCAGAGTAATGACAGGTTAAACCTGTAAAACAACAATTCTGAAAAAGAACAAATAACAATCGCAGGATCATAAAAACTTGGGATTTCAAGTTTCCCACAGGTGCAGCGCTCCATGAAGGTAAAAACTACTTTACCCAGCCAACAATAAAGCCTAAAGGTAATGATGAGATCTTGATATTCAAAAGATGGATTTTGGGTGCCCTGAATGCGTCCTGACGTCTGATCATGAAAACCACAGTCTGAGGTGCTCAGAGACGCATGTGGCCACATTCTTTTCACTGCTTGAACGCAAATCCATCCTGTCCACTGATTTGTTTTTAGCTACTGCCGCAATATCAACACTGATTACCGCAAAATAATTAATACTTTCCTTATATTGGTAAAATCTTTCTTCCAAGCTTCTCATATTCATTCAGTCATCCATTCAGCCCCAAGCTCTCTCTTTCTCTTGCTTGCGTCAAGGCACACACAATGACAAACATTAACATCTGACCCATCTGTAATCTCAGACTGGGTAAAAACAACATCATCAGAGGGTGGAAGTTAGATCACAAGTGATTGCACAAAGTGAACAGACAAACAACGCTGACCGCTTGTGATTGGATCTCTCAGGATGGATGTCAATACCAGGTCTGAACAGTACAACTGACTGTTTGTAAATTCCCATAGTTCTTTGCACCATGGTCCCGGATGTTTGGTCTTACCAGCTGAGCTACTCTTCCGCAGCTGTTTCTGTCTGCGGTCAGTGCAGCTCTCACACAGCAGCTTGTTGTTGCCCATCAGCAGCTCCACGGAGGTGAACTGGTGGAGGCAGGACTGGATGGAGCACTCCTTGGAGCTCGGGGTGTAACTGTGGGACAGCGACTGGAAGGCCCCCTGGTGGTGCTGGTGATGGTGGAGGTTATCTCGTGACTGTGCCTCTCCCTGCTCCTCTGGAGAACAGTGCATGGTGGAAGGTGAGCAGTCCCCAGAGCTAAAGCCCAGGTTGACTTTAGACACTGCAGTAACTAGCTGCTCTACAGTGCCACCCTGCCTCGTGGAGTACGACGATAAGGGGGAGGAGGCAGAGACGGGCGTAGGGGATGGAGTGAGGGTGGAAGTAGACGATGGGGTGGAACCGTGCCCGTGCCCATGGCTGGAGGAGAAGGTGCGTGGGGCCCACTCACTCTCTGAGGCCTCACTGTCAGCGTCATTACTACTGTCCTGAGCACCTGAGTCTCTTTCACTGCCGTCTGATAGGCTGCCGGCAGTGGCCATCTTGCAAACTGTGACACTTTGGGCCGATCCACCAGCGACCCCCTCCTCCTCTGGTCGCTCCGCACCACAGCCTGCTCCCTTCTCCTCCACAGAGCTCGATGCCCTTCTGGTCTGCTGCTTCTGAGGAAAAGAGAACAACAGACTCTGTTAATGTTACTTGTTGGCATCATATCTAAGAAAGATATTGATTTATTATTTATTTTTGGCCACATACTGACACAAGATTTATGTAATAATGTTTTGGCACAGCTCAACTGTGTAGAAAAGCTCCCACACTGCCAGTAAAGCCATGCAAAGGATTCTTGTGTAAAATATTTTCACAAATGGAGAGGAAGGGATGTATTGAATTCTGTGTCACTTATAAATCTACACTCCAGTGCGACCGCCACTGACACTGAAGAATGAAGAATCTGCTCTCTGAATATAAAGCTGCTTTCAGACATGCACTGAAGTCTGGACATTGTCTTGAAACTTTCTGGAGGGGCTGTGAGTTAGAATGCAAGTGTCCAAGTGAGTTGTTCCTGACATTTCCCAAAACTTGCAAAACTCCCTGCCCATTAGAAAATGAGCCCATGTGAGAATGCAGCTGGAAAATGTATAAAAAAATTCCTCACGAGCGAGTGGCCGTGTCAGTGACATTTCTAACGTGACGGATACAAAACTGAACTAAACAAACAAAACAAAAGCAAACAAAAACACATGATATCAGAAGCGGAATATATATGTTTTGTACTGCCTCCTGCGTGATCTACTCAGACGCCACCCCTCGCCTGATTGTTCCAGACATGTTGTTGTGAGTGCATCTGACCTGGAAAGTCTCCTTCTACGATTTTCATATGTGAAAGGCAAACTCCAGAAAATGCCCAGACCCAATTTTCCTGACACTGTCTTGAGTTCATGTTTGAAAACAGCTTCGCACAGAGATACAAAAACACAGCGTGGTAAAACTGTTGTAATGACACATCCTCTGATGCTAAGCTAGGGCACATCATCAGTGATGTATCCTGAGGTCATTGGGTGTTTCTGACAACCTCACTCAGGCGACCCAGCTGAGGGCGATCAAGCCTGAACCTGTTGCTGCACTCTCCCACTGATCTGCTGTCTTGATCCAGAGCCACCTGGAGACTTTCTCTGCAGCCTCTGTGTAAATAGCCATCCTCCTCCTTTCGCCTGTGATGCAGAGTGCTGTGAAAGCTCTCTAGAGACTGTTCTGCTAAGCCTTGGCACTCTACCTCCACAAGCAAGCAACTTGTCCTCCAACCATGTCTGCGGCAGTCACTGACAAAGCCCTAGAACTTGTCCCTCTTTCATCCATTAAGCCTCCTCCATGCAATCCTCCCACGGCACGGTGAGCTCCAGCATAACAAACAAATACCCTTCTTTTAATTATTCTATGTTGCCCAGTCTGATGTGTCACATGTCAAATATATCTGCAGTTTAAATCCACTCGGAAACTGGAAGTAACCATGGATGTGAAATACTTCAGAGGGTAAATATCACATTTGATAAATATTTACAAATAGGATGAGTCCTAACTTACCACTACCAGTGCCATGGTTTATTTGACACCATGTAATTCCCTTGTATTTTTATTATTACAATGTCACTATGAGGCTTTGTACTAATCTGTTTACAGACAGAGACATACATATTGCTACGATCCAGAAAGAGATTAACAACCAAACAAATCTAACAAGCAAACCAACAAGATGGGAAGCCTGACTGTAAATAGAAAAGATAAAAACCTTTTCATGGAACAGGGTGACAAGCAACTAGTGCACCAGTACATACTATACACACTCTGACCTGTCCACTAAGCTTCCTGGTGTTTCGGTTGGCAGAGTGCGCTGCAGAAAGAAGATGGTCAGCGTGAGCCGAGTGGGCGTCCTGCTCTCTGCTGCCCTTACCCAACCTGCCAGGATTGGATGGTTTTGACGTCTGAGGACAACAAAAACGCATTATGGGTGAAAACATCACATACAATCAATTCTACTATTTTTTCTTGAAAGCAGTTGAAACAGCTCACCCTCTCCTCTATGATGGGTAAGGAGATGTCTATGAAAGCCTCCTTTACTGTGGAGATCTGAAATAAAAATTGCATGTAAAGTCAGTGTATGCATTTATTATCTTTCTTTAAAGTCAAAAATTATAGGCAGCAGCGAACAATAAACGCCTGCTGCACATTTTCAACAGGTCTAAGAAGAAATGTGGGAAGCAGCTGTTTCTCTGATTTTTCCTCTCCAGCTCCACACCTGGTACTCTCTACCTTCAAGGATATTCTAGTTTGCATAGTGCCGCTTGCTTTGTTAACAACACACAGCTCAAACATCTTGTTGTAAACGCCCGCTGCAAACAGTCGGTGTTTGAGCTGGTCCTTGAAGTGCTTTTTTTTTATTCCGTTGATTTCTGTTTCATTTTCCTGACAGATTTTTGGTTGTTTTTTTTGTCTGCATCAATGTGAGAAAAAGGAAACTTAATGTTAGTTACGTTGAAATATGCAAATTCATGACTGTAATGCCAGTGCATCTATACACACACACAGATATATATGCACATACTGTGAAACACAGAATTTATCGACCCTGCTGTGTTCAATAGACAACAATACTGACTATTCGGATGCTTTGTTATAATTCACCCACACACACTTACATGCTCACACTCTTCACACATAATTGTGTTTGTCAGCTCGCCTACAAAGATGCGGTCGACAAAGTTCATTTTCACCCCTTCTTTCCCGTATGCTGGTGGGAAAAAAAGACAGTTATGGATTAATTATAAATGTGAACAATGTTTGACTACTTATTACATGTTACCAATTTTACTTGTGATGATGATCATCAAACACTATAATTTAACTGACAATGTGACCATTCTTTCCACGAAATGCTATGAATCAATGGCGTTGACCAAATCAAGACTAAACAGCGTTGAGGCAGGGGTACTTATAAAAAAAGAATTTAGAAAATAAATCATGTTAATTCTTAGGCATGTAAAAAGCAAAATACAGGCTAAAAGTCCAAGTTAAGAGTCATCAGACATTTAGCAGGTTTATACAACGATTTTCCTTGATTATTCATTTTTTAAATTTACATGTACAAGTCATAAGATCATCTAACAGACTGTTAGACTCTTCTCCTCCGTCAAAACCTATCCTGTGCCTGATCAATCTCTGAGCTGCATTTCCATTCACTGCCACAAGGTGGAACTGTTGATCTTGGTCTTCAGTGGAGTGCAGCATGCATGTGAACCTTTGACTTGGCGTTTGGTCTCATCGTCTGCTGTCTTCTCTGTGGGATTATTGAAGGCCTTCAGAATGCCTGCCCTCACCCGCTGGACACAAAAAAAGAGGCACACAGTTTAAGTGACATTCATTAATGCAAAAAATAATTATATGAATTAAAGGAAATTTCACTCTGCGGGTTTTACTGCATCTTTATAGAATTCTCTCTATTACATCCATTACTGACATATCACAGTATGGCCGATATCTGAGACTGACAGATTTACCTATTATAAGCATCGTTTGTGTAAAATAATTATTGTGCTTGTCTAACTATATTAACATGTAAATCTATTAATTAACTGTGCATGTTTGTGTGTGTGTGGAGAAGTTGTTGACAGGGCCTACTTATTGAAGGTGACATGGTCAGTGAGTGTGTTGGCGAGGGAGCTGTGAAGAGGCACAGCCACAGTAAATCACCAATCAATAGATAATTGGCCATGGTCTGTGTCTGCGGTCGAAACCAGTCAGCCCCCATTGTCCCGGGACCCACGCACTGGACTGGCTATTTAGGTCAAAAAGCCCCATTAATCCCAGCCCGGCCAGTCTGCACCCCACTCAGCCAGCGCAGCCAAAACCAGGCGGAGGCTCTCCCACTAATTAATTACCAGTAACCCCCCATAAAGTAACACTGTGCACTGCCCCACACAGGCGGGGCTGTGGAAGGACGGCTGTGGGGCTGGGGGGAGGGTGGAGAGGGTTGCTGGTACAAGGGTGCAGGGGTGGAAACTAAAATTAAGACGGGTGAAGAAGGACAGTCCATGCCCTGAGAGAGTAAGACCTACCGTCTCAGCTAATTGGTGATAATTGACTGGGCCATATTAGCATATTTAGATCTCTGATACTAATGGCCAATCAACACAAACACTTAGGGCATCTAAAAGGTTGTTACCACCCAGTCTCCCTCTCTGACACTCTCAGACACACACACACACACAGGCCAGTGTGAGTATATTAATTGTTTTACATTTGCTTTACTTCATGATTCTATTCATGATCATAGTCTACCTTCTTTTTTAATAGCATGTTATGGATGAATTGATGCGGGCTTGAAAACAACATGATTGTTTGCTCAATGCTGAGTGGAAACTTTACCGATAAAAATGCGTGTTCATTTAATAAATTATCACTGTATCTAAAATGCAACTGTATTTTTGAATGTGCTTGGTTGTATAAATGAATTTCTGAGTGAATGAATAGGGAAGGCCGTACCCCCTCCCTCTTCACCTTCTTGATTGGATTGGGAGACAGGCTGATGAGTATGTGCGCGTGTGTTTGTGTGTGTGCAGGAGGGGGCTGTGGGTGACCCTCAAGCACAATGGGACAGCCCTGGAGCTCATTCAGCAGCTGTGGGTTTCCCAAGATCACACAATGATGCCGGTCGTGCCACTTGCAAGTCCTCTAAGTGGCACAACTGTCAGCGTTCACAAGTTTGAATGGAAGCGGCGAGCCCAGCCTACGGCCCCTCCTGGGCCTGCGGCTGACCACTAAACACACCCGCTAACTTCTCCTCCTTGGTTCACGTAACCACTGGTGGGGCCAAAGGGGCCAGCTCTGCCGTGGGGTCTCCTAATTGCCCTGTGCAGGGTCGGGTTGGGGGGTGGGCGCTCTCTTTGCTTGCCAAAAAACATGGCACCATAAGGTTGAAACACAAAAACTGGCAAGCCGTGCTAAAAAAAAAAATCCACTGGGCAGTTTGAGTGCACACAGCCACCCACAAACACGCACGTCTTACATTATGATAACGAATGGCTTTTAATGTTAACTGGACAATACCATCATGACTGAACTTCATAAAACAAATAAATTGTTGAGGGTTGATGAGACTGACTACAAATGTCAGTGATAAGAATCACAGGTGAGATTATTGGTTTTAAAAAACAAAATACAGAAAAATAGATATACAGTCTGTATATGTTTGATAATTCTGCCAATTCATTATTGGTGCTTGCTCAGTGTAGTCCATAATAAACATGATGCTTTTGTCATCTATTTCATCCAACATTTAAAAATAACAAAAATAAATAAGGGATTTGCAGCGATGTTCATGTTCCTGTGAGTTTGTACTTATGATCAATAAGTAAGTGATTTGAGCTAAACGTGAAAATGTTCACTGAGTTCAAAGGTACTGATGGATGCTGAGGTTGGTGGAGTTGTCTCCATTGGCATTACTTTAAAAAAAAAAAAAATGGAAGCAAGTTCTAAAACCCTGGACTGCCTCAAGTTTATATTGACCTGACTTTGCATCGACAGCACATACAGTATCCTCATTAAAAATGCATCTGCAAAGAAACTTAAAATACCATCAAATCAGAGGAACCTTAAGGATCTCTCTGTCACGAAAGATTAACAAACTACTTACAGACTTTAAAAGGTGTTGATAGATCCCAACATGTTTTAAATGTCATCATTAAATGCATGCAGTGTGTAAACTGCACTGGATGTATGCTCACCTTAGTTTCCTCTACTCGTATGGAGTCCAGTAGGTAATGCAGAAGCTCCTGGCTGTCTTGTTGCTGGTAGCCCTTGAAACGTGGAGCTCTGAAACAAAATAAAAACAGATGAAAGTCAAGAACAACATAGATGCAGCAATTCTTGAAATGAGGAGAGGAATCGTAAACACTCTGTGCAGGGAGGAGACAGAAATGTGCAAATAATGTACTACTGCTATCATTTCTCATGTCTCATACACAGCATGTAAATATATTGCTATGGTTTTACAAAAAGAGCAAAATTCAAGAAACATCCTTCTCAATCCTTGAGAACAAAATAAATATTAATAGCCTTTGTTCCAGTGGGTTAACCCTGGACAATATAAAGGTTCAATACAAAGACAGAACACAGACAGAAATAATCAGTAGTTAAATCACAGCTCTACCATGCTCTTTATCAGCATTTATTTCCATGATAACTTGCTGAGCAATTTGTCAGGGCTGGATCGCCATCCTGGACATGAATGCCAGGGCGGTTAGAGGGGAGGCTCTCCTTGGGTCTGTCCCCTGGCCGTCCACGGTGAAGCAGATGTGAGGACAGATGCCAAGGCCAGATGGGCAGCCAAGGCTAGAGCCACCGCAACCTGTTGGGCCAAGCCAGCCACATAACCACAGGACAGGTTGGTCCGACAGGCACGGTACACAGTGAGGGGCCATGTTTGGGGTTAGAGGAGCCATCAGTCAAATGTTGATGATGTTGGGAGGTGGGGGGTCAACTCCATTAACAGCTCTATGAAGCCCTTTACTGGTACTTCATGACCAGTGGTCCTCGGGGTCCATAATTAATGGATCGTCTGTCACTTTGGCAATTAATATTGGTGGGTAAACAAAAAGTCTGTCCAAACTACTGGGCAGATTACCAAAAACCTTGGAGGGATGAGGTATGGGTCAGGTAAGAACACATTACATTTTGGTGTGGATCTGCATCAGGGGTGGATCCAGGAATTCCCTTATCCATTTCTTTAATATTGAGAGATGTTAAAATTTAAATTTACATTTTGACCTAATTTGTTAATAAAACTCTTATAAGTTTACAGTCAAATATTTGCTCCTGACTAATGGTTGTGCATTTCAACCCTTATTTTCAAGCAGAGAATGATAATTACTTGATTAGCACCAAAACAATTTGGAGATCTGAGGTAGATCAGTTATGCTTTATCCAGCCTCACTGTGATTACATAATACCTAAGCAATATATCGGTATATAGTATATTTGTTATATTTCTATTGATGAAATGTATATATTGATAATCATTGATATTGTTTCTTTTTTGATATTTCATTCATAAGCCTAGTTAAAAATGTAATTCATATAAAATCTATCTTTGAGACAAGCTGCCAAAAATGGACGTCCAAGGCTCGGGGAGAGACGGCCAACCACCTGCCCTCAACACAGGTTATAACCAGGAGGTCTGGAGGATCCTAATGCCCCCCCCCTACATGCTGACACGATCTCTGTCTCTTATGCCCTGTTCGTGCAGACACATGGAGAGGGTTGGATGGAGGGATGGGGAACACATATGCCATTTATTCGCCGGCTCTAAAAATGAAGAGCATGTGAAGGAATGTCTCCCTCTTGTCCCGCTGACTGTATGTATCCCACGAAAGAGAAATTTACACACACAGTGAATTATAAAGCAAACAGAGATGAAATGAGTGAAACAGGGAGAAAAAAAGGAAAAACAGAAGCAGAATGAATGAAAAAGCTTGGTTGGGATCAGTGGGAATGAGGAGGTCTGGAAGCTCATCCCTGTTGAGAGAAGCAGAAGGGCCCTGTAGCACTGCTCGCAATCTGGCCCATGCAAACAGCTGCGGTGTTAACACAATTAATAGCCGGATGAGTTAGTACCAGACACAAGACCACACAAGACCACACAAGCCCCTCCTCAAAAACACACACGAATGAACAAAACATTGTACCCGCACAACAGTTCACAAAATAAATCCATCCAACATTTACTCACTTACAGCCATGAACTATAAAAATATGACAAACAATATGTTCATACTTTTTTTTTTATAAATAGTGGCATGTGCTGGGCATATCTAACTAAGTCTGTACACCCATATGTAAAAGGGAAAAACATGCACTCAAATTTCAAGTTTATTAATTTCTGGTTTGAATCAATACAAGAGAGACTACTTTTGACAAAATAAGAAAAAAAACACTGTTAACCGCTGTTACATTTTCCTCGATTTACCAACAATAAAACCATTACAATTTTTCGACCAATTATGAAGAGTGTGAGTAAGTGTGCGATGACAGTCGGCAGAAGAAAACATCAACTTCAGATAAAATCATGTGGTGAGTGACGTATCTAAATGTTTGAATTTGAGTAATTCGAAATTGACATTGGTAACCAATGACGACATCAGTAACCAGTGACCTCATTTGTATCTCACCCAACGGAGACATGCCAGGAAATAAATAATAGATTATGAATAGTAAAAGGTGTGACAATAGGGATTTCATGACACCAGAAATGACAGCACACATGCACACACATGAGTTGTGGTGACCTGTTGCTGCATCCAGACTTTCTATCCTTCCATTATTTATACTGCTTATCCTTTTGAGGGTTGCAGTGGGGCTGGAGCCAATTCCAGTGAAAGGCAGGGTACACCCAGGACAGCGTGTGGTTAAATGCTTCTGAGTGGCCTTTTTGTCCAATGTATGCATTAGACATGAATTGAGAGCAAAAATTAGTAATTTACTTAATACAGACAAACTGTACGAAGACTATGAACCCAGACTGGGTGAAAATGGGTGAACAACTATATTACCATGTAATTAAATTATGTTTTCCCCAGATGAGCTTAGACTGCAGACTGGGACCCTCCCTGGCACCAGATAGAGTGTGGTGCAGACCATCCAACCCACATAGCTTGGCACGAGTGTGAGCACAGACCAGACCACTTTCAAGGGCCGGAGGAGCAGAGGAGGCAGGCTGTGGGGTACTCAGCTGGTAGAGGTCAAACACATGTGTACACACACGGAGAAACACACATACACTTGCACAAAACTGGGCTCGATCAGGCTCCAGTGTTGCACATAAGCACTTAGACGGACCTGATCGGAGCCAAAAAAGCTTTCATTAACCTGCCTGTCGACACAAACACTAGATTAGACAGTAAAAGAGAAATGGAAAAGCGCTGTCGCTCTCCTCGGGTCTCCGGCAGACCCAACCCTTCTGGAGTGACAAGAGCTAGCGGTGACAAGTAAGGATGACAGGCTACATTTTCAGAGTGTGGCCATCATAAAGGTCACTACAATGGAGAGAAATGTCCCAGTACACAGGAGCAGTTCTTGACCCTGTCATTTCAACTCAAAGCTTAAGACATGGCTGAAAGTGGACGAGCTGCTGTGTGGAGGAGTCTAAGAGAGAAATATAGAAAAGCTCAGGCTCGTTCAGAATGCAGCTGCAATCAATCACACTTTATGGATGTTAATATATCGGTGAATGAGACCTAAACTGAATTTTCTAAATAAACATAATAGCTTTCACAGTCCAGTTTCATCTGAAGAGCCATTCATCGTTACAGAGAGGTAATAAAAACAAACTGAATGGTCAAAATTGTCATATTTCTATTGAATCTCAAGACCAACACACAATATGAACTCATGCATTGAGTAACATGCAAGAAAATATTCCAGCTGTTGTCAGAGCTGCCAGATTTCGTCTAAATCTTTATAACAAGCAGAATTGATTGAGACAGTATCACTAGTAAGAAAATTAAGATTTTGTGATGTCTTTCATCTTAAAGTACACTGTCACTCAGCAGAGAGCGTACCTCCACCAAAGCCCAACAGTAACCACATTCAATTTAGTCAGATCAAATTAGAGCAAACTCTACACACTCAAAAGTATCAGAATACAGTGCTTTACAGTACAGTTTAATGCCATTGACCCATTCACACACACTTTCATACAGTGCATCTATTAGCAGCACTATTTCTATGAGGGGCAATTCTGGGTTTAGTATCTTGCCCAAGGAAACGTGGGATGGGGAAGACTGGGATCGAGCTGCGACCTTCTGCTTCAAGATTTTCTAAGAAAATAAGAAAAGCTGAAAACAGAATAGAATTGTGTGTATTTTTTTCAAATAGAACTTTTTTAATAGCTGTTGCATATCACAGTCTATTTGAGAAGCCAACACATTGTTCATCTGGAGTTTGAGATTCTTTTACATCAAAAAAAAGATTTTTACCTGCTGCTCTTTTCCTCCTCAGCGCTGCTCTCAATGAAACTACGCTTTTTGAGAAACAAACAAGGTCAAAGAGAAACAGAGGCCACTGGGGAATTCTTGGCAAAAGATGCTAAAAGCATTTTGTCACTCATTATTGACTTGGATGTTTACAGCTCCAGTGAATATCTTAAGATTAAAACTGTAAAAAAAGTGATCAACACCTTTTCTTTCTATCGTTCTTGACAAATCAATTTGAAACTGTGTCTGATTTAATTTTTGTCGATTGTAATTATCAAATGAGCTCTATATCTGTGACTTTAATTTTAGGAAACTGCTGACAAATATTCAAAAGGCACGTATCACATTTTCTTAGTATATTTTGAAGCACCAATTTTTACATTTACTATAAGGAGGATCTACAAAACTATTACAAACTGGCCCCTTGTGGTACCATATGGATAATAGTCATATCTCTATTCAAATGCATGTCATGTAGGATAGATTAACCCTACTTGAAAAACCATGCATGAGTGTATAAAGGTGTGAGTGATGCTTGCTGTCTGAACGCACAATTGCCTGCATGTGTTCTGTACGCTTAGGTGGTACCAGGTGAGGTGGCAGCCCTTACACACATGCACGCATACACACAGACACACACAGCCTGATGAAAGCTTGGTACCAGAATAACTTTCAAAGCCATACCAGAGATGTACTCAGTCATCCAACATTAAACTCTCTGGTCACCCACCTGCACTTCAACAGTGCACAACACCCCCACCACCCCATCACTATCTCACATACACACACATTGGGTGGACCCAACCAGCAGTGCTCAAAGAAGAATTCAGCCGACCAAACATTCACATTGTTCATAAAAGAGAGAAAACCAACTGCCCAGTGCACAAAAGTGAGGCCGTGATTCTGCCTGTCACACAGCTTGTTAGACCTTGTGGTGGATCAAACATGACACAGGTGGTACAGCAGTGTGGCAAGTAGCAGAAAGAGCTACAAATACCTAGCTGCTGCTCTTTATTTACCATGGTCCACTGCTGTATGTTGAGATTAAAGTGCGTGAAAGGCATTCAGCATGCGACCAGGTGTTACCTGGGTCTGGCTGGTTCAAATGGTCACTGCCACATTGAGGGGATGTAAAGCTGAGGCTCCTCTATTATGTGTTGCTGTTGTTATGATGGGAAACTGCAATGGCACAGTTTGATGACTTCATTGACCATGAGGTAAAATATGTGCATACAGATTCTGGGTTTTCTACAAGGATATGAAGGAACAGGCCAGTGGGAAAAAGCAACCAGCTGGTGTCCGGGGGCATGAACTTCCAGAGGAAAAAAATAAATGCCAATACTTCTTCATACACACTGATGTTAATTAAGACACATGCAAACATGCAGTGAATTATTTAAAAGGAAAATAAGGAGTAGGAAAATTAAGAATGAACATTCACTTTGTTTCATACAAAGCAGAAGGAAATGATTCAGTGACAAACTAAATATAAGGCACAAAAAAATGTATGCTTTGAAAAACCAAAACCTTTTAAATCATACATATGTTACTGCAGGAAGCTACATATTTACTTTACGGAACATGATTTGGAGAATCTGACGTAACTAACTAATGTTCAATGAATCAGTATCAGTCCTCTCTGCTGCTAAGACTGGTACCACTGTAACGGGGGGAAGTTTGTCTAGAGTTGAACCATATTCAAGGCAAACGTCTTGGTATTGGCTTTATCACTACACTGTTGGTAAAACATGTCTCCTGCACACTGCCACCGAACTGTTTCTAACACATTTCTACATGTTTGTTGTAGGTAGTTTGATTAAGTTCTTAATCTGTCTCTTACTTTTATGGCAAAAAAACAAAGAAGCCTAGTTGTTGTCAATTGAAGAATCAAAGCAAACTCAAAATATGTCTTCGTATTTAAATATGACCTGTTATGCGTATGTAACAGGAAATTTGAATTTAAAGGTACAGTGTGTAGAATTTTGTGATATCTACTGTTGAAATCGCATGTTGCAGCTGAACACCACTCACCTCACCCTCTCCTTCGAAACATGAAAAAGAACCTGTGGCAGCTTCAGTTGTCTTAAAGTGTTGTAAAAAACATGGTGGCCTCCGTAGAGAGGGTTTTATGTAGATATTTCTACATAATTCTTTTTCCAGATTCATATAAGGTCATTGTGACCTTTGACCACTGAAATGTAATCACTTTATATTTGAGTCCAAGTGACAACTGATCAAAAGTTGAAGAAATTCCCTTAAGTATTGAGATATGTGTTGAGATATCACATTCAAAAGGCCGAATGTCTTTTTAAGACCTCTGTGACATTTACCTTTGACCACCGAAATGATCAGTGAAATGATCAGACAAGTAAACATGTGGGCCAAATTTGAATTAATTTCCATGAGATGTTTCTGGAATATTATATTCACAAGGCAAAACAAATGTTTAAGAGGTCACAATGACCTCTGACCTTTAAACACCAAATTCTAATTAGGTCATCCATGAGTCAAAGTGAATTGTGCCAGATTCCTGTTGACTTCCTACTGTTTAACCCTTTCCAATTAATGCCGCAGGTATCATCCACACTTAAATCTATGCATTAAGATTTTCAATACATGAGCACTGACAAATAACAGGATCTATGGTGAAAAGAAGTATAAAGAGTAGTGCCTTACTTCTGACAGAGCTGGTTGAAAAGGATCTTGGGATTGACGTGGCCTTTCCCTGGTTCTTTCATGGTCTGGAGGAAGAGAAACATGGCTGCCGTCAGGGGCTCTGGATTGGGCAGTGTTACTGTCAAGAGACTCTGGAAGACGTGGAGACAAAATTAAGAAAAATGGATATTAAATTGGATACTATGGCAGGAATTACAAACCATTAATCATGACTTGTTTCCTAAATGTGAGAAAAGAGTTGGTGTTCAAAGTGAGGTTTCAATTTTACCTACTGATACATATTGTAGAACTAAAATATACAGTCGCAAAAATACCAAATGCAACATATGTTAATTTATTCATTCATTGGGCACCCTACAGTAAATAATAAGTGTTTGTCCTCTCTGTGGTCTGGTTAAATAAGACTAAACATTGAGAAGAAGACAATACATTGTTGAAAACTCTACCAGATTGGTGTCCACAGGGGGGCAGATCCTCAGCTTGTACCCTTTCTCCTTCACTTCCTGGATGAGCTCAATGAGCATGTGTGTCTGGGATAAATTCTGTGGGGATAGAATAATATTATTTTAATGGTGTCTCGAAACATATGCATCATAATGCATTAACAATGCATTGAATGGCATTGGGAAAGGGTATTCAGGTATGATAAAAGACTGAAGTTCAAAAATCAGAGGAGAATAAAACTGGTCATATACACTCACCGACCAGTTTATTAGGCACACCTGTTCAATTGCTTGCTAACACAAATAGCTAATCAGCCAATCACATGGCAGCAGCTCAATGCATTTCGGCATCTAGACGTGGTGAAGACGACTTGCTGAAGTTCAAACCGAGCATCAGAATGGGGCAGAAAGGGGATTTAAGTGACTTTGAACGTGGCATGGCTGTTGGTGCCAGACGGGCTGGTCTGAGTATTTCAAAAACTGCTGATCTACTGGTATTTTTACGCACAACCATCTCTAGGGTTTATAGAGAATGGTCCGAAAAAGAGAAAATATCCAGTGAGTGGCAGTAGTCTGGATGAAATTGCCTTGTTGATGTCAGAGGTCAGAGGAGAATGGGCAGAGTAGTTCAAGATGATAGAAAGGCAACAGTAACTCAAATAACCATTCGTTAAAACCAAGGTATGCACAATACTATCTCTGAACGCACAACACGTGGAACCTTGAAGCAGATGGGCTACAGCAGCAGAAGACCACACCGGGTGCCACTCCTGTCAGGCTCACCAAAATTGGACAATAGAAGATTGGAAAAAATGTTGCCTGGTCTGATGAGTCATAATTTCAGCTGTGACATTCAGATGGTAGGGTCAGAATTTGGCATAAACAACATGAAAGCATGGATCCATCCTGCCTTGTATCAACGGTTCAGGCTGGTGGTGGTGGTGTAATGGTGTGGGGGATATTTTCTTGGCACACTCTGGGCCCCTTAGTACCAATTGAGCATTGTTTAAACACCACAGCCTACCTGAGTATTGTTGCTGACCATGTCCATCCCTTTATGACCACAGTGTACCCATCTTCTGATGGCTACTTCCTGAAGGCTAATGCACCATGTAACAAAGCTCACATCATCTTTAACTGGTTTCTTGAAGATGACAATGAGTTCACTGTAGTCCAGTGGCCTCCACAGTCACCAGATCACAATCTAATAAAGCACCTTTAGGATGTGGTGGAACGGGAGATTCCCATCATGGATGTGCAGCCGACAAATCTGTAGCAACTGTGTGGTGCTATCATGTCAAAGTCATCAGAAGAATTAAGGCATTTCCGAAGGCAAAAGGGGATCTAACCCGGTACTGGCAAGGTGTACCTAATAAAGTGGCCGGTGGGTGTATACTGTCTATTTATCAAATAAAAAGTGCCATCAAATACAGGTACAACAAAGAACTTTTATAATCCTTTAAAGATAAGATACCATTACCACAATTATTCTGTGGCAATTCAATGGTCAATTAAAATATCCTTGTGGAAAGTTATCTACATTTTAATCAGAATTGAAAATCTTGTGGTGAATTCATTACTCTGAAAGAGGCCTTCAAATCCGTCTATGATCTGTGAGTTAGAAATGTAGAAATGAGAAGATCCTTGGTGAGGAGGTAGCCTGAAGCAGCCATTGTCCCTTCATGTTAGAGGAGCATCTTTTCCTTCGCTTTCAAGAGATATTTGTTTTGTCACATCCTGGCAATGAAGACAGTTGCTATGGAAAACACACAATGGAGCTGGCATTGTGAATGCAGACACAACTCATCCTTTGTCAATTATGTGTTTTCACTAGAAAGATTGCAATTTTCAAGGAAACAATACAAACAGACAAGGTGAGGGAGGGAAAAGCATGTAAAGCGCGCTCACTCGAATTTCAATCAACGAGGAAGGCCCTGAGGGTGATTAACAAAATGGAGGGAAAAAAACAGCTTCATTGTTGAAGAGGCATGTCAGTTTGCAGTCACCATGACACAACCAGAGAAAGACTGGGGAGGCTCTATAGCTGTGTTGTATGGTGAACATGCTCTGCACCAACTGAGTGCCACTCATGCATGGGCAGGTGAATGTGTCCAAGCCGGCACTGCTTTTACTGCTGCATTGAACATACTCCAAAATGATCTCAAGGTCTAACCTGTTTACAATCAGTCATTGTGAGAACATAATCTGGTTCGTATTGGTCAGACACCTCATAAGCACTGTGTGGGGAGTGTTTATGCTTTGTAAAGGCAAATGTATGCATATTGTCATGTTAGAATGGAAATCCCTGTGACTCATTAGGCTATCACAAAGTCTCTTGAGATAAAGCAAGGACTAGAAAGAAGGTTACCTTCAGTGAGAGATCCACTTAAAAATAACGTGATCATGCAGAAGATTTATAATGACAGATACAAGCAATTGTACCTACTTATGTTATCTCACAAGGTATACATTCTGACTAAATGGTACTATGCAGCATCTATCTGCACATCCACAGTATGTAGTTAATGCAGAAATCTCTGTGTATGTGTCTTGCATATCTAGAGAACTCTTCATCTTATCAGCCTTACACTCGCCATGTGTATTGTTAAAGGCCTGAGGACATGGGGTTGGTTTGGGCCCACCCAAACAATAATCTTTGTCCCACAAGATCACTTTGATAATTTGATTTGTCGTTCGCAGGTGTCGCAGGTGCTGATCTCTTTCATGTCAGCTTAATTAAAGAGATTTTATTTAGAAAAGTTGTGAACTTGGGTCTGAAGACTAGCCGACATGCAATTTTGAAGAAAAACTCCAGTTAAGTATATTATTTAAACTTATATCTAAACAACAGACGTAAACAGTAAATAAATTCAGTTTCATCTTCTACGATAAAATCATTGCAAAAAAACCAATATCTGATTGATATTGGATGCATAAGGTCTTCATTAAAGATTAACCAGGTTAGATGATTGCAAGTTTTTCTAACTTCACTCTGCACCATGCAAGCTTAAGTGTCCTTGGGCAAGATGCTCAACCCTGAATTGCCCCCTCATAGAGAAAAACTGCTGCTAATAGATGCACTGTGTGTGTGTATGGGTGAATGGCAAATTATACTGTAAAGTGCTTTAAGAGGTCATCAAGACAAGAAAAGCGCTGTATAAATACAAACCACATAAATAAAAAACAATTTACCATTGACTGTTTATAAAAGGCTCTGCACAACATGTACAGCAAGCAAAACCTGTGACAGTATGTTGTAAACATCACTAATGAAAAAGAATAATTCTGAAGTAGCTCCGGAACATGACCACAGGCCAAGCAAAGTACATCCCAAACAGGCAGGTTCTGAACAGCCACTGCACTATTATTTCATCATGCATAACAAAAATATGAATGCTGTTTTTCCCTGTTACTGTTCCTTTTTTATTATTGCACGACCAGAAAACAATAATAATAATAATAATGATGTTTGAACAGTTAGTAATACCAACCTGCATGACCGCATTGAAGAAGCAGGTGTTGCCAAGGTTATTGATGCCTTTGACAGGAACCAAGGTGTTGTTGATGGTTGGATTCTTGCCTCTGGGTGGCTCAGAATAATCTGATGGTTCCTCTCGCAGCTTGATGATCTTGGGTGATGCTGCTAGAACACAGTAGCACAGATGCAGGATCTCAAAAACCATGTACGTATATTGGTAAAAAGCAGCAAAAGACAACAGTGTAGCCTTGAAGTTAGAGATACGTTTTGAGATTTCGGGGTGAGGGAAATCTCTGCAACTGACAAATGATTCAATTTCTAAACTCTGTTTTCAATTGTATAGTTATTTTTGGCCACGACTTGGCAGCCGAGCCTGAAGCTGCAGCTGAGATGGTGGCTGGGTTGTCAATTTGGTTGAGATTGAGGGTGGAAGTCGACCTTGCAGCTGGAAGAATTTCAGCTTCCCTTAAAAATGGGATTGCAGCTCGACTCAGAAAAAAAAGGGGCTTGGCCTTGAAGCTAACGGGCTGGGAGCAGGCTGCTGGGATGGCAGCTGGAAGGAAAGCTGGGTCATTTGGGGAAGCAGATGACAGCTGTAGAAGTTTCCGCTGGTTAGTGAGGGAGGGGTGGGGGCAGGGGTTGGAGAGAAGATTCTCCAGAGCCAGCTGTTTGTCCCGATCACCAATGAAAACTAACCTAAACAGCAACTAAGACACAGATGGTCCAAAGCTTACGGTGTCATACAGTGTGCTTAGGCAGACTAGAGTAGGTACTGTAGCTGTGTGATGGCGTGCCAGCAGCTAACAACAAAGCTAACACCACAATGACTCAATAACAATAATTCTTTACTACCATGTGATAGCAACTACTGATTCTTAGAAGTGGACATTAGATCTGAAGAGGTTAAATCTTTCATGCAGTTTGTTTAGTTAAAAAAGAATGAAGTGTATTCAGTCTACAGCCTGAACTATCAGCATGTACCGAGACAGGTTTGGATAAGACAGACACTGAACCTTTGTGGCAACAACAGATAACAGATACTTTTAATTTTCCTACACCTTGCATTATGCCATGGAGGTAAGAAGAGATACAATCTACTGAAGCTTTGAGCAGTGTTATAACATGCAAACAAAAACTATAGAATACAGAGGTGATTTTTCTCTGACCCTAGAGTAATTTAATACAGAGTCTCTATGACTATAGTCACATACTGAAAAAAACAGCACTTGAAGTACAATTGAGTTTGGAGAACAAGTAGAAATATGTAATTAGCTGCAAAAAGGAGGTTATGTTTTCGTATATGTTTGTTTGTTGGGTATTTAGCAGGACACAAACTACGGGACAGACTATGTTACTATCTGACTGATTTTACTTCATTGGTAGGAGGGGATTTGATTTTGTTAAGGATGCAACATTGCGTATTCTTGTTAACATTGAATAGACTACATTTTTTTGGTTCAGAGCAATGTACTAAGCAGAGCCTTTTTTAATGTTTATGTGATGTAGGTTACAACAATATTCCCACTTCACCTTGAATTATTATTGTTTTCATTGTAAATGGATTTCTTTCAGCAGCAGTCTCTAAAATATCACATGTTGGGGCATCCTTGAATACACGAGCATGAAAGTTTACACTGTGTAGCTGCTCCACTGCAACAAGATACCCAAGTCACTATGAAAAAGCCTATGGTTCTTTAATACACTAAAGAAAATGTCAGTCATGGTAATGCATGTACAATGATACAAATGCCATCATTGTCTTAAATGATACAATGAGATTTGTATTATATAGTAAATAAAATATAATATATATTTTTTTTATTAATATGCATTTTGTTCTGATAGCCAATCATATTGTGCATGTAATGATGCCCTAGGCCTATCCTATACTGGTAAACAAAGTGTTCGTCCATGAGCACTTCACCCACAAGCCAGTCAAGAGAGCAGGCTGACAGAGAGATCACTGGCCAGGACCCGCTTATGTCCGAGCAAAAGAAATTCAATTGACCCGTAAACCATCATAACAACCTGCATTTTTACTCTCACCATTCTGCTCCAGAACACAAAAACGACCTTGCCTTCGCACATATTCCATTCACAGAGTCACTCCTTGTGCATAACACATTCATTGGAAAGTCAATTCAACCTACAGCTTTTCCTCCTCAAGGCCAAGGACGTCAGCGTGATGGTCTGAGCCTGTGGAATGTGAACCTTGGGCTTTTCACTCATGGACTGGTAATTTACATGTTAGACATTTAAACATTTTCTTTCAATCAACTGCCACTCTAAAAAGGTGTGAAAGTCAAAGCGTAACTCTGTCAAACTGATTAGTTTTGCTTTGAATTGAAATTGCTTTAGCTGCAAAGAGATTGAACACTGAGATGTGAAGAGAGCAGCGTCCTGTCCTTTGTGCTCTAGGTTTGGGATCGAGGAGGCAAGGGCGAGGTTCAGCTTGCCGGGACAACATGCTGTTGTGGCACTCCACCCAGTGGTGCTAAATACATCTGGCCCTCCACACTGGCAACATCTGGAGGCCTATTTCCATCCTCAATATGTAGCCATAAGGGAGTTCCCATATGTCAACACACAAAATGCATGGACAAGTGGAGATGGGGAAAAGATTGTACCCCCCCCCACTCAGGAACAAACAAACTGTGTATTATCAGATTTGGTGTGAGACTGGGAAGGTGTGAAAACTTACACAAGTGCAGACAACTGAGCTAAAAGGAAAGTAACTGAGAGAAAGACAGAGTGCATTCATGAATGTGTGTGTCTACTTGTTGTGGTGTTTTTGAGCAGAGACCCAAAATCAACAGACTTAATGCAACTCAAGTCGGAGAGCTATGTCTGACACTTAAGTTAAGAGGCAGCAGAGGAATGAGGAAACTAACTGGGCGGAATGGGGATGCCGACGGACACACTCTGCATCTGGGACCATCACCCAAGGTAAACAATGTTCAGGGAGCCATCTGGTTAAGAACGGGGATGGGGGGGCGGAAGAGGGCAGTGGAGGGGGGGGCAGTGGGTGGAGGAAAGGGTTGCAACGAGCACAAGCATATGGAAAAGCAGATTTTTCCTCTCCCTGCAGCAGTCAGTGAAGGCAAATGTCAGCATGCGCTGCGTCCACGCTTGACTGTGCTGCACTCGGCACCACCACCTGGCCCTCCTTGCTCAGCCACCGAGTATGGGCAGCAGTGACACTGCGGAGCCTTTCCCCAGGGTAGGAGGAAAAGCATCACGGTGCTCAGGCTCATCCCCATGCATGCATGTACACCAACACCTCCTGCACTCCCTGCTCTTTTTCACACAAGAGATACACAAAGAAACATGGGACTTGTTTACTTTCACTGAGAACAGAACTAGAGCACTTCAAAAAGAGAAAAAACAAGCAAGTTTAGCTATATTATAGATTATTGTGTTGTGCATTTGTTTTTTGACATTCTGTCAAGCTGACGCAAGGTCAACACTAGACTTCATGAAAAAAATAACAACCTCATAAAACATGTCATAATAATAACAAAATGCATTCTTTATGCTTATTGTAAAAGACTTTACTGATATAATCAACACAAAAACAAGGATGAGAAAAAATACATTTTTATGGCCTTCTTCATGTGGTTTACAGTTGGGCTGAGAGTATGAAATTGTATGGCCAGTGGGCAGTGCAGCAATGTGGAGGGTCAGCTCCCTTCATGCAGAGCAAGCAGTCAAGAGGAAGGCCAGGCAACACCAAATGTCTTATTAATTCGCTAATTTGTTGTGACTGCAGGGCATGAAAAGCCTGTTTCCTTGCCATCTGAGGCCAAGAGAACCCAGTGCCATGTTACTTACAGACACACAAACACACTAATGTATACACAAAGCTTTTGCTACCCACTATCTGGCCTACTTTCATGTGCGGTGGTGGGAATTAAGACAAAATCACCCTTGATTACCTCCATGAACGCACCACCAGGGGACAAGCAGCTTCCTGGCTACTGACTCAGCTAAGCTAAACTGACAGTATACTAAAGACTGTGCTTTCCAAAAAATCAACAACCAGAGGCAAGAAACCAGGTGATGATACATGAAACACTATATCCTCCACTTCAGCCTTTCACCCAGGTCTCTGAGAGGAGAAGTCAACAGAGATGTCAGTCCTGGAAATTTTGAGCCCAGGAGCAAACAAGACACAGGGTTCATCCAACCAATTTTTTCTGTCCCGATACTGATACCTGGTCTTGTAGCATCAGCTGAAAATTATCAGCTGATGCTCAATAATTTATCGTTATAATTAATAAGTGCACAAACATCTTGGTAACAAACTTGATTAAGATAGAAATGTTTTATTATTGAGTATACATTTATTTCATTTCAGAGGATTACTGAGTCCGACTTATGACAGTTGGTGCAGATAACCGACTTCAGTAGGGATCATTTTGTATCTGTATGATTTCATTTTGTATTTCTGAATATTAATTTAGAAGGGAGGATAAATAGTTTACAGCTTTACCTTGTGTTCTCTATCTCTATATCTATCCATCTCTGAGACTAGTGAGGTCAACCCTCACCAAAATGATACTACTTTGTCACATGGTGCGCACTCTCCTTTAAGGGAAGGACAGAAGTTAAAAAATATGTCTGGTTGGTCAAGCCCTGCCATCACACATGTACACGCAGTACATCTCAATCCTTCCCCATTGCAATATGACCCAGGCACACCTGGTCACCCAAACACCTCACGAACACCTTCTCGTCCACTGTGCAGTGGACAATCAAATGCGCCTTGCACTTTAGATTTGGTGCATACAGTGTGTGTCTAACTAAAGCTACACCATGTTATTAACTGAAATGCTTCAGCTCTCATCTGAGGCTTCTTCAGATTCACTTGGTTTTGTCGATTAAGAACAGATTTGCCACACTCTGTAGTATTCTGCTCCCTCCGTGCTATATTGTTACTCCTCCTATAAATGTAGGGGTCCACCAGCGCACTGCTTACATATGATATTGAACGCACAAGCAGATATAAACAAAGAATAACATAAACTTCAATTTAATAGATCAACCATATTTGTCACACTTAATCCAGCTATTTTGTCAGCATCAGACCAATGTTCAGTGGTAGTATCAGAGGGGCGCACCACTACTGAGAACACAGACACACGTGTGCGTGACCTCACAATCAAAGAGCCGTAGTACATACATTTGACTAATGACGTAAGGTGCCTGGAACAGCACTTTGAAGGGACATACAAGTATTTTGCCAGAACCTAATTTGAAACACTTTACATTACAAAATTATCATTAAAAATGTTGAATTAAAATTTTACAGGAGTATAGTCTAAGTTATTTTCCTTAGAAAAGACAATTGAGAAAAACATTTAGACGGAGATATTTCATTACGATTGAGCTACCATACTGTCAAAGTGCTTAAAAATAATATTAGTCACTGTTTTTCTGATTTATTTGAGGAAGAAAAAGGTGATATATGTTTACAAAAATAAAAACATTTTTGGAATAACAATATTCATAAACTATAAAAAGTATACTGTATGTCTTCATATTCATAAGACAGTGGTAATCAAATTTTAAAATGAACCTATAGCTTCAAAATGAAGGTGAGTTTTTGATGATTTAAATTGTATAAATAAAATACGTATGATAATAAAAAATTCCACAGCAACACAATGATACAGTAAGATTGAGAATCAGAACAATAAGTAACATTAAAAACAAGAAAGAATTGACAGAAACAAGCTCCGACATCTATTCAGAAGCAACATTTTAATTTGCTCCACAAAGACTCCCCAGCTGTGTTACAAGCTGAAGTCTAGCTCTCTGAGGTCAATTAGCTTTTTACTGGGACTCTGGTACTTGAGCTGAAGGCCTTGATGGTGAGAGAGCACAGTTAATCGACTTTCTTTCTTCCTTGAGCTGTTGTTGTACAAGATTATTATGGATTCTGAAAAAAATACTTGCTGGCCCTCTTTTGTGGTTGGGGTCTATGGGAAAAACAGAGCACAACAGCTGGCCTTCACACTGAAATGCAATTTCTCAAGCTTTTCCAGACAACAACCACCTATTCCTCTGCAACAGTGGCTGCCCGCTACTATACCTATTTGGCAGACCGGTGTGGAACAGTTAGGTGGTGAGAAAGGTGACAGGTAATTTAATAAGGTGGCTGTAATGAAAGTAGCAACTGTCCAGCTCACCAGGGTGTTTCCTAACAACAGTGGATCCCTAATTGCTAGATGATAAAAACAGCATTACTGGGAAAACGACAAGGAACATAGTAATGGTGAGAGTGTCAACCAACTTCAGATAAAAATTTTCAATAGACATGTCAGGATTAACCAGTTTTACGATAACCGCGGTTTGATAACGTCACAATTTCATAACCGTAAGAATTGTAAAAACTACGATATCTAACTGCCTCTTGCGAGTCACGTGTGTGTGTGTGCGCTGCACAGTGAAATCTTTCGCCAGTCACGTTTTGTGTGCACGAGCCGTTAGTTGAGAAGAGGAAACTGACTTAACGGCCTTATTTCCACCAACGCTGGACAAACAACTTCATCAGAGGAGTTCACAGGGAGAGGTGAAATCCTTGTTTACTTTCGGTTTCTGACCAGGTGTGTGTGCGTGTGTGTGTGTGTGTGTGTGTGTGTGTGTGTGTGTGTGTGTGTGTGTGTGTGTGTGTGTGTGTGTGTGTGTGTGTGTGTGCGTGTGTGTGCGTGCTTATCAGGAGCGGCCACAGTATCGATAATTGTGAAAACCGTGAAGCCGTGATATTTCCTCGGATAATTGTGGCACCAAAATGTTCGTATCGTGACATCCCTAGCTTCAATCAACTTCTTGTACTCTTGGAGAGCTCAGCACTTAATTATGAGTTATTTAACTATGGCAGCATGATTATTATTACTGAAACTTTAATGTAAAAAGCCAGAAAATGAGATAGTAATAAAATGTGATATTATAAACAACATTAAGAGAAAACAGTATCTGCTTGAGTTGAACATTTGTTCCAACATTTTGCGTATGTGTATCTGTGAGTGTGTGTGGGTCCACTGAGAGTTTGTGCGTTCCAGCTGTTAGGATTTAGTTGCTCTGACTTGTTGAGGACCCTGGCTCTCACTAGTGCAGCGCACAGGCCCAGAGGTGGTGAAACGTACAGCAGCACGGCGGGGGGAAGCAAGGGACAGAAACAGATAATGATGGAAAGACAAAGAAGGACAGAACAGAGGCTGTACCCCACACAGCTGCTCTTGTTCTTCAGGGAACCCAGCCGGGAAGCGTCACTCAGGCGCCTAATTCCTTTAATGTGTGCACTCATGCGACTTGCAGGGTGAGGATGAAGGGGGTGGGGGGCTGCTGCAGTGTATATCCCACAACTCTGCGGCCATGGCTGAGACACTAAGGGTGGACAAGCCTGACTGGGCCTGGATGGTTGGCCTCTGGCCACAGGCAGCTAGGCACTGGGCAGGGGGCTAAGCTGCGGCAGCCAGTGAGACTGAAAGTGATGAGACCCACCACCCTGTTCAGCTACAGCCTGTTGAGAGGCCTCTCAGCACTCCAGCACAAACTACGAGCGGTACAGCAACAGAAGGTGTATGCATGTGTGTTGAAGTACAGTGAGGGGGTGGGGGTGTAAAATATATATATGGTTGACTGACTAGGGGAGGAGGGCTCAGGTGGTCTGAGTAGGGTGAAAGTACATGAGGCTACGACAAAACAAAAATTCTCTTCAAACTCAAATTCTTCACGAAACCCTGGTAAATCAAGCAGAAGAAGCTACAGTATATAAAAAATAAATCATGCCTGTAATGCAGGGTGTTCTCAAGCCATCACACTCAATGTAGAAACAGCATATACATACATATGTATCAGGTTGAGCTGCAGTGTGAAGTCCTGTACTTCTAATGACCTAAGCCACCAGGGGGAGCAGGTGTACTGCTGTCAACTCCTGGTGTGTAGGTGATTCAATGACAATCATCAACGTGAACCTTTGTGACCTGGGGCCTGTTAATACAAAGTGAATTCAACATATCCAGGATATCTTTTCCATATCCGGGTGAACTTAACCTAACAATCGCAATCAGGCTTAGGATCTCATCAAGATCTGAGCGGGTGCAGATGAAAGGGGTGTGTTTACTGCATAAGACCAATCACAGGTATGGACAAGTGAACTGACAGCAGAGCTGATTAGTTTACAACGAGGAGCAAACGAATACATTAGTAAAATACGAGGAGTACAAACACATTGTCCAGACTAAAAGAAACACAGTTAGAGCTGCTAAATGCAGAAAGGACAGCTGGTAGAACATCTCTGATTGTGTGAATGTGTCAGTGAAGGAGTCCCCAATGACATTTGGGAAAGAATATATTCATGACCACGATATAATAACTCTGGGTCACTGTTCTTTACTAACAAGACCTGTCGAACTGAACTGAACAAGCCTCTTGATGAGAGATGAACGTTTCACTTAATCACATAATGTAGCCTCTGTAATGGGCTTTAGTTTAGTTTGACACACACTATCTGCACTGACTCTGAGGACACACTGTGGTGGAACCATTTGTAATTACTAGTCAATAAAAACATATGGACCTATTTTCGTGCGCCATGAAAGTGACTGTGTGCATCTCGGTGACAGGATGCGCCTGGTGCATCTGGAAATAGGGAGAGATTGAGATGTACTGGGTATGTTAGCAGCGGGCACTGACTTAACAAACCAGACATTGTTTTAAACTTCCCTTATCCTTCCCTTTAAGGAGAGTGTGCACAGTGTAGTGTCATTTTGGTGAGTGCTGACTGCATGAGTCTCCGAGAGAGAGAGGGGAGGGAGGGATGGGGGGCCGTCAAGAAGTAAGTCTGGAAACTATCTATCCCCCATTCCAAATAAATATTTAATTTCACCTACTTAAAGAGAGGAATAAAAGTACAAAACTATGTCTGGTTATTCCACCACGAACACACGCAGTGCATCAATACATACCCCGATAACCGCAAATCATGCTTCATAGTACAGGCCTTTGGTAAGTCACTTCATCAGTATCACTTTGTTCAACACCCATTGATTTGACGATAAAAAGATGAGCAGGAGCCGTCACATGAGTAGTCTGGTATGCAGTCGTGGTGTTATTGCGTTTCCAGCCTCTGGTGAAAAGTACCTCTCCACTTCACTTTCTACTATTATCACATTATATTCTCGATGTGTCTGTTGTATTTCGGATACAAAGGCTCATGAAATCTTGTTCGAGATTCACCAGTGGGAATTATTACATATAATTATGCAGCAATAATATGTGATTGTGTGTGTGTGTGTGTGAGTGTGTGTGAGTGTGTGTGTGTGTGTGTGTTCAAGGTCAACTGTTTTGTACTTTAAATGAAGACATGGTTGCTAGATTAAATGAATGCTTTGATAAAAATGCAAAATGAAGTGACTTCTTGCCTCGGTGAAAATGCATTGAGGATGGACACGTCTCGTAATAAAAGCTAAATTCAACAGCAGTCGGTGGCGAGACCTTTGGAATGCTGCAGAACTCCTCACCTGACGTTGCTTTGACAGAGTGCTTTTGTAAAAAGTCCAGGGACTGAGCCAATGCTTTCTTGTTGCAGTGAGTGGAGAGCTCCTCATTACATTCAAAACACCTGTTACAATGAGATGGGGGGGGGGGGGGGTCATAGACAGAAACAGAAAGGCTTTAAGTTACTGTGGAATTGAACAGCCCTCAAGGAACTAAATGTTGAAATGAAGCATTATGTGACAACAGAATTTCTTGGCTGAAGTGGAAAATCATCAACTTCAAATATCAGAATGGAGCGAACAAGCATTAGTACCAGATTAGTGCACCTACAATGTCGTATAAAAATATATAAAGGTTTCTGAAAATTGAGTTCGCCAAGATCAAGGAGAATTTAGGACAAAACGCACCTTCAGTGTATGATGTATGTATGTAAAAACACTTAGCAACTACTGTTTCCTATATAAACCCACACACTGTCGGCATCTTGACATGTGACAATAGAGGTTGACTAGCACTGTGTGCAGTCTTGGCTTTTTCATCACAGTTCAAAATGAATGCAGTTCTTAGGTTTCTCACCAAGCCTTCCATGTGCTCAAGCTAATGGTGATGCAGTGAAACTCGGGATGGAACGCTTGATAGTGCTTGACAGCGTGCTGGATACCAGAGTGGTTACAGCCCTGCAAGATAGATACATTAAAAAAACTGTATTAAAAATCTTAACAAAACATACATGTCTATGTTTAAAGACCATGACTCATTCCCACCTCAAATTTGCATGTCGAGCAAAAAAGTGCATATTCATTTTTTCCATGATGATTTAAAGCTGGGTTCAAAACTATGTTTTTATCTTGGTTCGTTTGCTTGTTTGTCTGTTAGTTGGAAGGATAATGCAAAATCTACAGAACAGATTACTACAAAACTTGGTTGAAGGATGTAGTACCGGTCAGTAAGGACCCAGTCAATTTTGGTGCGAAACTGCAAATCCACATCAGGTGACAGATCCAGGACATTTTTTTCTACTTTCTTATACATTGTGAGATGGGGTACTCTTCATCATTTTGTTGATATCTAAGAGAATAATTAATGAATAAATGAAACAAAAAAATCAGGCATGTTTAGAGAGCTGATATTAATTATTGTTTGCAATTTATATAGATTGTAAATGTCCAAAAGTAACGGAACAGATGGTTTTAATGTAACTTAAAGTAAATAACACTTATTGTTTTTATTTGTATAGCCCATGCTTGCAATAACTACATCAAGCCTGTGACCAACTGACATCCCCAAACTGTTGCATTCTTCTTTTTTGAAGTTTTCCCAGCCTTTTACCAGAATCTGTGCGTTCATAACAAACACAGTGCGAATTTCTGCAACACCCTAAACATGCCTATATAGATCATATGTATTTATTCTGGTTAATTGTGCGTAACGTGCAAAACACAACAGGGGAGTAGGACTACTGGCTACTCGCTTTAGCCACTACTCCTACTCCCTGGTTGTGTTTTGCACATACCACACAATTAACCAATAAACATAATTTTACAATCAGCTTCAGTAGCTTTTAATGTGAATTTGTCGAATTTTGAAATGTTTGTAAATTACAAACTGTAAGTTTCTGTCACAAGTGTCAAACATCAGACTTTTATGCTTAACGTGCATGTTTTGAATTACCTATATGTCTGTCACACCTAATCACTTTTTCTTTGCCCCTCGTTATTATGCAAATATTGCAAAGACGTGTCAAAGTGTTGTTTTAACACATAAATACAACACATTATTTTACATTGTCCATGTTTTTTTTTTAACATTATGATTATGAAGTACACGAACCCACCAAAGTATGAACAGCGACGTCACAACTCGGGAAACGGGACCTTCCGAGGAGCACGTGAATATACACTGTGTCTTCACCATATATTATAAGAAACCCAAATCTTACCTGGAAACCACACTTTAAACACACCAGGATGTCATGCGATGCTGCCGGTTCTCCGTCGATCATGGTCCTCTCCTTTAGGCACTCAGAGCACACCAACCACACGCTGGACAGGACCGACTTCTTCACTGAACTCAGCTCCACTGCCTTACTCACATGCTGGCAAGTCAACCCTAATTTCAAAACAACACAAAATAAATTGGTGATAAAAACCATGTGTTCTACTCATTGCAAGATACATTCTCTCTTATGGATATTCTGCCATACCTACTAACATAGATCATCATAGAGAAATAATAATACCCCATTGATGAACAAAACAGACAAAAATGACAAATTGTTGGTGTTCAGCTGAGACTTATGTTGTGTTTCCTGTTTCCAACACTTTCATTGGCTGTGGAACATTACTTGATAAAGAGCACAGATCTTACTAAGAACATAAGAGTTGATCCCATTTACTATGCACATGAAAACTCACGGCCCTAACTTTAACAGCCTGGTGTCCAGCACTGCTTCAGTGACCTACCACTGACTTCATCTGACGACTCTTCGTCTCGAGGCTTCCTCGGCTTATTTGTCCGCTTAGTCATATCGGCGGCTTTCAAAGAGAAAGGGTCCTTTAGCCGCATCTGGAGCTCTGGAGGTGAACACAGAGGACAAACCAGTGTTACAACACAAAATGAAACAACGTGACCGTGTTTGAACAGTGATACTTAAACGTGTCTCCGTCTTCCTGTTAGCTGACACTTTTATCCAAAGCGACTTCCAATAAGTGCGTTTACATGTTGCTTATTGTTGCAGGTAACCAGCAACACAACGCAGCTCTTCAGTGTTTGTACAGTGACACATTTCTGCTGTACCTCAACAACAAACCTTCAGTAACACATCCACAGGTGGACGGACATGACCAAACCTTAGTGAATTCAAATGATTATTATTCCTGAGGCTTAGTCTTCAATGTGGGTTTCATGTTTGAGGCCATTTCTACATTGTTTACCTGATATAAGACGTGACGACCCTTCAGGATCAGTAGAGCTGCTAGTTATTAATCCCACTCAGATTATCATTTCAATATCACCGTACAGGACTATTGAGCCAAATCAATAAATATCTGACTGTGTAAATACTTATACCTCAGATTACACGTGTTACTATATTAAGGTTAACTACCGGGTATTGGACAATAATACGATTAAGAGGCCTCAATTAGACCAGAGCGTCGGGTTTAGATGGATATAAAAGTTGTTCATCTAACAACATCTAAATAACTTCAAATGTCGAAATGTTGTCTCCATACTCAGAATCGAGGAGAAGGCGGTGTGGACTCACCTCTTAATTGCAGCTCCTATGTTGACTGTGTTAGCTAACCTGAAGCCAACAGTGAGATGTCAACTCTGCCCAGCAAACAGGCTAGCTGCATTAGCAGAATAAATGAAACATCATAGGGTGTGTTTGTCCAACAGCACACGGAGACATGGAGACATTTCGTGGGACAGTTCCGTCAACAGCTGAGCGGTGTCTCAATAACTCCTCGTGTGGTAGCATCGACTAGCAACACAAGTCAACATGTGACGCACTACGGCGGCTCGGTTAGGCCCAGTGCTGCGTTCAGGGACGGTGGCCCGAAACTGGAGGAGGCGAAACATCACGGGGCTGCGTTCAGGAGCTCGTTTGGAAAACGTGTGATCGGTTTGTTGGGATATTTAATTCACGTAGGAATAAAAATGGAAAGTTGGACTCTAAGAAGAACCTGAATTATGTAATGAGGTGTTGCTTCAAGCGTTTTTATTTTAATATAAAATGAGTGGTCTCTTTCAAATTCATTCCTGTGGTGTTTTACGATCAAACAAATATAACTCAGTTTAAGATTAAGGGTTAATATAATGAGATCAGCATGGCAGCATGAATTACTCTCTAAAATTAATCTGACCAGATGCGGACATACTTTATGTAATAATATAATAATAACATTCTAATAATAGTAATAATAAACTTTATTTCTATATAGCGCTTTTCTACAGCAACAATACTATAAAGTAGTGAAAAACTAAAACAGAAATAAACTAAAACAGTATAGATGCAAATCAGACATTGCCAAAGGCTTTCAAAGAGAGAAAGGCTTCAAGAAAAGATTTCAAAGAAGCTGGTGAAGTGGGTACATGTCACATGTGTGGTTATCATTGTGTTGTCATTTTCCACGACCTGGAAGGCATCAGATAGGATCTAATAACACTGAGCCACATGAACGTGAGCAGCTTCGAGCTCGTGCTGTTTATTTACGTTGATGATCCTCTGACCTATGGAGCGATGGGACGATGACGAGCTGCGGACTATTTTTGTCCTTCCAGGGATCCGTACTGCGGCGCAGGCGCATGTCCGCAGTGAGAGGGTGAACCTGACCAGAGTGACTCTGCCACCCTGCACCATTGTGACGCTGTGGCTCCATGTTGATCCAGTGTAGGTACAGAGGGTAAAGTCAGCGGACATGGCTCTCAGAAGGTGCTGGAGGTTCACAGGAGCGGTCCCGCGGCTGCTGTGGCGGAGAACCGTCCAGCCCGGTGCTTCTGTCCCGGGGGGACGGAGCTCTGTGTCCAGCCTCGATCACACTCAGCCCGGCTGCACAAGTGAGTTTCACCCACACATTTGGAGCTGTGTCCATTTGTCTGCTTGTCCACCGCCCACATGAGTGTCTGCTCACTACCACGTTTCATAATATTTCACATAACAACCCTCGTCTCTATCTGTAGAAGTCAATGACTAATGTGCAGTCCTGTTTCTCTGTATATGTCCTGCTAACACTGTAAACACTGTTACTCTTAATACTCCTTATATTTCCTTGCGTTTAAATTGCATTTTTACTTATTTATTAGTTTAACTGATGTCTATATATTGACTTTGTCTTATTTGCTGCTGTAGCTCATCTTATCTTATCATTTACATATTAGCACAGGTCACATGTTTTGCTTGTTTTGCTTCCAGACAAAGCGTTGCTTCTGTGCAGGGCCTTCACTTCAGCGCCACCAAGCACAGATGTGACATACAAGCAGCTGAAGCAGCTCCTGGCCAGCAGCGAAGCTGTGGTTATAGATGTCAGGGAGCCCTGGGAGCTCAGAGAGTACGGCTTCATCCCCGGGGCCATTAACATCCCCTGTGAGTGGTTATCCAACTAAAGTACACTAATGGTTGTATTGGAATTGCTTTATCCCATCTTTTGTGTTTTCTGCAGGTCATGATCACATCTGGGAGTGTCTTCACTCATAAAGTCTGTCTTATAATGCATTGATTAGCCTCTACAGGTCTGTAACAGACCATGGCCTTTATTGCAGAATGTTTATTTAAAAGCAAAATTCTCTACATTTTATTTTCAGTTGCAAATGGAAATAACTAGTGCAGTGCCTGTTCTAAACCTGCCTGTTTGGAATGGACTGTTATCTTGGTCTGTGTTAATGCTCTGGAGTCGATTTCAGAATTATTCCCTGTCATTAGTGAGTCCTCCTCAGACAGTTTCTGCAATGCACTGTCACTTTTTATTGTTTGCATGCAGAGCTTTTTATAAACAGTCTTTGGTGCAGAGTGAAGTTAGAAAACTTTGTGTTAATCATACCTGGTTTATCTGCAATGATGTTTTTAATGAAAAGAAACTGAATTTGCTGTATTACTGTTCACATCTTTTAAGTTTTAAATGATTTACTTTACTGGTGCTATTTTTTCATTCATTACATGTCAGCTATTTCAGAACTATTGAAGCAGTAAACACAATCTTCAGACCCAACTTCGCTGAAGTTGGCAAGATATTCGCTCCACATAGAGTCAAACAGACAGACAGAAAGACAGACATTTGTGGAATTAGTATGTAGATATTCAAACCCTAACAACACATCTGGACCACTTTGACCTGTGCCTCTTTGTCATCGCAGTGGGACAGGTGAACACCGCCCTCCAGCTTGGTCCGGAAGATTTCAGAGAAAAGTATGGTGGTGAAATGCCCGAGCAGACAGACAACATCGTGTTCACCTGCCTGGCAGGGATTCGGAGCGAGAAGGCAGTCAAGGCAGCTGTGTCGCTGGGATACAAAGAGTGAGACATTTCTCCTTGACATATGTTTGTCAGAAATCACTCATTCTCACCTCAACTCAAAGTCCACCACTTATTGAATTATTGTAGTCGTGTACAGTAAGTGTGGGTCTGGGTAAAGGTTAGAGTATCAGTATACGTTTATGGCTGACTTTGTTAGACTTTCTCACTCATTGACTGACTTATATTTTATCATGAGACAGCAGTTTGAGGTTATTTCCCAACAGTTCAATCTATTTCCTGTTTTGTTTTTCTTCATTTCAGCATTCATCATTACCCGGGTGGATGGAAAGACTGGGCGTCAAATGAGCAACACAACTGATCCAGGGTTAAATGAAGACATAAAGCATATGAATCTGTTTTTTAATTTATCTGACATCAAACTTGAGTCAGAAGTTCATCCACTGTCTTGTTAATTTAAGAGCCTGAGATGTTAGTTGTTCTCCTCAAGAGTGAAAACAGAGGACTCGACACACATCAGCAATAATCATTTCAACAGTGGTAGAAAAATGATTTGAATTTTCTTGTAAATATGTTGTGTGATCACAATTGTTCAGCGCTAAGTACAAGTGTGAGTGAACACACTTGGGATGCATGTGGCCACATACGAATGAATGTTGCAACAGTTTAAATATATTTTTACACTTCTTAGTTGTCCATGTGTCGATTTGTTTGTAGCCACCAACACAATATCAAAACTGACCACCACAAGATGACTGATCGAACTGTAAAAACAATATACCTCGGTCTTCGCAAACACAAACGTCGTACTTGATTATTTGCATTTAGAGAAGAGAAGTGAGATTCAACCACAGTTGGTCACAGGAGACACATTCAGGACACACGTTAGTGCCAGGTGTGAACAGACAAATTTAACACTGTCTACTTGTGACTGCATCTCTGAGGGCTGATGTTAAAACCAGGTCTGAACAGGACCATTTGGGCAGTGACTGTAATAATCAGCACAATTATAATCAGACCATGTAAAAAATGTGCTTAAGTGTTTATTTTCAGAATAACTATGCAAATGACTGCTTACCTGTGTATGATTGTGGGTGAATGAGCCTCCCATTACATATTTGTAAATATAAAATAGTGTGTTGCTCGACTGTCTGTGTAGTTGTTGCCAGCATCATTCAATAAATAAAGTTATAGTTTTGATTACCATTAACATTAAGTGTGTGATTTATTTTGCAGTTTGTAAGTATAATTCACATTTTTGATTATGTGGATAAAAAAAAGTTATTGAAGTTATAAAACAATAATATTTGTTGGATATTTAAAACTGAAATATGAGCCTGCATGTCTATATTCATGTTATTTTCTGTTATTGGTGTCGGTAGAATAATGGTCTGTTGACAGCAGAAGACAACAATGTCTCCACAACTTTTTTAAGTATCTTGTGAATGTATGCTAGTAGAGTAGAATAAGTGGTGATCAGGAAGAAGGGGTTCTGGGTTTATACTAAAAGTTAAGATAAGCCTAAATGATCATGAATTTGCTACGACTGGGATTCTGTGATGCATGAGGATATATATGCCATGTGTTCTCTCTTCTCCTTTGTTTCATTCCAGACTTATTCATTAACTCCACCATGGAGGCTGTTTTCATCCCTGTTCGTTTGTTTTTGTGTAAGCAGGAATACATAAAAGCTAGTGGATATATTTCCATTATATTTGCTGGAAGGATACAGCATGGCCTGGGGAAGAAGCCATACAATTTTGGTTTGCAGGGTCAGGGGGCAGATCCATTTATTTTTGCGCTTTCTTTAACATCATGAGTTTTTCAACATTTTCCATGATTTCTCAGGGAATAATTCATGAATATTTATGACAAAAATGTCTTGTTTAACAAGTGGACTGTTGGGCTTTGTCAAACTGTAGGTATGTGCTTTCTGTGTGTCCTAGTTTTCTCTCTCTATGTAATGGGGTTAACTCTGTAGTATAGAAATACACCTTGTATTCTCTGAATCCTCATGTACCACCATGTACCACAAAACTAATTAAAATGTTTAAAAAGACAGGAGAGGACACTGACTTTGATGATTTGTGACATAATTATCCACAGGCTGGCTGAGGTGACAGCTGCTGCGACCATGATGATCTACAGTATTGAAGGGTTATGTCTAATACCCAGGCTTTCTCAGTATGAATTTGCCACCGACTCTCTATGGAACATTAACAGGTTCCTTCGTCATCCATGATAATGAATGTGTTTGTTTTCAACTGGGAAGAATGCAGACCATGTACATGGAACACACACACACACACATACACACGCACACACACACACACATCCCAGTACTGAACTGAAAGTATAAAAAGAAATGAAACAAATAAAATCACCGGATTAGGCAACATTTAAAAAATATCAAAGCCCATCACGGATCTCAGAAGGAAGACTGACCTCAAATTAACTTTTCTTGATGCATGAGTAAATAATCTATCTCAGAAGTTTTAATACTATTTCTCCTCTTAGACTATTTATCAGCTTTCTCCCCACAGGCGAGGGAGTCACCCACGATTTAACTACTACAGTAGATAAGTCAATTAAACACCATTTTCACTACTCATTATTGTCTGGCCTGTTACAGCGGGAAAGACTTAATACATCATGTCTGTGCTTCCTTTATTGCTGGTCATTTTAAGCTGCACCCTCTTGAACACTCTTTTCAAAGGATATTCTTTACATAGTCTTATCACCGTATACTTGATGACCTTTTTATTATTTTATCAGAATGACAAATAACATGATCTGATGATTAGTTTTTCAAATCAGAAGCTATGGAAAATTAATAATTCTGTTTGGGGTCTGAGACCTCAGCTATGAAACCAGGTTGAATGCATTGAATTTTCATATGCCCTATATTTGGATGGCTGAGACTCAGGAGGTAAAGAGGGTTGTCCATGCAAAAGGTTGGTGGTTTGATCCCCAGCTCATCCAGCCTGCATCCCGAAGTGTCCTTGGGCAATATACTGAACCCCAAATTGCCCCCGATGGCTGTTCCGACAGTGTATGAATGGTGTGTGATAGAAAAAGTGATCTATGTAGAAGCACTGTAAACATGCGACTTGAAAGTGCCTTCAGTCAACGATACAACTGGAAAAGTGCTATGTAAATTACATTGACACTTCAAGCACTATCTCTCAGAAGAACATGTATGTATTAAAAAGATTTTGGAATTTCTTTGTTAGCTTTCTGTATATACAGAGGTTAAGTAAAAACGAAATATGGAAGTCAGGCTGACATTTGAGGTGAGACATAATAAATATTGTGAAATGCTCAAGTGATGAGTGATGTTAGTTGATTGCAACATGAAAAGATTTAGAGGAGTCAGATTGTTCATGAATGAAATGTTCCTCCACTTTCCCAAAACGTCCCACACTGCTGCCAGATCT
The DNA here is from genome assembly GCF_024713975.1 of Paralichthys olivaceus. Classification (NCBI taxonomy): domain Eukaryota; kingdom Metazoa; phylum Chordata; class Actinopteri; order Pleuronectiformes; family Paralichthyidae; genus Paralichthys; species Paralichthys olivaceus. Next base: position 22,506,442 of record NC_091105.1, on the reverse strand, counting down.
GAGGTCAGTGGAAAAGAACAGATGTTCACATAATCCATCGAGTCAGAGCTCACAAGATCAATGCATTTGAAAAATCCTTTTAGAAGTTGAATTTGATGATTTATCATCTGGCTTAAAGATGGTTTTATGAATTCTTTATTTTGGTCATTCTGTTCTTTTTTCTCTGTGTAAGAAGCTTGAAAGTTAGGTTTTCTAGGAAGGTTAATGTTTACAGTAAACTTTAAGGACAGTGACAGTGTTTACTGACCCTCGACCAAGTGAAGGTGTCAATGAAGACCACTGTTTTCTCCCCTCATATCACTGTGCCATGTCAACCGTAAACTCCAGACTACAGCCGCCCCTCCTCCTTTTTTTCCTGCCTCTATATTTTCCCCTCAGAAGCGCTTGATTCCAATTTCTTTTTCCTGCATGCTGCAGTTTTAATATGTCGAAAACAGACCAGACTAATAAGTACTAATTTATGTCAAATCTCGCCAGGGCCCTTTGTTCCTCTGCAGCAGCCGTAGCCTCATCAGGTCACCCTCCAGCCTCTGCTCAGCGTTCAATTAAAGTCCCTCATCCCATCAGAGCAGATCACGTCAGTGCTGCACCTACTGGCTGCCATGACTGAACAGACCCTGCCTGCCTGCCGCCCAGTGCTGGGGTGGACACTGAGGTGGTGCATGTACCATAATCCTGGCAAAACCTTTACTGGCTGTGAGTTAGACTGATATATTGTCTGTATATTGCGGAAGGACTAATAGGTGGACCCTCCACTGATGCCATCAGCTACTGTCACAGCCCAGATCTGCTCCTCACAAGCTGCTGACAGATATCTGAGCTGCAGGTCAAGCTTGCATTGGTGCAGAGGTTCGAGATTCCACAGGTGTTGGCTCATGCAATGGGCTGTCTCAGACAGAGAAGGGGGCTGAGGAGATATAAAAACCTCACAACGGGCTGACGATCAGAGTGCACACCAGGAAGCTGGAGCAGCAGTTGAGAGCAGTAAACCTGCTATTTCTTTCAGAGGAAACACAGGAAACACTGCCGCAATCATGAGCCGCAGCCCAGAGAGAATCTCATCCTACCGCCGTCACTTTGAGGACATCAGCAGCTTTTCCCATCAGGTCAGGGTGTCGAGCCCATCCCCCACGAGGAAAGAGGCCCGTCATGCCTCCGCCGGCTACTCCTGCAGAGCCGGGGCTGGCAGCATGCGTGTGGAGTCAGTGGGAAGAAGGAGCGTCTCGGCTGCACGCAGGTCTCGCATAGTTGGAGCAGGGTAAGCTGGGTCAGAGCAGTCCCCTATGGACTAAGGTTTGTGAGCAGGCTGTACACTTATTATTTTCTAAGGTGAGCTTGTTGCAAAAAGAGAGTGTTTGTGAAAGTTCCACTTCCTCAAGCCATTTCCCCTCCTTTAGACTAGAGTTCTGTGGCTTTGCATTACATGTGTATTGGTGTGTGTTGTCAGTGTGAGTGCAGGGGCCATGGTGTGTGTTGGGCCTAACGGAGAGCCTGCCATGGACCTGGATGTGGCTGCAGCTGAAAACCAGGAATTCCTCAGCACACGCAAAAGTGAGAGACAGGAGATGGTAGTCCTCAATGATCGACTGGCTATATACATTGACAAGGTAAAAGCATTCATGCTACACACACTATTTTTCCAATCAGGGCATTATTCTCACCTCTGTGAGCACATAGACAGGAATACATATTACAGTGTCTAGTTTGGGCCAATTAAAATACCTCAGCTGAGGTTTTCCTGCACTTTTAGGTTCGATCACTGGAGCAGCAGAACCAACTACTGGAGGCCGAGATCGAGGCCTACCAGAACCGCTTTGAGAGGCCAACAGGTCTGCGCCTCCTGTATGAGGAACAGCTGAAGGAGCTGAAAAAGATTGCTGAGCAGATGAGGATTCAGCGGGTGAGACAGGATTATCCAAGCTGCACATTGTTTCTTTTCTTTCTCTCTTTGTTGTATGATGCTCAAAAGCAGAAAGACTGAATTCTTTGCTTCTGGCGAGCTTTACACCTCACTAATCTGCGTTAGACCCATCCAAGCAATGATACAAGACGTCAACTTGGTGTTTTCAAGGTTCCTTACCTGGTAACAGGCATATTTCTGGCAGGCAAATAGAGAAGTGCCTCAGCATGTTACGGTGTCATGGAGTACATCTGTCTGTCTCACACACACACACACACACACACACACACACACACACACACACACACACCCACGGTCAGGTTTAAAGACAGGACATGCAAAAAAGGCTGATCTGCATTTTTCACACAGCCATGCACACACCTTCAAATCTCATGGCCGAGCAAATTACTTATGGCTTTTTGGTTTTCAGGATGTTTCCTTGGCTTCGAAGGAGTTCACAGCTGCTCAGCTAGAGGCAATCAAAATCAAATACGAGGAGGCAGTGGAGCTGAGGAAGAAAGCTGAGATAGACATTGAAACCTTCCGTCCAGTAAGTTGCATCTAATTAGGAAATTATAATTAGTCTTTACCATATTCATTTAAAGTTGTAATGATAATGGTGTGCGTTCTTCAGGATGTGGACAAAGCCACCTCCTCACGCATTGCCTTGGAGAAGAAGCTGGAGCAACTGGAAGTTGAAATTGAATTCCTAAAACGTGTTCATCAACAGGTGCATAACATCTTTACGTAAGATGTACATATTTAGTTTACCTTTCATTTTGATGGTAAATTTTTTTTTTTTTTTTCAGGAAATCGATGAGCTCATGAAACAGATCTATTCAGCTCATGCTGCAGCTGAGAGTGCATTCACAATGCCTGACCTGGCAGCTGCTCTGAAACAAATCCAAACCCAGTATGATGACATTGCAGCCAAAAATCTCCAGGTAAAATAATTACACTTTAGCAGTGGAGTATTCAGTGAAATCTTCTATTCTATGTTAATCTATGGAATTGTTTCCCCTTTCATTTCTAGGAAATGGATTCATGGTATAAAAACAAATTTGAAGATCTTACAAAGAAGACAACGGGACATGTGGATAGGGTTCGAAGCTTTAGAGAAGAAATGGCTGGTGCCAAAAAGGAAGTGGGTGTCAAAAGTGAAAACCTATACATGCATTTTGAATGAGAATCAATAATGAATGGCTATTAATAAACAAAAAAATGCTAAACTATCTCCAGATCCAAAACAAAGAACGTGACTTGGATGACCTGAGGACCAAGAATGAAGCTCTTGAGGCTCAGATCCTAGAGTTGCAAGAAAAATACAGGAAGGAACAAGAAGACATGCACGTAAGTGTAGACGCAGATGCAGGGTGCTCACCTGGTCACACCTGAGTCAGTCATGAACACACAGCTTCACTTTCATGCATGCAGACACAAAGCCACAACGATGGTTCAGGTAATTACATGGCTTTGTTAATAGGCTCGGATTGAGTCCCTGCAGCTGGAGCTGAAATCCACAAAAGAGAAAATTGCGCTGCACCTGCGTGAATACCAAGACCTCCTGAACATCAAGATGTCTCTGGAGATTGAGATAACAACTTACAGGTAAAGGAATAGCAACCTGAAAACGGACTTATTACTACATATTTGAATACATCTTAGTCTGAATTTTGTCATCGTTTGTATTTTCCTTGCAGAAAATTGATTGAGGGAGAGGACCTGAGGCTGGCTGGTATGATGCAGACGCTGTCTCTGACCGCCTGTTCCACGAACGCTATTGGTGCTGGGGTGAGCTTTGGTGGAGGGAGCATGGGTGGAGCAGGTGGAATAAGTGGTGGACTGATAGGAGGTGCTGGTGCGAGTGCAGGAGGCATGGGGAGTGTAGGAGGAATGGGAGGGGGCATGGGTGCAATTTCAGGCAGTACTGCTGGAAGTATAGGTGGAAGAATGAGCACTGGAGGTAGGGCGGATGGGGCAAACAAGATTGGTGGTCATGGATTGGGAGCTGGGGCTGCTGGTGGAGGTACAGGTGCTGGTGCTGGCGGTGTGGGTACTGGTGGACTGGGTGCCCGTGGTGGCTCTAGTGTTGCAGGGCACGGTACTGGACCTAGAGGTGCAGGTTTGGGTGCTGGAGGAGTGGGAACTGGGTTAGGAGGAAACTTCAGCGCAGGGAGCATGGGGGACAGCAGCGTGGGCGGTGTTGGAATGGGTCCAGGTAGCGGCTCTGCAGGTTCTGGTGGCGTGGGGTTCAGTGGAAGCGAAGGGAGAGGGGATGGAACTGGTGGAGGAATTGGAGGCAATGGAGGCAAAGACAGGGGCAGTGGAACAGGAGGCAGTGGAGGAACTGAGAGTGTTGGTGGGGATGTTGCATTGTCAGGCATTGGTGGGAGGAGTGGAGGAGGGGGGGGTGAAACCAGCGGACCCGGGATGGGATATGGATCAGATGCATATGACCGCAACAGTGAAGCCTATGCAGATCAGGCTGTGGAGCTGACGGAGAGAAGGACAGTGCTCATTAGGTAAAGGTACCAGGTGTCATTTGTGTTCTCCTAAACAGGGCCTTTGTATATCGTAGCATTTAAACCCAGATTAAGAAGCAGCAACTTCAAGAATCTTAACCTCCTTCATGACAGAGTTAGGACCAGTGTCCACCTGCCTAGATGTCCAACCCTCTCTTTGTTCTTTCCTCCCAAACAGAACAGTGAAAAAAGAGGGTGACGTAATTGAGACAGACCGCCAGGAACAGACCTACACCATCAGCGGTGTGGCCGATGAATCTGACGAAGAGTGAGCAACCCAAACTCCCCAGTGACCTCCTCTCACCCTTAAACCTCCACGCCCCTCTGAGCTTTGCACTGACCAAACGCCATGTCTGGGCACTGACCTGCGACCTTTGCCCTGGACAAGAAGACCATGACTGACCCTTTGCTTCAAAGTTAAACCTTCCCCGAGTTTGAATATGCCTAAGAACACTCAACATGCTCTCTAAACTTTTGTGTGCCTCACACTCCCTCTGTTTTCTTCCCACTGCAAATAAAGCTATCAGCATTCAATTACCTTGTCTTTCTTTTATTTGATGTCTCTTTTAGGTTTTTCTCTGAGGTGCCTATAAGGTCACTACATTTTATCCAACACTGTAGTTACATGAAATGTAAAAGTATAGGTTTGCTCAGCAGAGAGACATCATGTTGTTGTTCATAGCTTTGGCTTGGATGGAAGAAGAGTGGAAAAAAGAAATAAGGAAATCAAAACATAGAGAGAGAGACAGAGTCACCTGAGGGTCAAGGCGGTTGCCCTGACACTTTCTGGAGGCCTGAGGAATCCATCAGTCAAATTCTGCTCTGCAGCGGACTGACGGAGCACAGCCGTTTTCTGTCCTCATTCCATCCACATCCACACCTTTTACTCCCGCTGCTGATTGGGAGCGACTGCATCTGGCCAGCAGATGCCAAACACTCTCAGTGTCCTGCTCAAGGGCTAAGAGCAGAAACATGCAACACACCAATCCAACAAAAACACAACAAAGATATGAGAAGAGGAAGATGACCCGTTTTATTCTGGCAGAAATAGCATTATAATTACAATAGAACACAACTGACTAAACTTAAAATCAAAAAACATAAATTTTTAATGACCTTATTGAAAGGCCTCTTCATTAAATATAGTGGAACCTTAAAGGGCTGTTCTTTTAATGAAGATGGAAATGAACATGGAAAAGTGATAATAAAAACACATTATTGTTTCTTGTTCACTGGAGCAATTTTGGTGTTCATTTTATTCACAAACAACTGAACATGTTTATTTAACAATTAGAACATTTCATATAAAAATGCATAGTTTAAGTATTCTTCTATTTTTATATTTTGTATAGTGTGCTGTGTGCGGGATACCTTACTGCTGTAACAGCCCATCCCAGTTTGAGATTGATAAATAGCATCAATCTATATGTACAATATGTGCATCAAAATGTATTGTATTTCCCAGCAAAAAGAAATGCAAACTGAATAACTGTTTTCATTTGCCATTAAAATCCTAACTATAAAGAATATTTGTTGTTTTTAATTCATCTAAACGTGTAATTCCACATTGTTAAATAAGTAAATGATAAAACTATAAAACGAGTTATAATTAAGCTCACCTCGTTCCATGGAGCCACCAGCATCTTATAGCCACATCACCACATTGTGAATAATTTTTATAACAGTGTAATAAAATAATCAATATTTCTCCCGGACATCACTTCCACAAGCTCATCCCACCCGAACACGCGGGAGACAATTAGTCTGAACCCGAGACTGTCAATCGGAGAAATAATGAGGAGCCGCGAGACGCTCGTATCATTAGATCACATTTTGTTACAGCAAATTAATAATGTGCGTCCAACCCGAAACAAGCGTACAGCTACATATATCCTGAATCAGCCTGTGTATAGGTATAAGATTCAGTTCAGGGAAATAAATGCACACTGGGTCTACGTGAAGGAACTGAATAGATTTTTAATAGAATTACCCAGAGAGGGAGTGTGTCGGCATGTTGGTGTGTGTGTGTGTGTGTGTGTGTCGGTGTGTGTGTGTGTGTGTGTGTGTGTGTGTGTGTGTGTGTATACATACGACATGGAGCTCTCCATGGTGCTTCATGCTCAGAGTTAAAAAAAACGGATGCACCGGAGGAAAGGATGAGTGTATAGCGTTCTCATTAAAATAAATACATGAATAAGACACAAGCAGTGATTTGGCAAAATTTTACCATCAAAATTACATTTTCAATACATCAAATGTTATGCATTTTTTAATTTTGAATCATAAGCAAAATATTATATTAAATTAGTAGCAGTATAATTATTGACATTATTATTTGCTGTGAGAAAAAATGGTCGTTCTTTACTATTTAAAAGAAAATCCACAAGAAAAGTAATAAAAAAGAAAATAACCACGACTTCAGTTTAGATGTTTGACCTTATTCAAACATACAGGCCAGTCAAGGTTAGTCCTTCATGTCTTCAAACATGCTCTTTGCCACCGTACTTGTTTTCCTCACACTCAGTTTGCAGGAACACACCGCGCAGCCAAGTGGGTCACTAACCTTCATCCTGCAAGAAAAATGGTGTTTTACTCGGAGCCGAGGGAAAGAGCTGCCCATATTCACCAAGAAGGGCAAAAGTTGGGACTCTCTTTGAAACTCTGCGCCTCTGTCACTTTGTGCACATGCTTTGGGGTGGCTAAATCCCAATTAGGGTCGGCTGACACGCTGCTCCATTCATCCGCGGCCCTGCCTGCATACATTTGCCTAGGAATGAACTCCTCAAATGGATCCGCTGCTAAATGCGCCGCGCAGCAGAGAGAATCGGCCTGAGTGACACTTTCTTTCTGAGGCGCTCGAGTGAGAAAAGGTATGAATTTATAAGGTACACCGAAACATATCAATTCACGCAACTCGGCGCGCCTTTATCTGCGTCTGCTCATGCGAGACAAAGTGACTTTAAGGCAGGGAAATGTGGCCTGGAGAAAGAAAATAAAAAGAGCTGGGCGAAAAACTTCAGAGACTTTGAATACCGAAATAGTGCAGCCCCTTTCTGAGGAGGGGAGGAGAGAGGGAGAGAGGGAGAGAGGGGAGGCATTTTGAATGAAATCACGCATGAACAGCGTTGAATCAGGTGCCGTTTATTCGGCTCCTCTCTAATGCGATTTTGAATATTAGTCTGGGTTAAAATCCCAATCATGTCATCTGGTGGGAGTCCCATACAAGCATCATTACTATTCAAACGCGTCGCAAATGTCCCACCCGCACAAAAGCAGCTGGTCTGGCCTCGGAGCAGCCTGCGTCTTTCCCCAGGTTTCTCAGAGAGTGTAAGACACCTCAGATATTCACCAGGCCGGGTTACAAGAGCGGATGAAGAAAAAGAATATGAGCGGATCAGTCTGAATATTAATTTCCTTCTGTTTATATCTGATAAGATATGATAATAAAGTCAGGTTCTTTGGCCGGACAGAGTTCAGGCTGCACAGAAAAAAACCCCACAAGGATTTAGCTTTTTCTTTTTTCTCCTTCTTTATGAATTGAAGGAAAGTGTGACCAAACGAGTGTGAGAGGCGCGGAAGGTGCGGGCTTACACATGTGGAGAAATAGATGGATGCAGACAAACACACGGTCATTTCTGAGACGTGGGAATGTGTGAGAAATAGGCCACATTGCTAAGTGGGACAATGATTTCGCGGCTTCTCTTGAATAGAGCCAAACAAAGTTTATGGGTCGACATAAAAAATGTGTTTTCTTCGGAGCTCGGAGGGGTCCTAAATGGAGGGGCCATTGAAACCAGTCCAGGAGAGGTGGTGGTGAACCCTTGGCACCCCTGAGGTATAGTCAGGGCGCATGAATGGTGATCCCTGGTGGGGCATTGCTCTCTGTATTTACCGCGTTGCTTTGCAGACAGGTTGTTCCTCTATATTCATGGCTCACTAATGGCCAACCAGTTAAATCAGAGCCCCACCGTTTAGACAGTTAAAATCCCCCCTCCCCTAAAAAAAGAAAAGGAAAGAAAAGAAAAGGCTGGCAAGAGTCAGGCAGAGCCGCCCATAAAAACGTCTCCCTTCTCTCCCCACATGTGATTCTTCTCAGGTCGTTATTTAAGTTCATTAAGAGACGCCGAGTTCATTTAAGAGAAGCGCACTTGCAGAATTCGTGTTGATTGACTCCGCAATATTGTCCCAGAGTAAAGATCCGACCATGTAATTAATGTCTTTTCTCTTTTTAGCAGGGAGGAGGGACAATACCGCCGGTCAAGCCATTTAATTTCATTTAATTTTCCATCCCATTTGCTTCCAACACTGCTTTCACTCTGACACCGTCTTTTGACTTTACGCACAGTGGATCGGGGAGGAGGCGGTGGAGGTGGAGAGATGGGACTCACCCCCAGCGACTCCTCCGCGAACAGAAAGGAAACGTCTTCGCCTTCTTCTCCGGAGAATAATGAATTTCACTGTGGAGAAGTGTTTCTTAAAGCAGCGCAGGGGTGGATGGGAACCAGCCGCAAATGCCGAGGCGTTAATAAATAACCCCTCCGCACAGCCGGGTGCAAACCTTGCGCCTATTGATGAGATTGTTCGCGTGTCGCTCAGGCTCTTTGACTGAGTGTGGAGGAGCGTGGGGAGCAGAGAGATTCATGTATCACCTGAACCGTTCAGACGCTCCAAGTTAACGCAGCTGTAGATTGTGATTTATTGTTTTGCCTGTTTGATGCATTCTTTAAATAGATAAATAAATCAGCGTGCAGGTACAGCCTCTCCATATTTCCACGTGGACGTCAGGTCAGAGGTTAACGTGGTCTGAACTGATCGCCCACATGTTCTTGTTCTGTCTCTCGCTGCAACTTTCAACAACCTGCTGCACATAAAAAGGCTGAAGGCTCCACTTCCCTCAATATCCTGTGCAACCAGCAAGTCAGTCAGTCCGTGAAGGATTTCATTATTATATTATGTGCCATAATAGGGCCTGATAGTCTGGATATGAAAATGTATATCTGTTGTGGCATTTGAGTGTCCTTATGTATTTTTTTATATTATGTTCTTGATTCTAAGCACTTTGAAAACATATCTACATATTTTCAGACATTTTCAGGTTGACTGAATGATTCAAGTATCCTTCAGAGAAACCTTCCCAAAACTACAAACACACACAAAAAAATCTCTGTTATAAAAATCTTTGGTGAAGGACACAATATATTGTACATGTTTTTATTACAAAATCAATCAATCAAGCCAGTCAATCAATATGTATTCCTGTATTTATGTCTCTGTGATGTAATAACGCTTTGACGGCGACTTTATATAGTGAAATAGTTGCGTATAATATTGAATGTTTCTAATATCACCAATTATTTTAACATTTTCATTTTAATAATATATATGATATTCATTGCGATGAGGGGGAAAGCGTCCTGTTTTTCTTGCGTTGCGAATTTTCCTGGTCATTAATTTTAGTGTGAACACCTCACAGTTATGAATTTAATTTTTTACTAAAATGATCTCACACCTTAAGGTAAAATTACTTATTTATAAAACAAAATATCAAAATGGATTTATATTTTTTTAGATTATTTTTTCCCCTTTTCCTTCAATGAAACAACAGAATGAACATGTGTTGAATGAGGAGGACGAGACACGAAAACCACAAGTGTGTGTGTGTGCGCGCGCGTTGGGAAGATGGTGCTGGTTATTTCTAGTTGTTTTTTTTTTCTCTTCCTTCTTCTTCCTACTGGTGGTTCTGCCTTTTCAGTACCTGCCTGATCGCAACCCGGCACACGCCGAGAGTCAATAGGAGTTAACAAGTCCTCTAAACTTTCCTGCGCCTTTTGTCAACGTAAGGACACAAAAAGAGGAGGGAGAATAAAGACGCTTTGAAGTATATAAAACCCCAAAGAATGCCAGCCAAGTAGATTTAAAGTAGCCACTCATTTCCAAAAACCTGCCTTGAAAGGAGGGAATGGGAAGGGGTGAGGATTTATGGAGAAATTATACAGTGGATTTGTCAGTGAAAATATCGGAACTGTCTGCAGGACAAAGCCACATGCTGAGGATTAATGGTCGCTCTGGACCTTTGATTGTGCACCCTCTTTTCTCTGCCCTTGACAAATTGGATTTCGGGGATGGGAAGGTCGCCTGGCCCTTTGTGTCTCTTGACCGGTTTGGAGCAATTCATTATGCGGCGGGGTGAGGGAAAGTCTCCATGTGACCGGGCCGGCCCGTTTCCCCTCTCCTCACAGCTGCAGGGAGAGCCCAACTCTCTCACACTCACACACACACGCACACACATGCGCACGCACTCCATCCAGTCAAACTCTGGACCACCTCCCCCTCAAACTACCTAACATAGCACAGCATCACCTCTCTGGCCCCCCACCCCCCTTTGCATCCTGGAGTTGGAGAGGTTGGCGTATGGTGTGTGTGTGTGCGTGCGTGTGTTGGGGGTGTGTGTGTTGGAGGGGGTACCTTGCTTGCACCATCACTAGAAAAGCCGGGCAGCATAACGCCACCGCGTCACTTTGAGGACGGATATCGACCGGTCCTCATCCTCCTCTCTGTCTCTCTCTCCTCCTCCTCTCCCTCTCTCCTTCCCTGCAGCGCTCTCCCTCTCACACTCGGTCTCCATCAGTCTTCATGGTTCTGATCTCACCCCACGCCATGCAAGCCACCCGGGCGTCCACCACCGTCAGTGTGTTTGCGGACTGCAGCATCCCGGCCGGGCTCCGGATAGGACCGGTACCGGGCATCTTCAAACTGGGGAAGTACGTGACGGATCGTAAGGAAATTGGACCCAAGAAGAAGGTAGGTTAAAAAAATACACTGACATTTTCAAGAATTGGTTCAAGTTTTTCCATATTTGTGCTGCTCATTTTTTTTAACTTTGTGGCCCAGATCATGTGTTTTTTTTTATTAAATATTGTTTAAAGTGGCATGGTGCACTGGATATTTTATTAGGAGCTGCATTGTCATATTGTAAAATAAAAATATACGCATTATCGTATAGTTTATTTCAAAACACTCGAATTTTCGAAAAGAAAATTGTAAAAAGTTTAATCTGCAAAAATTTACTCCACCGATTACAAAAAATATAACCCCCTATAGGCATGTCTAAACTCTCTGTTGTGTAATATTATTTAAAACAATTTGGGATTTTTAAAGCTGCACTGTCAAACTCCATCGGGCCCTCGGTTATTAATTGCTTTGGCCTGTCATGTTGGAAATAATTGAGCTCCATTAGTGGCAGACTTGTCAGTCTGTGCTTCTACTTAACCGGCCTAATGGGCGACCCGGGTCTGCCGCCTCACATTTCACTGCCTGGCGGGCCTGTTATCCCGATGAGCCGTTTAATGTTAATGTAAACCGGCCACAGAAAGATGCCACTGAGGCCGCTGCCCGGGGCTGAGCAAATAAAAACAATAACGACAAGGATAAAAAGTACAAATCGATTCAATTGTTGTTCGTGTTGCTGCTTTCGTATTTGGAGTCAATGTCTTCAGAACAATATTTAAAAGTAAAAGTCTTCAGACCTGACTTTTTTTTTTAGAAATACGACAATTAAAAAATAAGTCAACCTTTCTGACACATTATCATAGTTATTATCATTATTTTACACATAAACAGACAATAAACACAAACAATTTGCTGCCATGCGCGCAGCTATAACCGCGCCCTGTTATTGTTGAGGCTGTCAGCGCTTGTGATTGATGCGTCTAAATGCGTGGCCCCCGGGCTGCAGGCGATCATCAGGTGCAATCTCTGTGTCAAATGTCACGCTTCGATCTTTAATGTCCCTGAACAGTTTAGAAACGCTCTGACACTCCTCAAATTCGTTTCCCATATCAACTCAATTAGGCCCGTGTGTCATTCTCTTTAGTAAATTATCAGCAGAGCGGATAAAGAGGCGCATTATGCGCCTTTTGGTCAGGCGTGGCCGCGCGGCACCTCCAGGTACCTCAGAGATCCACATTATCCGAGGCAGAGATTCGCTCAGTGACACAAATATGAAGAAATAGATGCATTTACATTGGTGGATTAATTGATAAATGATTGAGATAAAAACTGAAAAAGTTTCATATTTCCCCTCATCCCTGTTCTGCTTTGGTCAGTTGCAAACCTCACTCTCATCCGTTTCGTTTCTAGATCCGCTTGGTGCGGGGAGAGTTCGTGGATGAGTCGGGCTGTCCTGTGCCAGACTGGATCGGATTCATCCGCGCCGCCAGGAATAGCCAAGAGCAAAACCTGGAGGCTGTGTCGGATTTACCTGGTGGACAGGTGAACTTTTTACCCTAATCGCACATAAATCTGTTTGTCAATATTCTTCTTCTTGTTTTTCTATTTATTTAGACGCTTTAAATTAATCCTCTTCCATTTGCCTATTTGATGTATTTGTTTAGATTTTCTACCGTGTGCTGAGAGAAATCCCTGCAGGAGAAGAGCTCAGTGTTTGGTACTCCAACGCTCTGGCCCAGTGGTACGACATCCCCACCACCGCCACTCCCACGCACGACGAGAAAGGTAAATGACACTGTTTATGCCAGAGGACCAGTTTTTACCAAGCGGCTTTTGGTCACTGGTGGGAAATAAAATGCCTTGGAATTATAAGGAACTCTGATTTTTTTAAATTTTAGCGGAGGTAGATTATTTTAATAGTAATCATGATTATACGAATACGCATAATAATAACTCAGAGAAACTAAATTCAATTGGTCTGTTTCCGTCATGTCTACAGGCTACAGGTCTGACAGTGTCATCGACATGTTGAGGCTCCATCACTGCACAGTTAAATATCTGCCAATAACCGCAATGGCCCTTCTTATCGCTCAGATATAAAAATCAATTGGATGTTTATTGTTCCTCATTCTCCTCCAGCATCATTTCTCCTTTTCAATATACTTTATGTTGGAAAACATAGATTCCGTAAACCAGACGAAAGGAGGAGAGGTGATTAGTTCTGCAGAGGATAGGAATGTTAACGGCACCAGGGCCTGAAATATAAATTGCACACATAAGGCCTAATCTCCGCATTATTTACTACGATTCCTGCTTCTCCGAGTGATTTCTTGTTGGCTGAGTTTTTGTTTGGACTGTTAATCTATTTGTTTGGGCTGCAACGATGATTTGGGGGATTTGCTATTTGCGCTTGGGGATTAGTGTCTAATCTTAGCAAAACAAACCAGCTCAGCAGGATCTAATCCGTTAATAGAAATTATTATCAACCGATACTTTGCAGGGAATTCCTCCAAGAGAAGACAGATATCGAGCAGGAATCGAGTCTTTACTTGCTGAATGGTTATTAGCAAACTATTAAAGCAAAACGTAAATGAGTTTGAAAAAATAATATGCTTGAAACGGGTTTTTTAAAAAAGCAATTAAAGCCAAAAATGGACGTGTCTGAGGGAGGGCGGTGGAGGAAGAGGAGTCTGGTGATTCAAGGGACGTAGGTTAACAAATGCCACCGCGTCATTAATATTCATGAAGTCAAAAAGCAAATAAATTCGAGAACAAGTGCTTCACGGTGAATTAGGTGGGTGCGTTAAGGTATTGTGGCCTAATGAATGCTAACTTTTATGTGGGGTGTATATTGGCCTGACTCTCCGGCCCGACGCACCGTGTGCGCTCATGGACATACGCTCGCTTCCCATTATTAGGCGTCAACAGATGGGCCGGCACCATTGTTTCTGGAGACTTGCGATTTCAAGCAACAGCTGCTGTCACTTCCACGGGAAAGAGCACATGAGAGGGGAAAGTCCCGCATTCAATGCATCGGTTTCGGAACGCCAGATTGGGCAGGGCGTTTGCTCTTTTGATGGCGCCATAAACAATGGTCCGTATGAGGATTACAAAATCATTACATCTGTATTAACCTCGGAGTACTCGCCTGGGGGCCATTAAGATGGCTCCCCGCTATTACCATTTGGCACCAGATCTTAGGGATCGCATCGTATCAGGCCTTAAGAATCAGTTGAAGTGCAGACGTAACTAATATGAATATCAAATAATTATTATATTACATACTAAATATAAAAAATAAAAAAATTCAAGGAAAATCGAACAAATGTGACAATACGTAACTCGATTTTCACTCCAAATCGCTGCAAAAGTAAATGAAATATTTGAATTAAATTTATTTCAATTTTATTTGTATAGAACCAAATCATAATATACATTATCTCACTGTGCTTGTGTGTGGTTATGGTCGTGTCTCTACAGGTTGCCAAACCTGTTATTTTCATTTTACGCACGGATGTGGTGTTTTTACGCATGGACATATTCTGTTAACTGTCATATCATTAGAAGGCATAATAACGTGTTTCACGCTGTGTTGTGTCAGGTAATGATCCGCGTCCGTCTCATTAATAATGTCATGCTTGTTGTCTACAGGTGAGGAGCGTTACATCTGCTGGTACTGCTGGAGAATTTTCAAATACCCGAACACACTGAAGGCCCACGTTCACTTCCACTGCGCACTGAGCAACGGGCGGGGGTTTGTGAGCAGCGAGCAGGCAAGAGGCACCGAGACATTCAGTAGGTCACCAAAGTCTGGAGACATCCCCAACACCTCCATCTCTCCCAGGACCAATCACAACAACTCCTCCATCCCAGACTCTGGGAGACGGGCGGTGTCCTCCACGTCATTTCTAATCAAATCGGGACTGTCAAAGAAAAGCAGCACCGAGGAACAGGACCGGGCCCTCGACATGAGCGTCACCGCAGCCAGGAACCAGGGGCAGCTTCTCAGCCTGGGCGCCACATCCTCCGTGCTCAGCAGCATGGGCTTCCACCCGGGTGTGCGCTCTGCCTTCAAGCCGACCGGGGTCTCCAAAGTCCCGGGTGCTGACGCCTCCAGAGAGGACGCCAACGGGAAGCTGAGTGGTATGGGATTCAACAAACTCATTGGTAACATGAAACCAATCCGGAATGTGGGCGAGACTCTGAACGGAGGAGGCAGCCATCCTCCAAAATGCGCACCTGCAATTATGGACACCACATCCCCAATGGTGCCATGCACAAACGCTCTCCGGGCTTTCCCGCTGCTGCCTCACATGGAGGAGACCTCGGCTTTTAAGCACGTGGAGAGTCGGATGCACTCCGGCCTGTCCCCCTCCCGTTACCCCCAGGTGCCCCCTGGACTCCACTTTGAACGGTTCTCCCTCCCCCACTTTGATGGCGTTAAGACTTATGGTGGAGACTGTAACATCCCACTGATGCCCTTCACTGTCTATAACGGGGAGCTTCTGTACAGTTCACCGTACTATCCTCTGAAATTCCACTTCGGAAACCTCCTCAAATACCCGGAGTCCATGTCCTACTTTGGTGCGCCCTCGTTGAGTCAAGACCTGGGCTCCATCACCAACATCGACCGGGAGATCGCCATGCACACTCAACAGCTGTCCGAAATCGCGGCGGAGAAGAATCGGACGCGGCTGGACTCGATGCCGGCCGGTGCCTCCAGCAACGCCGGTTCTGGCAAACCGAAAAAGGGACACCTGTGTCTGTACTGCGGCAAACTGTACTCGAGAAAATACGGGCTGAAAATCCACATGAGAACTCACACAGGTTACAAACCGCTCAAGTGCAAAGTGTGCTTCAGGCCCTTTGGAGACCCGAGCAACCTGAACAAGCACATCCGCCTGCACGCGGAGGGAAACACCCCGTACAGGTGCGACTTCTGCGGCAAGGTGCTGGTGCGGAGGCGGGACCTGGAGAGGCACGTCAAGTCCAGACACCCCGGACAGACGGTGAAGAAACTGGACGACAATAAACCCGGCGGCCTGTTCGAGGACGCGGAGCAGAAGAGCGACAATGACAGTGACGTGGACGTGTGCTTCACTGACGACCAGAGCGACCAGGAGTCCAGCAAAAACAATGACTGAGATGGTTTCAGAGTCTGCCCATTGTCTTCAAATGGCGTCATTTAGTCTTGTATCAAATCAGTTTTACATTAGGCTACGACATCCAACCAAAACCTCCACATTGACCACATTTAATTATAGTGGACACGTGGCCTCCAAATATATATTTCTTTGTTTTTCATCAGGTCTAATTGACAAAAAAGCCCCTAACAAATTTCAACCTGAAACTCTAAAGACTTTTACAGTCTGGTTGCTTCAGAAAAAATAATCTGCGACCTTTGAGTCAAGGTAATGTTTCTCCAATTCAAAAGAAAAACTCGGACAGTGGTGTTGCAGACATTTTCGTTTGTTTTAAATGCAAATCACCATAACTTGATTTACTTGTATAAATCTGGCACTTCTAAAACCAATAAGAACAATGATCCAGGTAAAAAAAAATAAAAAAATCAAGGCTGAATTTGAGAGCTGAAAGTGATTTCCTATAAGTTAGATATATTTTTGCAGTGTAAAAATTTACCAGATCTGTTTTTTGTATGTCTCCCCCTGAGGAAGGAACTATGAGTTTGAAAAGCCCCCCCCCCCCCCCCCCCCCCCCCCCCCCCCCCCAAATAAAAATAATGAAAAATATCCCGTGCCCCCCTCTAAACTGTTAGTTGCACTTTAAAAACAGCAATGGGCACCTCATTCCAACAAATCAGTCGCAAAAACAATGATTATAATCGAAGTGATTTCCGCACTTCTTTGCAGATCTCGTGTTCCCTGCGCCTCGCTGAAAAACACACTGTACTTCAATTTGCACTTTCATGGCGCAGGCATGTTGTTCTTAAAGCAGCAGCAGCCAGTTTATTTAAGGAATTATTTCTAGAGAGAGAAAATGTATTGATTGCAGTCAAAGGCTATAAGACGTGTAAAGTATGATATTTCACATCTGAGTGGAAAAGTGTTGTATACGTTTGTTTATAAGTGATATTGTCTGTGATGAGGACAATATTTAACTCTTGTCCAATAAGTCGTTGTTTTTTTAATAAATCTATTTAAAAAATATGAAGAAATGATGTGTTTTTATTCACTCGTCAGATGTTCAGTATTTTTAAACCCTCACGTCTTCCATGTAAAGTTGTGGTGTGTTCCTGTACCAACATTTTATTTCGTTTTTTTTGGTCCCAATTAGTCATTATTTAATTATTTGTGCACTACAAAGTAGGTTAATTTATTGAGCCGTTGGTTCACGCTCTGTGAACCAGCCCTGATAACGCACAGGTTAGATACAGACGATACATTTCGTCCATAAGAAATATCAATGTTTTTGCCACACATTTTTCCGTGGCTGTGAAGCGGTAAGAAGTCTGAAACATAATAATAATAAATATAATAATAATAATAATACAATAATAATAATGTGCTGTCTTTATTCACAATAAATCCTTCGAACCACGCGGGGGTGTAAATTGCAAAATGTATAAATGTATTGAATATAAATGAAATATACTAAAATAAATTAAATTGATAGTGTAAGTATTATTGACAGACTGTAGTCACATATTAATATTCAGATATATTTGCTCCTGTGAGTGTTAAATTATTGAGTCATTAATTCACGTGAATTAATGTGTAACATGTGATGGTTCTTTTCAATGTGGAGTTCATTTGAGCGATTCACAGTTCCATCATATATTTGTACGTATAATATAAAACAAATGTGTTGGATTTTAAATGTTCTCTCACAAATGTGCTGGAGCGCTTTCTGCGCCCATTTAACACAAGATGTCATTTAAAAAATACGCACAGATCAGAAGCCGCTTTTAGAAGGAAAAAAACACACGCAAACCACACACAACACATCCATGGTGGCTTGAAACCTGCAGTGAGAAAAAAATCTTATGCCAAACAAAGTGGGTGCAGATGAAATGGCCCAGAAATCCTTTGAGAATGTCGGTTTAGAGGGTCAGACAGAGATTTATGTTTGGCAAGTCATTATATAAGAACTCATCATTAAACCCTTGGAAACTATTTAAAAATAGTGAAACTCCTTGTTCCCCCCCCCAAGGAATGTGTGTGTTTTTAAAAAGCTTTGATTTCAGTTTTCTTCATTAGCGTCTCAGAGTTGGTGGGTGGTGAGATGTGTGTGTGTGTGTGCTGCCAGCTTCTATCTGGATGAGGTGAACTCAGCAGGCTTGCTACCCTGTCATTCCAGCGGCTGCCAGCCTCACACTTGTACCCCACTGACCAGTCACTCCACACACACACCGGAGGACAGAAAACAAGTGCAACCATTTCTGAGGCCTCCCAGTCACATGGTGCTCACTATTATAATCTGAACTAAACTTACATTTCAAAACATTATATAGGCCTCAATAAAACTTTCAGTTGCTTATAGTTTGTGCCATATTTTCCAGTCACTGCAGCTTCTTTCACTCTAACTTACATTGCATCCTTGTGTTATTTTGCACACAATTCCCTTTGGCTGTGTGCAACTGACAAATAAAGAGCAGACAACCCCACAATGATATTTGCCATCAATTCAATGCTTTAAACTGCCCACTGGTGAATGACCGCCTAAGCTCTACGAGCTGTAAAGGCGGTGAAAATAAGTGTGACCTTGATGTGACAGAGTGAAAACATTTGTGTTAATCTTAAAGACGCTATAGTGTGCCACCATATTCAATCTCCTCTGTCCCTGCCACTTGTGTTGAACGTATTGTCAAGGTGGGGAAACTGGAAAAACATTTCAAATAAAATACAGGTATAGCAGGAGGCACAAGCACACACACACGCACACACACGCACACACACGCACACACGCAGCTATATGTTTTCATAGTGTTCTGGCTTTCTGGTCAAACAATCTTATAAATCTGACATTTCTAACAGTTTCCACACATCATGTTGTGTGTCAAATGTGACTGACTTGCATTAAAGGCCCATTTTGTAAGATTTAGGTGAAAGGGAACTATTCAGAAATGGCAGAAATTGAATGTAGAATAATCCTCATGATGTTTTCACTAGTTTGTTTCATCTAAATTGTATGAATTGTAGTTTTCTTTACCCAGAAAAGACCCTTTATATTTAAATACTTTATATTTACATGGAGGGGACCCTCTCTATGGAGGCAGCCATGTTTTTTACATTAGTCCAGACTGGACAAACTAAACACCTTTTGAGTTTTTATGACAATTAAAGGCTGCAGCAGGTTCTTTTTCATGTTTGGAAGGAGAGGGTGAGGTGAGGGGTCTTCAGCTGCAACATGTGATTTCAACACTAGATATCATAAAATTCTACACACTGAACCTTTAAGTGAGTCAGAACTGCTGTTGATTAGTAACCATCAATCATACATTGATTTTCTAAGACATAGAATGACAAATTGAAAATGTATAAGATATAAAGCAAAAACATGATGTAATGTCTCTCAATATTCCACAAAGAACCAACAGTTCCCTTGAATTCAATCAAGCTGCATCAAAATGCTAATAGAAATCAGTTCATAAAATTTGGCCTTAAAAGTTTTCCATTGACATTCATGAAACATTTTCTGGGAAATTAGTTGAAATGATGAAAACCGCTGTGTTTTACAATGTTAACAAAATAGTATGGATTCTTCCTTGGCCTATAAGTCTCATTCTTCCAAGTTTTGTAGTAATCCATTTGGTCGTTTCTGTGTAATCTATTTTACATACAAATCAACCAACAGAGGGGTGAAAACATAACCTCCTTGGCGTAGATAAAGATGAGGGAAATCCATTTTAATGTGAGCATTCATGTAGAGGATGCAAAGCTGCATCACACCTGGTTTAAAAGTGCAGTCACAATACGTGAAGGCCAGATTGCACTAACTCAGTTGTTCCTTTAATAATTATCTAATGGGATATCGACTGATCTCCATCGCATACTGTATGTCCAGGGTGGCACATTCTATTCAGAGCCAAATAACATGGAGTACCTGAAGTGCAACAAGGATTCTAACTAACTGATTGACTGACTAACTGCCCTACTTAAACAGCAAAAGTAATCTGTTACATTACTCATTTAACTACTTTTGCTCCTCAGTTGTCAGCTACGTCAAAGAGAGAGACGCAGGGCACTTAGTTGACATACCCTCCGACCTTAAAGGTACAGTGTGTAGAATTTTGTGATATCTAGTGTTGAAATTGCATGTTGCAAACATGAAAAAGAACCTGTGGTAGCCTTCAGTTGTTATAAAAACTCAAAAGGTGTTTAGTTTGTCCAGTCTGGACTAATGTAAAAAACATGGCGGCTTCTGTAGAGAGGGTCCCCTCGACGTAAATATAAAGTATTTAAATATAAAGGGTCTTTTCTGGGGTAAAGAAAACTACAATTCATACAATTTAGATGAAACGAACTAGTGAAAACATCATGAGGATTATTCTACATTACATTTCTGCCAATAGTTCCCTTTCACCTAAATCTTACACACTGGCCCGTTAAATCAGGTGATTGCTGAATGTGACCATTTTTGAAAACACAACCTATAAATCCACATTTTGACAGTTTGGTGGATACAAACAAATATTTACTATACTTTTAGCTGCTGCACCAGGCAACAGACAAGCCAACTATGATGCTAAAAAATCAGTGGACATGGTAAGTAATTGTAATCCCTCCCTGTGACATATTTCTTAAAAACGCAGTAATGTGACAATCTATGTACACAAATTACCAAAAAATGTTCCATCACATCTGCTGAGCTCAGTTATCCAGTTATAGATTATGTTTTGAATCTTATTTAATTTTCATCATACATATATTATAACTACACATCTATTGCCTTTTTGTGGATTATTTTGTTTGAGAGAATAACCAAGACAGCATGTAGGAAAATTCATACTGACAAACATTGGACACATGTCTAACATACTGACAACCGCAAGCGCTACCCCAGTTCAAGCACCATCTCAATACGCCTCAATAGACCTGAGTGGAAGCTCCGACTCTGTCTCAGAAGCACGTGGCCTTTTCCACCCAGTGAACACGCAGGCAGACGGGAGCAGTGCAGATATGTTGAGGTTTTTCTATGAGCAGAGAAAATTGATGGTGGGGTTGAGTGTGTGTCAGTTGGCCAAGGTGCTAAAGACAGAACCGAGCAACAAAGCAGAGCTTTTGATTTGCTGGTTGATCTTTGTTCACCTGCTGGTCCCAGGCATGGGATTGTGATGGAAAGAACGTGTTTGGAGATACAAGTGACGATCTTAGCTTTTTCCAAGAGGATGTTGACCCCAGTCTTGCCAACACATGAGTTTAATGCTTGCTACCCAGGTTAGTCTGGCTGCAAAGAAACATCAAGAAAAAAAGACGAGGTTCTCTAGTTGAATGTGATGTGATGGATTTGTGGCTTGGATTTAATTTATTCCCTCACTTATAGTGAATTTGAGACAACAAGAAGAAAAGGCCAGTGTGATGCACATGAAATCTGTCACCAGGATTTATACTATACATGCATCCTCGCTATAATTGGCCACAAATGCACACTATGATTCAACCCACAGGAATTATTGTAATTAACCACAGAGTGTTTTCACTCTCTGCAGGGGAGCAGCTTCAGAGGGTCGGAGCTGACTGTCCCTTTATGTGTCTGCTCCCCTGCATTATATTGTCTCCTCTGCGTACAATACTCAGGGCTCTCCGCTGTGGGCCCCCGCATCAGTCTGGACCGGATCCAGACACTGTTTGTGTTCAAAATCCCTCTTCCCTCTCTCACACTATAACACCCTGCTCGCTCATCCCCTCCCACCAGCGTTTTCAATCAATTAGTGACGTTCATTAGTGGGAACATTGGGGAAAAAAGAGTTGATTGAGAGAGTTTGACTTCCAGCCTAGAATTTGATCCAAAACCAGACTTCACGGGCAGGCCAACCACCACATCCAGGACGACTTGTTTCCAGGCTACGATATAGTTTCTCCTAAAGCCGGGAGCGGGTATCCTTGATCATAGGAATTCTTTTCATCCACTTGTCCTAACTGACCAACCAGTGGATGAGTCACGATAAAGATAGCGCACACTTCAGCTTCATGTCAAGGCTTTAAACTAATGAATATTTTAAGCATGCTGCATCGTCGAGGCTACCATGAGGTCATCCGAACATTTTTTTAAGAAATCAATTTGAAATGGTGTTTAATCAGTTCAAAAGAAAGTCTTCTTTTGAAGACATTGATAAATTGTTCTTTCAGTGCAAAAGGCTGAATATGAAACTACATTAAACTGAGGGCCAATCGTCATAAATAACCCAACAAATAGTTCTTAGCATGAGCACAAGAAAAATAGTAGAACTACATCACACACACAAAAGCTGAAATCACAAGAGATAAAAGGTGATGTTGGACTGGATATGTTGTATTTAGGAGGGACAGGGACAGGGACAGGGACAAAGAACTGCAGGTCAGCTGCATCAGGCCATTTAATCTGCCCCTTTTTAGGTAAAACTCAACAGATGCATATTGAATGCAATGCAATGTGGATTGTAAAGGCTGATTCTGTTAAGCTGAAAAGGAAAGTGTTCAGAAAAAGTCATGCTGAGATAAAGTTTTGATTAAAACTCAAAAGTTAATCATCTTAAAAACCGCTATATAAATACCTTTCACACAACAGAAAACACAATTTTAATTCAACAAGAACTCATAAACAATGTTATGTTTTCACCCCTGTCTGTTTGTTTGGCTGCAAGATTTACACAAAACCTTCCACAAAAGACAGAATTCATTAAATTTTGGGGCAGATTAAGACACATTTTTTTTATCACTTTCTTTAACAATACGAGATAGTGCAAGGGAATGTTTTGGTCATTCTTCAGGGAATAAATCATCAGTATCAATAAAAAAATCGGAAACATTTAGAGGACTAATATCTGTGTTTGTGTGAAATTTGGTGCTGCTTGATTGAATGTAAAGGGACTGTTGGGCCTTGGTGGAGGTATGGGCTTTACACAAATTAAATCCCTTTTAAACACAGTAAACTGTACCAAAGATCATGCAGAGATGTTGACATTTGCCTCAAATAGGCGGATTCTAACACATCTAGAACACATGTTTTTCCTCCTAGTTTCTTGTGGTAAGTAAGTATAAATAAGAAATAGGAATAAACACAGTTTAAACAGTCAACAGGTTTAACAGAATGCATACAAATGCTCTGTCAGGGTTCTTATGCTATAATATGCCAAAATATAAAGAGGAAGATAAAAGAAATGTTATTTAGCTATTGCCGCATTTGTCGCAGTTACCATGTTGAAACCACTCAGAGGATGTTGAAGAGTGCTTGAATCTCTGTCACTATAAACAACAAAAGAATGTAACTTAAAATCTCAAGGCTTCCTCTTTTATGTCGAACAGCGAAGTTAGCTGGAACTCTTTTCTTTAAGTCACAAGCGCGCTGATACAAAGACGCACTGAACCCACGAGTTCATGGGATCTTCAGTGTGGTTCGGGTCTTCATCCCTGCTGCTGGATGTGCAGAGCTTCAGAACACTTCTGTCAGTTGGTCATTCTGTTTTGAAATGTTTGTTTGTGAGATGTCTGCTGCCACCCTGATACAATGGAGGCATCGGCGAGAACACAATTCGTAACTGCATAGCTTCATAGAATTAGTGTCCTTGCTAGTTTGGATGATTCACAGTCTTCGCTGTGATCGCTGATCTACTGAACTCTCAACCGAAGAAATAGACCCTATGTTAGCGATAGCATAGAAACTCTTACTGGAAGGACAAACAGCTATTAATTTAAAAAATAATTTTTTTTTTAGTGTTGCAAACATCAACTGTTTCATTCACATCCATTGTATATGACTGGAGGCAGAAATCTGGATGACAGATATCTCAAAACCAAGGTGAAGAAAACCAATAACACAGATGAGTTGTTTTTGTAATTCCAGTGAACCTAGGATTCAAAAAAGAAAAAAAAGTAAGGCACAAACAAATTTTACACTGATCAAAACTTTTAAAATAAAAAAATGCCTGTGTTTATGTGTGTTTCTCACAATCCAAATGTTTGGACAAAACATTTCAACGGGATAATTTAACTTTTTGTGGCGAAAATACAATATTCAAAGCAGAAAATCTTGTATAAGTATTTTTTATGTGTCGTAAAATACATCTGGGGTCGGTCTTTTTGTTGTTATCCAGGATTAGGATTTAACTTGATGGGATTTTATGATACGAGATTTTATGAAAATTTGATTTCCTCTTTATAAGTCAATGTAGCCATACTTAGATCTTGAGTGGCTGTCACTGAGGGAGTAGAATTCTCTAACCAGAAGGTACAGAGTGGGAATGATTATAAATAGGAAGACATGGCAAACAAGGCTGGAAATAGATTTAAATTGAAGATTTGACTGTTGCTCTTTTTCACATGAACATAAAGTTGGCATCTTAAACCATGGAATCCTACAGCACCATGGTGGGTTCCTCCTGTCAGGCTGCTGACAGTGTTATCACAGTGTTTCTGCTTTAGCTTTGTGTGTTCCTGAATTGGGCAAACACTTGACATTGGAGCTGAGAGTATTGGAGGGGCCAACAGAAATGACTCAAAGTCCGTGATGATGTAATAGAATCTGTTTGCATCAAATATTTTGAAAGTGCAATGGCCTGTTGGGAAAGTTCAAATTTACCAGCAGACTAGTCGTGTAACTTTGTCACTCACTTGCTCATTCAGTCAGTCAAAGCACATTGGTGTTTGTAGATCTGGATCTATCGTTGTGATCGTACCAATAATAATATCAAATAGTTACAGCAGAATAAATCCAAACTACAATTA
The DNA here is from genome assembly GCF_024713975.1 of Paralichthys olivaceus. NCBI lineage: Eukaryota > Metazoa > Chordata > Actinopteri > Pleuronectiformes > Paralichthyidae > Paralichthys > Paralichthys olivaceus. The sequence continues at coordinate 22,481,408 of NC_091105.1, read as the reverse complement.
CTAAGAACTCTGGGTTTTGTCAGATAAGCCTACCTGTTTCTTGTTTTAGCCATTTACTTGGTAATTTGAGCTGTGCAACTAGTTGCAAGCTAGTAATGAGATGGTTGTTTACCATGAGGACTGAGCCTCTTGTTTGAGTAATCAAACAACACAGACAAAGGGAAAGGATGAACCAGTAGACATAATATAGAACATGTTCTGTGTTCACTAACCAGTACAGGAAAAAAAACTACATCTGTTTTTTAGCATGCAGCAAAATCTGGATTTGCTACACAGCTGAATATTTCTGTATTTTTCAGATGAAGTGTGGTTGGTAAAATAAACATGCTTCAGAGAGTGAGGCAACGCGCGCTTGTCTCAGTTTCTCAGCCTGTTCCAGGTCTGACAGACCTGATGCCTAGTGACTGCTCTGCTGCTGGCAGCCTGCTCTCCTGGAGCAGGTAGACCAGGACATGAACACAGGTAGAGTCAACACACACAACTGGTCAGATTGAGCTGAAGGAGATGGAACAAATGGCTCCACATGCAGACGAATACATACCCACCATCGGCAACTAACAGCGACTTAGCTGTACATGCAGTGACCATAAATCATGAGGAAGACATGTTGTCCTCCTGGCAATGATGTGGGTCTGACAGAGTGGATGTGAAGTGACGGGGCAGTGGCTTACAGCCTGCTCTCCTGGAGCAGGTAAACCAGGTAGAGTAAACACACACAGCTGGTTTCAGAGGGCAGCAGAGAAGGATGAAATACACACATACAGGAAGTAACGCACAGAGGAGCATGAAAGGAAACTGATGCATGTTGACATGCACACACACGACTGAAGGGAGTTATATAAGGAGGTAAAGGAAGGGACACAAGGTGTAATCAGAAAGATAGACACTACCTCTGCTGCTTGTGAAGGTCAAAGGAAGTGGGAAAGATTTAAGTGGACATGCTGCATTATGCTGGGGAGTTCAATGTACTGGAATCTTTTGTATTTTTCCCTAACAGAAGCAAACATGTCAGCAAACAGGTTGACAGAGAAGACAGTGTCAGAAGAAACAAGTTGACATCAGATAAACCAAGCAGACATGAAGGTAATGAGGTCAGAGTGTGGGTAGAATCCACAGCCTGAGCTTCACTCAGAGAGAGAACATTGGTCCCTGGTCCTGGCCCAGCCTGTCAGTTGTGATAGCAGCAGGTAGAGGGCTGAGACTGTGGCACACCAGCTGTGGCCCACTGGTACCCCTTCCTCCTCCGTCCCACCACCACCTCTGCAACACAAACACATGCTAAACAGGCCACTGTCTCCTCTGCCTCCCACATTCAGCTGCAAATGAGGCTGCTCTGGGCCCCAGCCCTGTTTGATGTCATGAATAATGAGGATGAATTTTCATTTGCGCAGGTTTCTGAAAACTTAAATGCCCATTGTTTAGGTCCCTCACATCAAGCAATCAGGCATGTGGGCTCAAGAGTCTATTCATGTCAGACTAACAAATATATAGATTCAACCCACACCTCGAGGTTGAAATATATAAATATATCACCAAGCCCAGTAAATAGCCTCGAGTCGTAGCTCTGTATGGATCAGAGCACTGAGTAAAAGTTAATGTATGAGAAATCCATCTGAGGCAGACACCGGATTCTCACCGGATTCTAACCAGAATTTATTGGTTGGGCTCTATGACTTATTGGAGCCTTTACTGTGAGGTGGCCAGTTTAACAGATATATGATATTTAACACAACAGTAGGATGGCATTCAGTAGAGCACATACCTCTGTCAAGGCCAAACAGTTCCTTTAAATTCAATCAAGCTGCCCCTAACTGCACAAACTAGAAGAAATTGCTCTTCTAAGTAAGCCTGATTATTTTCATCAAGATCGCTCCAATAGTTCTTGATAAATTCACACAAAAATGTATCTTGTTGAGCTTGCAGTGTTTAAGAAAGTAACAGAAGTAATGATTTCTTCCTTGGCTGATACCCCACCCTTCCACCAAGTTTCATGGAAATCAGTTCAATATTTTTTTTTGCATAATCCTGCTGACAGACAGACAAAGAAATAGACAAACAGCAATGAAAACATAACAGCGTGTATCTTTAGAGGTGCTGGTCATTGCATAACTAAGCAAACTGTCTCTTGGATGCACCTTCCAGACAGATATTGATGATCCCATTCCTTTAGACAACAAATATAAAAGGCACTTTACCCAAAAAGGTGAACTGTTTAATTCAGATCATTAAGGTATCTCCATAACAGCAGTTTCACTAAAAAGTAAGAATAATTACACATAGCATTATTTTTGGGGTCATAATTTAACCTCTCAGTCAAGAGATACCCAGATTAATAAAAAGAAACGTGTTTCATCAGGATGAATTGTGTCATTTAATATATCTCAATTCTCATTTCTTCGGTGTAAAGATGTGACGAGGTGAGGTAGAGTGGGTGAAACAAGTAGGACAAGTAATAACTTTGTTAACGAAAACTATAACTAATTAAATAACCTTTTTTCCCCTATGGCTAAAACGATGACGAGACAGCTCCAACGTTAATCAACACTGTCTTTGACTATATCCACAGGCAATTTAAGTAACTAAATTATAGTTTAAAGTAGAATAACCATCCTGTGGCCATAGGTCTCCACCAAACAGTGCAATTTCAGTCTACATATAGTCTTGACTTTTGCCCACTCAAATCTAATCACTTATGAGTCTGAGTGAAAACTTGTTCCAACTATTAAAGGATTTGTCTCTAGGCATTGTTAAGATAACATGTTCACAAGGGGACCTTTGACCTTTTACCACAAACTTCTCTTCAATTCATTCTAAATCCAGCTGAACGTTTGAACCAAATTTAGAGAAATTCCCTGAAGGCATTCTTGAGATATCACACTTCCAACAATAGGACCAATTGAGGTATGTGTGTAAACCCTGTTGTCATCAGGGCTGCACATCACCTATACAGGACATGGACTGGTTTGTAGACAGGCGTGCGTCTGATAATGGCGTATTGCTGTTGACTTTTAATAAAGTTCACTGTAATTCAAATATTCTTCCTGTAGTTGGTCCAAAGGCCACATTATACAAAAAAAATGTCCAACTCTTTTGGTCTGACCAAAGTTTTTGATTTGGGCCTCACAGAACAAAAAAGTGCTGCTAATAGATGCACTGTATGAATGTGTGTGTGAATGGGTGAAAGGCAAACTGTACTGTAAAGCGCTTTGAGTGGTCATCAAGACTAGAAAAGCTCTATATGAATACAAACCATTCCTCTGTCTGCACTGTTGTCTGAGGCACCTTTCACACCTGTTATTTTGGACTAAACTGAAAAGTCGGAGGGTCTAGATACTATTACTAGAAACAAGTGAGTGGCAATGAAAATTGCAGGTCTAGCTCTCATCGACTAACTGGCGGGTTAAAAGTTGGATTCAATTGAAGCCCACAGGCTGCTACAAGCTCCTATCGACAGGCTGCTTATGCCAGATTATAACAGGGTAACAATTAATTGGTCAACTTATCGTTGTAAGCGTCAGACTTTTCTTATTCTGTCTTACGTTTTTTGCTGTTTGCCTGCTCTAAAGATAATCGTAGCGCTGAGAATGAATGAACTCTGCTGTAGGAAAATCCCTTAATGTTTCTCTTGTGTGTGGCTAAAGATGTGTTGAATGTACTACATTGATTTCCTCATTACCCTCAGCCTACTAAACAACCCGGCAACTGCTAATGCACTAGTCATTACCATTCAACATGCTGGACAAGGTCTCTGAAGCCATAACATTCTCTAAATTCCCCCGAGGACATCCACCGCTGTGTTACTGTATACACTGTGTGTGCTGAACATTGGAGGATGGAAATGTTAAATTTTTTTAATTTAAAGCAAACATTCATGGAACAGCCGTTATGTCTGAATTGAACACTAATCTATATCAAGGTAATTATTTTGAAGGTAGTAAAAATGTTCTTTCCCCTTTTGTAAGGTCAAACTAGTCCGAGCATACATGTTGTAGAAGTTTGTTCAGAGAGACCCAAACTTTTTTTTGCATCATATTCTTATATCCTACTTTGCCCGTCTCAGCTATAACTTCCGGGTCAAATGAGGTATAAGGAAGGAAAAACATTATTAGCTGGTTAGCCCCTCATCTCATTTGTCCTTCCACTGTTTGTATTAATCATCTCTAATGGACCATGAATAAAACCAAGACATTAACTCATCCGTGAATGTGATTTGCTCCTGAGTCACATTAGGTAGATTTTCTTTGGCAATAGTGGTGAAGACAACTCCCATGATCCCATGCTGCTTCCATCATCATACAATGTATGTATTTAATGTAAAATATGTGATCTCTACCACTCAACCCAATTATTTATCTTCCCTAAAAACCTCTTGGGGAGGGTGTGTGTGCTTAAAGGGCCAAAATATTTTTCCCTCCAGCCTGCCTTTCACATCCTCTGGGGACAATCATTATCAAACATTACAAAGGGTAACTATTTAAACCCTTGCTTCTATTCAAAGCCAATTCACACTGACTGAGGAAGAGAACTTAAAAAAAGAGGAGACAAAAGCCGAGATAGACTCTGAGAGAACGTGGAGGAGAGAAAGAGGACGGTAAAGACAGAGAGAGGGAGAGATGGAAAGAGCGAGACACGTATAGAGAAAGAGATTGAGAAGAGGAGGCTCTTTTGGGGTGCAGTGGGCTGTGAGACAGGTCCATTCACACTGATCTAAACACCCTGTCCCACTGCGCATCAGCGCTCTCACCCAGGCAGCCAACACTGTGGCCACAGACTCAGAGTTAACCAGTCAACTCCATTACAGTGCAGGGGGCGTGTACAGACCTGCCACACCAAAGAGCTCACGCCGGCCGGCCAAGAATATTAATTGCTTTTAAATGAAGTGGAAGTCTCTTTATTGGATGTCTGGTGTTGGTTTGTTATCTGCGGGGCTGAAAAGGCCGCACTGCTCTTTGGTCTTGCCGCCTTTGAAAGAGAAACTGACTCTGGATGAGGTCATTGATCAGCAGGGGCTGTATAGTCCCAGTGGTTTTTTGTGTGTCCTGCCCCTTTAACTACCTCATTGTACCCTGCCCATTCAATCCTCAATGCACTGTGGTCAATAAACATATTTGTTAATGATGCCTCCCCCTCCAAGAGTAGATTGAGTCAAATGGATGTTTACATGCAATGTACCAGTGTTTTTTTGTATTAAGTAAAGGATTAAAAGAAATATCACCAGCTAACATTGCAAATCTCAATAACATTGCTTTGAAAGTCACCTTTTTTGCTGTCTCTCTGGGAGTTTGATCGAAGATTTAGTTTGGTCTCTCTGTGTGTTCTGGTACATATTTGCTTGGCACAGGGACTGGGGGTGTGGTGATGTGACCACTGGGAGACTCTTGACCACGAGATGCAAGGTGAGTGCTGTGACAACAGAACTTCTGCTGTGTTGCATGGCCCAACATATAACTTGCTCCTTCACCAGTGAGTTGGTAAATAACTGTACATCTCAAGCAGGCTGCTGGCAAAACTACGAATGTCCCATATAGTTTTTTAATGTTTTAAATACAGAAATTGCAACATGTTTATGATAGTACTTTGTCACTAGCTTTTGATAATAAGCTATTAGTACTGTAATCATTTTTTCATGAAGTAATCATCAGTTATAAGTAACTGATTACATGCTCCCAACATTGCTGATCATCAGTATGTGCATCAAAGCAGATATCATGACAGATATGAGCGTCGCGTACTGCACACAAGATTTTATTACTCCATCTCTAGGTTATTCTTTGTTGCCTGGCTGTGACTTAATGTATTTCCACCTGTGAGCCCTGTTGGGATGACAATGACTGCCGCGGCTCACATCATGTACAGTGTGTCCACCTCTCTGGTCCCTGCTGAGCTCTGTGTCTGAGGCCTTGCAGGCTAGCAGAGGGAGAGGATGGAGGACATTATCTATAATTCCCCACGCCATCTCTCTCTCAAAAGGGCCTGGGGCACCAAACAAAGCCCTGCTGCTAGACAGCTCTGGAGATGAAGACGAAGCAGAGGTTTCACAGTCCCATGAATAAGGTTAGATATTAATCCAGCGAAGAGAAGAAAAAACATGCTACAGGTTGCTTTCTAGGCTTCCTTTGTGGGAGTATTTCTTTGTGTTGCTGTCTGTCTGGCTTGTGAATAGGATCCCCCCTCCCTCTCACTATGTCCATTGAAAAAATTGGCTTCTAAATACAAGCTATTAGAATATTTGTGTAGATGAGTAATAAGTTATTAGTTGCAATTACTGGTCATCTATTAGTCTGGTATAATAGACTGATTAGGCAGTGGGCCTTTTAACTTCTGAAGAAGTAATTTGTGAGACAGCCTACCTTTGACAAGGCAAAGAAAGGCTTCCTTTATTCAGACCATATCTGACTATTGTACTAACAGACATGTCATAATGGGATTACTAGCGACTACAGTGGACTGATGAAATCAATGGCGAATGCATCATTTTGTATAATTCACAGGTACTGGAGATGAGACGAGATCTTGGCTAGTGAGAGGGTACTTCAAACAGGATGAATAGGGAGTGGTACATGCATTACATAGCCTATATTTAATGTAATTTTCTACATATGGGAGACGTTGGTGGGAAATTTTACTCCTTTAGTGTTTATTCAAGGGGGACTTCAACACAGTTTGACATCTGGAGTTTCTGGAGCCGTGCTCACCACAAAATGTTGCATTTTGCCCAGTTTGAGGTTGGCCTGTGTTTGAACTCAGAGAAATTGGAAGCGTGTCCTCTTCTGTACAGGTAGTACCCTACTAGTCCTTTGTCAAAGATTTGACAAAACCTCTATTCATAATCTGTCCGATTTTTCCAAGGACACCCCATTGTCATCTAACATATCCTAGCCTGAAATCTTTCATTATAATGAACAATGGCTGCTGTTGTGGTCACAGTGCTTGCACTACCTCTGTTTTCATTCCCGTTGCTCTTGCCTTCTCCATTATCTATCTTCCAAGGATATACTGGTAAGACTTTGGCACTGTATTGACCACACAGTTTGCACATAATTGTTCGCTTGAAAAAAGTACATCCAAAAGTAAGGTCAGCTGTGTGACGACAAACCCTCGCTAGCATGAGATGCTATAGACTCGGGCCCTTGTCCCTGAACAAAGCGGGGGAGCAGACTCTTCTCTTAACGGCTGTGGTGCAGCACAGACATGAACAGAGGACGTTCTTCATGCCTCTCCACCCTTCAGTTATTGGCTCAAATTGTGCTTCATGCCTCCTCATTCACCAGCGGCCACAGATGGGGCGCAGGATTATATAAGTGTATTGCTGTCTTTCCTGCCCACTTGTCTCTTTATACCTCTGCCTCTGCCATGCTGTTGTTTATTCTAATGCGCTCCGGATGAAGCAGCTGGTGGTGACATGAGGTTGATTATGCTGTTCCCACAGTGACATATTCAAAGGAAGCTGAGGAAGGCGCCATTGTTGCCTGTGATCTGTGGATGACAACCCTGCCTGTTGCACCAGCTCCACACTTGCGATCTCATACTGAGAGGGGAGCAGGGCGTGTGCGTGCAGGGACGTGTACAGTGCATGCCAAGTGTGACCAATATGAGGCTTTCAAAGTGAAATGACAACACCAGGATATTTGAATTGAGTCTAGTCATTACCAGTGTTTTGTTCCCGTATGAGAAATGTAAGTGATTACCTGCTGAATTGTGAGTAGGGAGACATCTTTGAAACAGCATCAGGGTTTTATCGAGATCTCACCTGAAACTAAGGCTGACCAAATTGTCTTCTTCTTTTACGATTTATTAGCGGGTGGAAACCAACATCAAGGTGCATTACCGCCATCTACTGTGTTGGTGCACCGTTCCTGGAGGTACTGCATATCAGGTCGATGTGTGGACTGGAGTGGAAAGAGCAAAGCCAAGCAAGCCAACTTCTTAATTTTTGTCTTTATTCGTTTGTTGGTGGGTGACCCTGATCAAATTATTTTAAGCTGAGCAGCTTTTGAAAGCCAGATGACATAATTTACCTTTTAATTGTTAGGGAAACGTTGGCTTTTTCCCCCTTTGATGAAGAAAATACTAACAAAAAAGCTCTAGAGAGGCATTCGAATTGAATTCAGATTTATTTTATTTGCAGTCAATCAGATGTGACGCATGCACCACCTTCAGTAAAAGTTATCCCAAACAACTTTGCAATCATGTTTAATTTCTTGTAACTGAATGAGAATAAAAGATAATGAAAATAGATCTTTCTATGTTTACAACTTTACAATTAAATTACCAAATGATTTCATCCTAACCCTTCTGGAGCATTTGATCTTATTAAATGATCTTCATTACTCATAGTTATGTCCTTAAAGTGCTTAGAATAAGTGGGAATTTGAACATATACAATTTCATGGCATTTTTCAAAGAGTTTTGGGGGTTGGTGTATGAACAAAGGTTACAGATTTTACTCAACAAAAAAATAATAGGTGGATCCTATTACAAAGATAGATGTAGGTTACTTAAGACTTTACTTGAACTCATAATCCTCTATAGTATCACATGCAGTCCAGCCTATAATGTGAATCCAGTTGCACACAATATTAACATTTTAACATTTATGTAATTAGCTGTGTTTCACTGAATGTTTAATACTTGTTTTGAGATCAGGAACAGTAAATAAGAACAGCTTTACTAGGAAGTTTGGATGTGTTAAAACATGTGTTTTAATGTGGGCATATTGATTTAGATTAGTTTTTTTTTTCTTGGATGTATGGATGTGTATATGTTTTTTTGTCTTTTCCCTGGCTCTTGATTTATTTTCTTTGCCATTCATTTTTATTTACCACTTGTCACTAAATATTTCTGACGATTTCGTCTGTGAAAAATAAAAAAACTACTGCATATTTGAACACATAAAAAAGAAAGAGGCAAACAGATAAATGGCTTGCAGCATTGACATTAGGCTAAATGCAAATATAATGCAACGTTTTCATGAATATTCTTATTACTGTGTTTAACAGGTTTTTGTGCAGAATTTACTTTCTTTAGCTTAAAAGTAGTTGCTAGTTCTATGAAGTTGTTGTGTAAAAAACTATAAACTGTACAAAGATACACAAAATGAACATTGAGTGTAGTACAGAGAACTGGTTTTCTGTTGCAGAGGTACATGCAAAACATACACTCATACAAAGTGCATTCACATACACATAGTCCTATCCAGTGGCTCTACTCTGTTAAAAAGAATGTAGGACAATTGCATGCACACAAGCAAAGAAGAAGAATAGTGCAGCTAGTCACTCAGTCAGTCCACTTACTACTTCATCACAAGGCCCAGTTTGGATCATTTGGTCGGTAATTGCTGCCCACAAGTGAGCCACTCCACATGAATGGAAGTGCAGTAAAGCGTCAGCGGCCATGATCAGTGTCTGCTCCCAGGTAATAGCCCCCCACCCCTGCCCCCCCCACATGATCCATCCCTCTCCGCTTGCTTCTCCTGTTGAATAAGGGGATAAAAGTAGTGAGGGCTTTTGCAGAGAAGGGGAGGGGGCGATATAGGCAGTCCATAATTACCTGTAATGAGACTTTTGTCTTGAAGCATTATAGAGATGTTCTTGAAGTCACCCCGAAGGTGGTTTTCAGATGGAGGGAGAGCTGCGAACGCCTCAAGTCCTCTCGTAGCCCATCTCATCCATATGTGCAGTAATAAGTAATTACTGAAGACTCATTGAAGTCCATGTAGAGCATTCTCCCTCTCTCTCTCTCCAGGCAGATGAATACCCGCCGCTCACCTATTACACAAAGTGACACTCCTGGAGATCCGACGTGTCATCTCAATCTTCCTCTTCAGCCCCACTCGTTCCTCTCTCCCCCCCCCCTACCCCCCCCCCCCCCCCCCCCCCCCCCACAGTTTCAGGAAACAGCTGGCACCCTTTGATGTCTGACTGGCCTCGTACTGGGTCACCTTTACTGCTGCATCTGACAGGGTATCTATTCAGGACACTGAAATCCTTTTCCATATGGCACCATCCTGCAAATACCTGCCATGAGCTTCCTGTGCTGCTTTGTGACAAACTACAAAAAAGCTTTGACTATTTGGCACGATAAATAACTTTTTCTGTTTCTGCCAGAATAATCCACTGATCCTTTGTGGGCATAAAAGCATCAATCAAAAATAGTCTGTACATTGCCAGGAGAAATTTCTGACTTACTGGCTTATAACATGCCAACAGTAAACAGTATGATTAGAAATATCCTGAATAGTAATAATTTAATCTTTGTTGGCTTCAAACATGCACTGAACTTCAGACAATCTCTCGAAATGATCCAGAGGGGCTGTATGTGAGAAGACAAATGTCAAGTATCAGTTGCTCCGGTCATTCTCTGGAGTTAGTCCTACCAGCTCCCTTTCCCTACAAAAAGAGATTTAAAAAAAAAGGTTTATCCAGAGGATCCATTGTGAGCAAGTGGGGCGTTGATGACGTCCAATATGCAACCGAAGCAAATTTGAAAAACTAAAAGAATGCAAATATCCCCACATGAAAAAGAGGTGTCATACATGTCACCTCTTTGAGATGCCAACTTCTAAAGACAACGTGATTTGAGAGCGTTTGGTGGTAAGAGCTGGAACATGTGATCTCCGCAGCAGAATTTCGGTTGCGTATTCCATGCTGCAGCACCGTCACCTAAATGTTTTCCGGATATTTCTATGTTGTTGTGAATGCATCTGGGCGGAGAATCTCCTGCTGCATTCTCCATATGTGAAAGGAAAACTCTAGACAAAATCTGTACCCCATTGTGCAGACATTTTCTGGAGTTCATGTCTGAAAGCAGCTTGTGTGTTATCATATCCCACAACCACCATCAAATCTGTTATAAATCACAATAGGTTGAGACTTTATGTGGAAGAAGAACTTAGGATAGTACCTGAAATGTCAGTAATCTCTTTAAAACTGTGCAAGTGCAACTACAGGAAGTATAGTGGGTCAAAATATAACTGGTAGGTCTGTACACTATGTTGAATTATAGAATAATTTGAACAATTGCCTCTTATTCCAAATAAATTTGGCCAACATGGGCTTATCATCTGACTGCCTTTGTTTCTTGTGCTGTCTTAAATTATTGTTTACAGCTATTTGAAGTTTTTCAGGGCTGTGAAAGGTGATTCAAAGGTTTCTGATCACCTGGTGAATTTAAGTGAATCATTCACTGTTTTATTTTTTGCTCTGTTTTGGTCTCCACGAACACAGGAGGTAGACAAAGGGCAGTTTAGCTAAAAAAAATGCCCCATTGTGTAAACTGATCACTCCTGGTCCCAAACCTGTAGTGAACCATGTGTGTATCTGCTGTATGCTACCAAACCAATGAGAAACAATGAGCTGGGAGTTGGGTTGTTAACTAAAGTCCAATTCATGCTTCTGTGTTAAAGGTCCAGTGTGTAAGATTTAGGTGAAAGGGATTTTTGGCAGAAATTTTATATGAAATAATCCTAGTGATGTTTTCACTGGTGTGTTTCATCTAAATTGTATGAATTGTTGTTTTCTTTATCATAGAATGGGCTCTTTACATCTAAAAGCTTGATATTTACACGGAGAGGGGTCCTCCCTGTGGAGGTTGCCTCTATATGTCACTAAATTTGACACACTGAACCTTTAAAGCTACGCCATAGCCTACGCATAGATGTGTACCCTACACAGAGGCCTACAGCTTACCCTGACGTGCACCTCCCAAAAAATGTAACTACACCAGAAACCAGAAGACACTCAACATTAGCATAGAAACCCTACCACCACTAGCGTTTCGGGGGTGTAATTGCAGTGCGACTATGAATGCTCAGCCCTGTGCAGAGGATATGTGCGTACCTACGGCGTAGCTTCGACACAAAAGCATGAATTGGCCTTAAGAGTGAACATGCGTACACTTAACCCTTAGTTGCAGAATTTATTATTTATAAATAATATTCAAGTAGTGCAAGTGATATAAAGAACATCTCAATGACATATAACATTCTGTGCAATGGCTGAATAGTATTTCAAGATCACTAACTCGCAGCTCACTGAATCTGGATATAAAGACATTATATTTTCATAAAGAGCCCTGAAGTGAACAACATACACGCATAAAAACATACTGTATATGTCACAAAAAGCTACAGCATTTATTCTCTTTTAACCCCTTCAACTTTCTTTCAAGGCCTTGTGTTCTTAACATAGACCTATGATGCCGTTATTAAATCAATGCGGCACAGTTTGAATGAGAATGGCATCATTTGACCTACCAGGAAAGACCCACACTGCAGGGGCTATGTAAAGCAGGGGAAAATTAGGATGATTCCTATTTAGGGCCCAGCACAGACAGCGGCCCTCAGAGAACACTATTATTGTTATTATTAGTTAGTTAATCCAATTACAGTTTTAATCTATTAACAAGTTAAACTTATGGTCTGTTTCTCCATTATTGGAGTGATCAGGGTGGCCTTAATACTGTAATTCACCCCTCTCTCTGTGTTCACTGCATGGTTCAGTCTTTCCAGTAGGTGCTTCAAGCAGAACAGAAGATGATCTATCACTGGGCACAATGGCAGTGTGGGTCATAGAACTCTGGGTGGTTTTCAGTCTCCACAATACATTTTGTGTCATCAATCCTCGACGAGTGGTCCGAAATGGGAAGAGTTTCTTACCTGTTGTGCATCATCTGTGTCTGTGAGAGTGAGAGAGAGAGAGACATCACCTAAAGTTGTCTCCATCAACTTTTAATAACCTACAACTACAGCTTTTGTGAGGCTTCTGCTCTGACTAATGAATATCGTTGTATAAAACAAGTCCCTTATACTCAAATAAATACAGTTTGAAGCTGTGCCTCTCCTGCAAATATTTCATAATAAAAGCTTTTCAAAAACAAATGAATGGATTCAGTGAACAGAAATACTGGAGAGCTTTGATTTTAGATAGATAGATAGACATACTTTATTCATCCCCGAGGTGGAATTCTTGTGTTCCAGCAACAAGTACAATTCTTTATTTTGAAATGGAAGTGTTGTAAACATTTATGTTTTGCTTTTGAAATTTAAGACTTGCACAACAGCTGGGAGAAAAGATGTGAAGAAGATGAACACTAAGTAACTTAACTGATCTTTAAAAGATCTATTTAAATGAAATAAAACCCAATAGAAATTGAGATACCTTAAGTAGCAGGTTTATCTAACTACCCTTTAAAAAATGTTGTCTAGTATAATGTTCTTTCATACGGCCCAGAGTTTCTAGTAGCCCCCCTGCAGCACTTGATATTTATATGAACTGGAAAATCAAGTTGAAGGACTAAAGATTTATTGTTTAACTCAATAAAAGATATCTTAGTCCTGCTGTGATGAGGTCACCAGGAGGTACTCCATAATTTGCTCTCAGGCTTTAAAATTAAGTTCTTTGGTCGTATGCCTGGATGTGTGTGCGTGTGTGTATGTGTGTGTGTGTGTGTGTGTGTGTGTGTGTGTGTGCTTGTGTGTGTGTGTATGTGTGTGTGTGTGTTTGTGTGTTTGTGTGTGCGTGTGTGTGGTTCTTGAGACTTTTAGATTTTTTGTTTTCCTAGTGAAAAAAAACACTTGGTGGCTGCATGTGCTCAGATACACACACACACACACGAACAAAAAACACACAAACAAATGCCCTTGTCATTAGTCCTGCTTGTTTTTCTTTTGATTGAGGTAAGTTGCATTGCAGTGCAACTCTCAATGTGCATTTCAGAGTGAGGGTGTGTGCCATGTGGATCCGTTCTCAGTGTCCACTCGGCACTGGGACTAATTTGCATTCCTTTGTGTGTGAATAAAGGACACCTATTCTGAGGACAGAGTTTACCAGCTGCCATCCAGGACTAGTCCTTATTAGAGCCCTGCTGTTCCACTGAGAACGCCGGCACATGTTCAACATGCACTTTGCTACTCACACACGGCCAAACAGCCCATACACACACACACCCTCAAGGACACATGCACCCCCACAGTCATAACCTATTCATACACAAATGAAAACACACTAACACAGATGCACAAAAAGAAACAGACACTTAAGACAGAGACACTTGCAGAGGGTCCAGACTGTGATTACCCACACCAGCGATAATATTCTTTAGTTATTAATGAAAGTGCAAAGGTTACGGCTCACACACATGTTTTTTTGGATCAGTCCCATTTCATACAATAGTTATTTATGATTACAGCCTGCTCACATATGAAATACAGGATGAGATCAGAATAACTTCTCCAGGAATCTGGATTCTGGTTCTGGACTCTTATTGTTTTGTTTTCACTGCCTTAGCAAACTGAAACTCAAGTCCCCTCCTGGAATCACGTCTTTGCAGGAGATGGTGATTTTAATCCGGTCTGATAGGAGCATTTCAAACCCCGATCCCAGCGACACTGGCTGCAACAATTACTTAATGTGTTTAAACACTTGCTGGTCCACCCATGATTCAAATCTGGTCCAGAATGGCATCCATGTGCTGGAGAAGAGGTTTTTCTCTGAGCTGCTTGTCTTCCTACATAATCTATTTCTCGCTCTCTACGTTTTTTTAATTAATTCAGTGTGAAATTCAAAAATCTGATTTTCCATCTCTCGTTTTTCTTCATAGCAACCGCATGTATGCTTTCAACATCACATGAGCTCACAATATCTAAGTAATTGTTGGAGGGGAAGAAAGCTTGGAGGTAATATAACTCTTTTTTTCTAATATTTCTCTTTTTATTCTATTGTTCAGTATTTGTGCACAGGCAGTTCTTCAAGGGACAGGAACATGTATTACATTTTCAAAATGCAAAACCTGTGAAAAACCATTGTTCTGTGCGATGCTGTTGTTGTCTCTTAAGGCTCCTGGTTGGCATTTCAGGGGATGAACTTTTTAAGAGAATATGGCTGCAGAAGCCCACAAACATGACAAGTGATTGTGACAGATTGTTATATTTGATTGTGAAGTGTGTATGCTGAATGTTTTTACAATTATCATTATTATTATTATTATTTTTACCTCATGTACAAGTTTAATTTTTAATTTATGAAAAAAGGAAAAATATGCTTGGACCCAGTTCCCTTCAATGTACATTTTGAGCATGTTGCAAATTTATAGAAGAAAAATGACAATAACTTGTATAAAAATTTAATTATATTATATATATATATATATTCAATACATTTTATTTATTTAAAATGTTGTTGGTGGATAATGAAATGCACCATATGAATATAGGGATGAGTCAGAGTTTGGAAAACCAAATCAAAACAAACAGTGAGCAATGATGAAAAATGATACAAAACACAAAACAAAGTTTTGAAAACTGGAATTACAGCATTTAAAGCAGAGTATTATTTATATCCAGTGGTATACACCTTGTTTCATAATACATTGAAGTATACAGTACAGTACATAATAGTATGAGGACTAAGGGACACATTGGCATAAGGGTTAGTGTGTAGTGTGTTTATGGTAAACTATAAAACACAAGCTGCTGCACGTAGCACTGCCACTGATGATGTCAGTTACTCTGAACATTCATGTTGATGAGCTTGTGTCAAGAGGAGCCGCAGCGGAAGGTGAATCAGTGTCACTTGCTGACACTGCTCTGGATTCAAATGACGATTAGATGAGGGGATGGATCAGGTTTTAAAAGGAGAAACAAATTGTTCAATTTGGGCTAATTAGAAGAAAAGAAGTATACAGTGACCAGAGTGGCCTTGGCTTGAATACCTCATTACAGAGTGGAAAAATTATCTGGCCCTCATTCCGAAATTACAGTCAGGCTTAACAAACAGAGCCTCACCCTGCTCGTCTGAGTGGACGGACTATCAATTTATATATTTTCTGCTGCTGATATAAAGCCCACACTTCAGTCCCTCACATGCTCATAAATCTGTGTGTGTGTGTGAAGTGGTTGCTTATATTCAGGTCCATGTTATGTGTTTCTCAGCCAATATCATACCACTTTTGTTTGGGTTTTCTTTACGCTTTTCTTTTCACCAGTTCTCCTTTATCTATTTTGCATTAATTGCATCTCTCTTAATTGTTCTGCTGTTAAATAGAGCGGTAGCATGGTGCACAACGAGCGAGGCCCAACAATGACACTTCAGGCACACCGCACACAAGCTAACACTCTAGCACACTTCAGCGCGGTGACAAAGTGCAGTTTTTAGCGCTTAATCAAAAATCATTTTACAAAGAAAAGATATGCTAATTATGTTTGTTATTGCAAACTAAACAATTGGTGCAGACATGCTGGTCAATGGAGGGAAAACAACAGAGCAGGCGAGCAAGAGCTAATGTGAAACAGAAGAAAAATGAATATTTTAATTCTCTGTGGGCAGCAGCGGTGACAGCAGTTTGGTTCACTTCAGTTCTCTGGTTTTCATATTTCAGGAGACACTATGAATCTTTGAGGTTGTGGTGAAGGATGTGTGTGAGTGAGCCACTGGGTTGTATCGTCAAGAAATACAATATAAACCTTTTCCAAACTCCTCCGAAACCTGCAGCCCCTCACACCATTCAGGCATCTCTGAAGTGGCACAGCTCTGCAGGTCAGGAGGTCTGCAGCTGCAGAGATGCTTCAGTGCAGGGCAGAGTACATTTTTTTTGCAATTTGTTTCCACACACATAATTTAAAGAAAAATATTTTTAAAATAATTGTATTACTGAAAGCCTGGCTGCTTAAAGCTTACTTCATTACATCAGTAAATATAAGCTATTGAATAAAAGACTCAGACTTTGTCTTGACAGGATGAGTCGAGAAAGATATTATTATCTTGTGGCGACGCCAACGCTGCAAAAGATTAATGGGGTTCTCAATCCAGATTCATTTCAGTGCATCTTTGAACCGCCACTGAAATGAATGCAAATGATAAACTAAACCTATTCTTCTATTCAAAGCTAAAGGTGGTATGGGACTGTGAGGTAAATAGGCTGCCTCCTCTGCACAGATTTTATTTTCACCATTACTCCGATTGTGGGATACTCGTAGCCGAGAGAGGGGCTATGTGATGGAGGATGACCGCTGTCACAATACCGACAACAGAAAGGCTTGGTGAAAAATGTAATTTCCCCTCTTCTGTGGAGCTGCGGCAAAGAGGGGGTGGGGGTGTGGACCCGGCAGAATTATTTGCCTGCAACTACTAGAGCTTGTGGTAATTACTATAATGATGTCTCCAAGTCAAGGCAGAGCCAGTGCCACGATCACACTGAAGCTGATCAGAAAAAATAAAAATTTCAGGGGGCACACAAGGCAGCCGCAGTCATCTCATTAACGCACGCTAAATCAGGAGAAATGACAGACGGAAAGATTCTTCTGGGCCCTGTACAGATATGAAGTGAGGTGGACAGCTGTATTCTTATTGTATTCTTATGAATGATATTGTGGTTTGTAGGTTGTTGTGTACTGAAAATAATAAAATTTTTATGACTCCAACAAATGAAATCACCACAGCAGGTCCATTCAGGACACACTGCAGATTTTTCTGTGTTTTCTTTGGGAGTTTTGATGAGTTGAGGATATTTTAATTTACAGTTATGCACATTTCAAGTCATTCAAGGTATTCAAGTCATTAATTGATTTAAAAAAAACATGAAGTGATAGGGCTTTGATTTTTTTGTTATTAGTAACATAGGCCAGGACATGTGACACAGCATACATTTTGTCATATCAGAATTTAAATTTAAATTCAGTTAAATGAATACATTTTTATTTAGTTTTTGTCTCATGACCTTAGTATTTCTGAAATCCTTTGCTACCACTTGGCTGTCTGGGGATGTGGTACATTTTTTCACACTTAAAAATAATAAATAAATCAATATCAAATCAAATCATATATAAAAACAATTAACATGAAATAATCAATTTTACAACTCTTAGGAAAAGTTTGGCTGTATACCCCCCAAAATGTGTCTTGAGCTTGATGACAACTTGCTGTGTTATGTCAGTCTGATGTTTATAAAGTGTTATTAAGCCAATTAGCTATTGTATCTAAAGTTTTTTTTTAAAAACATTAGTAACCTGATGTGATGCACAGAGCTATCAGTGGAGAGCTCATTGGAAACTGGAAAAGAGCGAGTGCTTCCAAAAACTGTTCAGGTGTGAGTGGTTGAAGTCAGTAGCTACAGTTCCACCTTCACAAGAAGCTGATTGGTCTGAACCACTGTGGTTTCGCTAGCTTGCATGTGGAGTCTGATAAGATGGATTCTTGTCTGCACGGTTATAACAATAATATATTTTAAATGAAGTAAATGCATGAGAGAATAAGGTTTTATTGACCTACAGGAATAACTCCACAATGTCTCCCCTCTAAAATGTATTTAGTTCACATTAGCTATGAGTAAGTGTAGCTGGTTACCACAGTGGTCATTCATTTATGAATAGTTAGCTTCACACAGTGCTACTCAAATGGCTGAATAGATTTGGTTAATAATTATGTGTATAAATATATAAAGCAGAGAAAACTCATAGCTCAGTTAGTCACATTCTGACAAAATGTATCATCAGTCAATGAATGTTTTTCCGTGCATCTTGTTTGTCTCAAATTTTCCACAGCAAAAAGTATTTTCCTGCATCAACACCTCTATAATAATTATTATTTGTCATAGCAGGTTAGGAATTGACTTATTATTAACTAAACATTTATTATTGTTATTCAATTTTGATTATCATTCTAATCACCGGTATCTGTACACTTTTGTATCATTGTTCTTTTACCAATAACCTGTTTTTCTTTGTTGAGTTTTTGAAATCTTCTGCATTACCTAAATAGGAAAAAACGAAATAAAAATGAATGGAGGAGAAATGGAGGATGTAACATGTGGGTACTATGCTTAAGGAAGATGGTTCCTGTGACCAGCAGAATTTCTGTGTGACTGTGTGACTGGCCCGAGAGGATGTGGTGGACATGCAGGGACGGTTGGCTGCTGATGTGCACAGATGTTCCCCCTCATATCCACAAGCGTGTGACCACAGGCACTGGTTCGCCCTCGCCTGGCGCCTGTTTTTGCCGCTTGACTCTTAGTCCTTCCCCAATAAACACACAGCCCTGTTTGATTCTGATGGGTTCTGAAAGCCAGGAGACATACGTGGCTGTAACAACATCAATACGCTTCGCCAGGTTTTCAAATCAGGGACATGTCTTATTATAATTACTACCTATGCTATTTATTTTTGCTCCAGAGAGACAAATCGTCATGGTGCTCCTCGGACAGTTTCCTCTGCTCCCTCCTTCCTGTCCTCCTTTTCAGTCCTGGCAGAGAATAGAAAGAGAAACATTTTAGGAAGAGGGACAGGGTGAGCGCAGGGGGAGAATGGTGGAGGCAGCAGTGATCTGCAAATCATTTATTTACGTTTGGCATCTGCATAATGAGGCAGGGAGCCAATGGCGGTGCTGGCTGGCTGGAGACAGGGTGGCATGCCTTCAGTTTTAATGGGCACACTGAGGAAACTTCCAATTCTTCTTGACATTTCTCATAGCGAAATAAACGTGCTCTGGGTCAGAGTGTCTATTAGGAAGATAAGAGACGAACAAGTCAATTATACTTCAATGACTGCATAGCCAGGGGACCTCATTAACATGATCAGAGAGGTCCACGCTGCAGCAGCCCTCTCCTGTGTGTAGCTCCTGATTAAGATGTGGAAGAATGACATGGCCCTTTTTCCCTTCCTCATGTAGAAAAAGACAGAAAAAGCACAAAGACGTAAATATGTTCAAGCATACTGTAAATAAGCAAGTTCAGAAAACACGTACACACAGAGGCACACTGCGGCCGCGCACACTCACACACAGAGCAGACATCGCCAGGACGCAGTGTCTGGCCAGCCAGCCAGAAATTGTTGACACATTCAAAAAAGTGAGAGGCGCACTCCATCAGGGGTTGTGGGGATGTTTTATGTGCTGATGGGGTCACGGAAGTGGATGCTTTGAGAAAACATTTGTGGCAGAAGATGTTGTGAGCTGTCATGCACAGCATGGACGCATGGCCTTGGGTTGCAAGTGGAGGGTGGGTGGTGGTGGGGTGGGGGGGGGTAGAGCTGGAGCTGGGTGGTGGTGGGGGGTGGGTGGGGGGGGTGCATTTGTATAGCAGGCAAGCAGGCGGGGCACAGGGCTGAGGCGTGGGTTAAAAAAAGCAGAGCCTGGGGTTTGGTGGGCGGAGTATTTTTTTTCCTGCTCTTTTCCACTGTGCTGGCTTGTTTCTCTCAGTGAGGACGCTGCGATCTGTTGACGTTGATGGGATGAGTGCAGACAGGGTACAGGGAGCACGGCTTGTCTTTTCTAGTGCGTGCATAGTGTGCATCATATCCAGCCACTGCTCCACTAAGGCTCTAATGAATTAATTGAAGTGCTTATGTGGACCATGCGGGGATTGATCAGCAGTCAACTCATCAGCAACAAGAGCGTTAGCTGCTACTTTCCACTAAGAGGAAAACAGTCCCAACTAAAACGTGGTCTCTGATTTTCAGCTAGTGCATTCCTCCAACGCTGTTTGTGGAAACAGATCCAAAGCAGCAGTCATTTGTAAAATGAGTTTTCTAAATGAATTTGAAGTTGCTTGATTGTCATGAATCATTTTGTATCCATACCCAAAAAGATTGTTAAGAATTGCAATTAATGAGAGTTTAAGACTAATTTGGTGATAAAGGTTGTAAAGTTTATTGCACACTAGATTTATATATCAGAATTCCGACCAGAACTTCACAATAAAAGATAAAAACAAATCAGAAAATTCAATATAAAACACAATATAAAAGCAGCAAATACAACGGGGATTAAAAGGAATAAATCCACCAGGGACTATTATGTCTAATACCGATGATATTTACTTAATTGCATCTCTATAAATTTTCCTTTGCAGCTGGACAGATAACTGTCCTCTGATCAGCTGCACTTAGAAATGGATCTAAAATAGATCAATTTTAAATCAGCTGGCCAATCCACCTCCTTATTAGAATCAAGCATGTTTGCTGTAATCTGTCGCGTTCCTCTCTCCTTTGCATGCTTTTTGTGTGTGTGACCATGAAGAAGAGAGAAGAAGAGACAGTAACAAGCCTTTGTCCACAGGCACACCAAGCAAACACAAAGGCGTCCCACTAGGAAAGGTCCCAGACATATCTGCTCACATACCTCCGTTATTGCTCTCTGAAACATGAATGATTTGATTATTTGATGACAGCTTATTTCTTAAATCTGTTTCGGCACCATATGTGTCTAATATGCAGCTCGCCTGCCATATGAATGTCTTGCCCTGGGGTCTGTGAGAGGCCGGAGCAGTTTTCAAACCTGGAGGGAGGATTGGCTTGTGAACTCAGACAGGCATACTGCGCTGTGCAAAAGCGCATCGGACTGGATTCAAGTGCATGTTCAAGAAAACATCTTCCTACTGCCGTGCACACTGTTCTCCCACTCTCTCTCTCGCTCTCTCCCTAGCTCTCTCTCTCTCACTCTCTTTTATTAGGAATTAACAATGCTGCCCAAGGCTATAAGTGCTGTTTTTGAAAATCTTGGCCTCAGCAAACCAACCAAATCAAGCAGAATAAAGCCACAGGAAGCCTGTCTTTCGTTATTTCCATTGCCTTCCAGAGGAAGCATTCTTGTTATCATAATTGGGTCCTCAGTCTTTACCCTCGGCAGGAATGGTAAAACACGCTTTGTGATTCAAACGAACTTTAACCAGCTTTGCAACCTGTGTGTCGTCACTATAATTGGCTCTTTAGCTGATCTGATGGAATGACAGTGATGGACTGACAACAAAACATGGAAGACTGTGCGTAGCAACGTCCACAGACACCAAATTACATTTCGGTGAATTCCTGTTTCTTATAGAACATATAATGATCCCAGGTTTGACAGTTTTCTTATTGGTCCTGATGCAGTTTCATGGAAATAAAATACTTTTTACCTCCACCAAGGGAGAATATGTATTAATTTTCTGTCTGTTAGCAGGATTACAGAAAAAATACTGGACAGATTCCAATGAAACCTGCTGGAAGGATGTGGTACAGGCCAGGAAAGAACCTATACAATTTTAGTATGGATCTTGATGAGGGGGAAGATTTCTTTTTTTTCTTTAACATTGTGAGAAAGTAGAGTTTCAATTATTTCTCAGAGAATAATTCATGGCTCCTGATGAATGAATCTGGCATGTTTAAGGGACTGATCCAAACATAAATCTGGATCTCGTGACTTTAAACGTGGTTTTCTGAAGGTACGATCTCAACTGAGTATCATTCAAGTTTATGGTGTGGTTTGTGTGATATTTGCATCATTACAATAAGGTTTTTTGTATTTATTTTAATGAAGGGCCATCAAAAGTCTGCAAAGCTCAACAAATAGTGATTGACTGAAAATCATTATAATCTTGTTGCACCACATTGACATCATTTTACACCTATTTACTTTATGCGCACCCTATTTTTTGAAGTTTTTTTCATTTCATTAATAAAGATGACCACCATCTTAATATCATTCACACTGATTTCATTTCCAACTAGCATCATAAAGTCAAGTAATATTAAAAAGTAATATCTTTTGAAAAATATAGATGTGTGTTTGTGTGGCGTGTTAACACTTCAAAGTGAAAACAGTTTTCTGTATTGCCTCAGGGCTGCTGAATGCTGCAGAGCAGATGAGAGGTCGCGGAGGTCAGGACACCCAGGCGACAGAGAGTTGCTCACTCTAATAATGACCCTGTGAGGAGCGTCTGTCACTTTGTCCCCGCTCTTATTTACACCTCGTATAAGGACGAACCTGACGGCTCACCATCAGCAATCACTTGACTGCAGGGATATCAAGTGACATGTCCAAAGAAATACTGCATCTTCCTGAACTGAAAACTGAAAGCAATGGCTCCAAGTAATGCAAATGACCTCAGGAGCACTCCGAATCATGTAAACACATCCGTCCCTATTGAAGTGGAGGGAACTGTATAGTGGTATGGACAAATTGCTGCAAGAATTAAGAAATTGTAAGGCAAATTATTATTTTTCTGCTCTCTCTCAAAGAACTTTTGCAACAATTGTAAGACACTGGCCTTGCCATTTCTCCACTTCTGAATAAAAATCAATTCATGAGCTGAGAATGAGGTCACACTGTGGTCTTGGGATACAAGTCTTCCTTTATTTAACTGCAAATAAAGTGCACCACTGCTTCAAGGTCTGCGTTACAACAATATTTCTAGTGGAAAAATCTGCAACAAGGGCACATTCTGATAGTTTTGACCACAGCAAAAGATTCTAGCAATTAACCTGGCAGCACTTCCAACAAATTTAGTTTTGTTGGTGTCATAAAGGTAAACATCCCCTCAGGAGACAGAACAATGTCACGGTTCTCAGGAAAAAGACCCGGGAGCACGACTCAGGAGGCAGATGTAAAAATAAAGAGTCTTTTCTTCGAGGAGAGCAAGCAGCCAAGGTACGAAGATTTTAAAGGGAGGCAAAATCCAAAACACACACAGGTGAATGGGGAGGAGGAGCAGGTCAGGTGATTCTCCTGGAAAGGAAAGCAGGCAGGTATAAGGCCAAGTTATTACAGAGGGACCTTTCATATAGCAGGCCTAGTCCATAGTCTTTAAAACATTATTTACATGGGGCACACAATACCATGAGCAAGCACTTTGTGAGGAAAAACCGAGTGATCGTCTGGTTGGGTTGAGAGAAGACGAGATGGTAAAAGGCTTTGTGGGGTTTGGAGGATGGAGAAAGAACTTAGCATTATACAAGGTTCACATCAGCTGCTTTCAGACATGAACTCAGAACATGAACCTGAGAATTTGGTCTGGACTTTGTCCAGAGTTTCTATTTCACATATGAAGAACGCAGCAGGAGACTCTGTGGTCACAAACATTCATCTCAGCATAAAACATATGTGTGGTCAGGTGAGGAGTGGCACAGCAGGAGGCAGGACATGACATGACATTAATTCTGCTACAGAAAACATCATCAAAAGCTTCTCAATCGCTTTGTCTTTCCAATTTGACACATTTGTCTTTGTCTTCTATGTGTGACTGACTCGGACATCTGCGATCACACATCACCTCTGGATAGTTTTAAGAGATTTCCCTTCTGGAAGCAGATACAGAGATGTGAAGAAGTTTAATAGGAATACCTATAATAATTGAAGCTGTGAGTGTTGAGCAGGATCACCGGGACAGTAGGTGGTTTGCGGCCACAGATCCAGACTCCACAGCTCTGGAGGGAGAAATACCAGCAGGGAGGAAGAGAAAGCACAAAACTACGAGACAGAGAAGATTCCAATTCAAGGTCTTTAGTTTTAGTCAATAAAATGAACCGTGCACACTGAATCAGATTAGTTTTATTTTGCTATTCCTTCCAAATATTTGCAGTATTAGAGTTTTTGATTTTGTGGTCTCCTCACATTGGATCCATCCAATCCTGAGAAACTCAGTCAGGAAGTCTAGGACAAAGAAAAAATCCACTGCTGATCAAGGAGCTGCAAAATTTTCCCAATCGCTTCCAAGTCTATTTCACAAAGTCAGTGGTCCAGGTCCATCAAAATCTCATATTAGCACCCTCAGTCTCTTTCTATCCTGTTTTTTGTTAATTACTTTCTTTTCTTTTTTCTTTTCTGTCCCCAATGACACATGTAAAGTGTCCTTGGGTCTCTTGAAAGGCGCTATATGAATTCAAGTAGTAGTACTAGTATTAGTATTAGTATTATTTATCATTATTAAAGATGAGATAACATTGTTGTGATCCATTTGATCCTAAACAGCTCAATGAACTCTCTGGAAGACCTTGTGGTGAAATAACGTACAATAGTTTCTGACTCACTAAACATGATTAACACATTGGAGGTTGCTTTTTTTAAGCATGCAACAATTTTGGACTTTAAATACAGACTTGGTATGTTAAGACCTTTAGTCACATGAAATGATGGGATATGAATGCGCACAGATATAGAGACGACAAAAGATGAGCTGGGTGCTTTGTCGTCCAGCAGTGTAACCATATAGCAGCATGAGTAAGGGCTGATCCAGGACAAGACAAATGACAGAGCTGAATGAATGAGAGAAAGAATGAATGAACAGAGAGCAACTCAAAACCATAACAGAACAAGCCCTTTAACTGTGCCACCAAAAAACCTTCGAATTTGAAGGAAACTGGTAAACTGGTGTTGAGAGAGGAATCTGCTGCTGAGGAGATAACACTGTCTTACAATGACTGATGACTCCGGCTCCTCCCAGGTCTCCTCACTGTGTTGTATAAGAGGAAGAAGACATCTCTTCATGGAGAAAGCTTCAAATGTGACAGGGAGACACAGCATTTTATCAGTCTGGTTGTTCACTAGACATGTGAGAAATAAACATGCAGGCAAAGAAAAGCAGAATCACCAGCAGGAATTAATACTTTGATGCAGATTTCCACTTGGATCATCGGCCTGTCTGCGAATACTATAGCTTATTACTGTGGGGAACTGAAGCATGTAACATTCATTCCTTCACTAACCTCTGAGCCATACGAAAGCAGTTATGTTTGGAACAGAGCGCAGCACGAGCGCCACTATGCTTTCTCATGGCAGGTTGTTCTACTCCGCCTCTCCAGCAGAAGAAGAAAACCATTTTCTGTAGAAGTGTTCACGTTGGCTGGAGTATGGAGCCAGGTAATTATTAATTATGATTTCAAGGTCATTCCAACACACATTAAATGGTTCGGAAGCATTTGATTGATGCACTAAATTATAATTTTGAGCTGAGGATGGCGCTGGAGGAATCGCTAAAGTTAAGACAATTCATTCTTTTCATCTTCTAGGAACCTTGAATGTCTGCACATCATTTTGTCACAGTCCACCTCATAGATATTAAGAAATTTAGGTTTAAGTAAAAAATTGGACCTGCCGGTGATCAAGGTTGTTTGATCCCCCAGAGACTATGGATCTGCACATGATTTCATGACATCCAGTCGTTGTCAAGAAAATTCCGAGAACACATACCACTGCCGAGGTTAATTGACCATATTTCAATATTGTATTGAGATCTCAAAATCTCTAACTTGAAAATCAAAAACTGAAACTGGAATTTACATCGCAAATGTTTCCAAGGTTCCTAGCTCTATTTGTTATTGTAGAGTGACTGAATAACGATCAACTCTCCTAAATAATCATTATCCAGGATAGATGGACAGATCGATTCACATCAACATACCAAACATTACCAGGCAATAGGTATGTGATGAGGGATGTATGCTGTAGTACTAATATAGAAATATTGGTTAAATAAAGAGTTAAAATGTTTGGATTAATTGGATATTTAATGATTTTCTTAAATGTTTGATCGATGCAGGGAAATAAAAGGATCAGTGTAGTAATAAACACGTGGTATGTGTGTTGCTGTGAAATGTGTCCCCACAGCACACACTGCTCCTGAACATCTGTTTTGCCCCTGCAGGCTCAAACAGGTCACAGTGTCAAAATGCTCATTTGAAAATCAGTCCTGCTAAAATTTTCACACTTGCCCATGTGCTGGCTAATTAACCATCATCCCCGAAATCAACTGGTCAGTGATTTGATTTTAATTATTCAGGTTTTCCTCTTCTCATCCCTCTTTCCTCCGTGTTGTTAGATGTAAAGACATGGCCTGGTTGGACTGTCATGTTAAATAAAGGCCTGGGATGGGACCCAATTAATATCATGAGCTGAAATCGGCAACAGAGAAGAAGATCTAAAAGGGACATATCCCCAGGATATAATTGAATGTGATTCAATCAGCTTTCACTTAAGCAATAATGCCCACAGGCTTTACGTTTGTCTTGTATTGTATAAAAAAAAATCCTAAATCTCTACACAGCTCTGATCCTTTATTGCATGTTTTTAGAGGTGGTGTTCATTAAACCAGGTCACCATTTGGAGATGCAGTACAGTGTAAAACCAGTAGGCTTCTCAAATACAGGAAACTTTATGTTACAGACAGTTGATGGTATTCAACTTCCCAATAAAAATTCTGGAATGTTAGAAAGCGTGTTAATTTAAACCCTTTAGGGTTAAAATGTGTTTTAATTCATTAAGACTTTCTGTAGAATTTTTATTTTTAACATGCAATATTTTTAATGCTGTGATCACAGGCAACATTACCTCCACTGACTTGTTGTGGAGGCAGAAGTAAATAATATCTAAATAAATATCTGAAAACTTGATTAACAAAACTGAAACATGTGAATGGCTGGATACCAGCCGCTGCAGATGAGAAGGGCTTTTTTTCAACTGTACTATTGTTTTTACACATTATTACATATTATTATGCTAATATTGTTACTAAAACTCGTTCATTTCAACTTTCAGCACTAATATGATTATCTATATCTGACACAAGTGCTGATTGGATTAAAGGTAAGACCCCTGTGCAGATCAATAGAACACAGAATCTCATGCATGCTGCTGGGGTTGTGGTGGTGCAGGTGTGTTTGTCACTGGGTTCTGTTCAGTTTACAGGTTGAAGATAAATTATTTTTCAGCTGTTTCCAGGCCTGAAGACTCTTCTCTTTGTTCAGAAGTCTTAGCCTTTCACCTCTCTCTATCTCTCTCTGTCTGTCACTCTGATAGACTAATGGCTCTTCTCTTCTCTTGTAGTCTTACAAGGACCTTTGCGCTGCGGACCTTCAGACTGCGTTACCCTAGGCCAGTGCAGACTCTTCAAATTGTAACCTTATGATCCTCCAGGCTAAACTTAATGGGACACCAGAGTCCCAACCCGCCCCAACCAGCCCAGTGGATTAGTGCTACTCGGATCCGATCACATCCAGGCCAGTCACAGCGGCTCCTCAGACCGACAAACTGCAAATTTAAGGCGGCATCTCTGGGTTCGAGACCTGCCTGAGTTTACCCATTGCCTCGGGTCACGTTGGCTCACTGACCAGCCTCGCTGGCCTCAGGCAACTGAAAAAGCAGCAGCAGCGAGGGAGTGGGAGGCCGACCGACCCAGAAAGACCAGCATGGTCAGACACATGATGGTCAAAGGATGACCCCTCCCCTGTTTTCTGTGGGCAAAGATCTGGACTAGAAAACATCTGGAGGTTGTTGTCGCGAGCAGCACGAGGTGTGTCTCTGGTTGAAGTGGGGCACTGTCAACAAGGTGATGTGGTTCTTGTAATGTTACAATTTAGGGAATCGTACATGGAAACATTTCTACACATATATGGAGACCTTGACCTGTTAAGAAATCCTCAACATTTACAACCATACCACCACTGGATTATAATCCCAAACTAGCGATGTGCATTGAACAAATCATTGATTGGATGAATTCGAATTTTCTACAGTTCAACAAAGATATAACTGAAGTAATTATTTTAGGAGGCAGGGAAGGCTGATTAAAAGTCAGTGCTCAGGTTGAATGTGACAATTTAAAAAGCACAAACCAAGCCAGAAATCTTGGTGTAGTTATCAACTCAGACCTTAACTTTAGCAGCCACATCAATACAACCACAATGTCATCTTATTATCACCTTAAGAACAGATCAGGGATAAAAGGACTACGTCTCAGGACGATTTAGAAAAACCAACCTGACTACTGTAATGGTGTGTTCATAGGTCTCTCAAAAAATGTTTAGAGAGCTGCAGTTAATTCAAAATGCTGCTTCTCGGACTCTCACTAACACCAAGAAAGTGGATCGATCTCTCCAGTTCTGAATCTTTGCACTGGCTCCCTGTCTGTCAAATAATTGACGTAAAGTCCATGCTGCTGGTTTATAAAGCACTAAATGGTTTAAGACCAAAATGTATTCCTGATCTGCCACGTTATGAACCATCCAGACCCTCAGGTTGTCAGACACTGGTCTGCTTTCTGTCCCCAGAGTCAAAACAGAACACAGCGTTCAGTTCTTATGCACCACATTTGTGGAACAAGCTCCCAGAGACGTGTGGTCCGCTGCAGCTCTCAGTTATTTTGAGTACCAGTGGTAATACTGAAGACCTTCCTGTTTGCTTTCTTACACGGCAAGTTTATTTATTTTTTTATTATGTATTGAACTCTTTTCATTTCTTTTTAAATGTTTCTTTTTTGTTTTGTCCAACAATTTGTATGACTTGCCTTTATGTTGTACTCGAACAGTGGCAGATTTAACACTCAAATCCTTAGGAATATTGAGTGGCTCCTTGATTTCAGATAAGATCATCGTCTCAGTTCTGGATGACAGCTGTGGAGTCCGCAGCTGAATTGACAGCTGTTGTGAACATATTTTGTCGTAGCTTGCTGCCTCTTACTTGCTGCAGGATATGCTCAAGCATATCCGCTGAGTGAATCTGAAATGTATTGTATGTATTGTTTTTTCGCAAATCTATCTCCAGAAAAAGAGATTGTTAATCTAATTTGCATTCTCCCTTGCTAAATAAAGATGCAGTTAAATAGAAAAGAAGAATATGGAGAGAGAAGTATCCACATTCAAATGATATTTCATAGATTTCATATTTTACTTCCATTTAGTTGTGAGATGAGCAAAGCAAATTAAAATAATCCAACAAGGCCAAAGATCGAACCTGAGAGAATCAGAAAGCACATCCAGGAACTTAGGTGTGCTACACGTCCCCTGCTGCTTTGTAGGGGGGGGAACAAATGACCCTTACATCAATGTAAAACATCATCTGTGCTGCTAACATCAGGCTTCAGGTAAAATGGTATTCAGTCCTAAAATAAGATTAGTTTAGCACTAATTTCCACCCAAATGACCTTGGTGACCTGCCATTAGTGAGTTCTGTGCCTTTTCTTCAATAATTCCATCCTAACTGTTTCCAAAGCCTTTAGATTGACACCAATGCTTTTTTTATATCAACGCACAGACAAACCATTATTTTTTCATGAATTTTATATTAACAGCTGTAGAATTCACTACTGCAGAGTTACAATATTGTGAAAAAAAACTGAGTTTCTAGGTCAGGTGCACAGACTGTAAATTAAGATGGACGACTCATCTCAGCTTCCTCCCAATATCCACAAATGAAGCTAAAATATCATCGCTGCCATCTTGCACATTTGGAGCCAGAGCCTGCACAGCAGCGATTGGGGGATGGAGCCACGGCACGTCAGCTGTCAATCATGACACAAAATGAACACATGAATATACATCAGTGTGATAATAACTACCTAAAACAGAAAAACATCTTTGAAAAAATAAAACTGTGACCTGTACTTAGAATGTTTTGTTTGGTCGAGGTCGTATCTAATTAACATAGAGGCAGGATTTCTGACCTACATGTACTGCAGCCGACCAGTAGGTGGCGATCCAGATGTTTTGGCTTCACTTTTCAGGAGCAGTGGCATTGCTCATCTTTAGATACCATGGTGTTCAGGTGTCAGAGCACAGTGCTACTGCTTGCTAGCGTCCTTGTAGAACAGGACAGAAAAATAATGTGTTTCACTGGTAGTGTTCTTACATGGAGACTCAGTGAGGTAAAAAGACATTCATCTGTTCAACAGCATCTGTGAAACGTACTACTACAATAACCAGTCCATGCCTTTGAAAAACAGCTTCATTGTAAATACAATGACATATCAGTACAAGCAGAGGAGCCACTTGATGGAGATAAAGATACTGCATATTAATAGAGTTAAAGTCTGAGAGAGAGAGAGACGTGGCTGAGGCTCTTTATCGCACATGAGGGTAAACAAAGGCCGATATGTGATTCTAATCGCAAAACCCACTTAAAGAACAGCGTCAAAACAATTAGGGCCATGATATCAGCGCTCAGTGTAATGGAAGCCAACAAGTCGACAGGGAACTAGTGAATCTGTGGTGGGCACGCAGCGGCTGAAATATCTGGCAAAACTTGAATGCGAGTCGTCTTACATCTGATTGGATTACTGTTACTTAGACGACAGAGAGTCAAGCACAAGTAACACAAAGCTCTTTTCTTGGATTGACTCCCTCTCTCTGTTGATGTGTTCAAGATCCTGGGCTGTGGAGGTGATGGATGGATGTAGACTCAGTGACCTACATGAATGACATCTCCATGTACGTCATTTAAGGCACATATTGGCCTCATTCAGAGCAAACAGGACTATTATATCTCTGATTTCAGCGCCTGCAGGCTCATATAGGGGGCACATTTGCACCGATCAACATGAGCGTTAAATGCATGAGTGAGCTGATGCACAACATTTTAAAAGCTACTCGAGCAAATCGATGCTGTGCGTCATCTGATTGTGTATTTCAACATCTAATAATGACTGTACAGCTATCCAGAGTTAGTGGCGTCGATATTCTTTACATTTTAGTGCATCCAAACAACGTCCACTTTGAAAAAGAAGCCACGAGAGCACCTGCAATTTCACAACCAGTCAAAAAATAGAAAAAGAGATAAACCACACATGTTTGAGGTTACACTTTTCTCTGCTGCAGCCTTTTGTTATAAGAACACACTCCCACCTTTCAACACATAAAGCTCGCCTGTTTAAGAGCCCACCTCCCTATTCATCAACGCTGTCAATGTGAGACAACAACAACAAGTCTGGGTTTTCAATTAGGTCGCTCTATGTTTACAGGTATTGTGCTGGGTGGGGGGGGTAGCATCATTGTGCCTGCTGACAATAGATGATGAGCTATCCTCCCATATGCAGCCGGCAGAAGATGGACACACCTACACACACCCACACACACACACACACACACAGACACCCCCCCCACACACACAGTATGATTTGATACCAAGGCTGGGACACCAACAGCCAGTTGATCAATTCAACTTTTATAGATTTAATTTTTGTGAGATTTTGGGTTTGGAATGGAGGGAAGCACAGGGAGCATTCACCCCAAGGTCAAGAGTGTGAGCAGGTGATCTGTACAGGCCTGTGTGTGTGAAAACCAGTGGTGATTGTAAATATTTGACAAGATAGATAAAGATAAAGACAAGATGCAGCCAAAACATTCCTCTATTATTGAGAGTTTAAAAATCTGATTATTATGATTAATTCTTGTTTAAAGTCGCCAAATTTCTAACTGTATCTAATCTCACATCCAGCAGATACAAAGTTCTGTCAAGTTCTGTTCCTGGCCACCTGATAAATAAATCTATTCATACCCTCTATTTTAGCTCAGACTTGGTCTTCACCAACTCCTGAGGTAAGCTTCACACTGTTTTCTAATTAAATGCTCTATGCTAACTGCTAACAACATAACTCTGGGTTGGAAGCAGACATATGTAATCAGAGCTGCTCTCTGTCTACTGTACCTGGAAATACCCACTGATTTGATTGTTAATAGAGAACTGAAACTATAAAGTTAATGCACAAAACCAAAACAA
Source organism: Paralichthys olivaceus (assembly GCF_024713975.1). Classification (NCBI taxonomy): domain Eukaryota; kingdom Metazoa; phylum Chordata; class Actinopteri; order Pleuronectiformes; family Paralichthyidae; genus Paralichthys; species Paralichthys olivaceus. The sequence continues at coordinate 22,449,180 of NC_091105.1, read as the reverse complement.
TTAGCTAAACGATGTTAACTTTATCTGGATCTGCAATAATTCTGTGGGTTGGTGACCACTACCAACCCCTTTAACATGATTCAGTCATTTATTCCACTGTCAATGTAACAGTGAGCAGTAATCTCCAATGATTCTACACATTTAGTTGAATGCTAAGTATTCATACTTTGAACAAATAACCCTGATGCTGTCGATACTTCACCGTGACCTTTACGATTTCTAGCTGAAAGCAAACTGGACGCCTCGTGTATTCGCCTTTATCGTGTGGTCACAGAGCTTCGCATTGTTCAGTGTCCAATAGTAATAGCAAACAACACTGTGACATACTGATGAAAAGACAAGATACAGCCTTTGTAGGTTCTTTCTTCTTTAAATTATCCATCAGGTGGACAAACTCAGATGGACCCTTGAGCAGTTAAGGAGATAACACAGCAGGCAGATTTACATGCTGCAACTGATGCAGAAAAAAGGGGCCACCTTGCTCATCACGGCCCGTTCAAAGGGAACCTGGTTATTAATGGCCAAGGAGAGCACTGGAGGCTGCATTACCATCACATACGCCACGCTGTCCTCATTTATAATCAGCAACACACACATCGAACATACATTCAGCAGGATGGACACGCACTATAACCGCACAAGCTAAGAGGACAAACTACTTTCTATACCCACAACAACCACAAGCCGTTGTTGCTTCTCACAATTAATTAGGCAACTTGTTGAGCTCAAGATTCAATATGCATGTTAATTTAATGGATTATGTCTGGTTTCAGAATAAAAGAGATCGTGCTTTGATGTTCACAAAATCTGGCAGTAAATCACTGGCAGCAAACAATTACAGAATTAATGAAGGTCCAGAAAACAACAGCACAGGCTATTGTTGCAAATGCATGCATGTTAATATGCGAAGGCACATGCATGTTAAATGTGATTTCAGCCAATAGTGCGCCTCAGGCTTATCATCAGTGCTCTCTTACAGGTCCTGAGTGCATCAAGTGCGTTGGTGGGCTTACCTTTCTTTGTCAGTCAGTCAATGTATTCTGGACTGTGGCCCTCATTCATTAAAGACACGATTCAAAGTTGAAAACATTCACACAAAGTACACAAATAATGCAAAACATGTGACATAGAATAACACAATTAAACAATGCAATAATTATACACCTATCATCCCTTTATATGGCACCTTTAGGATCACACACACAGGTTTGTGCAGCTATTCATATTAGGACTTTGCATTGACTTCCATGGACAGCAAAACCTCATCCTTCATTCAATTCAATTCAGTTTTACTTGTGGAGCGCCAAATCATAATATATATTATCTCAAGGCACTTTACATTGAAGGTCAAGAACTTGGAAATTTTAGCGAACCCCAATAGTTCCAACAATGAGCAGCACTTTGGCGACTGTGAAGAAAATAAACTCATTAACTGGAAAAACCCAGACTCAATGTGGGCGGACATCTGCCTCGGCCGGTTGGGGTGAGCAGAGAAAACCATGACCAACACCTGAACTTTAACCTAACCACAATTTGGCCAAGAAGCCAAATAGCTGTTGTATCTGGTGAATGTGACAGTACAAATAAACAAATTCAGATCTGAGTTGGACAGTAGATCAGTTGATTTCACAGAGAGTAATTCATGGACTTTGATAAAATAAAGACATGTTTAGTGGACTGATCCAAATAAATATAAATAATATAAAATAAACAAAAAGGAAAATCTAGATCTAGTGAATTTAAATGTTATTTCATAAGCCTACTGTTGGACCCTGGTGGAGATATGTGCCCTATAGTGCCATTCTACTTTCCAAATGGATCAAGACATGAAAAAAGCCACAATTTTAAAGGGATTCCTTGGCTGTAACATTTATTTGAACTAATCAGCCACAATGAGCTGATTTTAACGTGTTTTCCCATTATTTGGGGAAAATGAATTGTGCAGTAGAAATGTCCCAATCCAGGATCATTAAATAATGTCTTTTGACTGTCTCGTTTGCATGGTGAAGCAGAAGTGAGGGATTTAGGTCACATGCAAATGTCTTGCTTGTAATATTTTCAGCATGTGTTGATCCATCTGGAGCTTGCAGCAGAATAATAAGCACAAGCCTGGCTAGCATGTGCCGACATTCAAAAGGCGGGAAAGACATGCTGAACAGCTAAAGGCAATGTGCTGCGTAGCTAAAGTGAACATGTTCATTTCTCCACTCCTGAATTATTGGGTAGATGAACAGAGTCTTTGTCCAAATGAGGAGAAACCTGCTCTTATCACTTGTTGAAGAAATACAGGTCTGAAAACATAAATCTAAATACTCACAAATCCGACCAAGTGGCCTATTTTAGTAGAACATTGGTTGGTTCAGTCAGTGCAGAGAGCTGCAGGGAACGATGTCTGTGCTGCCTGTGTTTCAACACAAATTAATTAAACACGACTATGGGTCGTGATCACGCATGTCATGTTAGATTTCAGTGCAAGAATCCCCACGCTAAGTGCAAGGCCTCATCTAATTATGGAAAAGTTGTCAAGGCGTTGGCGCTCCTGCTTGGTATCTGCGCGTGGTACCCGCCTGGGAAACAACAGGCTGTCGGAAACCTGCGACCACCACTGCCTCTCAGGATAAAACCTGTGTGACGGCCCGGCCTCACAAAGACTCTGCAAAACAGAGATGTCTCTATGAATCACTCCCAGAATCCTTCACTGGAACGACAGAGTGGTACGAGGCCGCTGACCATAGGTGGTCTCGTAGTCCTCATTCAGTCAGAGGTGGTGTGTGGCAAATATAAGGGAGTAGGCTGACTGCTGGATGTGAAGATCAGGTCGGGATTTGATGGTGATGATAACATCGAGATATCATAGTTACTTGCTTTCCCAAAACAAACAGAATGAGTTCCCTTTTTTATTTAAAGATATCACACTTAATCGGACTTAAAAAACACAGTGCTAACACGATATGTTGCTATAATGCTTAGACTGCCACATTATTTCCTGAATAACAGTAGTGCTGTCGGTCATTCTCAATTTAATATGTACCACTAAATGTAGAAGGTGGTGTTGTGTTAACATTATGTCAAACTCGGTAAAGGCTTGAACCAGTTCCACAAATTTCCCCTCGTTGCCAGAGCTGCCATCCAATTTGTTTCTGCCGAGATACAGAATAAATATCAATCTCTACAAACTAGCTCAACTCTCATCCACATGCCAGTTCCATCTCATCATATGAATTTCTTTTGAGATATATTATTGAGTACTTGAGGACTTTGAACGCCTTTTTAAAGCCCTGAGGAGGTTTGCCCTGCAGATCTATTAATCCTGTTGCTCGACCGGTTGTTGAACAGTTAAAGAGGCAAATAAGGCTCCAGAAAAAGCATTAGCATTTCAGTTCCCACGTCAGAAATAGACCCTTTCTTTCAGTTCTCTCCCGAGTCAGATCCAGCTTCAGGGGAAGGCCTGCTGTTCTGTTCAATCTGTAGTTGGAGCTCAGTAAAGTCACTTCTTTGAACGAGGTCTCCATCTCCATCCACTCTGCTAGTTTCCCAACTGACAATATTGATATGACTGGTGAGAAGCCAGGTTCAAATGTTGCTTCTTTTCACTGAGGGACACCAGGCGATGCTGACCTCCTTTGAGCTATGGTACCATTTCCATTGGTACCTCGACAGAGCACCATGCATAGAAGGGCAGAGGGGAGCTGTTTTCACCACTAAGACTCACTTTAGGTTATTTAATTTACAGTAGGTCCTGCACTACTGAAGAAGATCAAATAAAGGACAAAAATAGCACTCAGTAGAGTGCATACCGGGGTGGCTGTGGCTGAGGGGTAGAGCGGTCATCCTCCAACCAGAAGGTCGGAAGTTTGATTCCCAGTCTTCCCATCTGCATGCCAAAGTGTCCATGGACAAGATGCTGAACCCCAAATTGCCCCATAGAACAACAAAAAGTGCTAGTAATAGATGCACTGTATGAATGTGTGTGTGAATGGGCGAATAGCAAACTGTAGTGTAAAGCACTTTGAGTGGTCATCAAGACGAGAAAAGTGTTATATAAATACAAACCATTTACCTTACCTCTGCCAAGACCTTATAAAATCATATCTAAAATTACTAGATCCAGATTTTTATTTGGATCTGCACCAAATTACACTCTTATAAATATCAGTACACTAAACATGCCTGAGTTTTTCAGCAAGATAAATATAAATTGAATAGGTTTTTCCCAGACTCAAAGGATCCCAAAGGATACCGTATATCCTCATGTGCAGTTTTGTGGTAATTCAAATGATTTTCAGTGTTATCGATTCCTCATAAAGGGAGGTCAGAGGTCAGGGTTGAAGCTGAGAATGGGCTTGTGTCAAACAGTGTCCACACCACGCCACCTTAAATGACCACCCTACCTCCACAGTTTTCACAATAACATTTAAGCCTAAATGCATAGTGAAAAAAATAACCTTGAGAATGCAGGATTTCACATTCCCCATGACCTGTTCTATGTATGCCTTGTTGGATATTATTGGATAAATGATAAGAAAAGTAATATACAAACACAGTAGCTTGAGCACAATTCATGCACGGAGTGCAACCAAAAGTGCTTTACATCATACTACCAATTCCATTTCTGATTAAACAATAAACAGACAAATAAAAATGAATATAAATAGCAGGTCAAACTAAAACTGGACAGCATAGGGACTAAAATTGTCACATATGCTGACCTTCAGCCAACGCTTCTTAACTTTCCACCTTTGTTTCAGCGTCATTTATTCATTTGTAACTCAGACATTGAGCTCATCCTCAAATCATCACAGAGCGAACAAAAACACACAGCTACTGTGATGCAGGTCTCTGCTGACTGCATACCGAACCAGTAAGATGAAGAGGAATCACAGGAAGTCGATCGGGTCTGTTTAGCATCCTGCTTTTCTGACAAGGTGGTGCTGTGCAACTGTTCAGTAGACAAAAGCAAATATAAAAAATAAATGAAATCTTGATAAAAAGAGGAGGCAAAGGATACTCTTTTTTTTTTTTTTTTTTTTTCAGGGAGCATTTATACCGTGATGCCATCGTGAATACATTTATTTCAAAAGGGCATGGTCGTATTATAGTCATATTTACTGCTCGTACTCAACACCTCATGCAGCCATCTTCAGTGCATGTAATATATCGCTCTTTGTTAGTGACAATAAAGAGCAGTGTAATGAAATCCTTGAAGTGTAAACTGTTGTCCAGCAGATGACCACACTGATTTATTCACAATTCAAGGAGCAGATGTTAAACTGCTGGAACAAGCACTTTGTCTGAATTGTTAAGTCACTTGTCACAGTATATTTTTATTTGGACCTAAATATGAGGGCACTGGAAAAGAATAAAATCACACAGTAGGTCTTCTCTTTATTGGAATAGTTTACCTGCAGATTTCAGAAACACTAGTGAGTTTTTAACCTTTGAATACAAACTTCAGGGGGTAATTTGCTTGTATTTATCAGGTGTCGTGTTTAATCGTGGTTTATCTTTAGTTTTTTTTTTTACCAGCCATAGTGTTTTTATGATTGGTTTGTCATACAGTTAGTTTGGATGATATATATTAAGCACATTAATTATCAATAGATACTGTTCGTGTAGTTAGATCATTTTATCTTATTTCAGGTTGCCTTGTAAAAACTGGCTACTGGTACAGCAGATGAAAAATAGCATATATAGCTAACTGGCTCACTTACAGTATTTTGTCTGTTGATTCAGGAGCAATGTCCTGATCAAATCAATAAACAAATGTAACCTATGAGAAAGCTGTTTTAACATTCTCCAGACAACCAGGCTACTGATCAGCTGACTGAGAAGAAGACTTTGAGAAAGATCTCTTTTTGAAAGTATTAAATATAATTTAAAATCGCTGAGTTCATTCAATTAGCTATTTTATTCACTCTTGAGCCTGAATTTCTTTATGTGTAAAATTGCAGCATATATTAATTATAATTGGCTTTTTTTTTAACAAGTGAACAGACCAGCATTAGGTAATATGTGAACATAATGTAATTCATTCCATTTTGTTATTTATAGAACAGGCTATAATGCCAACCACTAGCCCTGTCATACAAGAGCAGGAACAATACATATAGGAAAATATAGCTGGTGAAATGAGCTCTGAGTAAATGAGAGGATTTATAGGTTGGGGTGCATTTATATTAGTCATTACCTCGTGTCATTACATTGATTCACTAGAAACTAAAGCTGCATTAGACTTATATGAAAAGATGATTATAGAAAATGTGCTGGAGAGGAGAGATGATAATAGACAAGTGCACCCTGAAATCATTACTGTCACTAATGTTGCACTATAGTGATTAAGCCCTTTTGTTGAAATAATCTCAGACAGTATGTTAGAGCGCCATCTGCTGGTCTTATATTTTAAGTCCTTCACAAAGCTGCAAGTTTCAGCCTCTATCCACTGTGGCTCCAGAACAGATCCTACAACAGTGTATCTGCAATAATCACTCAAGGAGCATGAACAGTCAAATCAATTGTGAATGCAAAATAAGGCAAAACGGACAAACTGTGGGTCCTGAGAGAAAATGAAGTGATGGCAGACAAGCTGTGTGTGTGTGTGTGTGTGTGTGTGTGTGTGTGTGTGTGTGTGTGCATTGGTGGCTGGGCAGATGGGTGAGGGTTCTGGGGCTTAATGTCACACAGGCCACTGGAGGATGGGCAGACAGACTCACACAGGCGACATTCCCTCGGGCGCTTCACTGATAGGCACCGATCACAAGGTCTTAACAAGGTTCCATTTACTGTGAGACCGTAAACAAGGTCAAAGGGATGTCGGGGTACAGCTGCCAGTCGCTGGCCAGTTTGTGACCAGCAAGGCACCTCAGAGGCCTGCTACTGGACAGAGCCAGAGATGAGAAGGAGAAAGTGATGGACATTATTTTACACACTTTACACATCTGAGCAAAGGAGCAAACTGTACAACACTGATTTCAAACAGGGCTACTGTTACTGGAGGGGGTAGATCTGCAGCTGCTATAGGGTAGGCAGCGTGGAAACATTTAAATGAAACCATGAATCATGATTGGATTTTTTTTTTGAAAAAGCAACTTGAAAAGTGTAAAGTGTAGACAGTTATAGCTTCAAGTTATGAATACTTTGCTACATGAGACGGACTAGAAGAAATAAGATAGAAAATCATTCAGAGAATTATCACATATAGAGCTGGAAGAGAAAGAACTTTAAGTTAGTTGACTATTTTTGGAACATGTTGTTTCCTTCCATGTGACACCTGTTTATGTTTGACTAAAAAGAACTCCTGTTGTAGATCAGTATTATACTGGTGACATTTACACTGATGTAATTGGTCCCCTGAGCATCCTGGGAAACAGAAACACCAAATGTTTATTCTGATATGTGCACACACAGTATTGGATAAGTTGTGTATGTGAATATTGATGGAGCATTCACCGTCTAGACAGCTAACTGACTACTGGATAGTGTTGACATTGAGACACATTGTCATGTCAGAGCGTTGGCTGCCCTGGGCTGATTAGAGATTCAAAGTGAGGGTGGGGCCAAAAAGTGAGGAAAACAAATGTTTGTCTCTGAGTGTTGCCCCGGGACAGACGCTCAGCACTGCACACTGACTGGTCTGGTTACTTCTCTATTGATTACAGACTGGGATGTGCAGTGGCCCCTGTCTGGCCCGTGATCGATTAGATAACATTAAATCATCCGCACTTTAATTCAGACAGCACCAGACAAACACAACAAACACTGTCGGTCCATAAACCAATTTAATTTTGATTCACCTGCTGCTTTTATTGTGGTTACCTGAACATACCACAGAAATGTGTGTGTGTGTGTGTGTGTGTAATATATGTGGGTTATTCCAAAGCCATTTTATTCTACAACTACATGTAAAGGGAAATTTATAGAAACTTTTCATTGTTTGATGGTACACACTGATCAATCTCACGCATGCGTGTCACTGTTCACTTCTCCAGGTTGGTGGAGCTCAGGGAATAAAACAGATGTTTCATTCTTCTGTGCATTGATCAGATCAGCAAGCATTAAAAAAATTATCGTTATATATTGAATTATTTTTTATTTATTTACATGTATATTTGGACAGATAGTATGCTGTTATGTTACTGTCAGTCACATCTTTTCAAACCACACTGAAACTGTTCTGATGTGGAAACTTAGAAAAGAGAAGTGTTTTATAACTGTTACATATTTAAGAGTTGGTTTAAAGTGAACCATTACTTCTATCACAATATGTCAACAATCAATAAAAATAACTTTTTGCTAATTTGCTAATTATGTTGTAATGATACCCATTGACCTCTGGAGGGGGCTATAATACCATATCTGCTCAATCCTGTAAATAAGAGTTTGGGTATGTAGGCATTATGAACTATGAGGTAAGTGTTGCCACTGGGACTGAATAAAAAGACACCAGAGATGTCAGAGAGAGGAAGTTAGGACCTGGACTTCCAGGGAGACAAACCTAAATATGGCTACTCATATTTTTTTACAAATCCTCTTTGTACCCAGGCACATATTTCCAATTTAGTGAATCCTTTTCCTTTGTGGGCACAGATGGAATAATCAAACATGGAAAACATTATTTGAAACATTTTTATTCGACAAAGAGTTTTAGCTTACACAGTCATAAAGTAACTGCCTAATACAGTACAATTAAAAGTACCCTGTGAAAGATTCTCCCTAAATATATTATTGTCAAATGTTTGCAATCTTTCATCAATTTAATAAAACACCATCTGTTTCACATTTCACCAGCTTCCTTAATAAAATATGAACTATTTTATGAACCTGTGTAAACTACCATTGTATTATTGCAGGGGAGAAATAAAGCTCTAAAGTAGACCCACCATAGGTATGAAACATCACTGGTAAAAGTACTGGCTCTTGTTTAGTCATCATTCATTTCACAGTAATATATGAATGAAAAACTTCTGCACAAATCCTCTTCATATCAAACATGACTTGTGATGATATTGCACGTCAGTTGTTACCTTGTCCCTGCAGGGCTCATTCTGTCTCTCTGTCCAGTCTATTAAAGTTTGCATGACTGCACGGTCATACTGTCGTCCGGCCAGCGGTAAGAGTCCGCCACAAACTCGTCATAGTCAGTGCTGTAAGTCAGCGAGCGCACGTACGCTTCTTTGTCGGACGGCTCTGGGCGAAGTGAGGCCATGTTGTGTTCGTAGGCATACTCCATGATCTGTAATGCACAGGAGGTTGAAGTTTCTGCAGTTTCACACGACACCCACCCCATACAACTGGAGTCATACAGATGTGGCGAGCTACATGTGCTGATACGTTGTGTGTAAACCGAGCTCTCACCTTCACAGCCAGCTTGACAGAGACGTCCCTGATGGAGCAGAGAGGAGGATACAGTCGTCCCTCTGACAGGTCCTTCTCTGTCACCAGGTGAGCGAGAGCCTGTTAAACAGCAAACACATCGCTGCTGTTATCACAGGGAGAAATGAAATAGCATGCTAACGTGCTACATGAGCCACAATTTCAGCTGCTACTTTCCGTTTTCATTCAGTGAACACAGTTATGGTTAAAGGTCCAGTGTGTAAGATTTAGGTGAAAGGGATCTATTGGCAGAACTTTAATGTAGAATAATCCTCATGATGTTTTCACTAGTTTGTTTCATCTAAACTGTATGAATTGTAGTTTTCTTTACCTCAGAAAAGGCTCTTTATATTTAAATACTTCATATTTACATGGAGGGTACCTTCTCTATGGAGGCCGCCATGTTTTTTACATTAGTCCAGACTGGACAAACTAAACACCTTTTGAGTTTTTATGACAATTAAAGGCTACCACAGTTTCTTTTTCATGTTTGGAAGGAGAGGATGAGGTGAGGGGTGTTCAACTGCAACATGCAATATCAACACTAGATATCACAAAATTCTACACTCTGAACCTTTAAGTAAATGAACAATCTAGTGATAACTAGGTTCATATAGAACATAAGTGAAAAGTGTGATAATGAATAAAGTTTTAAATGGGATGTAGAAGGAGTGATGTTTGACAACATGGTTTATTATTAATCTATTAGAATATGAAGCATTGTCATGAGCTCACTTTTGTTTAACAGTATTTGAAGTGACAAAAAATGGCAAATAATTACAACTTTAAAATGCTACTTACCCATCAGATAAAATGATGCAGGGTTATAATATAAAATAAAAAACTCACAATGGATATTTGCATGCTCTGAATACTTGAACTTGAAGTTTCCTGTGTACTTTTTCTAGATTTTAGTGAATGCCTTCTACAAGTTATGACTTTTTCACAGCCTCAATATGAAGATAAAAAGTTGTCATTGATGAAATGTTCAAAACATTCAGTAGATTCTCAAGATGTGGCCTGAATGAGACCTCAGGAGGGTTAGTGGAGGTTCAGTGAAGACACGACTTACAAAACTATACAAATTCATGCATTCATTTTAAAGTGAAATACAAGTGTGTGTATATATCCATGTGTTACCTCTGCTGCAGTAAGGAAGATTTCCTCTGTAATACAGGGGATGGCACATGCCGTGACGCCCAGGCCCACACCAGGGAAGATGTAGGCGTTGTTTCCCTGACCAGGATAGAATGTCCTCCCATCAGGCAGCGTGACAGGGTCAAACGGACTGCCACTGGCAAAGATGCCCTGCCCCTGCAATACAGAGGAGTCAATATTCAACCATTGTTTTATTAGAGCTAAGAGACAGAAATAATTCCTAGCTATGTAGAGGGTGTTGAGTGAGGACCTGTGTCAGTGTGTAACACTGCTCAGCAGTGCATTCAGCTTTGCTGGTCGGGTTGCTGAGGGCAAAGATGATAGGGTGTTCATTGAAAGACGCCATGTCCCTGATGATCTGTTCGGAGAACGCTCCGGCAACAGCTGCCACACCTGACACACAAAGCCATCAATGTGCAACATTACGCTTTAGAACTTTTCTGGTTTTTCAACTTGATCAAATATGAATCATATTCAGCATTCTGTAAATAATAATAATAATAATCATCATCACTCCTCACTTCCAACAGTCTCTTGAGTCATTATGTTAATATGACTGTTGAACAACAGTGTGAAAATGGTTACCTGAATGTATAAGTGTTGTTTAACCATGTTCTGCTGTGGCTGTAGTCATTATTACAGTTGCAAAGAGGACTCAAAGGGATAGTTCACTGAAAAGTGAAAATCTACAACATCACAATGCCGATGGAAGGTGTTTACATTTAAAGAAGTGGTTGCCAGTTACTTCAATCGATTGGATTTGGCTGCAACGTTGTTTACCCCTGAGACTCCAGAAGTGTTTTGTGGACTCAAACACTTCCCCCACCCCTCCATCAGCATAGTGGTGAGTAGTTAATGAGTGAATTTTCATTTTTCTGTGAACTATCTCTTTTAGGTGAATTGAATAGTTGTCCTATTTGTTGTTTTTGTCACCAATCACATTTTTATAACAATAACTGTGTATTGTTGTAACCATGACAGTGAACTTTTTCTGTATCTATGGTATCATGACGGTAGAAACAAACAACATGCATGTTGCTTTACCAATAATTGCTGTGGGTTTGAGTTTCCGAACTACATCCTCCAGTTTATTCATCTGTGGGTGCTCATGAGCAAACCTCTCCTTCTCATGAGTCAGGTGGTCCCGACCCTGAGGGTTTGGAAATACCAGATGAAGAAGAGGGCGTTAAAAACATAAAACCATCTGTGGAAACACTAAACACTGTAAAAACAAATATGGCTGCATTAAATTCAGTCAGGATTTAGTCTCTAACAGATTTAGGTTTAATACTCAACAAAATTAGGGATTTCTTGTGAGGATCACAAGTTGGGATCAAGACAGTGACAAGCGAAGATAAGAGGAGATGTGCATGAGGATGGGAGGAGGAGGAATGAAAGGTAGAGGGATGAGAAAAGACAGTGAAGAGGAGGTGAAGGAATGGGGGAGGAATAATAAATAACACAGATATTGTGGAGAAAACAGATGTATAACCCCGTGGAGAGCTCTTTTGCGGTGATTCCAAGGAAAGACCTCTGTCATAGAAATCAACAAACCACAGGAAATGTGCTTTTCTGGATTGCGGAGGAAGCAGCGATGACAAACTGCTCAGGAAGATCCACCCCCACATGTTCTCAACCTGTCGTTTAATGTCAGTCTCTCATGTTTTTATCGATTTCAGAAATAATGTATGTGATTTTCTTCTCTCTTTCTATCTGCCTCATCTTTCATACTTCCTGGCTTTTTTTTTAACCATCTATAGACATTAAAGCAAATAGAATAATTCAGGCCCATTCATTCAGGTCAGCTACAGTGGTTAGATGCATGTGTAGGCTGTGTGTAGGATGCTTGTGTTTAGACGTGTTATATTTGTTGGATTTTGACACCTTGACAATGAGACCCTTGGAATCAACCATCCAGATCTTTTTCAAGCACTCTTCCTGTTTGAGTCCCTCCTTCTCCATGGCCATGGTGATGAGCTCAGCAATCCCCATGGCTGCCTGGTAGCAAGACACAAGGGAGGAATGAAAGAGGAACTTTAGTTTGACACACAATGCACAACTCTCAAGATAATATAAATACAAGTATACAAAGTCGGTCTAACTTAAAGCACCTACCTCCCCTGCACCTTGGAAAACAATGGTGTGGTCACACATTTTGGTCTTGGTGATGCGGAGGGCGGCCAGGAGTCCAGCTACTGCCACAGCAGCAGTACCTGAAGAATACATCCTTAGCATCACTTAGGAGTTCAACCTACTCTTAAAGATGTTTTTCATAGGATGAAAAACATGATGCTACTGTTTTTGACTTTAGAGGTCTGATAGCGGAGTGTGAGTCAATACATTTGTTAAAAGTATTTCCTGTTTCATATCAACTACTAATCTCCTACAGATGTTTTTCAAGTGGGTCCCTGACCCTGTCATCACACTGGCTCTTTCACAGTATGACACTGATCGATACTAACGGGCAAGGGAAGGAACAAACTGCAATCAACCAAATGTGGATGTTTAAAAAAATGAGTTTGACAATTGTTGTATGGGGAAGGAAGTGCATAAATCATGTCTATTAGTACTGATGGCTGCACACGTGTGTTTTGGTGAATAACAACCAATATGCATGTTTGTAAAGAAATCTTCACAGGGCACTTTAAACTCTAAAGGCTGTACTGCCCAGAGAGCCAATGTTTGATTAGAGACAATGACTTTCAACTCTATGTAACATTCACAAGACAAGTGTCTTGACAAATGTGTGTGAGTGTAAAAGACGAGTGTGTTATTACAAAAAGAGGAAACTTTTGAGTCATCACTTGGATAAGAGAGTTATCCTGATGCTTTCTCCTCAGATGTTTGTGTGGTGAGGGATTTCATGCTTTTCGGTGAGATGTTAGCTTATGAAAGAGTTTGGGTTGTTTTCCTAAATTGCTGTGTTACGGGATGACACATAATTACTATCTGCAACTGTAATGTTAGCATTCATTGTAAAGACTTCAGGGGAGAGGTCAGTGAATATCTGAAATGAACAGTGTTTTTTAGGAAAACAATGATGGATAAATGAGAAGAATTAATGACCCAGTTTTGTTAAGGTATTCACATCAGGGTTCAGTTAGATTTACAAGAACATTGTTTATAGGAGCTAATAAAAAATGATATGAGAGAGGTACAGCTTTGGTGTTTCCTTCATTTTTCTGGTGAAAAATGAAACTTAAGCTATCTTGAAAAACAAAGGATATTTGTACCAATAGTATTCATATTTTTTACACTGATCGTGTGGTTACCTTGGATGTCGTCGTTGAATGTGCAGTACTTGTTGCGGTACTTGCTCAGTAGACGGAAAGCGTTAACATTTGCAAAGTCCTCAAACTGGATCAGACAGTCCATCCCATACCTGTGGAAAGAGAGCGGCTTTTATTTTGAGTGAACCAACAGAAGAGATACAGGAAGTCACTAAAGTAATGTGAGGGGTCATTTTCTGAACACAGTCCAGTCCAGAAGGAGGCGCTCTTCCACTATACAACAAAGCACAGGGTGACAAATGAAGAGGGAGGAAGTTGACCTCTCAGTGCCACTAAGTTAAAGAATTGTAATCACAATATTCTGAGTGACAGCTAAAGGAGCATGTTTCAAATGAAAAAAGGAGGAATCTCTTTTGTTAGTTATGTATAAAGTGGTGAGTTTAAGCCACAGACCTTTGTGCTGCGGATTGTTTGATGGACATTTAACGGGCTGACACCTGTTTCCCCAGCTGTTTGACAGCACCTCACAATGAGTTTTCAAGAGAAGGTCAAACCCCCACAAAAGGAGCTGAATTCCATTAACATGAGATTTGAAAGAAAAGAGCACAGAGCCCACCCAGTCCCCCAGTAAAACAGCAGTTTCAATTTAACACCATGCTGCTCAGACCACCTATCAAATGTAGTCAATGCACACGCACACACACACACACATACACAGGAGCCTGTGTCAATAAGCCCCTAAAATAACATAACAAAATAAGCCGTAAAACCAGAGTTATGAGTCTGTAAATTGGATTTAGCAACAGCAAAAAAGAATCCCAAGTTCCCAAGTCTTTCAACAAATGGATCAGGAATTTATTGGATATTTGCAGAGTGATTGCTGCTGCTCAGGCTCTACGATGATTAACAGTCATATGTGTACGAAAAGGAAAGAATACAAAGTAGGAAAATTGCAGAAGTGCAGAAGAAAATAATGCATTTATCAAAATATTTTTGGTGGCTCGAACTGCAAAAGGCTTTTTTGTCATTTTGTCGTACTCTGTATTAAAATTCAGTTTAAAGCCCCATCAAAATTTATGTTTTTTCTGGCTGGCAACTGCCCATTTAGATAGTTAGATAACAAGCTAATAAGGCTTATGTTGCCAATATGATTTTGTTGTGTTTAAAAGGTCTAGGCCTTTGTTAAAGGTCATATAAAAGTGATGATGGACTCAATCCTGATGGTGTATGTAAAAGATCTATGAATAAACAGTGCTGTTGATGAATAAGGTGGCACTAGTTAGTCCTTGTATTATACAAAGGTCAGATGTCTTTCGTTTCAATCTAGCGTTAACACTGTTTGGCTGTTTGGCTCACTCATTTGAACAGGCTGCACAGACATTGTTATTCTTGCACTTTTTTCCAGTGCAGAGAATGGCTTTTAGAATGAGGACCAACTGTTCATGACTCCTCTAGATTCTTGCTGCCTTCAAATGGGGTTGTTTTAATGAATAGAGTCCACATGAACGGCCCCCTCTTGTGGTAGCTATTCGTGACCTTGGACCTCAGGGTTTTCTGAAGACCTCAGAGTTGTGAGGTGATTTCAGAAATGGCAGAGGCCCAGGTCTACTTTGAATGGGAATTGTAAGTTATTATCTTGTTTCTTTCTTTTCTTTTTAAATGCATAATACATTGAAGGCAAAATGTTGATATTCTCAGTGACCTCATCATTTTCCTCTGTCATTACAGCTGCCTGCTAGCTTACTACAATATAAGCCTCTGTGGCAGCATCCATGTTGTGTTCTCACAACTTCTCCACTCAAACACACTGTGTACACGACATCCCATCTCACAACAATGAGCTCAAACATTCATTTTGAATGCAGCTATAATGCCATATCAACGGTGCCCAGAGCTCATTGTATTGTAGAGTTCAGACCTGCCCACCATGCCAAATGACAGACAGAGCATGGTTTCCCGGACAGTAGTTAAAATTGTTGAAAATGTGGACCACATATTTAACAGACCTACAAGATCATTACATTAACCAGGAGAGATCTGTGCTTCTGTGTTTAGAATACTGTTGATATAAAATGTTTTACAGAGAACACACTTCAAACACTCCAAGAAGCAGAGTCCACTCCCACCTCACGACTCAAATGGCATGCAGGACGAGACAATTACAAGTTGTTCTGTTTGAGGAAAAATCTTACACAAGCTATAATTGCAGCTCAGACTTTGCATTACACCAAACAACTGTCTAATATTTAGCAATACACATTACAAAAGCAGGAAATATGGGATAACTATGTGTTGAGACTCAAAGTAAAGATAAGCAGTGTAATACTTGAGTCAATTTCACAGATAGAAACAATGGTTAGGTTGTCTTAAACCTGTTAAAAACACCAGCGCTCATGCTTCAGTCAGTGAGTGAAAGAGGAAATTTAGAACAGGCTGAGCAAACAGACGAAACCATCTGAAACACCTGCAGCCCACTGAGCTAACTGAACAACAGGGAGGTGACAGGGGATGAATGTTTTTATTCTCTCCTCACACAGTCGCCTTCTGCAGTTAAGGTTTCTCACTCTGGTTTCTCTTTGCCTTTACTGTCCTCCCACTTTCTCTTTCTTCCTGCTCTATTTCAGCCTCTTCATGAAACCCCACCTAACACCTACTCAGGAAAAAGTAACGTACAGCCCAATAAAGCTGTTTCCCACTTGTTACAGTGGCTGCTAAACTGCTTATTTTCAGCTGGAGGAGGATGAGCGGAAGCACAGAGAGAAAGAAATGCAGCATGAGAAGCGACCTGAGTTCAGCTGTAATAAAACTTAATGTCCTGATCAGAGACTGCTATTGGAGGGTCAGTGTTTATCCTTTCCTCTGCCACACTGCAAGACACTGACGCCTAATACAGATTCTGACAGCTCTGCTGACTTACTGCCAACACGGCAGTAGCGTCAAAGAGAAAAATGTGTTTTCTATCAAGCTGAGAGCAGCACTAAAGCACAGAGAGCCTGTGTGAAGAGAAGGAATAATGACGCCAAGAAGGGAGCTATAAACGTTTTATTGTGTTTGGGCTTAAGGAGACAGAGACAGGCGACAAGCGACAGGATAGATGTGGCCTGTCCCCAATGCCAGCACAGCTCCTTCTGGGATAACATGGCGCATGTCACTACGTGAGAGGTCAGGGCAGTTCACACAGAACCAAACTGCTCACGCTGTGGAGTCTAAAGAACAGGACTTGAGGGTGTATCCTCTGCAGAAGTCAAACTACATGTTGAATTTCCTGTAACTATTCTAATCATACGGTAAGACAGAGGATCATGCGGCCTGCCAAACACTGAATTCATAGATTTTTTTGTCTTGTTTTATCGAGTGAAAAAAGAAACATTTGACATGGGTTTGAAAATGACTGAGCCGTGAACATGTGCACTTTTATGGGCTTTCACTGACCATAAAATGTCCACAGTAGGACACAGTGTGGTTTAGGGACTTCAGAAAGAAAGAAACATCTTCCCAATGCAGGAAGAAAGATCTTTGGTCCTTGATCTGAGCCAATAAAGATAGGAGGAGTGTTTATGGCACTGTGTGTGTGTGTGTGTGCGTGTATGTGTGTGTGTGTGTGTGTGTGTGTGTATTTGTTTTCAGATCCTGGTGAGGATTTAAATCGAATGCAAACAAACTGATGGGGACAAAATTGAGGTTCCCATGGGTCCAGGCTGCTTCAGGTAGGGAAGGACCAAAGGATTTATGCCCTGCCCCAATTCATCCCTAAGCACTACCATTTCTCTATGGCGACATTCCTGAATGTTTTACGAGAAGACGAAGTGAATCAACACAGCAACCACTGCAGGTAAAATGTAAGTATCTAAATCTTGCAAAATAATCATTAAATGTTTTTAAATCCAGCGGAACATCTTATATTAATCCTGCAGCAAATGAAATTGTAATTGAATCGCCATTACAAGCATTTCAGGAATATGACTATTCACGCAGTCAAAACAAGCATTTAAACATTCTGAGTGAGAGAGACAAGTAATGTTTGTTTTTCTCATGTCCTGAACATGAAGTTGGAAAAAAAATGTCCCTGCTCATAATGTTTTCAGTGCAGGGCAGATGTTTCTATGGACAGGACTAAAGTTACATTGAAATAACCGAAGTAAACACACTGACCATTTATAGAACATTAGATCAATCTGTCCCGTCTGTCCTGCAGTTATCAGATGTGTCACTATTATAATGTTTGATAACAGTCGTTAATGTAATAATGTTAGTTGGCTGCTGATCATGTAGCGAGTTGTGTCCAATATTCCTAGGGGAAGATTTTTTAGCCCTCTCCCTTGTGTCTTTGTTTGGAGGGGGACACTTCATACCTAGGGGTAGGGCCAAGGGAGAGGAACTGTTACAGGTCCTTAGTTGTGATGGTTAAGGTTTAGGTAAGGGTCTAGGGAATGCAGTAAGCCAGTTTTTCCTGTGTGTGTATGTGTGTGTGTTGGAGGCCATTTGTATCCATCGCTCAATATGCTCTTTGGAAGTCTTTCCTTGTCTTTTCTTGACCACGGTCTGAATAACAAAAATTCCCTGGACAAAGAATGCTTTGTGTCCAAGTGTCTAAGTTTCAAGGGCAGTACCCAAGCCAGGGCACACCCAAAAAGATGAACACAGGCCATTTTCCTGCCTGTGCTGGATCCATTAAATCAATCTATCTCTCAGGAGCAAAGGAGTAAGATGGAAGGCATGGGAAAGAGATTGAATACAGAATGTACCACAACTACAAAAACCTGGGAAGTTCTGCTATGGATCCTTAGCTTTAGGCTGTTTTGCATTGACAGATGATGGATCGAGGTTTACATATGTAAGGGGATGAATGAAGGAAAGAACACAAGAAAAGTGAGAAAAATTGTTATAGTGCCGATATTAAGTAGTTATAATATAATTTACTTTATAATTATATTTATTTTATTCACTGATGATGGAAATGACATTTACACCAACAATGCGGTCTGTTAAGCAATTGACACAATCATACTCAAGTTCACAACTTTTCAAAATAAAAGCTCTGTAATTCAGTTCATCATTAAGCACCGCAGCAAGAAAATGAACAGTGTGCTTTTACTTTGGAGAAAAATTGCTCAAATTTAAGTGATCTTATTAATGTTGCAAGCAGGCCAGTTTTGGCACAACTAATTGCTTTATTGCTTTGGTTTATTATTAAATGTATTTCAAGCCCAAATTGCACAAAATTCAACACTGCGCTTCCTCTGTCCCTGGACAATACACATGCCAAGTCGAAGCCGATTAGATGAACGGTTCCCAATATGCAAGCCACAGACAGAAAGTAGTTTGTGACATTAGTGGATAAAATACATAGCTAAGAAATAGTGCACGCTTTCAAAATGATGGTAAAATACTTCATTCATTTATATGTCTGTATTACAATTACTAAGGTTGAGAGGTGGCATTATTTGGCAACTAGCATATGATCAGTTTAAAGGACATGCTGGAATGTGTCATGGCTGTTAGAAAGACTGATCACTTTACATGTCTTTCCACTGCTTTGTCAACACCAGTCTGCTCAGTGAACTTGGAGATTAAAAAGGAGCTGGTGGGAAAGTTCTCATATCTGTCAATGGGATGAGAGAACGGGCAAGAAAATGCCTCTCTACACCTGCTGGGCAAGAATTTAAAATGTGACAGCAAAAACAGCCTTGGTTCTGATATGGCTGCTCAGGTTTCAGAGGGACCAAAAACACACAAGGAGAGAAATGAAGAATGAGGGTAGAGGATATATATATATACATCACACAATCGTGTGTGTGTGCTATGATCCAAGCTTCTCTGTTCTCTGTTTTTGTAGCCGATCTGGGTGCACATTTAGATAAGTGCGTGTCCATATCCAAAACCCTGTCCAGAGGGGGTGAAGGATGATGAGTATGTACCATGGCCTGGAGAAGGACAATGTCCCCCAGCCCTCAGGAGGATGGGCCCTTCAGAGAGCAAAGGTTCCTCTCAAGGTTGCCTCCTCTCACAGGGAGTTTATTGTGCCCCAGTTGCAAATTGCCTTTCTTGTGAGCAGTGACAGGGCAATTGAGTTAGTATCAAAATTTTCAATATGCATGTATAATATATCAAGCTAGTGCTAACATGAAACTTGAAAATGACCCTTTCTATTGGCTACATTGTCTTGTTCGCCGTCTCAGTTAAAGCAGGATTTGGGAGCTTGCTAGCCTTTGTGGCTGTGAATCAGCTAAAGCAACATTTTTCAGCAACTAATATTAGTTTTGATTTTTTCATTTTAATTGAGAGGTAGTCAGCCAAAAACGTGTTCATATATTGACTGACAGCCATGAGCTCCCACACCCTGACTCCAGCCTTCTCTGCTAGGTAAAGAGGGTTTGCCAAAAAGTGTAGTCTTTCTATAAAAGAAATAGATAATAATATCAAATTCTATTATATAAACCATACACATTGTTAAAAATAAATCAATTAAATTAAAGGTAGAGCAGAAACAATGAAATAAGTTTTGGATTTTATTTTCACATTTGAAATAAACATTATGTATCCTAATACAGTTATTTTTTATCGTGGTAACTTTGTTAAGTTTCATATGTGAGCTTGAATAAATATTTCTTCAGTCTAGTAAGATGTTCTCTGATACTTCTATTGATCAATTTGGACAGTGCAAACTTCCAGACAAAAAAAAAAAAGGCAGACGATACAGAAGTCCAACCTTTCCTTTCATGAGGCTGTTTAAACTATCTGAGCCACACTACCAGAATAACACAGAGCTCTTTTGTGCTCACAACTTTTGACTGTGACTTGTAACTTCATCACAATAATTTGGGGATTTGAGTAAAAGAAAAAACATTTAGTAATTGTTGGTTGGAGCAGTACTTGTAGGGCTTCTGGGCACTGACAATACACTCCAATATATGGAGCATAAATCTTGTGGTATTGTTATAATGCTTGATAATATGAAAAAAAGAATGAAGTATGAGACAACCGGCATTTGCATGTGGCGAATCATTCAGACGTTTGGTGTTATGTCTGGACAATCTGGAGGATGAGCGTTTTAACAAGGCACCCAGCTTCTTTAGGAAACACAATCTGGCCTCATCTGAATCTCTTGCGAACAGGAAGTATATCACCTACAATGTACTTCCAGTTCCTTAGGGGGAGACTAGACGCAGAGGTAAAGGTATAAATTGATACTTTCAGTTGGAGCGCATTCATGACCACTGTAGAGTCGGTGAGGACTCTGCAAAGAAGGACAAAGACAAGGCTGCTCTGTACAAACACAGCTGTTAAACCTGTGTGCATACATGTGTGTTCGTGTACACACACAGGCTGTCTGTTACCTTCATCCCTTAGGGGGTTTGTGGCTGAGGCCTTAATAAATCCCCAGTCCCTTCTAACTCTCCAGAGAGCTAGCATCTCTCAGCACGCATTATTTCTAAATCCCTGAGCCATCATTAATGACAAAGACGCATTCTGCATTCTTTCTCCTCTCCTCTCTTGCTCCTTTCATCCATTCATCCCTCCATTTGTCTGTCTATTCCTTATTTCCTCAGTGTCAAGAGTTTAAAATGGTTAGTGACATTCCTGTCGTCTTTGCATGCTACTAAGATTTGCATGTAGAACACCTGCAGAGTGTATAAAAACCGCTTGTGACATGAACAGCTCAGAAGTCATGGCAAAAAATATTCCTGACTAAACTGTGCCAGTGAATTCACAACATGCTTTGGCTCCCTAAGATAAACATTTAATCAATCTTATCTTTAGTCTACAAATACTTTTTTAAAGAATAAAGCTGGTGATGTTTTTCTAAACATCAACAGATCTAATTTCACTCTTGACTTTATCCTGTGTCGTAGAGCTAAAAAAATGTTATTCGAAATTCATCAGTGAACCAGACCATCACACTGGGTTGTGATTTCTTTTTTTTTTCACTTTATAGTTTACATTTTGTCTCATACAAACTATTCTGCTGCCAAAAGAATTGTCCCAAACATATGCACCATTTATTCCTGTTCGAGCAATGTTTGCTGAAAGTGATATTGCCCTGATGTTTTAGAAAATTACTGGGTACATTTTTTTAAAGTTTACACAGGAAATAATGGGCTTGGACCTTGACTGCAACAGACAGGGTAAGAAAGTTTAAGAGAGAGACGAGAGTTAGAGGCAGACAAACACATTATTGTTTTTACAATTGATTAAATATGTAAAGACCTTACCTTTTATAGGAATGGCTTTTCACTTCAGCGAATGTGCCTATTTGCTTTCTTGCCTAGAGTTAGACAGTAAGATTGATTATCATTTTTTTGATGTATCATTTTCTGACACATCACTACACCTTGGAAGAAGATGTAGAGACGTTTTGTCTGACTGTCTAACAACATAGAGTCAGAAGTGTTATTGCTGTGTGACTAAAGCCACTGTTTTGTTAATTACTATGTGTCAAGTTTTCATTCTGAGCCCATCCCTCAACACCTTTATACAGAACAATTCTGCACACACACCAACAAAATCTGAGGTGTGATGAAATGTGACAAAATGGTGAGTTGTTGCCCAGAGAGAAAATACTAAGTTCACAGTTTCAAAACCATGGCTGAGCCCCTTTCATCCCCTTTAAAGTGTTGTGGGTGTGTCCAGGAGCAATGAGATTATGAGATCATTCATTTCTGCCTGTAGACAAAACTAGTCAACACATAGGTAATTGTTCAACAGGAGCAGATCTCTGGAGAACCGAGGGTCTGGTCTGAAATCAAACACTCATGGTTGCATCAACCGCTCATCGTTTAAAGCATTTTTTAAATAGTGGATCAAATAAATCTCTCCAGACTTCGGCTTATTGATGATGAGTCAATCTGGAGTATTTTAGTTCATGTTTAGTTTCTAAGAAAACTAAGCATGAATATTACTTAAAAGAGTGCAGAGCTGTAATCATTCATTCAATCTCTGAGCCCATAATTATTCATTTTCCGCCAATCTGGCTCCTATGGGGAAAAAAGCATCGCTGTTCCCTGTAGTTGAGAAGCCACCCAGTTATTAGAGTCATGGCTTCCTGTTGCCAGCTGGAGGGGGCCCAGACCCAGGCTTCTCCCTCTGGACTCTGGTCTCTCTGGGTTAGGACAAAGCTTAACCATGTGTGCGTTTGTGTGTGGTTGCTGTGGCTCTGCAGCACACAGGGGCACCGAGATACAAAGCAATTAGCTACAAGAGTCTTGTTAAGGACAGGAATGCAGTAAACATATTGGGGAGAAGTTCTAAGGGGAATCACAGTGCAGGAATCTACAAATGCCAGTTTAACTAATTAATATATTGGTGCATGCGTACTAAGTGAGTGACAACATGGAACAGCAAACACATCCAAGAAGTAAGAATGAACCACTCTGTGACCCACTGCTGATTGTCAGTATGCATCTTGTGTGCTAAGGGAAGATATAACCAGGACAGGATAAATGGACTCACCACAGACAAAACAGATTTTTCCACAAACCAGTGGTCACCCACTGTTTATGAAAGCTTCTCTGAACACATGCTCCACCATGTCCCCTAACCATTCAGAATAATAATAATAACCTGAACTTGAAGACCTGGATGTTGCTGACGACCTGGCTGCTCTCTCCTCAATAACACAACACGTGCAGGAGGAATCTGACAAGCTGAACACCTTCCCCAAGAAATGGGTCTAAACATGAGTAACTTCAAAATCAAAGTGATGTCCACAAATGCCAACCCAGATGCACCCATCACAGTCATCAGTGACTATGTCGAGGTCTTCACCTACTTTGTCAACAAAGACAATGCAGCACAAAATTACATCAGATCAAGGATTGAGAAAGCATGTGGTGCATTAGCAAGACTCCAGGGCATCTGGAGGTCAGAGAAGTAAGCTATAGCCTGGGAACAGTCTGTTTTCCTTTATGGCTCAGAATGCGTATAAGGTGACATCAACAATATCAACGATTTCACAATGGATGTGTCAGGAAGATATGCCGCATCTTCTGGCAAAAAGCAGCTCAAATTAAGAACTTTACAAGAGCCTAAGTGTGGTGCAAGAGATCAGATGTTGGCAGATGCAAAGACTTGGACATGTCCTCAGAATGTAACAGAACTGCATACCAAAGATACCTAAGATTGACACCTCATATAAAACACAAACAAGGTCTGACATGATGGGAGAAGCCAAACACGTAGCCCAGGACAGGCCTAGACAGAGGCAGATCGCTGATGCCTTACACCCCTCAAGAGATGAAGAGGATTAAGATAACATAAGATTCAGAATAATGTATTGAAAATACTACATTTCGATCAGATTATTGTGTATAATTTTAAAATGGATGTTGCCTTCTGACAGTTCAGTTGTCCTCCACATAGCTGGTTAGCTGTCCACAGCCATCTTGACTGGGGCAAATCATTCCAATAAAATCAATAGCTCCAATAGTTACTGAAGTTCTCTGATCACTTTTCAATAGGCTAATGCCATTCAGACAGTGATTAGACTTTTGACTGATATTGCTTAGCAACTAAGACTTCGAGAGAAAGAGGCTAAAGTTGAATCACTGGTGACTTAGATTCCAGACCCTTGAATCTCCAAAGGTTTGGCTGCATCTCCATGCACACACTGACCATGCTAAACTGCTCAACATATTTCTTTTAAGAGCACCGTGAGCTGTCTGTCTTATGATGACAATTGCAGACCACATGAGAGAAGCGGAGCAAATGAAAGGATGGCTGATATTATCATACCTGTTGGAGACAGCCGTCATAAATTCATCCAGCAGGTCATCGTAGGCCTGGCCTCGGACTCTCTTATGCCTCAGCCCGATGTAGAGAGGGTCCTTCAGCAGTTCCTACAAAAACACATGGAGGCAGAGATCAGAGCAACAGATGAGGGAATGATAAAAGTGAAGGACAGAGAAAGGACCAAAACACATATTTTAACAGAGAAACTGTTTCAAATATTGTAATATGATGACAATAAGGACAATACAAAATACGCTCACAAAAGTAAATATATCTGAATATGACATTTTAATTTAAGGTTATAATACAAGACCTTTAGAGACTTTAAGACTTTTTGTGGGTGTGTAAGGAAAACAAGGGGAACATTTCTGGGTTTTATCAAAACACCAACATTTAGAACAGTAAAGAGAAGAACACTAGAGAACACGTTGGACTTGACTTCACATTAAGCTACATAAAAAACAATAACCAAAGAATAGGAAAGGGTGGTGTGTGCATGTGTCTCTCA
Source organism: Paralichthys olivaceus (assembly GCF_024713975.1). Classification (NCBI taxonomy): domain Eukaryota; kingdom Metazoa; phylum Chordata; class Actinopteri; order Pleuronectiformes; family Paralichthyidae; genus Paralichthys; species Paralichthys olivaceus. Next base: position 22,424,187 of record NC_091105.1, on the reverse strand, counting down.
CACAGCTCAGTTCAACCCAGTTCAAAGAACGAAAATCAGATGCAACAAAAATAATCCATTCACTAACCGACCTGCCTGCCTCTGTGCACCCTGCCTGAGCTCTAACTACACATTACTAGAGTCTTCACACATAGACATACACTGCTGAAATAGAGACAATAGCCTAAGTCCAGAAGGGATATATTAGTTTAGTATATTTATTTCTGCTAGCTTTTCTAGGATTACCAACCCTGGCTTTAACTGGTTACTCTTTACTGCACTGCAAAATTAATATTTACGTGACAATTACATCTGGCGAATAAAAAAATTATAGGTAGGTAGGTTTGTATATTTAGATCCCTAAATAAAAATATATGTGGGTGTAAGTTAGTACTTGTACATCTCCTGCATTTTAATAGAGAATATAAACCCCATTTCACCAGGAACAACACAGGAACTCTTTTGTATGAGAATGTATGAAATTGAAGAGATGATGTGTGCGATTTTTATTATGTCTTGACCTTTGGTGGATGTGAAATTCAGAGAGAGAAGAGAGATATATCCTGCATATAATGTGAGCACATCCATACACATGTACACACACCGGTTTCTCTGTAGACCTTAGACCTGGGCTATAACGTGAACCATGTGTGTGATCCTACACAGCAACACACAGCAACAGCTCCTGTCATGTTGATTCACACACAATCTGCAAATCCATCTCCAGCAAACCAAAACCTTGTGGAAATTTTCTAAATTTGTATTGTGATATTACTCAGGAAGTGTCTAGTTGTACTATGATGAAATAAGAACTCTCCTGGAGCAAGATTAAGAATGACAAGGCAGAAGTTATACAGGAGTATGAATGAAAATAATAAATGTATAGATGTCACTGTAGTCTCTTGACAGTAGGAAACAGGTCTGCAGGCACTGTTTTTAAAAAATCTATTCAACTTAACAGTCCCTTGAACTAACAATATATATATATATATATATATAAGGAGTGACCTTTGACCTTGGCACACAGTACTTGAAGGAGAGGGATGCATGATGTGTACACATTTAGAGCAGAGGTGAATGTGAAGGTGTGTGTGTTACAGAGAGAAGAATGTAGAGAGAAAGTGAAAGTGATGAATGGGGTAGATGCCATTTAGCTGTGTTAGATTGCTAACAGACTTTAAGGTATCTGCCTGTATTTTATCAGATCCCTGACATGCTGCACCTGCCTGAAATAACTTGGCCGTGTGTGTGTGTCAGTGTACAACGGGCAAATTCCCACAGAATCAGATTTTAGAGGATAGACTCATATATTTAAATGTGCCACACAACATCATAGAGTGAAGAACTGATCCGGAGAGTTTTCATGCCACATTGGGACAGGCGACCTTTACTTGTGGAGATGGATAATTAGAGGCTGCTGCTGCGATGAGCGAGTCTTGGACAACGCAGCAGCCACCTTTCCAGGGCAGGGTCATGTTCGAGAGCAGCTCAGAAAGTTTATTTCGGGCAATATTTATTTGAAGTTGACAACTCATTTCCTGGCAAGGTTTTAATGGGCTGTAATAGGCTGGGGGTGGCCAAGTTCAACTGTTACCAAAACAAGCAAAAACATTTTCATGTGATCCCACAGAGAAGTGGATTGATATCAGAGGGAGATTTTGGTAGTAATTTCACAAGATGATGCAACAGCATGCAAGAAGAAAGATTTTATGTAGAGTTGTTCAGCTCTGCAGCTTCACTTTCAGATGTAAGTGACACAGGTAGTGGGTTTCAGGAGGGCTGACCTCATTGGCAATGTGTTGACACAAGCCATCTGGCTAAGCTGTCCTTTGTGTTGTGCGGCGCCTTTTCTGTCAAGAGGGATTAATCCTCGTGTTTGGTTTTACAGTCTCTACCAGCTAAAGACACAGGAGCCCCTTACTTTCACTTTCTGAACTGTTGATTGTCAGATTTCAGTAAAGTAAAATGAAGCCAGATTCCACTGCTTTGAAGTAAAAAAGTGACTCTTGAAGAGGGACTTTAATTTAAGCTTTTATAAAAATGTTTTTTAAAGAAGACAACCAGACATCAAGAACAGCCTGGACCTGTACCTGGACCTGGACACCTGAATATGAACCCTCCCCACATGACCACAAATAGCAGATTGTCCAGGGTGACATCACTGACTCTCATTTTAGCCTGAGTAAGTGTGAAGTTACTCCAGATGACATCAGACAGGGATACACAGACAGTCCAGGGAGATATGGGAATGAAACAGTAAAATCTGGGCTCCCAGAAAACATACATTCCTCCATGCTGTTTGTGCATGCATGCATGCGTGTGTTTCTTTGTGTCTCCCCCTGCAGATATGGCTGTAGGTAGTGAGATTGTATTGCTGGTTCTCACACAGCTGCCTTTCCTCTACAGAAGAAAAACAACAACTCTGCAGTGGCTCCACTTCTGAATCTCTTCTCCAAGCAACAGTGGGAATGAAAAGTAACCTGGTGTTATATTGTGGTGAGCAGGAGCCAAATGCAGGAGCCAAATTTAGGTGAAAAAACTAAAACGTCAAGCAAAGGCTCTTGCAAATAAAAAGCACGGTCCAAAAATCTAAACCCAAACAATCAATATACAGAGAAACATCAGGAAAGGATTTGGCACACACAACAGATAGGAACAAAGGGAAGGGGGGAAGCAAGACGAACTGACAAAGATAAAGGGAAGCACAGTGACTCACAAGGGAGGCAGGGATGATGCATTGAACACAGGTTAAACACATTAGGAACAGGTGCAGACGATCACAAGAGAGGGAAACAGGACTAAGGCAGAAAATCAAGTTGTAGACACACAAGGAGCATAATTTCAAAATAAAACAGAACTCAGAATGAACACACAAAGAAAACCCAGATAAATGTCCATGAACCAAGGCGTCCAAAACCAGAACCAAAACAGTCTTTCAGACTTCTTCAAAAGTCAAAATGACAGCTGGGACATCATTGTTTCCTTAACACTCTGTTTTACATGCACAGACTGGTACACGGAAACTGGAGTTTTTCCAAATCTCAATTTTAGTGATTAAAACACTGATTGCATTCAGAAAAGAGGCCCAATTGAAAAGGAAAAAGTTTGTTTTGCAAAATATCAGCATTAGAAAGTGTACTCATGATCTGATAAGAGATCAACGCAATAATGGTATTGATATTCTCATCAAATTCATTAATCAAAATAGTAAACCTGTAAAGTTGCAAAATGTTGAATTATCAATTTACAGTAATAAAACAAAGTCAATCTTGGTCTGGGAATTTGCCTGTTTGATTGTTTGGATGTCTGCCTGCTTGCCTCTATACCTACTCCCATATCCACTCAAGGACAAATTTAATCCCATAATAGTGGTCATTTTAATAATTAGCTGGAGCTACTATTGCCTCATAGCCCCTCCCACCATCATCTGCTTCCATTAGGGCATTTACAGTCAGGGCTTCAGCGTGAGGCGGAGCATTGAGGGGCAACAGACAAGCTTGCCTCTCAAATGAAGCCAGTCCAGAAAAACTATGTGCACAATACAGCCCATCCATTTACCCCATTACATCTCATTTAGCTTGTCATCTCTTCAGAGTAATAGAAAAATCAAAAAGTCGGTCACGGGCCAGACAGACTACAGTAAGGAGCAAAACTATGTTTGTGTATGTGTGTTCTTGCAGGCACATTTTTCTTACAGTACCAGCCCTGTAGATGATATAATATTAAAGAATTGCATGCAAAATTATCTTATGTCTTTCTTTCCAAGAGTTAGAAAGATTTGATTGTAGTTAGTCTCGGTGTAATAAGTAAAATTTCAATAATGTAATGAATTTCATTTGGTACAGAAAATGTGGTTAGTTGCATTACTTGTTTTTGTCTTTTATTTTTTTAACTCCAGCTTCATCTAAGATGCCTTTCAACACCCGAGTCTCCAAAACCCACATATATTTAAAACATTTTAAATAGAAAACACTTTATTCTATATTGTTCTGTATTTACTGACCACCAACAGCTAGCTTATCATTTGCTTTGACCACACACAGCAGCACTTCTAAGTAAAGACAGGAGTTTCACACACCCTCCAGCTTTAAACAAAACCAGGTGCCTAATTTAGGCAAGCCTTTCAAAAAGAGTTCAAAAAAGCCAATTTTGGTGGGATTGAACTCCTCTAAATGTGAATATGTTGTTAAAACCACAATTTGAAGTTTTGTAGCAAGTTAATGTGCAACAACTATTTCACTTTTGTACAGCATCTCTGCTGTGGTGCAGTTTTGCCAGATTTGTCTAGCAAACAGGACAGCACATAATTTATCCTTAAACCAGAAAATGTTGTATATACATTTCTGAATTCGTGCAGATTAAACAAATTAAATACCATGTCTTCCTGTGCCTCGGAGGTCTCGGCAACCATTTTCGTTAACTTTGGAAAGAACCAGGCTAGCTGTTAACCCATGCTTTCAGTCTTATGCTAGGATAAGCTAATCCTCACTTGGCTCCATTTTAATACACCGACATTAGAATGGTATCAATCTTATTTACTTTCTTTCCGAATGTTACATTATAAGTTTTTCGTCGAAAATGCCAAAAACTATTCCTTGAAAATGTCGTCAAAGGCTATTTGAAGTTATTACGGTTGAAGTCCAACAGCGCTACCTTAACTGCAACAGACTCATCATCAATGAGCAAGTGGGCTGATTGAGGACACAGGAAAGTGGGAATCAAATAGCTAAAAACTTTAAGCTGAGATTCTGGTAAAGGAACTTGTGATCAAAAGGTAGAGCCATAAGAAGTAGGCCGTAAAGATGAAGACGAGGAGAATGTAATGAAGAGGTGGATGATTTGGGAGTATGAAAAGATTTTGCTCTAAATCCAGTCATGGAGGCACAAAACGAGTAATGTATATTTCTTTAATGGGGTTTATGGTGAGACTATGTGTTTCTGTTTTTTTTTCTGAGTCCAGGAACTACATGTAGATGAAGCTTCTGGTTAAGTTCTGCCAGAGAGAGAGAGGGAGATCTAAGGCCATTCAAAAGGCCATCACTTGCCTGACCTCAAGATTTTTATTTGTCTTTGTCTCTGACCAGCTCTGACTACTCTTCCATTTAACTACTTATATTTCTCCTTGTTTAATTTTATTTTGAAAGTCATGTAACCTCAGCCACATCTCTCATCCCTAATCTATCTGAGACATTTGCTTGGAATGAAACTGAACTCCACAGTCTTAAGTCATCTGGAGACATCAGAAAATGAAGGACAACTCCTGACAGGTAGAGCTCAGCTGTGCTGGGCACACACGCAACTGAGACGGCCGCACCCTTGGCCAAGACAGATAATTGTGTTTGGAAGCGCACACAGACTATTTTTGGTCTGTTTAAGGCTACACACACTCATATGCTGCCCTGCCCAGGGTTTGAATCATCTCTCAGAGATGCCATAGAGAACAAGGACCACTGTACCAGGTGGATAGCAACTACTCTGTTGGCTGCTACTCTCACAGGCTTCACAGGGGAGAGGTGCTTTCCCAGCTGGCAACCGTCAATGGAGCTGCTTACCTCACTTATGTAAAGGCTGTTTCCTGGTTGTAAAGTATGAGAATTGTTTTCTTTTTCTTGGCTATTTCTGAAGCGGGACCTAACTGGCTACGTTGGACTCTCAAGAGCCAGCATTGGCATATTATTCTGTGGCATTTAGAATTTGTTGGAGCAATATTTAGATTTTAAGGGTCTGGGGCAGTAGAGTTGAGAGTTGAGCAGGAACAGCACATGATTACTACTGGGGTATGTAGCAAGGTAGGCAAGAGAGAATAGAATAACGATTTCCCCTCAGTAATCACCTGAAGTCTGGTTTTCACTATTAAATAAGTAGGGTTTAACTGCTCTTATGCTGTAAATGTTTCCAAAATCAAGATACTTCACGGAGAAGAATTTGCAATACAACAATGGAAACACATTCCATACATGTACAACAGTACACGTATTCAGTACACACTGTGAAAGGGAAATAGGCCTTTTGGTTTCTTGTTGATGTTCAGTTGAGGTGGTTCTGGCATCAAACCAGTATAGCTGCTGGGAGGAGACCCAGGGGTAGACCCAGAACTTGCTGTGCGAACAACAGTACATATCCCATCTGGACTGGATATATCTTAAGATCCCCCAGGACGAGCTGTACAGGGTGGGAGAGGGATGCCTGGAACATGCTGCTTAGCTTGCTGCCTCTGCGACTCAATCTCGGATAAGCAGACGAAAATGGATAGATTGATGGTTTCTTCTAAAGAATGACCATTCTCTACAGTAAATATATAGCTGTTCTTAGCATAAACTTAAAAATTGGGGCAAATATAATGATAACTCATTATACCCTGTATATTTAATCTGTATTTTGTGCTAATGCTAATTAGCAGATATTAGAATGCACACACAACACTAAAATTATAAACATAACCAGTAGGTATTGCCCTTGTGAGCATGTTGTTTTGCTAAGGTTACCATTGAGCTCAAAGCACCAGTTACTAAGCAGCCTGACAGACTCATCAGTATGGTGTAGAGAACATAGACTGTATATAAAGATGGATGACAGGATAGTTCCCCAAAGATTAAGCCAAATTATCTTGATCTCCCCCTGGTGGCTGGCTACAAAATAAGTCATAAACCCCACCCCCCAGTAAGCATGTTATTAGATGGGACATGGATTAACCTTAAAAGACAAAGCACACATTAAATCAATTTTCTCAAGGATGGTTTGTGCCATTTTAGGCAGTTCTTATCACACTATTTCCAAGTTTTCATTTTTTTAGTGAGTCTTGGCTTCAAATAACGTAAAAAGCACAAAATGCCAACACCTGCATCCTGGTTATATTAAGTTCATTTTGTACAGGAGGAAAGAAGTCATTACTGTAGAGACTCACAGTCCTGGTTAATTGAAACTCATTTGATCAAATTCATACATATTGTTGCATTATTTATTCTGTAACATATACTTTTGAGCAGTATCATGCATCAAAGTATCCACAATGAAGTGGAACTACTCACAGTACAGTACATGAATAAATTACTTTCCATCACTGATGGTTGTATATGTTGTATGTATAAAACAAGTAGTTTGAAGTTCTGTAAACAGTAATTTTTTTAGTGCAATTCTTACCTCATTGTCTGTGCCCACGTCCAGCATGACGGGCAGGCACTGCTGTGGAGGCATACCACCACAGGCTGTGTAGAGAGCCAGCTTGCCCACTGGGATGCCCATACCATGGCAGCCAAGGTCTCCCAATCCCAGAATCCTCTCTCCATCCGTCACACACACCGCCTGTTAACCAAGATAACTGTCAGCCATATTGTGCACCTGCAACACCAACTGTACCCCATCAGCATAAAATCTGTCAGTGAGGCCAAGCAAGGCATACTGATATTTGAAATCACACTTATACACAGTTAAAAGAGAAAATAAACAGAGCAGCAGGTCCAACACATTGTCTTCTTAATTTCAACCTTCTTCACTGAAACCAAGTCCACCCTGCTACCCAGAACCATGAGTATTTTCCTCAGTGTGAGCCAGGTCCTGCTTCACTCTCCTGGCTTTCCACTCACTTTACCAATTAAGCAATAAATAAGTTCCTCTGGGTAGATTCCACAGCATGAAACAAATCAATTGTGTAACACTTAATATCACCAGCAGAAGTGTTTAATTTGAAATGTTCCTAACGTTCGGAGTCTTTTATTTTTCCACCATCAGTGTGACGTTCAAATCTTTGGCACAAAGGACTAACAGCCGTGTTCCTCCCACATTCTGACCGGTTAAAAGAGTGTCATTACTTTTCCCATATGAATACTAAAAAGGCATGAGGACCACACCCTTTGTGCCCTTACATATCACTTCTTAATATGTATCTGCAGGACCTTGCCTCTGATTTGCCATCTCTCTGTTGAAATGTTTAACCTAAAGCATATTAGATGTGTTTATGATAAGACCACCCTGACAATGAGAGGTGGCATGTCAGCTGGGGAGTAAATGCCCTGCTGTTGACAGCTGTGAACAGGTGTCTCAGGCTGCAGGAATAGTTGACATGCCAGAAATGCCTGCTGGTTTCGTCATTCTAAATATGACTAGGTCATGACTTGCACATTGTGGATCTATACACATTTACTGTTATTGAGAACAACCTAATGTAAATGTCTGACATTGTAGTTTTTTTTTTAAACATAATATAATTATATATATACATATATTATGAACTGTGAAATGTCAGCATAATTATCAAATGCAACTAAGAGATATTTTGCCTGACCTATATTATTAAATATTATTCAGACATTTAATTTTTAACCCTGTTGAATGTTGTTATGCTTTAAACATTATTTGTTAAATTTCATGTAAAACACACATTTGACATATTGAAAATGGACATGTATATACCTGCACAGTGATGTAGACATTATCCAGATAATAGCCAGAATCATTTCAATGAAAATAACAAAACCAATAATTTGTTAATCCGTCTCAACACTTTGTATCTTCTCTTCTAAGCCTGTCACACTGAGGCCTAAACCAACAATACTGCAACAAATACATATTCGGGCACTGTAGTTTTATCAATCTACTCAAACAATTGTACATTTCTTATGGACTATTTCAGATTCAGACAAATACAGTAGCAATAATTAATCTATTTATCAAAGAGTTAATGCCACTTTGAGCCGATGTCATTTACCCTGATGTCTTTTTCTGGCCAGTTCTGGAGCAGTGAAGCGATGTGTCCATGGTCATGAATGGTGATGAACAGCCCCCTGCAACACAGAAAAACAAAAAGAAGAATATGAAGATTTAAGACTAATATTCAAAAGGCAGCACAGGGTCATGTGCTGTTTCTCACACCCAATGCTCTTGTCATGCTATACTCTGCCACTGAAATAACCTTGTTTAAAATGGCAACATAAGAACTAAAATAACTCATGAACACTTACAAACTTCTTATTAAAGATTTCATGGGAAAACAGCTTTAAGCTATTTTAGTTCAGATACTGTTTGAACTGAAGCTGTTAAATATTTTCTGCCGTTCTTCATTCAACCGAGAACTTTATTGAATACTGATGGCACCTGGGTTTTTAATGCTTAGCCCTGATCCTCAGGCTCTGTAGGGATTTTGTTTTGGACACTTGAGGCACTCATTTTAGTACCACACCCCTCTAACCAACCCTCACTCCTTCCTTTCCTTGCTCCCTGGCACCAATTTCCTTCTCTCTGTGACAATCCTAGGATCAAGAGATCATCTCAGTGCATGGGGCCCAGCTGCAGTGTCTTTCTTACCTTGACCAATCCATCTGGTTATATGGAGGAAACACCTCCGTCATGTGCCAGCAACAGTTAAAACATCACTATTTGTAAGAATTTGCTCATAAAGTAGAAAACCCATCCCAGGTCAACACTGTTGGAAGGAAACGTTGGGGATATGTCAAACAGTTGGAAACAGTTTGAGACATTGTTAAAAGAAAGAATGGAAAATAGAAATCTTAAGAGACATGAGAATGTTACATAGAAATGCTTTGACAAACTGGGCATGAGGTACAACAAATCGTCCACATCCGTTTCCACTTCCACACCAAATAGAAAAGAAAGATTCCCAAGTGGAAATCTTACTCCTAACCTCAAACACTAAGATATAATATGTGGCTTCAAAAATGTTACAACAATCTATTTTACCCACAACAAATGTAAGGAAAAAAAACTGAGGGATACTGCACAATCCTTTTTCATGTGTTTGTTTGATCACTCATGATAGGATGACAGTTAATGAGTAAATAACTACAGTTAAATGTTAGAGGAGCTCATGCAAGAAACATCAGTGGTCCCAGAGCGGGGCATGTTTCCTCGACTTTGGTAAAAAAAAACAGTGTTCCTTTCTAATCTCTAATCAGTAATGTTGAACTCAAACCCTGAACTGTAGGTCAGACTGACCAATTGTTTTTTTTACATGAAAAACGACAACAAGGGATAGACAAAACAATAAATAAATGGTAGTTAAATTAATTAGTCTGGCCAGGAAACAAGAAAGCAAATCGCCATTTGTTTTGGATGTGGTGTTGATGTGGTGTACACATAAGTGTTTGTATTCTCTGACATTTATTTGGCTGCATGTTTAAATGAATAATCAGTAACAGTTAGTTGCAGCTCTACTGCAGAAACAATGTGTTTAAGAGAAACGTACTATAAAGCTTTTAAAAGTGACACAATCCCCTCTGTGCAAAAAGATCTGCAGGTCATACAAAGGTCATAGACACAGACGTCTGGCAATGTAATGACACACATCTGCATATGTCAGCACATCTACACATGAAAATGAATGTGTGCTGTTTGAATTGCACCATGGGTAGATCCTCTAAAGCGTCTAGGTGATGTCTGTACAGCTGTAAAGAGCTGTGGGAAGCTGGATGTGGTTTGTCTTTACACAATGTATTTGAGTGAGAGCGGAATAGGAGCGGAGAAAAGGAGTGGCCTGCTGAGTGTGTGAGCCACTGCCAGCAACAGCATTATGAGGAATTCTGGGAGAAAGAGCAGCAGTGGGGCTGAAAGGTTGACCCCACATTATGACTGTTGGAAAACAACTTTACAAGATGGATCAGAGCCGACAGGCAGGCTCGACATAAATCCTAATCTGTCAACCTGAATATCACCAAAAACAATTTGGGTCCAGCTTGCCATTAATCCTCTGCTCCTGAAATTCTCATCCTCTGCTTCTCTGTGCTTTCAGAGAGGTGGTGACCTCATGACCTTTTGCCCTTGTTGAGTATTTTAAAGTAGAGCTGCAGGAGCATCTGCGACACCATCCAGCAGAGCGAGCAAGACATATAAACATGAACCAATTCCTTACAGAGATTCTGCAGTGTATCAAGAGCAGATCCCCAGTGTCTCATGATGTCAGAACTCCTGCCGTTTTAAATCTGTTATCACTGCCTGTTAAGATAATGATGATCTTTTCAGACCAAGAATTTCGAACTGGTGTCAAGTGGATGCGTTTGATATGACAGTCCATAAAAGTACCAGGCTCTGTATCCCTGTGTGATTAGACCGTGGGAGAGAGGAATTAAATCGGGAAAAAAATAGTGTTTTATAAACTTGCGTGAGAACATAGTTGCAAAGTGAAGTCATTTTGTCTGCTAATTTAGGGTTAGAATTTCACTTGAGAGTTCAGGGAAAATTCCACCCTCTGATATTTGTATGGTTTTTAGGTTAACATGAAAGCAAAACCAGGACATGTCCTGCATCATTTCTACTCTTCGGTTACCAACCTTTTTCGACCAATGAGTGCCTGCAGGCATTTCAAACAAACTCAACTGCCCCTTCGTCCCAACTGCCACAATCATGATTTACTTGTAGTTATCTTATCTAGTGATGTGAGAGCAGATATTAAGTATGCATCGTAGTACGTCTCTCACTTTGAAAAATCAAACAGATGTCATGAGAGGCCACTCATTCATGTGTTATAGGAAAGATTACTGCACATATGCTTTGAGAGTGCATGGTCACCACAAGTAAAGCATAGCTGACTAAAAATGCATGACTAAAGTCCAAATTACAGACACCACCAGCCTCAATTTATATGTTGTTAGATGTTATTTAATCAAATTGGTTTTTAAAGGATGGATGTTGCTCAAGAAACCATCATCCACAAACTATGTTTGTTAATGACAGATCGATGACTAACATCCATTGGAAAACTAACTGTGACACAGACTGTTTTAGAGTATGAAAAGCTTTAGATGTCAGCTGCCAACGACATGCAGGCCAGAACCATATCCCAGCAACAAAAACACTCTGCAAACTCCAGCAGAACCATTCTGCAAAAACAAGATAAGAAAAGCAACAGATGGCAAGACGTACAAACTCTTGTCACTTGTCAAAATCTTTGAAGAATGTAAAATATCAGCTGCTTATCATTATGGGACACCCGTAATTTCAAATGATCTCTGATTGAAAGTGCCTTGATTGTGAATTATTGTCAAACAACACATTTCTCTTTATAGGGATGCCCAGAAAGATAAATGCACATGTGTTTGTATGTGTGCATGCATGTCAGCATGCTGCTCCTAAAACAACCACAATGAACAGCATTCGCCTCATTTTCTAGATGAGAGGAGTGCCACAAAGCGCGGAGCTGCTATGTCTGGCTCCTTCTGTAAGAGAGTGTGGCGAGAACAGAGAGGGTAAAGAAAACAACCTGATGGCCTAAAACAGCAGCACTACTGACCTGCGGCCCGACACAAAACACACCCCGGGGACTGTGGAAAAGCTGCAGGGGGCCAGCAAGAGGAGAAGCTGCTCTCCATGTGAGGGTACCAGCCTCCAATCGTTGACCCGCGTCCACACAAAACACCATCAACCGCCATTCTTCACCCCAACGGCATGACCTTAATCTCCCCTGTGCTTGGCGCCCTCAGTTAGCGAGCCACGTAATGTTCAACTGACACAATGGACACAAATCACTGAGTAAAGACTGTGAAAATATTGTCAAAGGTCACAGTCACACAGTACGAGATTTTTCAATATAATTAAGCCCCAAATCTGCCACAGCAGACACATATGTCAGTTTGTTTTCAACGAGAAAAAATATGACAGGGAATTTTCTCCTATTTTTTTATTTGTTTGAAAGGGCCCTAATTGGAAATGAACAGAGCCAACATCTAAGATTGGGACTGTGCCCAGCGGGAGGAGGTAAATGTCAACGAAGTGCGAACAATTCCTGTATTGTTTCTGTGTGTAACTTGAACTTTTTCACTTTCAAAAAACAAATGCCTGACATTTTGTAAAAGCCTCTGAAATGTCACTTTGACAGAGAGCAAATGTAATTGCTGAGAGGCAAGGCCACAGTTCAAAAACAATGTGTCAAATAAAACTTATATACGTCTTCAAATACCAGAATTTATGATATCCTTCCACGTACAAGAAAAGAAGGAACTATTCACAGGATATGAACAGATTTGCAGATAAAACATAAAAAACATGTCGAGCAAAGGCTTTATTTCTCTCTGACAATCACTTGATCACAGTGAATAAAATAAATTATTGCACAGCTGTGGACTCTATACTCTCTATTCGGGAATGATATGGGGAAATAGGTTACCTGGATAACACTTTAGTTTGTGCAAAGCCCACTACTGTCCTGTATCACAAGGCCGATAAAAGAATAGAACCATGGTTACTATAGGAATATGATAAAAGTATAATCATATATGATTTTTGTTGAGCCTCACAGTGTGTGAAACCTGACACTGAGCTATAAATCCAAACCCAGTCCAACGGTGGACATTTTGTGTCAAGTTTAAAAAATAAAAAATGAAAAGTCAGAAAAATGACTAAGAGTTTTGTGCAGTACAAATGTATTTTGGCTTTGAATCTGTGTGATTAACATGTACACCTTAAAATTTACCGTGGGAACTCATGGGGGATCCTGACCTCAGTCTGGCGACCACTGCCTTGGAAACTATGCAGCGTACGAACAGTGGCTATCAAAGAGATAATATTTAATGATTAGTGCAAAAAGATATGATTTCCTTGTACAGAGCAAATAATTGGTCATGACCATGTGAAATTACTCAATAAAAACATATAAACACTAAATATAGTCAAATGTTATGGTTAATTTCCAACCTATTATAACTGACACCATGCAGTGCTCTTATTTAAAGAGAAATAAAGGAAACTTTCGGAGTCATAGAGTTTGTTTATACACCTCTGTACCTGTTCCAGCTGTCAGCCAGTTGGAGCTGCCATTGGACTCACAAAACTGTTACTGTTAGACCTATTACTTTCTCATCCACACTAAGCTGTTTGACATAGCTGACTTACCCTGTCTAAATGGTTATGCAACATGAAAAGTTATGCAAGTCGCAAAGCGGCATAGAAAGTGAGAGACAGTGAGACACATTTAGCATACTGTGAAATATAAGACTGTATATCACCTCCTGGATTGTGGTGGAGCTACATGTGCTTTTACTTAGCAGTGACAAGCATCACACAGAGATCTCTCGCACCAGTGATAGGGGGACTTTTTCTCATTGAGGGCCATTTAAATGTTATACAATGCAGACCAAACATTGCAGACCAGACTTAGTTATCGATTACATATATCAGATTAACGTTTCTGATGGTTGGAACTGCTTCACTTGCATGAGGTATATATCTTATAGGTCAGATGGCAGTGATGATGATGCTACTTGGAGCTGCTTCTAGCCAAAACAAATTCAATCACGCTTCATCAAACAAATTTCATCAATCAAACTTCAGTAATCCTGCAAAGAGCCTAGTTGGTTGTTATTTGTTATGTCTGTTGTTTCATTGCAAGCCAGAGAGAAAAACTCCAAACTTCCTCAAGACAAACTAGCCCTGTGAAAACATTTGAATTCATCCGCAGCAGCAGCAACAAAACATTCCTTCACCAGTTCTCTGTCTAAGTGATGGTTCAGCTTCTAAGCTACAAGCTCAATCAACACAAAAATTGCCTGCACAACACTGTCTCAGTCAGAATGTGGTCTTGTGAAAGCTGCTTGTTGGATGCCCAAACTCTGCTTTGTTAACTTTGTCCAAGCATATTTGTCCTTGCAACTCATACAGATAAGTGTTTCCAGCTGTAATGAAGCAACCTCTGGATTTGACCAAAAAATAATTGTTTGTCCATTTCTCAGCACTGTGCACCTACTTTCTTTCATTGATAGTTGTCATGATGTTTGTCAGCAATGGCACGCTACACATACGGCTAGAGGGGACTACCTTGAAAAATAAATTGCTGACAATTTCTTTTTTGCATTTCTGAAATGTCTCGCAGGCTCGATCAAATTGTCTTGCGAGCTGTATACAAGATTCCCCACCCCTGCTCTACACTGAGTTGTGTGCATGTACAAAATGGGCCTCTGCTGTGAACATGTACTGGATTAATCATTGAAGTGTTACCACTAGCACAGTGTGACTTGTGGTAAATAAAGGCTGAGAAATAGCCAAGGTACTGTCTGCCTTTCACAGGGAAAGAAACACATTTATTCAATTGGACGACTCCCTGGTGGAGATCCATGGCTTTTCAAAACAGGTTTAAACAGGAGCGTCACTCCAAAATGAACACACTGGATCCTCCTGCCAGGCTAGCTGCTGGGAAATTTGAGATATCATTTTATTAAAGCTGGGAAGTCAAACAGGTCTCCACAGAAACAAAAACATGCCAATGCTAATAACAAGAGTTTAATATGTGCAT
The DNA here is from genome assembly GCF_024713975.1 of Paralichthys olivaceus. NCBI lineage: Eukaryota > Metazoa > Chordata > Actinopteri > Pleuronectiformes > Paralichthyidae > Paralichthys > Paralichthys olivaceus. Next base: position 22,408,976 of record NC_091105.1, on the reverse strand, counting down.
GTTCCTAATAGATTCATAATAGATTCATCAACACCTCTTAGTCAGCGTTCAAATGGTCAAAAATGAAAGGGTTAAACTACTGTATAATAAACCACAAACTTAGTACCAGTATTTATTACCAGTAATGTGTTGGCTCTATCTTTTTAATACTGGATAAAGCAACAGCCTAAGAGGAGATATTGACTCCCTTAAAGAAACAGTAATCCTGTTTCAATCATTGCCAGTTCACAACTTCAATTTGTCAAATTAGATCAACAATTAAACAAGAATATATTGTACTACTCTGGTCATGTGGGGAGTCGTCTCTATTGATTGAAAACATTCATTTATTAAAATCTGCCCTTAATTCAAAATAAATGTCACGGGGGAGTGGGCTGGGTGATCTATGTTCCATTAGAATAAATGAAAAGAAATTCAAGAACACAATACAAAGACTCTTAGCAGCTCTGCTTTGAGTTAAATACTAAATGCATGAGAGGATGCTAATATGCTCACCATGTTTGTGATGTTGAGAAGGAGTCGGCTCACCAATAAATCAGCAACAACGTGAAGACAATGCAAGACACAGAGTCAAACAAATGTCGAACACAGGTTCAGCAGTTCAGCAATGCCACTGGATGTCCTTGTTACAAGGCTAAAATAATATATTTATTTATCTCCCCTCAGGAAAATGAATATCTGTACTTTATTCCGTGGCAATCTGAAATAAAATAATAAAACTGCAGATTACCAAAGGTGGTAGGATTCATTCCCTGGGGACTACAAATTTCTGTACAACACTTCATGGCAATCAATCCATAGTTGCTGAGACATTGCAGTCTGGACCGAAGTTGCAGACAGACAGAGACCAATACAATGACATCGCCATAGAGACATTCAACGTATGAGTATAAAAGATCAAATCAAGCTTTTATTACACCCTGGTTACTCAGCAGCTAAAGCAGGCACAAACAATGACACGGAGGGATTTCAGACTGGATGATTATTGGCTACAGTGGGGTCTTGGTTATGTCTCTGTCGAGGTAAACCAAACATTTCAGCCATGGCCATTATATTAGGATAAACAGTGCTGTGGATTTTGCTCTGTGCTTTAATTCGCATTAAAGATCCATTTTCTCCAGTTGTCATGCTCACCGTGAGTTTGACATCCTACGGTTATTAGCTGAGCACAGTATCCTCTGAAGCCCAGCACACAGACATACAGCACACTCATAAGGAGACAGGGACATTTATATGACTGGATGTGGTATCTGACCACAAGCTGGAGAAATGAACTGACGGCACACTATTTAAGCAATGAGACCACCGGTTTCAACTTTCTTGCTTCCTTTCTTGAGTGGTATTTAATAAGTCAATGGTTTTCCATGAAAAGAGAAGAATATTTTTTTTACGGCAGAGATGGGATCATATCTTATTGTAGTTTTAATATTGTAGCTTCACAACTTGTTGTTGTTTTTTGTAATTTCCAAGGCAAGTATGGTAGTGAAGCTGTCAGCATTAAAAATAACACAGTCACACTGCAGCACATATGAAGCAGCCAAGCAACTGACTGAACCAGTAGAGGAGAAGAAGAAAACTCAAAAGGGGGTCTGGCAGTGCCAATCAATGACCACGATCATGCCGCAGCCTGGGCTGATGTAAACTCTGCCCAGTTCAAAAATAACTAATTGCAATGGAAAGGATGATCGTTAAAGAAACTAAACAAGCAACAGGGCTCTGGGAAGTGGAAAAAGTGCTCTGTAAACACAAAAAGAAGAAGATTTAAATATAAAACGACAAAGGGATTCGGATAGTGGGTGAATAATTTAGGATCAGCAAAACAAACAAACACAATTAACCCGCCCATAATCCATGTCTCCATTTCTGTCTAAACACATGTTCTGTTCTCTGTGGTTGTTCAATCAGTAAAATACACTTGTGTAGGAGATCTGAGGGGAACATTTTTATATGTGTTCTCTCTAGGAATTTATCTTAGCAGCAGAAAACAGTACCCAATAATTATTGTTCAACAGAGAGCTCTCATCCCTCGGGAAATGGGACATGACAGGCAGGAGTTCTTTTTCCAGTCTCTTCTTTTTCCTCTTCCTTCACACCTTCCTCTCTCCATACAGTGCGACTCTCCACAAACAATGCATTCTTCTTCTTCTGCCTCCCACCCTCCATGGCACGCTCAGACTTTGACAGGATTCCATCACATTACAAATACTCAACATGTTGCCTGAATCACGCTCTCTCTTTATACAAGTGAGGACCAGTTCCAGTCCCTGGCCTCAGAAAACCATAACCCACCCCCACCTCATTCCACTGCAGCCCACTGAAATCAGCCCGAGCCTCCACACAACAACAATCCTATGAAGCTTTTCCAGACTAAGAGAGTAGGGGAAACTGGAGAATTTCAAGCCAAAATGAACACAGTTCGGCCAATCTGATCAGCCTTTCATCACCTTTGGTGACATACTGAGGCAAAACAGAAAAAGACAGAATTTCTGAAACGGGCCAAACTCCAGGTGATGAAAATAGCAACCAGACAGTGTGAGGCTCCAGGGTTTCAAAGGCTGTCGTCTGCTATAGATGTCTGGGTGAAGGAGCAGCAGTCAAGTGTCCAGACGACTGCTGCCGAAGTTCAGTTTCTTTTTCAGCCAACCTTACATAACTCATGGGGTAAGAAATAGCAGGAAAAGGCCGATTCCAGAACAAAGGCCCTGCTAAAGGAATTAGAGGCAGAGACCTGATGAACCCAGCTGGCTATTAGATGACTTTCATCCATCTGCAACCAGGTTTTCCATTCAGTCGCCTTCTCACACATGAGATTTGGGGCATGCCAATTATGTTTCGCGTGGGATGCAAAGTCACTTTCAAAAGCTATTGGTTTTGCCTCAGTCAGTAACTATCCAAGGAACAGCTGAAGCATGTTTATTTGCAAATGCTGCTTTGTGTTAGCAACAGTGGTCGAGCATATATGGGAACACCTAAATCATCCAAAATTCAAGTAGGTCATCTTTTCATGGAAAACAGACACACAGTTCACTGGTGATGGGAGACAGAATACTGCAAAATCACGGAGCACGGGTGACTATGATTTATCGTCCAATGTATTCCCTTTGACATTTACAGGAAACTATGGAATCAATTTCAGGGATAGTTCACTATAAAACAGATGGAGAAGTGCTTTATGAGTTTCCTAATCTTCATGACTTATAGGTGAGGATATATAATGTGTAGTATACGACACTAAAGAGGAAGTTCAAACCATTTAGTTTTACTATATACGTAGTTGGTAGAAAATAAAAGTGCACCGCACATCTTCATGCTCTCAAGATCATTTAAGTCTCCAGTGTTAAGCAATATAGGGGGATCTATTGGCATATACTATTCATAATTATGTTTTAATTAACATATAATATATAATCACCTGAAGGAATCATTATTTTCGTTAGATTAGCCATGCCATGTTTCTATAGACTGTTTATAAAGATGCAGGACTTGAGCTCCCCAAAAGTGAAGCCTTGACTTTTTCATTTGATGCTATAAAAATGGGGTGAAATGTCATGATTGACAGCTGAGACTAACTTACAAATGGTAGAGCACATGTATTTGCAGGATAAAACTACCGTGGCTCCATTCCCCACTCACTGCTGTGTAGAATCTGGCTGCAAATCTCAAGATAGTGGTGTTCGTAGCTCAATTACTTTTTATACCAGCTTGCTCCCACAAAAGAACATTTATAAAGATAAGATAAGCTTTATTTGTCACGTACACAATTATACATGGTACAATGCGCAGTGAAACGTGTTATTGTGCCTGTATCTAGTTTTAAAATAGTAAAATAAAATACACAAATAAAGCCTTTATAAATAAAATTGCCTGTGGAATGAAGTGGAGACACATCGTGCTTTAATACTTAATTTCGGCTGTGCCTGATGATCAGTCATTATGATCACAATGACAACAACCACAGTTTTCTCTTGGAAATATACAGCTAAATAAATAAAACATAGCCTGGATTGCATGATTACCTGCCATGCTAGCTGTCCATGCAATGCACGTAGAAGCACATAGGAAATAAACTTCAGATGAAGCATGTACCAAGTTCAGCAGTTACCTCTGCCTCCTCTTATTAATTGTCACCTCTGATGTCAGACAGGGACCTGCATTTGAATTAAAGCGATCTGATTGACTCCAGTTTTTGTCTAAACACAATTTGATCGGCTGTTGCTTGCACTACACAGAAAACATGCAAAGGAAAGCAAAGCCCTTTACCTGCATGCAGGTTGCAAGGCAAAGCATTCACATTTGTTGTGACGTTTTGTTATTATCTGGAGTCAAGTGAGTGGTGCAACAAGGGGCTTATCAACCTCTCAGACTATCTTGTCATATCAGTGAGTTTTGGGGCTAAATGCAAATTGAGAGGACTACCTGCAGACACTACCAAGGCCTCAAAAAAGGGTATTGCCACTATTTTTTTATTTTTCTAAATACCTTTTAGAACAAATATTGTCCTAAAAACATGCTCATTTGTCAACGATTGTTAAGCACAGCGCTCTTTAAAGTAAAAAGTTGTGGCTATGTTAAATTAGGTAATCGTGACATTGACCTTAGGCCACAAAATTTGAATCCATTCATCCTTGAGTCCAAGTGGATAAAAAACATGTCTACAGCCAGAGTTGAGCAGCTTTGTAGGAATATGGATTAATAGGAATGCTGACCTACAAATGGAAATGGACAGAATACGCTTGTTTTATTTTTATTAAATAAAATGTCCACATTAATTTAAGATACAAGGCAAAGTATCCATGTGTCAAATGGAGGGTCACATAAGGACAGGTGAGATAAAATATAGTAAAGAATAACACACTTTTTTCAAGGAGAAAACTTCATGAGAACTTCATAACACTATGAATCAAGGTTTTCATCTTTGCATTCCACTGCCCGCTATGCTGGTGTTTGCTTATGGGCAGCGATAAGATCAGAGCCTACATGTAAAATATCAACAGTGTTTGTTTTTTCTAAAATTGTTTTGCATTTTTGATCTATCCTTTGTAATGGATGCTTTTTAGCAGTTTGTCACACAAGAGGAATGTGTGGTTAGCATGCAGTCCCCTGTGGGACCTGAAGGGGATTTTTTAATGCTCTCAAAACAGAAACTCTGACTGTTCTAAAGCTGAAACCTAAATCAGAGCGAATGTTCAGGGTGCAGGGAAGAGGTCAGGTCTCACGTAACGAAAACCGATCAAAGTAAGTTGAAAAGAAAAGTCACCTAGGGTCAAAACTGAGCGCTGGTGAGGTCTGCCCACAGAAAATAGTCATCACACAGTGAGATCATCTTTGTTCAGCAGGTCAGTGTCAATTTTCTCCCTTTCATTGAGACACTGAAACCCTGCACAGTCAAATACATGTCCAGATCAACAGTCTTCTGTTACTGCTATTCTACATAACATAAACATCTTTATAAATGTAAAAGCATAACATCTGAAACCCCAGACAGCACCACATAAAAGGGAAATATGAATAGCATGAAACAGCAGGAAGGTTTTAGAGATCTGCAATTTGATTAGTAATTCTTCATACAGTGGAAGTCCCACAGTGATTTGGGTTGTACAGGCCAAAATGATCAAGTAAGTGCTTGATTACTATAACCTAATTCCCCTCGATTTGGCTCGATTGGGTTGGCAGGGCACAGCACAAATGATAGAGACACAGAGAGGAGCAGTAAATTACTGATGGAGCCGGTATAAATGGGTGATCACTATATTTGGTTTCCATTGTATTTAGAGGTTCTCAGCAGTTTTCAGTCACTGTAAAGTAACAGATGGAATAAACCGTGCAGCAGATTAGTCACTGAATATACGTCAGAGATGTCATACACCATGTGTATGTACTATACTAAGTATGCTCTTGTTAATATATTGTTACTTACAGCAGTTTGTAACAATTGTAGCAGATTTAATTATCTCTTCGTCTCTGATTTCAGAGTTTCTTTGCTTGGTGCCAGCAGGTGTAGGTGCAGGCTCCTCTGTAGGACTGATTTCCCATGGAAGGGTCATAGAGGGTGGTTATGTACTCCTGTTGATGGAAATAACAGTTTTGACAGACTGTTGCATTTTACAGGCTTAAAACATGCCAATAAATTTGTCAAATAAACACCCCCCTGGCTCTCTTTGCCAAAAATCAAACTTGAGTATAAGACCTAAATCAATTACCACTCTACTCCCACGTGTCTTATTTACTTGATGTTATAGCTGTGGAAAGTGTTTAAATTGGAAGCCTTCTGATGGATTCCACCACTCATAGCGTCTGTGAGTGCAGATGGACATGTTCAAGTTTTCAGTTTCTATCCTCGGGCCAAGCGCATGACAGGACTTCATGAGTTCGCAGCCAAAGCTGAGCGTAGAGCTCATGGAGCTGTCAAAACAAAGAGAAATTAGCTTTTAGTGCCTTCTCACCACATCCATTAACAAGGCTGAGGGAGTTTTTAAATGGAGAAAAAAAGAGGGAGCCTTTAAGAGATGTTCGTGTTAGTGTTAATGTGGGGTTTGTTAACTTATATCTTATCAGCAAAAGAGTGTTCCATGTCAACATGAGGCTGATCCAGTTTGGTCTCAGCTTAAAAGATGTTTCCCTGTTCTGGTTCCAGCTACAAAAATTTACACAGACATAATACTGGCATCCATTTTCTCATGCTTGCTAAGAAAACAAATTATATACAGAAAATTCAAACTATTCCATCAAGTAGTTCTTCTAACCATGACAATGAGAGTGATGGGGGTGAAATGCAAATACATCTGTGGAATACTCCTTCAAATCAGACTTGAGGAAAATTGTCATTTTGCTTGCTTAATGAATCTCTATAATTCTCTGTTTGGCTCCCACACAGCCATGGTAATTCTTGGTAACACAGGAACAAAAAACAAAGTTGCATGCGGAGCTGAGGCTTTAACTGCCACACCTGGAAAAACAGGCATCAGACGGTCAGCTCGGCACATAGACCACAAACTGTCAAGCTCCATGGACTTCACCAATCCACACGGTCCAAACACCTACATCAGGTCATTACTGGAGTTAAATCATCCCATTAAGACCGTAATGTGAGTTTTACACCCGACTCAAAAAGGAAAAGAAAACGGAAAAGATTTTAGATGACAAAGTGCCAATCAAGCTGGACTGGTGAAATTTTGGCTTTAAATTTTTCCCTGCAATCCTGGGAGAAACAAAGCTGGTTTCAAAAAACTAGTGAGGCCATAAAACTTCCATAGTCCATGGAGAGGCACTATGGCAGTGGTTTGTATGTGCACACTCATTCACATTTTTATTTTTTGCACTTTTGGGGAGGAAGGGACTGGACAAACTGTTTTGCAACAGTTCCACAGTCACAGTTATAATCGTAATAAGCTTATGTCTTCAGTAAGCTCTGCACCACTTATTTCCAGCCTTTATGTGTTGTGCTGTTAGCAATTTGTTAATCCCCCTGTTCTTTTCGATGCCATTCTGGTCAGTATTTCCAGTTTAACTCTGACCATGTCTCTTTTCTGACCACCTCCTATTTTGCTCTCGGTCCTGCCAATTCAAAAGTCGCAGTAGCAGACGGTTCCACTTTTATAAATAAAATGCAGATCTCACAATTTACTGAGCATGCAACACTAACTATAGGATGCTCACAGACACAAACAAAGTCTCCATCTGCACACACAGCACTGTCTCTCATAGGGGATGGGGGTAGCTGAGAGTGGTCTTATGAGTTGGCGGCTTGGTAACCTCATAGCAAGTACTGTATGTTCTTGGTTCAGATCTTGGTTTGGCTTGGGTGTTTTTGTTTGGAGTTTGCATGCTCTTGCCGTATTTGCATGTTCTCACCATGTGGGTTTTCCCCAGGTACTCCAGCTTCCTCAAACAGTCCAAAGACATGCAGATTGAAGACTCTAAATTGCCCATAATGTAGGTGTGAATGAGAGTGTGAATGGTTGTTTGTCTCTGTATGTTGGCCCTGGGATATGTTAACAACCAAGGGTGCACCCTGCATGTTGACCAATGTCAGATGGGACTGGCTCCAGGCCCCCCAAGCAACCTTTAAAGGATAAGCGGAACTGATAATGAATGGATTGATGGATTGATGGATTGATGGATGGTGATATCAAGAAGGATTGATTGTTGGTCATTCTCCTATTGCTGTGTCAGAAGAGGCTATACTAGGAAGCACGTCAATGAAGGAAATAACCGTAACACTGCTTGAAATGTCCGGTCTGTGGCCACAACCCTGCCCATTCATCCCTGATATATATGTATGGATCTCATACACACATATACATAACATACAGTGTATTACATCATACATACACAACTGGCTCCTACAACTCACACACTCAGGAACAAGGCACAGCAGGTTGGTGCTATGAAACATCTCTGCTGAGGTACAGGCAACCCTTTTATAAATCCATCTCCAACAACATGCTTTGTCACCCGAAAAATACACACACATTTCAGCCTTGAGAGTGTCATAAATAATTTATATGGTTCTATTTCAATTTGTGCCACAGGCAGTGGTAACTGTGAAGAAATGAGGAATGATAACATCATTAAAAATATACAGAGCCCATAAGTACAAAGCAGTGGAAGTGGCCAACATTTGCAAACATGAGGTTATTCCATAAGGCATCGTATTTAACTCACCAACCCCTTCCACTGCATGTTTTATAGTTCTACCACAAGGTAGGGAAACCAAATACATACTCTTTCAGATCATTACTGTAGAAGAAGCTTTGGCAGTTGTTTCATTTTAACTTAAATCTGAATATCCTAATGTATCAAACTTAAATCACTGTCATCAAGAGTCATTCCATAAATGTTCCTCTTATTTCTAATGTCCTGTGAAAATTATGTTAAAGCTATTAGATAGAAGCTGCTACTGTTGTCATATATACAGTATATATATATATTTATGACATTTCTACCAGCATGCTGTTCAGACACCTCAGGGTTTTCTTAAAAACAACAAACCACTCTGATCATTTTACACCAAAACTTGTGCGCTGTTTTTTTAAAACTCAGGTACACGGGCTGAAAAGGCGAGAACAGAGCACGTTGACCTGGATGGCTCGTTTCCATCCCTGCTGATCCGATCAGATGAGAGCCGATAAAAAACTGTTCTTACTACAGAGTCAATTGACCCAGGAGTGAATGCCAATTGTATCCATTCCCATTACAGACAAAAGCTAATTGTTAGTGGGTGTTTGTGGGGTTTTTTACCAGTGGAAAGGAGGCTTGGGATTTACCCAAAGTATCAAATAAGCTTGATGGCATGTTCAGCAAGTTGTAATTTCCAGTGTAGTTTTCTAAAATATCACTCTCTCACCGATATTTTAACAGAGTTGTCAAAACAGTGTGCAGATAGCATCCAAAAAGAACTAAAAGAACATCCTAAAGAAACATCCCAAAAAAAATTGCTTGAGTAAAGTCAAAGTGAAAGCACATTATTAAAAAAAAGAGAAATCGACAAAGACACATTCCTTTTGTGTCATTCCAAAGGGGTGTGTCAGTGTGACTATTTGATTGGCTGTGAGCTAACAGGCTTAGTTCTGGCAAAAGACATTTGACAGACCTCTATGACCTGCAAGGCAAGGGTCACCTAACCAATGGAAATGTCTGGAGGCATCAATCGGCTAATTTTTAGTGCAGCCCCCAAGCTGCTCTGCTTGTACTGCTGAAGAAGGTAAACAGTTTCAGTCAGTCTGTTCTTTATTGTTCCACATCTGTCATTCTTCGGGTTTATGTATCTTTTGTAGCAGAGCAGATTCCTGAATTTAAAATCCTTGAAAAACTTGAGTGACAGCAGGTCAGTTGACCCCTGTGTTCATGGACCATGACTTGATCTAGACCAAATGGGAGATTGACCAAAAGCCAGACATGTCTGAGGTAAAGGGAGAGGAAATCACAAAGATTGCCAGGCAGGCTTTTAGGCTGACAGCCTTTAGCCCAACCAAAATCCTAAATAAATATATTTGTAATGATTTTATGGCTGTTTCTTAGAGACACTAATGGAACACACTGGATTTTCACCCAAAGAGCCAAATCCAAGCACCTTGCACTCTGGGCATGCGGCTCCACTTTCAGTCATGGAAAGTTATGACTATTTGAATGTGCAGTGATCTCTGGTACTGCCGGTCACAGACAAATCATCCAATCCGTCTTATTTGAGTAAACAGTTAGTCAAAACATATTTAGTTTGAAAACTTCCCATGTTTACACGGCAAAAGTTGGGTATTAGCTGATACAATAATTTATAATGCTATGGGATGTGGTAGAAAACTGGAGTTCCACTGCAAGTTTCATTGCATGCTCTGTCTTGAAAACCTCCTCAGACATGCCCTGTATTATTATACAAGATATTCAAAGTCCAGGGTGGAATTAATCCCAAATGTTTGCCACGTTCCTCATGAGGTCACTGTTATCTCCTCCCCACTTCTCCATTACTTCCCTCATTCTAACAATGAATACACTGAGCTTCTCTCCTAGTCTACAAATGCAGTAAACAAATACATCAGCGTAAGTCAGGCAATCAGTCATAATCAGGAACAAATTCATTCTGGACACTGGTTATGTGGAATGAGCAGCTATTTCATAGTTTAAAGCAGGTCATCATGGTTCAATAGTCATACCTTGATTAATGGTCCACGAGGCGAGGTTTGTATTGTCCCTGATGCTCATCAATCCAAATGAAGTAGTTTCTCTCACACAGATGCAGTTTAGCACTGTGTGTGGGCCTGAAGGGTGTGAGATCACAGCTCAAAAGCCCCTAATCTGCAAGGTTCATCATCCAGCACGTGCCACTTCAGAGGTGGCAGAGACAACTTCAGATGATGACCTTAAACCCACTAATTTAACCAAGCAGCAGGACCTCAAGACTCATATATGACTGTATTGAATGGTACCAGTTCTAAACTGTTATGATATTTTACAAGGTTATCATTTTATCGTAAGAATCAGTTAAAATCTGTCTCCTGCAGCGGGTCCATATATTGGTGCACACTCTTTGTAGTCTAGACCTTGTTTGTTGCCTCCTTTAATCCAGGAGGACCAGTTCTGCTCTACACCATCACCAATCCAAATCCAGTTACGCTCCACAAACCCAAAACCCAGCGTGCTGCTTGCCCAGACAATAGCTCTAGCCCCAGATTACTTTCATTATTATGATGAATGACCAGCTGTACTCAGTTTATAGCCACTTTCAAATATCAACTCCAGAAACAATTGGGTCAAAACTTTGCAGAGAGTTTGCCTTTCACATATGAAGATTGCAAGTGGGAAATTGTCCAGGTCACATGCTTTCACAACAGGACATTCTCCGTGTTCAGGTGAAGGGTGGCGCATGGGTAGGGCATGCACGAGGCAGGACGTGATATATGAATTCCACTGTGGAAATCACATACTTTTGTTTACAGCACAATCACACCAGAATTGGCCCCAATCACAAAGCTCTCAAATCTCTTTGTCTTACCAAGTTGTCATCATACTCTGCGTCTTCTACGTGTATGACACCTCTTTTTCATCCTGAGATAATTGTATTCTTATTCCTATAATCAGTTTTGTCTGTTTTTGTCTGATGCGTGTTAGAACTGTTATCAATGCATCATCAATATGTCATCAATTAATTAATTTCAGCCTAGCAGTGCATCCTCTGAACAAGGACTGTGTTGCTCACCTAACTTCCTTCTTTGCTCCAGGCATAATTACTACATTGCCAGAGATTGCCTAACAATAAAATAGAACACAGATGATGTTTAGGCAAAAATTTTTTTATAGGAAATTCTCAAATTACTCCAGGACAAGTAAAACATGTTTCACAGCAAATCTGGTGTGTGAGTAAGTACTAACAGCTTCAGGATGATATGAATGCTACTGACAAACAAACCTCATCATAATGAATTAACATGTGTCCTGGTGCGACAGTTTGGCACACTGATTAATTTTTACCGATGGAGCTCTATGACACAGACCACTAGCAGGTGTAACTGAAATACCCTGTCTCAATTCACCCCTTAGCCCTACCCCTTATATCCATGCATAGCTGTAAAGGGGTAGTGTTGTCCCATTTCTATATGAAATGTCTGGGTAGTGGCCATCTAGCAACAGAGCTTAACACCCCTTCAACAATAGTGTATTCAGGACCCCACTAAAAACAAAGGGGTAGACAAATCCCGAATGCTTCATGAATGGACAGCTGCGAATCAAGATGGCAACCGCTGCAGGAAAAATAATCAGTAATATAAAATCTTCCAAAATATCTATGAGAAAAAGTTCCAACCAGTGAAATATCTTATTTTAGTCCAGTAGAAAATGAAAATGTAATTAAATCGCTGTGAGTTTCAGGAGAAATTGCTATTCATGCACTCAGGGCACATGTTAACTGCCTGAGTGAGAGTAACGAGTAACGTTCATTACTCTTGTGTCCTGTATATGAAGTTTGAACAAAATGTCCCCACTCATGTTATAATGTTTTCAGTGTGTCAACGTGTAACAACGTTCAACGCACTACGGACAGGACTAAAGTTACAAACAAATAACCAATTTAAACATACTGACTGACTATGTATTGATCATTAGATCAATCTGTACCATCTGTCCAGCAGATGTGTCACTATTATAATGTTGGTTGATAACAGTTGTTAATGTATAATGTTTGTTGGCTGCTGATGACATAGCAAGTGTCCCCAATTCCTAGGGGAACATTTTTTTTACCCTCTCCCTTGTGGCTCCGTTTGGAGGGGGACACTACCAGCGAAGGGCACTTCATATCAAGGGGTAGGGCCAAAGGAGAGGAATTAGGACAGGGCATTAGTGTCAGTGTCAGTGTAACACTTGTTTGTACAATGAAGTCATTGCTGGTTTTGTGGTTTTTCTACACGAAATATGTTGACAATAAAAAATAATAATACATCATATCAACCCAAGTAGTTGTTTACACTGTTTGAGGGCTGGGATAAATCACTCCGTTTAAATTTAACATGCAATGCTGCTCACTGTTATCCTTATCAGAATTATACACACTGCATATTAAGTAAATATACCTAAGCTGTCTGACTTATCCTGACTTATCATATAAACTTAGCTTGTGAAATTCCGTTAGGGTGTGCAGGGATAAGCGAAAATCTCAGTTACAGCCTGTTTACAACATGGCATTCGCAGTTAATATTAAACAGATATAATCAATCTATAGGCAGTAAAAGCTACAGTATGTCTGTAGGAGTGGTGGAAGAAAAAAAACATCTGGTCTTTACCTAATCCTAACTCTGGGGAGTATAAGAATGTTTATGTTTTACACTTTCCAGCTCCTTACAGACAGCTGTAGTTACTACAGAGTTACTAACCCTTGACCCTTAACCAGGAATCTCTAATGGGCTGCCAATGATCATCCATCTCCATCAGTGAGATGGATTGGTTCATGTCATCTACCCTGAGAGCTCCTTGAACATGCAGTCTCTTACGTTAAAGAGGGCTCATTACAGGTTTATTTAAACACTCCTTGACAGTGCACCACAGTAGCACAGTGGCACTGGAAAAGGCTGAAATGAAATCTAATTAGTGCTATACATGCAATACTAAGGATATTTTTTCTGCTACAAAACGTTATCATTTATCACAACTGAGCACTTTCAGTTGTCAAACAAAGTGGACAACCCACAGTTATGGTGAAAACAGAAACAAACTTTATGTGATGGAGACATACAAACTTTCTCTGCTGAAACACTGTGTCCACTCATGAGCTTACAAACCATTAAAGAGTAAGCATGTCCACTAATCTTCTGATGAAGTGAATGTGTTCCTTTGTGTGGCTCGCCTTCCTGCGTCTGCCCCATGTAAAGATCAGTGAATCAGCCGTGTTTTGACACTTAATGGCGCTTGACCTTTGGCCTCAGGTACAGAGCCCGGTGTCGGAGTGTTTAGTCTCCATGGGGCAGATTAGCTGGTAAAGTCAGGCAAGACAAAGCGAGGCTGCTGCTTCCTAACAGAACATCTTTATACCTGAGAGCCAGTGATTAGAGACCTAATCTGCTGCTATGGTGGTCCTGCTGGAAGACACGCATGTACACACACGCAGGCATTTTTAGAGGAGGATAATGAGTAAAAGTGCCTTAGACTTCGATAGAAACAGAATGTTTTAATTTCACACTCTTGACACATACAGCAACAATTAGAGACATGAGACATTTGCAGCCAGGCTATTAACTCGATGATGCTGTAACTAGGCATATAAGGCTTTGGAATTGATAACATCACCATGCTAACATGCCCAAAGTGGCAATGCTATCATGTGGCTTTCCATTTGAATGGAGAAAATGAATGAACCGTTTGTCATTGTTAATTTCATGGCCACTGTAATATCATTACGGTATTAGTACGAGAAAAATGTCAAAATGTCATCCTGGTTGACTTAAGCAATCCTGTGAGCCACTTATCCTTCTTTTTCTCCTTCTATTGTTTAAAACTGTTTCAGCCTCCTGCAATCTTGTTATTGTCCAAAGTGTTTCACACTGCAAACATACTGAAACATGGTTCATTTGATTAAGACCGAGACTACCTCTTTGGGTCAGGGTAATTTTTGGTCCATTGATCCAGACCGTGATGCGAGGCACCTCTCACACCTCTTATTTTGGTTCAGATGTAACTGAAAAGTCCGAATATCTGATGGGTGTGAAAGGCCTCGAATGATGGGTGTGTTTTTGGTGTAAAATGCAACACATCATCATAAACCACCATATGAAAGCATGCTTCTATGTATTGGGTATTTGTGAAGTACAAAATAAATTAAGTTGATGATGGCACAAAGTTATGTGATGAGGTATTTAAATACATTCAGAGAGGAATCGATGTTTGTACCAAATTTTGTAACAATCGAAACAATATTTGGAAAGATTTACTTAGACCCACAAAATGGTAACCTCATAGGAATATCTCTACACAATTTTGTGGTAGTCCAATCAGGAGTGATATTTCAAGGATAAGTGAAAAGTTTAACCTGCTCATGGTGCTAGAGGAAGGGACTGGGGATCACCATAGTAAATTAGGATCTCACTAACAGGACTACATTTCATGACTATCCAACCGATTTTAAGGTATCACACTCATAAACAAAAATGTCAACCTTACAAACAATGAATGTTTGTAAATGTAGCAATCCTTCCAATATTTGTTGAGGTATTTCAGTCTGAATCACAGAGCAACGTAGCCATCACTAGAGCCATGGTATGGTAGCATGGCTAAAACTAGATCAATCCAGTAGATTCATATATATACATATATATATATATATATATATGTATTTCTTTTTTCTTCTCAGTCGTGGTCAGAAAAAAGAAACAGCCTGAGATTTGCAGAGACTGTCAGCTTTGTCCCCAGCGTATTCTGCTGACTGACCCCTTGATGCACATTTCACTGAGGCCCTGCTCTTAGCCTCGGGGGCTCTGGCAGCAGGTCCTGGCCCACTGTGCTGGGAGACTGGGGGAGTGTATAAAATGACTCCTCCAGCCAGCTCAGTGTGAGAGGAAGGGAAGCATGCTAGGAATATTTTCCACATAGTTGTGCAGGGACAGGGGAACACAGAGCATTGGAGAACTTGGATTTTAAATGTGCCCAATGTAATAATTCATAATAAAACTGCTTGGGCCTAATTAGGAAAACATGGGTTTCACAGCTTCTCAAACACATCCATGATGGGAATAGGCAAACTAAGCCAATGCTGAGTGAACTGTTTGGCAAATTCTGGCAATGCTACAGGTATGATGTAAGATAGGGAAGAAATACTTTGGTTGTTCGCTGCATCATTATGAAAATGCAACTGACGTCTCTCTTTCTGATTTTTAATAACAGTCCTTTTTAGTTCTTTAAAGAGTCACTGATTATGGTGGAAGTGAACTTGAATGCTCCTGAACAGTTGACCAGGGTGGTCTTTCTCCTATCAGACTTATTATTAGAATGAGGATAAAACCAACAGTTGCAACCACCTCAGTGAGAGTAAATGCAGGGAGGTAAAAACAGAATGTTGCCCAGAATGCAGCACTGGGGAAAAAGCACTATCACCATCTCATATCTATCAGGAACTGCTTAGGGAGTGTCTGTCAGATAGTGAGAGACTTGGACCTGTTGAACCTATTTGAGGGAAAAAACACACTAGTGGATGTGTGTGTGTGTGTGTGTGTGTGTGTGTGTGTGTGTGTGTGTGTGTGGGATGGAGGGAGAGAGTGTGTTTTTATTAGAAAATGGGAGGAAACAAATAAACATCTGCTAGAGCTAGAGCCACTTAAGGCGAACACTGAACTGATTTCAGCGGTTCTCCTCCGGCTTAGCTGAGCTGTCTAACCAAACTCCAGCTGCTCACCGCAACCTCCAAATTTGGTTCCGATCTTATAGCATCTAAGACCGACTCTAACATAACATACACATTCATGACTCTGCCTTTTGGTTTCGCCTGAACACATTAAATCACAGCTTTAAGACCTACCACAGTTTTACCAGTTTGTTGAGCCCTGGGTGAAGCAAGGCCCGCAGGAAGATTTCTATCTTATATTTATATTTCAATCTGTATATCCTGTAGATGAACCCACTGTCTGATATTTGCCTTGCGCTCTTTAGCTATGCCACCATGATTGCAGTGGCAGGATGAGCTGCATACATTCACAGACAGTGAAATGAGAGACATTGGGGTAATGAGCTCATCGATTGCTACTCTTTTAGGGGGGGAAAAACATTAAGGCTGTTGTCTGACCTTCACAGTCTGGATGCAAAGGTTTTTGCAAATAAATAAACACAACCAGCATTGTGAGTTAGTTTTTCTTTGCAAAAACAGCTAAACTAGAAACACTGCACTGTGTTTGTGTGTGGATGTTTATACAGAGTTTTAAGAAATTCCCTTAAGGTGTTCTTGAGATATCGTGTTCACAAGAATGGGATGGACACACGTATCTACTGATGGACAACCCATAAACATGATGTCTCTGCCCACTAGCTGTAGCCCGTTTGGAGACATAAAAATGTTTCTTTTCACCCAAAAGAGCAAAAGGGTGTCAGTCAAATCATCAAATGATGCCATGTGGAAAATGTTGCAATTGTTATTGTTTCTTGTATCAATTTGCTGGAGGATCACATAGATCTAATATTGATATAATCTGCCACTTGTCATTTATTCACAGTTTCTGTTGCGTTCTGTCACATTTTGCATTCATCTATACAAACATTTAAAACACTGTGTAAGCCAAGTGAAAAAGAAACTATTGCTGTATTTTTGGCACACATTAGAGGCAGGCTCATGGAAACACACTTGTTGTTATAACGTGGGTTTAAAAGTGAGAGGCCACTACAGTAATAGTAGTTTGCTCCCTCAAGTTGGTTTAGTCTGTATTTCTTCAGTTGACAAATACATAAAGTCCCCATTAGGGTCCATATTACTGGACTAAACCTGTGACCAGGAAGTTCTCAGCAGCGTGTGAAGCACCAGCCTGAGGCAGTGGAACATTGGTGCCATTCAGCCAAAATTCAACAGTAGAAGAAAGAACAAAAGAACCAATACCATAAAACACGTAATAATGAAGTGGTGGAAGATTGGCCGGGTGGAAACAGAGTGAGAAAACAGCATCACCCACTCCCTGTTCCCAGCAGTGAGAAATGGGATGAATAAAATCTCAATGTAAATTAGGTCAGTTTGTTTGGGAATGTACTGTTTCATAGCTCAGGAGTTAGGAAAGTGTTGTGATTGTGACTCACCTCGGTCTTCTAAATATCAGGCCGTACTGCTGGCAGGCCAGGCCAACGGTGGGGGTGTAAATGACGGGCATAAACCTTTCAATGTCTGAGGTTAGCACCCGATAGAAGAGCTTCTCGCTGCGGTCCTGGAGCCCCATCAGGAACACATATCTGTGAATGACAGCAAGGAAAACACCTCATGTTAATCTTCACCAGCTGAGGACTCATACCTGCTGAACTGAGAAGGGGATTATTAAAGTCAGATGTTAGATCCTGTGTGTTTGTGAATGAAGAGTACCAGTAAGATTGAAGGAAATGGGAGATTTTGTGAGCATGAGGCCGCAAACATCCTATAAAACACTGTAAAACTTTGCTCTGTTGTACAGGAACTACCTCTAATGGTATTTTTGTTTATGATGACAGTGATTGGATAAACACAGATAATAAAAATCAGGCCCTCAGATAGCCCACACAAGTCCTTTGTTCTCATTGAAGAATGACTGAGAACTGAGGGCTCGCATATGAGCCAAATTAAGCAGTGCATGCCAGAGAGGGCTCTATTCCTAATCAGAGAAGTTTCCATAAAGCCAGGAGCACAAGGTACCTCTTGTTGAGGGGCTACAAAGCCTGCACGCCCTCTCTGCTATAGGTTAGGCCACAGCAGCTGCAGCACAATGCACAGTGATGACAGCTGGTCTTGAAGAAAACTGTTTAAATGAAATAAGAATCTGCCACTTGCAATTTGTCAAATGAAAGGTTTCTGTATGTCCAAATGTATGGATGTGAATTATTCATTTTTCCACTGAGTGATAATTTCCCTGATAGACTCAAGTGCAGTATTTGTCTTAAACATTAAAGTTCCTTTCTTAACCAGAAGTCCACTTACTGGAGTTTCCAAATGAGTACAGAGTTACTGCTTTAAGCTACTGTTTGACTTCATAGTGGCACCTATTAATTTTTTTCTCTATTTTAAACACAACCCACACCCAGGTAACAGGAATATTTATAGTGCACACTGCTTAATAGAGCGGTAGCCATGCTGCATTAGTAAGTGCAGCATTTCCTTTAAAGTCAACCTTCTGAGGCAGCCAGGACATAATCTATCTTCATCTATTGCGGCATGAGCGATCAACCGGCTCTACTCTGTCAGACTCATTATTGGCCTGTTACCGCCGTCCAACAACCTCACAGACTACAAGGTTCCCCTTCGCTGTTGCATTTTATACACTGCACTATTTTCACTGGCAAAGCATTTGAACATCCATTTCCTCTGTTGACACTTGTTGACACAGTCAAAGTTGGTACTCAAACCATTCCATCATCTCAAATCCTAAACACAGCGCTGTTCCCCAATTTGTCACAATAATACGAAACAACAATTTCCACTGAAAGAAAAGAAACGTGGGAATTGAGATAAACGGTTAAAATAGAACGGGAAGTATTGAAAGTTCCAAATTATGGTTGTAAAGAATAAATGACAGCGTCTGGCAGTGAATGCCAAAGGAGGGTAGAGAGTCGGGGAGCAGACTGCATGTAAACACAGCAGGTTATATCAACAGCAGGCAAATAGCAGCTTTTAATCCGCTGGACCAAAGCCCAAAGCTTGTCAGTGACATCGACAGGGCATGGGAATGGCTCATAATGACTGTTTGTAGATGTTGATGCGTCATGTTGCTACGGCAAAAAATGAGGCGGCTGTTAAGAAATCGAGTTCCTATTCACCCTCAATCCTGTCTCACAGGCAGCTAACTCATGCCTGACATGAGATGGAGATGGAGACTGGGATACGAAGCAGTTTTACAGACATAATATTAAGCACTCAGCATATAATTCAAACCAGTAAACCAGGCTCTGACCGGAATTAGAGGCCTGACCTTGTTGATCAAAGAGTCCAGATTGAAATGCGTTAAACTCATTACATAATGCTAACAGCTAAAACTTCTAAGCACCTAATGAAGCATGCATAACTGAACTGAAGTTTTCATTTGGTCGCTGTGGAGGTTATAAAAACATCAACGCAGATGAAGGGGCACAGGGAGTAGATGGAGAAATGGGGGAAGAATGAGGGGAGAACAGTGCAGAGATTTGTTTAGTAAAATATATGGGGATGGATGAAGATCTCCAAGGGCTGTTCACTAATCTGCCTCTCACGTTTTGACAGTTTCCAGATGTTAGATGTCTCAGTGTGCACGCAGGCAGGGGATCCCTCTGGGGGAATCAGCCCGAAATTCAACTCTGCTGATTTGGTGTTCATAGAAGATACTAATTCAAAGTAACGACACCATGAAGACACTTTGGCTTGTACTCATCTTACCTGTCCAACTCGTCTTTCTTCATGTCATAGTTCTTAAGGACTCTCAACAGCTGGACGTCCTGGCTGATGAAGCAGGGAGGCAGCAGGCCGTGGATCCCCAGCTGGAGACGCTCCTCCAGGGAGAAAGCCATGCCCTACAGACACACACAAACCAACTTGGTTATCCTCAACTATCCTAACACAAGCTAACAAAGAATACACTTCTTTGGATATCAAGAGGAGGTACAGTTAATACCACTGGCTGTTGAATGCCTTGCTCAAGGGCACACCACTCTAAATTATTTCAGCAGTTGTTAGACTTGAGTCATGCTGCCCTGTCCTGTCCTGAACAGTGTGTTTTTTCCAGTTGATTTTTAAGTCTCAAACAGTGGCCTTTAATTCATGACGGCACAAGTCTGGTTCAATAACTATGTCCTGTATGACACACAACACAAAACTGTAGCTTTTTTAGAGACTTGTTGAGACAAATTCAGGTAAGTTTAAAAGTTGTTTGGATAGAAAAGGTCTTTTCCTTTTAGTTTTGGTATTTACAAACCCATGGTACTGGATAACAGACTTATTCAGTTCCCACAATGGAAAGGAAGAAACCTGAAAAGTACATTTACTTTAATTTAAATACAGTATCTAGGCCTAGTTTACCTAATTATTTCATTGTTATGATAATTTAAATCAAAAACATGCTGAAATGTGCATCCTGGAGGTTTAAAAGATGTCAAGTTTAGCATGGTAATAAAGTTCATAAAACCGGCCCAACGCGACCAACCTCAACCAAATATATATATATATAAAAGAGATGCTACAGACTTAAATGCATTTTTTGAGGTGCAAACTCAATTATATAACTGCTCTTTTATGAAATACATTAATCCTGGTTTGAACCACCTTTATTAGCAAATTTATAAAGAGTATTACTATCAAACTATCAGCCATCTTAGACCCTGTATAGGGCTGATGCTTGTGCTGATGCGTTAGGATCTCCACATCTATATATATTTGAAAAGCACTAAGCAATGCGTTCTAAAGGCATTAAAATGTAAGAAATGCTAACCCGTCCACGGTTTTCTGATACTTTGAAGAAGTTCAGTAAACCACAATAAAATAAAACTGTAATATAAAGTATAAAACTGTGTATCATTGTCTTGGTAATAAGATACATTTATTTCCTGTGTGTCAAGCAACCCTAATCACGATTATTTCTGCTCGCTTGGTATTTACAAATCTCCCTAGTTTAGCTATGCTCTGAAAACTCTGTTTGAACTTTGAACAAATTGATATTTGGGAAAATATTCAACAATCTTTCCTGTTCAAACATTCCTGAGAGATGAGGGAGGTGGTCAAACGTGTCTGATCCGTCAGTGTTTGCTCTCAGAGGGGCTCAGTGTGCTCAGAGAGGACCCATCATACACTGATGGATGTCTGCTTTCACCACACACCCTCAAACACACACACACAAACACACACACACACACAGATACACACACACACGCACACAATGAGGCCCAGACAAATAAATTGCTTCGCTTTGACCTTTACTTTGGCTTTCTCACCCTTGACCTCTGGATGGAAATATTAAAAACAAACTAGTTTTTGCATCAAAGTTTTAACAATGAGGAGTCTGACATCTAACCTGTGAGGTTATTCCACAGAGTAAACAACGATGTCACTAAAGCAAGGTGTTGTGTTAATGTCACATCTAAAAGAAGTAGTATGAGATTGATGTACTTCTGCTAAGGCTCATCTGCATATAAAAAATGAATGAGGTTTCCCCCCAAAGCACCCTGTCCTCGCAATGACTCCATATTTTAAATGAGGACAACATTCTCTTCTATTCGCTGCAAGTCAGGCATGATCTGGAGGGCATCTTTAATCCTTTCTCCATCCATAAAAGACTAGCGACCCGGTGAAGCCTCAGCCTCAACACACCAGCTACTGTTGCTGACTGCTGAGACAGAAGCGGAGCTGCACTGTGACGGTCTCTGTTTTGGATCACATCCACGGATGCTTGGCCCCCGTAGCCATAGCCTACAGCCTTTCCAAGCCACTGGCACTTTCAGTGTATCTGGCTGTGTTAAAACGGTCCTGAGGTCTTAAAAAATGTGCTTGATCACACGAGACGCACTATTAGAAGGAAGAAGAAAAGCACACGACACAGAATGAGGCATTGGGAAGAAACTTTGGTGGTTTTGACGTCAGACGAGCCATCAGTGCAAACCACAGACACACTTCCAAATTCTTATATGACTTAAATTATAATGAATAAAAAAGCAGGCAGATCACAAAGGACTGACTTTAGATTTAATCACAATGACTCCTAACTAAAAAACAGACTATTTCCATTTTGGCAGACCATCTGAAAGAAATGGGTTTTGTGTTTACAATCTGTCAGGAATTTATAAAGTATGCTTTTACATAGGTTAACACGAAATAACGTGTGAAGATGAATCCTTACAAACAAGTTTTAGTTCAGAGTACTAAATTATCTAAGCATGACTGCAAAAAGGTCATTGGTTATTTCAGACACTGGAGCACGAGTCCCGATCCGGCTGCCGTTCGCAGAGGCCCGACACAGTCTGTATTTAAGGGACCTCAAATAGGCAGAAGCAGCTCAGAATTATAACCTTCCCCAATTATCAAAAAAGATTTTCTATTTTTCAGAGAGCCAGCTGTTCACTCCAGGCTCCATGTGTGCTGGACGCACCAGTGTTCTGCTGTCTGCCACAGCTGACCATGAGGAGTAAATGGGGAAAAGTCTTAAAATACATGAGGCAAACTGAGCTTAATATGAGGCTGTAAAATGAGCTCCAGCACAGAGTCACACTGCTCTTTCATTAGCTGAGATACACTCAGAGCGGCACTTTGTAGCACATGCAGAACATTCTCTTGGACTTGTGTGACGGCCGTTTCACAACTCACTCTTGAAAGCTGAAATCCTGAAAGATTAAAAACAAGAATTTAATGAAAACTATGCTAAAATACGACAAAGACAAGGTAGCACCAAGATCATTAAACTATATTTTTCACTGTATAAACATGGAATATAATTTCTGAAAAGAAACTATTTTAATAGTTAAAACTTGCAGCGTGAACTAAATGGTTGCTGTTGGCTCTGGCTCATGCTCAGTACACTAAGCACAGTTGACCAGCGTGAAGTAAGCTGTGACATCATTGTTTCACTACCCACATGAAAACGCTTCCCACATGAGTTTTTGAAGGTCTGCACTTTAGAAAGAATTTTGTAAAAATATCAGTTTTAGAGACTTAAAACATCATTTATTTGTGGACGAGAGGCTCAAACACAGAGGGAAGAGCTTGTTTTGCAAAATATCTGCATTCATGTAGACTGGTCAGCAATAAGCAAGCCTGCTGATGTCACAAAACATTAGCCTGGTAGTCTGGCTAATGTTTTGCTTCAGCAGGCTTCTTGGGGTGGGTAAATTAAACCTGCTAAAGCATAACTGCCTCCATGCCGCTCCTGTGGTGTCATCCAAGTGTCTGTGTCTGATATCCTCCTCTGGAGCCACGTTCGCAAATGAATCATAGAGGACATTTAGTCTTAAAAAATGACTCTATTTGGAGTCACATTTGAATGTCAGGGCTTACAGACACTTGGATGACACAACAGGAGCAGTATGGAGGCATTTGTATGTTTTTTTTCTGTTGTTTTTTCAAGTTTGAAGAAGTAGTCACCATTAACTTCAGTTGTATTGGATTTGGCTGCAACGCTGTTTACCCCTGAAACTCCAGAGATGTTTTGTGGACTCAAACACTTCACCGACCCCTCCATCAGCATAGTGGTGAGTAGTGATCAGTTTTGGTTTTTGTGTTTATGTCTGCATGAATAAGGCATGTTTACATAGAGATGTTAGAAGACAAACTCTGAACAGAGTTGTACATACAGCTGTTGAGGTTTTTCAGAATTAAGGGCTTAAAATGCACATGCACACCAAGGAAGGTGCAGGGATAAACTTTGCAGGAATACTCTGCCTAGTCTGACAAACAGACTCTAGTACATGAAATAATACAACAGAATAAAACACAAAAAAAATTAGAGAAAGAACAAAACATATGAGGGAACACCACAGAGCTGAACAAAAGCACAAGGGAAGACTGAACAGACAAACAGAAAACTGATCACGATCACAGGAAGATCACAGACTAAATACAAAAGAGAGGCAGCGATGGACACAAGTGAAACATATGACAGAACCGAAAATCATAAAAGTAGACAAATCGAGGAATAATATAACAGTCACATAAGGTAACATATAGTCCAAAGATTCAGTTTAGAGAGAGGCAGTCACTCTTCTGCTCATTTCTGACTCCTAGAGTGAATCTGAGCCACACTGACAGAAATAAGGTGCAACGAAAAATGAAGCATTACGTTAGTTCATGCAGGACACGGAGTCATGTGCTCAGCTGTCAGCTACCAGTTTATGGGTGCCCGTCAGTCACCCACCAATCACAGCCCATTCTCTCACCAAAGCGGTCCCTTTCAATACGACCTCATCCTCACTGATCCCTGCTCAGCTACACTGCCACCCACGCCTGCTGCCGGCAACTTGCCTCCACCACCCCAGCCTCCACCTTTTAGCACCGAGTCCAAACACGGCAGTGGTAAATGATATTCATCTTAAATAAACGTACCTTGCCTGCTACGCCCACCGGGGGGCTGTGCACATGTTCCCTGTTTTATCTTAGCACGCTGCACGGCTAATCCAGGGAACGTCCAAAGAACAGAGCCTTCAGCGCCAATCATAACTGTATCCCCATTGTGCAACAAAAGGGTAAATCATGAAAAAGTGTTCCTGACTGAATTAAGGGTAACAACAAAATGTCCAGAGGAGATTTGTGTCTCACACCATGCATGCTGTCATGTTATTCCTTTTGTGCCTTTGGGTTTGAATGAAACAACTGATCAAACAATCAACTAATTGACCTCATGTTGGTTGAGTGGTCCGAAGAAGAAAAAGACAGAGGAAGAAAACCTTTTGATTAAAAATAGATTATTACAGCAAATCTGCAGCCAATCAGTTTTGAATGAGAGAACCCATGAATGTGCACCATGCCTCATTAAGAACAATTAGCCACACAGCTCTACAGGCCCTAAAAGGCTGCCATGTGAAATAGAAACCATCATGCAGTTGGGACCAAAATTACCAATTAACATTCCCCACAAAGGAGGTGGCCATACATGAGGGAGGGACTGTGGCCAATAGAGTGACTTTATGATCGAAGATACGGCTGGATGGTGTCAGGGCTGCGCACTAAAGATTAGCAGTGCACGGTTCGTAGATTTTGGCTGGCAAAGCGTGGGAACCAGCGATGCCAGTTCTTACATCTCATTGTTTTTTGACATGAATATTGGCCTTTCAACGCCCCCTTGTCCTCAGCATGTAAATAGAGCTGCCAATCTTCAATTCCAAGGTTGACTGCTGGACTCAATCAACACGTCCATCAGTCAACCTTCTTGGACATCCAATCCATCCACTGTTTCAACATCGGCCAGGGTAAATATACTGCAGGAGTGACAAAAATGGTGCGGGGGTGATGAAGGCTTCACTCCAAGAATATTTAAAGCACTGCGTTTAAAGTGTGGCATGTTTTCTCCGTGACAATGGCAAACAAAAATTCCCCTGAAAAGTAATCCATCATGTCCGCTTCCCTAGAGGCAAATATCTTTAGCCTGCCATACTTCTGCCTTGTTGAATATATCACCTCGTTAGCTTGTAAATATGTATGAACGTGAATGAGCCAAATATGCACACAGATGTACATTTTCTTTAACTGTATTTTTTGGTTAATGTTCTTCAAAACTAAACTACAGCGACAAGCATACAGTATACTCACAGGTCAAAAGTGAAAAGCTCACAAAAAAGTGCACATAGACACACATTGACTCTTGTATACACACAAGCCATCCCTATGTTTGTTTGCCTGAATACAGGTTTTCAAATGTTTGACTGCTGTAATGCTGACTCTCTCCCTCTCTCTCTGCTGTGGCTCTAAACTAAACTGGGCTGGGCAGGGTAAACCCTAGAAAGCTTCCACATGTCCCTGACCACATCTGAAGTGCCCGCACCCTGTGCCAACACATGTGATGCCCGCAACGCCATGTTCCAGAAGCCGTGGTAACAAACCAAACCTGTAATCTACCCACTGGGCAGTGCCACCCCTTAACCTCGGACTGCTGCCATGCCCACCCCAAAGCAGTCAGCGGAGAGGAAACAGCTAATTAGTTCACCAGAGGGCAGAACAAGTGAGATAAACAGGCTCGAGTGAAAGCGATAAAATGCCTTTCTGTGCTTCCCGAGGACTTCAAAGGGTGGGTTTGTTGCAACTTTTCAGTTATAAGACTGAGAAAGTTAAACACGCTGCAACTTCAACCTTTTAATTTTTCTCCCCCATAACCACACAGGGCTGCGTCTAACTGCAGGCGACAGCAGGGCCCGTTACAGTGAAAGCTTCACCTGATCTGGACTGAGTTACCTTCTGTTATGCCATTGGCTCAGAATATTGACATGGTTCATAAACTTTTCTCACACTCTGCTATTCCCTGATATGTTTGATAACTGTGTGTCAAGATCAGAAATTCTTTTTTAATTCAACATCAGACTCATATAGAGAAGAACATATAAAATATCACACTTTTTTGTATTATATTTAACTTTATCACACTTTTAATGACACACCCCTACAAATGTGGTGTTCAGGTCCTTGTTTTATTTATATCTTGATAAGTCATTTTTCTATTTTATCACTAAAAGACAAATAATACTTTTATTCATAAATGTCATCTAACAGTGGAAAGATGCAGATATCAACCGTATGCTATCTATAGTTCTTGTGATTCATTTAAAAACTCAATAATGCAGTGGGTCCACCAGACCCACAAACATTGGCTGAGTAACAAAAACATGAGCAATACTCAATGCAGTGGTTCTCAAACTAGAGGGCAAGGCCCCCCTGAGGGGGCATAGAGTCCCTGCAGGGTCGGGGTGTGGATAACCATGGGACATATGGAGTGAAGATAAACTGAATACATTTGGTTTGTATAGGAAAATAAACATGAGTCTGGTGATGCTATATCATGCTTATTATACTTTAATTTGGCAAAAATGTTTATTTTTCTATTTGCTGCCTACTTTAATTAATGATAGATAAAGAATAGTTTGAAGTGAGGTGTAACCTTTTTGCTACTGAAGAGCAACATGATGAAACAGATATTTCAACAACACATTATTCCTTTATCAATTTTCTCTGTTCTCTTTGTTTTATTTTCATCATTAACAATTGTGTTCTCCATTTTCTGATTTTGTACAGTTTCATCTGCTGCTGTTTTAAACTCCTGTCTAAGTCAGGCCTAACTTGCACAAGTTTCCAAAGAGACTCACATAGTACAGGTTAACTGCAAACAGAGGTATGCAGGGAAAAAGGTGTATTAATGAAAAATCTAACCATGTCAAGGTGTATGTACTGTATCTCCATAATATCCTACACTATTTCTAATGCAATTGCTAGAATGTTGCTATGATTAGAAAGATAAATCATATTATACTCTGTAGCAGAGAAACTTCTCTCAATGAAAGTCATGCAATCATTTCTTCCTTCAGCAGTTACTTTCCCCTCCATTTTTAAAGAAAATAAGGGTTTATGACTCACTATTAGACTAAATAACTGGTTTAGATGGACATTTTTGTCAATGTGCTGACTCAGAAAAACTGAAACCAAAAACCCCCAAAAACCTTCCCACTCACTGGGAAAACTTGAAAATGGTGTTATTGTACATACAGACATGATTAACTCAGGATTTAGAGACAAGACAAGACGGACCTTCTGGCTCACAGACCAACAACACAAAAATCCCCACTTTCACATAAAAATCCATTAAATTGTTGGATGTAGCCTCGCTCCGCCCCACCTCTTTGCCTGTGTGTTTGCTGAGCTGCTGCTTCAATGGAAGTGCCCTCTGGTCTGGGAGACACAGCCCCTGTGGACAGAGACCTGAGCCTAACACGACAAGGGAGGCCTTTCCCCCCATTGAGTCTCTCTCAACCACAGTTGCGGATCCGACACGGAGACAAAAGCCCACAGGCCTTTAACAGGGAGAGGGCTCAAATGTTTGGCACTGCGATATGGGTCTGGCAGAGATGTGTGTGGCCACAGAGCACTTCTCTATTCAACCCTGTGTGGGAGAGGGAGGGCTTTCTTTTCATGAGGGAGAGGCGAGGCTTGACAAGAGATGGCCTTCTTGTGTTACTTGTTTATCAGTAAAACCACTTGCTGAAAGTGATGTCTGGTGATAGCCATCTTAACCTTGCCTTCTACCCATTCATTTCATTCATGTTGAATTAGTGCCACGGCAGCTTTTTTTGAATTCAAGTCATCAGTATAAAATAAAAAAGTGCTCCAGAGTGTTTCATTGGTGTAAGTAGATCAAAGAAAGACTAAAATGGCTAACACATGACATTAAACACAGGTAAACCACATCAGTCACACTGAAAAGCTGTAAAAGCAATAAAGAGGTTTAAAATGTGTTAATGTAGATCTTTATACCTCACATTAAAGACAGGAAACCAAATCTGGTGGCTAAAACTTTACTCTAATACTCAAGGAGGCTGATCTACAGTCGAGAGTTATCACTTCGCAATTCAAAATTAAGTTTTACATCTTTGCTTTGTCCCAAATCTTAATACAAGACCAACAAGTCTTTTTTTGTCTTACAATTCGTTATCTATAGATCTATTCTCCATAACGTTTACCCTTTGAGGGATGCAGGGGGTCTGGACATAATCCCAGCTGACATGGGCAAGAGGTGGGGTAGACCCTGGACAGGTCACCTAAATGTAATTTAATTTAACCCCAATCTAACCCTGAGAAAACTCACGCAGACATATACACATCTTTTAAACCAAAACTTGTAGGTATAAGTAGGTTTATTAGAATCCATTACAAAAAAGTAATTGACTCGTTTCCCACTGTGCAGAGGAGTTTCCCTTCCTGTTTTTCATTCACGTCACCAACACACCACCTCTCACCTCGCTGTCTTGCCAGCTATCGCGTTGTCACTGGTGTCAATAGTGAATGTCGACTGAATCTATTCCCATTAAAGAAAAAAAAAATATATTAATGGGTGTTATTAGTTTTTTTTTTTAACCAGTGGAAAAGGGGCTATAGTGAACATGCAAAGAGAAAGACCCCTGTTGAACTGGGACTCAAACCTAGAACATTCCTACTGTCACCAGAATGAGCTATAACGGACTACAAATGTCTTATGTCGAAATAAAAATCATTAACTCTACCAAATTCAATGACGCACACTACTATAAGGAGGGCATTTGTGTTCTTCTGGCACTTACTTTTGGTATTGCACTGTGACATTTACTTTGACGTGTTCATTAAAATCTGTCAGCCTGAATCTCATGGGTGGATTTACCCCATGGAAGTTGGTGTCCCTGCTTCATGCCTGCTTACATAAGCCATTTTCAGATATGACCTGCGGGTAAAATCCGGAGAATTGGCTATGGAGTTTACCCAGAGCTTGCCTTTCACACATATACAACACAGGTTCTCTAGACAGATGCATTGACAACAGCAACAAAACCTCCGCAGCTCTTATCATCACAAACTCCTCTGACATCTTTGTCGGTAACCTCTGTGCGTTTCACCGCTTTTCCACCTTGAGATATCGGTTTTCTTTTTTCATTTTCCGGCTGTCGCACGTTAGAGGCGTCATCAACCCCCGCACTTGCTGACGGTGAATGTAGCAGGGGATCCCCTGCTTACAGGACGCCAGGCGAAGAAAGTCTGCAGAAACTGTGGAGCATCTCACTCGGACATTTGCATTCACCCATCCACCTCCACCGGAGAAAATACAGCGCATGTCTGAAAGCAGCTATAGTGAGTGATATTATTGCCACTTGGAAGGCAGAGAGCGGAAAACTTTTGTGCTAGCAGCACAAAGAAGCATTTCTTCAACTGCTGCCAATACAAAAGTTGACTTTGAATGAACCTGAAATGAAACTGCAGGGGGACGGAAATTTGCTTAACATTGAACGTGACTGTGAGAATGTCCTCTACAGTGGTTGACTTCGCCCACGCTGTTCTTACACCACACACCAGTGGATCTGGATTCACTTCTGGGGGTGATGTCAGAGCTCCTCAGACCAGCAACCTCTCTGCAGCTGACCAAACAGAGAGCAGAGGTTGTTCTCATAAACACCACAACCAGCGCCATCTATTCTGCCCCACTATTCATGCCACATGTTCTCCCACAGTGCACCCTGGTCCCACAGAAAAGATGGTGCATTGCAGTAGAGGTGCAGCATACTGCAGCATCTCAGTTGATCATATGAATTTTTGCAATCAGCGAAAAAGAATAGTGGTCATCCAAGGAAAAGAGAGAAACAATAAAACAGGGATTTAGACTTGGAATTAAAGAGGTTTCCTGCTTTGAGGTCTCAGAGCTGAATACAATATGTGCCCCAGACATGCACAGTAATCCTATTTGGAAACCGAAGCTCATAAAGGAGACAAGTAAATATTCAGAGTCAGCAGAGACCTAAAAAAGAAAATTAGAAACTTGCTATCACAGGAAGCCTCCGGATGAGTTCACTGGTTTGGTTGGCTTTGACCCATAGTTGGGGGGGGGTTTGGCCAACAGCTGGAGGAAAGACTGAGTCACAAGCCTCCGTCATTCTCTATTTCTGCTCTAGTGTTTATAAACACACACGTATACATGCATGCACACACGCAGAAATTGTGACCTTGATGCAGAAGTGATATCTTACTAAACAGACCCAGTCTTACATTCAGGTACAGATACATAGACTGCGATGCTTTATAAATACACCACACACTAAACTTAACCCTGGCTGTGAATAAAATAAGAATGGAGAGTCTATTTAATTGTGCTGCAGGAGAGCACCCACACTCATGACATCCACATTGTCCAGCAGCAAAACCATGGTGTCCTTTTGTTTTATCAATAGCGGCATGTGTGTCTAGACTCTGTAAAAACAGCTGGTGGGAGTAGGAGAGTGGATCGGCCAGCGGAATGACAGATTTATCCCATAGTTGTCATAGTTAGGATTAGAGGACACAGATGAGAGAAATGGTGGGTTGAAGGGTGACAAGAACAAAAAAGGAGCGGGAAAAAGAAAGAAAGAAAGTGGGAGGGGTGGGTTAACTCTTTTATGAAGGTCGAAAGCAAACTGATCAGGCTGCACGCATCTGGCTGGTGGTGTAACTGGTTCACTGGACGTAATGGACGGGTTGGACTGGCCCAGTATCCACGTCTCTTTTAGGCTCTGATCAGCCGACCACGTTATATAACAGCAAACCGTCCAGACCACGCACCACCAAACAGCTCACCCTCTCGCTGGTGCTGCCACGTAGAGAAAGAGAGATCTACCATGCAGCAGAAGCTGTTTCATGCTCAAATGTGGCCTGAGCTGGAAGCAGAGGAATCATTTAAAGCTGCACTATAGCAAAAGATTGTTTGGTAAACTTACACTGGCTTTAGCTGTGAAAGTCCAAAAGTGGGGTTTACACAGAGGAGAGCAAATATCCAATTACATATCTGCCTTCAAGTGAGGTCACCAGCAGGGAATCTCCCCAGAACACAGGAAGCTCTGAAGCAATAACAGCACTTTGTCCACTGAAAGGTAAACTCATCAGAGATGGTGAACGTAGCACCTCCCACAGATTTACAGTGTTTTCATAAAACACTTGTGATTAGGGATGCACAAAAAACAGTATCAATAATCCTGGCAATATAATTTCCTTGAATAGCGATATAACAAAGTTCAATATATTTCAGTAGATCCCCATAGATCCCTTTCACCTAAATCTTACACAGTGGAGCTTTAACAGGAATAATAATGTGACATTCATTGTGATAATTATTGGAGCTGAAGCATATGAAAATGTGCACCTCGATAACACATAAGTGCACAAGTTTCTCAACTAATTTTGGTTTTGTGAGTACACTATCACCTCTGCACAGCCAGAATATATCATTCAGGATATGTGGCAGTATCATGAATCTGATTTACCAGCATGATGGTGAGCATTTCCCAAATTCTCTGTACAAATTTGGTGCTTAGGACAACGATGCTCATTTTGCATCTTGAATGTATTCAGCAGCTTGATTTCTGGACTGTATTTTATCTGACATCTGATTTAAAACACAGTCAAGCTATGAACCTCAGTGAAGTGTCACATTATTCCAATCAGATGTGGATATCTTAAACAATTAAAGAAAAAAAAAAATTGGAACGGAGAACCATGCCTTGTTCCTGGCCACCAAATCTCAGTCAGTGATTTCAATCGATCAGAGGTTAGGTGGTGGGATTAACAAAGATATAATATCCATGCATATAGCAAGCTAACTGGCTACAATAATTAAAAACCGCAACAGAAGTTTACTTTTCATCTGACGACCAGGCAACAAAATGTGACTTTACCTTGAAATCTGTCTTTAACACGTTTACCTTTGGCCATATCATTATAACCAAACCAAGCTGTCTGGAGCATTCAGGTGATGGGTGTTGAGAGCATTGGGGGGGCACGCAGGAGGCAGTACATCATGTATAAATTCCACTCCAGAAAGCTCAGTGTTTTTGTTTGCAGTACATTACTGTGTTTTATCCAATATCTTTTAACGTTCTTAGATATTTATCCATCACTTTCATTTCAACTAAACCTGTCCAGGGTGTACCCCACCTCCCGCCCAATCACTTAAGCTACCCTGCGACCCTCGAAGGATAAGAGGCATGGATAGATAGATGAATGGATGGATGGAACTTTTAGTTAAGTTAGTTTTTCCTTCATTTTTTATCGAGTACTTTTTACTTACTATTTGTGCTGTTTGAACAACTCATTCATTTATCCATATTCATCCATATGCAACATATGGTAAAAATATTTCCAGACTCTGGCCCTCACTCCCTGATTCCATGGCAGAAACCCTCCCCCATGCCTTCATCACCTCCCACCTGGATTACTGAAATGGCATCCTGTTCGGTATACCTGACAACATCCTGAAACGACTCCAATATAACTCCACTGCCAGGGTTCTCACCCGCACTAAGCCCTTCCAGCACAACAACCTGACCCTCATTCACCTCCACTGGCTCCCGATAAAGGCCCGGATTAACTACAAACTCCTCCTTCTCACTTACAAATCCCTCCACGCCCTCGCCCCACTATATTTTATCTACCTCCTCCAAACCTACACTCTGCTCAGTAGGCTCAAGTAGTCCTCAAACTCGCGTTTGCTCTCCATCCCTAACACCAAACTGCGAACTTTTGGAGACAGGGCCTTCTGTGTCGCGGCCCCCACCCTCTGGAACTCTCTCCCTGCCGAAATGCGCAACGCTGAATCTCTCGAAATCTACAAAAAACGCCTCAAGCACCACCTCTTCACTAAGGCCTATGGCCTCAGTTAATGCTCCACCCTGCTGCTAAATTCTATTCTGTATTATTACTTCTTTCTTTTCTCTTCTGTCTTGTCCTCACAGACATATATGTAAATCGTCCTTGGGTCCTGTGAAAGGCGCTATATAAATGCAGGCCATTATTATTATTATCATTATTATCATTATTATTATTATGTGTGGATATAAATATTTTTCTCCTTCTACTCCACAAAACTGTCATCTGCACCTCAGCGGTCCTATATCATATGTACCGTGTATGTAACCTTCCTGGTTTGACTCCTTTGTTACGTTGAATAAATCAATGACTCTTTTGGGAAATATTTTAGGGAAAATGTTAAAGTTTATAGAAGCTGAATATGCAATTAGTATATTCAGAATGTGTCTGTGGTCATGAGGACATGGAAAGAATAAGAATGCAGGTGTTACCATAGTGCAGTCTTTAGTAGTTTCCACTGAGGCAGCTAACCAAATCTAGTTTAGAGATATGACGTGTTCTTGTGTGCTCTCTTATATATTTGCATTTGGTTAGGGGATAAGTGTGTGTTGGAGGAGTGTTAAAAGGGAAGAGAGAAAGGGAGAGCGAATCCATTTATTCATGCCAGTATGTGTGTTTGTGCCCACTCTCTATGTTTGATCTGTAAAGCTAAAGAGGACATGAATCTGAATGGAAGTGACTGGACTGGTTTATGTCCAACACAAATACAAACACTCACACTCAAACTATTGACTTGTCCCCTTTAACACTCTCCTCCCCACTCATTAATTATCTCCAGCCCTCCATCTATCCCCTCTCTCCTTGCACTTAGAAAGACCTTAGAGCTTGAGAGTATCACTGCTGTCAGTCATCCAGGTTAATGGTGGGATATCTCTCATGCATGCTGTGTCAGTCATGTGCAATGTACAGCCATATGGAGCTGGCCCGCAGATGTTCTCGGATTTCACAAAGGCAAATTCTTCGAGTTTCATGGTAAACTTAAACCATGTCTTTTAAAAAAAACAACATATTTGGCTCACGCTTCACAGGAATGCATTTCCTGATTAGAAGGAAGCAAACCTGATGGCTTCACTGCACTCATTGTTCCTGATGACCATCGCAGTCATCCTACTCTATATAAATCCTATAGGCTTCAGCAATCAAGTGGAAACAGTAGGAACATAAGAAGGCCACTTTCCTGAACAGACAGGAGCAATGCTCAGTTGATAGTCTGTCTTTTCATGGTTGTCACAGGCAATAACAAAATGAAAAACTGTAACTATGAGTGTTACTTTTTTAATAGCATGATTTTTGTAGGTGTTGTTGGACACAATTATCCCACAATAAAATGCCCAATAGAAGTTGAGGAGAATCTCACATCTCTGTAGAAAAAAAAAGTATATTTTTAAGATTAAGCCTGAATAATTTATTGCTAAATCAACAAAGTTGATTGGAATTTGTGTTGGTGAGCTCACCCAAATATGGTGGTAGGTGTTAACTCCAGGGTACGGAAGAAACCAACTCGACAGTTAATGAGCATATAATAAAAAATTAAAATTAGATATTTTAAAGGGAAATGTTTTGCTTTCTTCTTGTTCTCAAATATTTTAAGTTAAAATTGGAAGTCGACTGCATAATTTAATGCTGGTACAAACATTTCAAGCTTTGTATTTTATTTTATGTTGATGGCCGCTTACAGAGAAAATGAAGTAGTATTAGCTGTAAATACATGAAACTGTGATTACTTAAAGGTACAGTGTACCTAAAGGTACAGTGTGTAGAATTTAGTGACATCTAGTGGTGAAGTTGCATGTTGCAGCTGAACACCCCTCACCTCACCCTCTCCTTCCAAACATGAAAAAGAAACTGTGGCAGCTTCAGTTGTTACAAAAACTCAAAAGGTGTTTAGTTTGTCCAGTATTTGTCCAAATATTTTAATAAAAAGAGCCTTTTCTGGGGTAATGAAAAGTACAATTCATACAATTTAAATGAAACGAACTAGTGAAAACATCATGGGAATTTTTCTACATTAAATTTCTGCCAATAGTTCCCTTTCACCTAAATCTTACACACTGGACCTTTAAGTCTAACATCTAACAGACTGGATCTTTGATTTCCCAAAGGAGAAACCCCCCTTCGCTGTTAGGTTGCACTCCCCTGGGATGGGTAGAGGTGAAATAATTTCCTGTGGTAACTTTGGTTGCTGTCTCTGCTTATCGCCTCCCCATTAAATTCTCGGAATTCTCTCCACCACAAAAACATATCTTCAGCTTACAGTTCTGGTTTGTCTTAGCTAACGTTCAGTTGGGGACAAGCGTGAGAAGTACAATAATTTGTGTGGCTTAGCTTTGGAAATAGCTTAATCAGGGATTCCTCTGAAGGTCGAGCCAGGAGTGAAATCAGATTATTTGATGGAGCAAGCAGAAGAGTTAGGGTGACACCCGGTTAACATATGTTCACTGGAAGTCTGTCAGAACAAGTCACAAACAAATGTAAGCATATTGCTACAAAACGCCTACTAATTTCTAAGAATGTACACAATGTGTCTGCAAAATCCATTGGCTTAGACTTTGCTCTAATTTACCTCATTCAAAAGCGAATCTAAATACACAAAGTGTCAGTGTCAACATCCTGAGGACAAGAGGTGAAAGTCTAACACAGTAATGTGAGCATGAAGGTCAAACATGTCTGCACTCATTTCCCATGGAGGTGAAGTACTGACACGCATCCTAAAGGCAAATGACCATCTCCACTGACATCACTTCAAAACAGTGCACATGCCAGAGAACCATATGGAAGTTATTTGGACTCACCAGATGTAGAGTGTGGGTATAAGCCTGACACTGGGTGACTTTTTCAGAAGACATTCTCCTCATTTTCCATGACAGGCCTGTGATCTTTTTCTAACCCCCCCCCCACATTGGTACAAGAAACGACTACAACCTTTGAGCTGCAACCTACACAATAAAAATGCAACACTTTGCAGAAAATGTAGCATTTAAATGAGTGTCCGGGTGAAGTATCAAATAATTGAAAACCTCACACAGCCTGGTTTATATGCATTCTTCAATGCATGAATTTCTGCGTGTGTAAAAGAAGGTTTGAGGGTGGGTGTGTTTGTGTCCACTGTACTGGGGAAACCTTGAAACACTCCAGAGCTGGTCTGCACTGTCTTAAACGGGAAGTTCCCTCTCATGTGGAAATCCCATTACAAATGGCCACAATGAATCTCCTGTCACAAATTCATGGTGACACACATGTTTGCTTTGGTGCCAATAAAAGCCACCAAATGAAAAGGAGAGAGATGTCATTTTTGTTTCTGCCATTGCTTCAAATCTTCAACCTGTATAAGTATCTATGAACAAACCCAACATGTGCTTGTTTTCGTTGAATATCACATTTCAACCACAGGCTCCTATGAGAAATCTAGCTCGGGGATATAGTATACAATAAATAATGCAATAATGAGCCCTAAACTGTTCCCAAACTTGAATTACTGCCTTGTGGTTAAATGACTCCGCCAAACAGTGAGGTTGTAGTTTACATCCATTTTATCATAATTAGAGTATAAATCCATGAGTTATGGCCGACACATTTTTTTTAAAGGTCACAGTGAGCTTGACTTTTGACCTCTGACCACCAAATTCAAATCAGCTCATCCTTGACTTAAAGCCAGATGCAATAAAATTCTGTCCAAAAGTTCAGGAGATGAACATGAGAGATGCACATATGTACAAATGTGCATTTGGAGGAAGGAACTTAAAGGGATATGATGTCTCAATGACCTTGACCACAAAATCAAATCAATACCAAGAAAATAAATGGAATTTAGTCCGTTTAAAAAAAAAAATTAATCTATTTTTATCCTATAGTCTGACTGCAGATTCCCAGTTTTTACCCATTTCATTACTTGTCTTCCACAACAAAGATGTTCTGTCATTGACAGTCAGTGGCTTTTCCTGCGGACATGGGTAAAATTGCTTATATTAATTAATAGGGGTCCCAGATGAACCCAAAGTAGCAAATTTAAGTGATTTGGTTCGAATTGAGTATTTACTAAATGGGAAACCATACCGTCTCAAAACTCTGGCAACATATTTTCAGTGTCTCTTGAGGCCATGATAATTAAATAAATACCCATGGAACATTCCTGTTTACCATAATGTCATCTATAACACATTTCTTCAATTAATTTTCAAAGAGAGATGCATTAATGCTATGATAATACATAACATGTATTATTGGATTTTTCCATAGCACTTTCTCCTTCTGCGACCTGCCTTTTGTTGAACTTCACCTCTTTTTTCCACAATGATGCACTGTATTAGCGTGTATCCTGCAATGGCTTACAAGCAATCAGAGACAGCTCATCATCCCCTGTCTTTCTCCTCCTCGTGTTAGTAGACCATCAGTGCTCAGTGATGGACAGGACTGCACCCTGAGCCCAATAAACCTGCCAGAGGGAGAAACACCAGACCACCTGTATGAAGTACCAAACAAATGGTTCATTCAATGCAATATGAGAGCAGAGGCTGATGTTCGTCGCCAGAGAAGTCTGAGGATGATCACTGAACGTAAAGTATAAGTCAAATTGATTCATTTGTTCATTTTTCTTGGGCATATCAGATGTCTTTTGACTGGTATTGTGTCAAGAAGGTTGGATTTTATAGTACATGTCTATGTGTTGTCTCCATGGAATGTGCCAGGCATGAATGTCACATAAAACACACAAAGAGACTGTTAATAATTTCTAGAGCAGAACGGAAGCAGTGCCTCAATGTGTACAGATTGTACAAAGCCTCAAAAATGGGTCAATGAGTTCTACAAATATTAGTATTAGTTTAGATCTCAATCTTCCTCTAAACAAAAGATACAGTTCAGTAAAAGTCACATAAGGCTGAATGCTTCAATGAAGGCAAATTAAATAGAGCAAAAGAAAAAATACGATAACACGAAATGGAATGTTACTTATCATTAAACCTAGGAACTAAATATATAGCCAGTGTCTTTTGTCCATGTAAGCTCTCACTTATTAAAATGTTTGTATTCAGTGTGTAACCACACATTAACATGTTGCTCTTTGGTGGCAAAAGATCTTAGCAAAGGCCAAATGGCCCCATCTGGCAGCTGCTAAAATGGCAGTCCCCACAGGGTTCAAGAGGATTGCCCTACAAATAATACCATTTAAAATTCATCCCTTCCTTTCAGGAGGAAGAACACAAATGAACTCCCATCCATCTCTTCTCCAGATCCTATGGCATGACTAGGCTTTTCCCAGTGAATGCCTCCCAATAAATGTGCCGTGGAGGACCTGCATGTGCCCTCTCTTTCCTAAACAACTTTGGTCATTAGCAGGCCAAGCACTTGAACTTTGTGCACTTAGACAAAGATCACTATTGTTTTCTCTATCAACATGTTAGTCAGATAAGAGCAGTAAGAAGCATGCTGAGAGCAAAAAGAGGAGTAATCAAGGTGAAGCTGAGCTCTGTGTGCTGAAATACATTTATATGTGTGGTTTGATCTCCCATCTTTCTATTTATTTGATCCAAATTACAGGTTTTCATCACACACTGGAGTGTAAAAAAATGTAATGACAGCCTTAAGAGTCCTGGGTTAACAAATACTGTCAGCTAAGTGCTGTTTCCAGGGTGTAAACGAGGCTCACGCTTTGGTTAACATGGGATTCTACACCATGTGATGAGATCTAGCAGCAATTATTGGTTACATTCAGGGACCTCTTAACCTGGCTAAATGTGACTCTGGTTAGCTTTCTTGATATATGCCTGTCAGTTATGGAATGTATGAACCAAGCAATCACCCTTAGGTGATGGTAAAACACCGTTTGAAGTAGGTGGTTTCAGTCCAGTCCTGAACAAACTCCGGAGCAGTTCATTTGTGATGGCAATGTGATCCGACCTCAATCCAACACTACTCCAAGGTGTGCTACACAATTTTGATCAAGTTTGGACCGGAGTGATTTCTGGGATCCAGCAGAGCATGTAGACTTAAGTATTTTATGTAGAGGTAGACGTGGATCCAGGTTAAATTGCACAGCATCAAAATATGCAATATTTCCTGTGGACCTTCTTCATGTATTTATTTGCTCCTGCCCAAGACACATCTGACCAATAAGCAGAGTGAAGGCTCTCATGTGGTTTGTACTGATGCATTTTGATTTGATTTATAACCATTTTGGTAAGCTGCATTTTGTATTGTCTGTTTCTTTCCTTTTGTAGACATGCCACTTTTTTGTGTTGATTATGCTATTTCTTTTACTTTGCTCTTTTCATATCTTGAGCACATTTTTAGTAGGATTTTGTATATATTTAGACTATATTTATGTTTTTTTAATTATATTCAAAAAACACTGCAAAAAGTACCAGGGAAAAGAGGTAGAAAAGTGATCTTGGCATATTGACAAATACACAGTCTTCAACATGTGTATAATTTCCCTGCCTGTCATATGATTATTATCAAAGCTTTCATGGACAACAACTACACATCTCTTGTGAGGGTACATGTGCTTCTATATTACTTCTCACTTTCCTGAGTCATGATCCCCACCTAGCAACACTGAGCTTTGAGACTGCCCAAAAGAAGTGTCCTAAATTCCTCATCCAGAGCAAATATGCAAGCGCAGGGCTCCTTAAATCATAAGGTGTCAACTTGTGAATGTACAGACACGCTTGTTGGCCAAACAGCCTTGAAAACCGAGCCACTGTTGACTTAGGGAGGGCAGCCTTGAGTGGGTGGAGGTAGCGGACATGTAGCGCTCTTCAAAGGCAGCCAATCCCCTTGAGGCAGCCTTTTCATGCTGAACAGTCCAGGTCCCTTAGGAGCCTGAGTGTTGCTGGGAAAGGGTCCTAGCCTAGATAGAATTCTGCAACTCTGTGAGTCCTTGGGTCCAAATATTCACTTTTGGCTCATAGTGCATCGGTTTCAGTGGTCATGTTCAGGTGATAGTATGGGGCTTTTCTAGCCCTTTCTGGCTGGCTGGCTGACTGACTTATGTTTATTTCTCTCATTCATAATGCTAATGTTGTGTGATGTAATGTAATTTGTAGAGTAATGTTTAAGCTCCAGTAATAAGACAGTGAAATGTCCACTGGCTGAACTATCTTAGTAGCACAGGAAATCCTTGATTAATCTCTTTGTAGTCTCAGAGAGGGCCAATCCTATTTCACTGGCTGTCTCAAAATAACTCTCTACTACTGAAGGCAATACTAAGAAGGAACCAGGATATCTCAACACCACCACAGAGGGGAAATAAAGCTGTTTTTGCATAGGCATTTTTTCTGTCATAGCAGTCTCCCACTCACCTCTGTGACAGCAGTAAGGACAACATCAATATTCACATGGGACATGTCAAGCTAATGTACGGGCCCCAGTTAAATGCATTTCCCTGTTATTAAAGCATCTTTCTCTAATGGCAGAAACAACCACATAGATAGCAGCTGGTTCTCTAAATGCACCCAGACAGTAAAAACATGGAAAAAACAGAGCTTGTCTCTCACAAAGCAACAGCATTGCTACTCTTAAAACACAGCAAAAGGCTGTAAAACACTGTCACTAGTAATGCAGGAGCTCTTGGTCACAGGCACAGCTCTTCAGTTGAGCAAGAAAAAGCTTTACCAGGGGTTTGTTTGGGCCTTGTTTGTGTTGGATCAGCTGGTGATGAACAAAAGTATCTGGAGTAAGGATAGGCTGGGTTGTACTTTTATAAACTGTAAAAGATGAATAATCAAACAACTGAAGGATGAAACTACTGGCAATCTAAGTGCTGATCAACTGGTCTAATTAGTTAGATCCTTGTTTCTTTTTTCTATTTAGTTTTGTTTCCTCCTTGAACTTTATAAAGTGATGTTTTCTGCTGTGCTCAGGCACATTTTTACCATTGACTCCTGTTTCATAACTGTCTGGAAGTTAGTCCTCTGCACAACACTTAAAATAAAACAGAGGGGTTTAAAACATGGTTCAACTCCAATAATAAGCCATGATAGCGGCCTGCATTTTGGCTTCTCCAGTTCTCTCGAAGGTCAGCACAGTCAATCAAATTACTTTCGGTCAAAGGCAGAAATTGGTGGGTCAAAGTTCACAAACGCTTGACACCAAAAACAATAATAACTGCATGATGGAAGCATTTCAATTGGAAATAATCCATTTCAAATGTTGGTGTGACTGGGACTTTAGGGCTTTATCTTAATACCATTATTGCTAACCTCCTCATTGTTTGTATGCGGCTGCAAGTACACAAAGGCAATCAACACATCAAAACACAATCAGTCATACTGTCAGTCTTCTCTCAGACCTTGAGAAACCCATTTGAACATAATGGTC
The DNA here is from genome assembly GCF_024713975.1 of Paralichthys olivaceus. Taxonomy (NCBI): domain Eukaryota; kingdom Metazoa; phylum Chordata; class Actinopteri; order Pleuronectiformes; family Paralichthyidae; genus Paralichthys; species Paralichthys olivaceus. Next base: position 22,367,185 of record NC_091105.1, on the reverse strand, counting down.
ATGCGTCCACCATGTAGTAGAATGCTGAAACAAAATACTACCTTTAAATTCTTGACTGTTACAACAGTCAAGCCCTCCTCCACTCTTCCACCATTCCAATATAACAGACAAAAGACGCATTGAGGAGGAGAGGAGGAAAAAAAGACAGGAGGGATGCTTGAGATGAGCTTCATAGGAAGGTGACGAGGCTCAGACTGTCTCCCCGTCTCTGTCTGGGACAAGCTAATGACTTCTCCATTGAGCTCACATGAATGAGGACCATCTTTCAAAAAACACAAAGGTGATCTGAGGAGATAGGGGTATTTAGAGGGACCTGCTGCTGAATAAACACAGCATCAGATATGTGTGTGTGTGTGTGTGTGTGTGTGTGTGTGTGTGTGTGTGTGTGTGTGTGTGTGTGTAAAAAGCTTGAGTTTGCAGGTTACTGGAGGAGAATAAGCATGCACTTTCTCTGTCTGGCCGATCCACTCCGGTCCATCAGAGGAATGTCTGGTCACTAGCAATGCGTGCGGTCGCTCTGAAACACCTGGCCACACCTGGGACAACCCGTCCACCCCTAACGCACACACACACACTCAAACAGTGCGCGCACACATTCACAGAGCTCTGCGGTCCATCTAGGGAGGGGGATTGACAAGTGCAGCTGCTCTGTTTGAAGCCTGAACAGAGAACGGTTTGTCCCATTTTCATCGCTCGGTTAAACGTAGCCTTGTAATCTGATGACCAGCATCATCGTGTTCAACCTCACATAACCACTGTCATTCATTTCAAAACATCCTGTAACATATATACACACACTGTTATTTCAACATCATTTCTGCTCAGAATCAGACTGATGACTGATGCAGATTGATGTCAGTAACCCATGTGCAGTAGCCATACAGCAATATGGTTGAGATTAGGCAATTTAGCAACACACATTCAGGATATGAAAGTTTTCTGTAATTAAAGGTATTTAAAGGGTCTTGATTGAGGGTTTGAAAGTTGCTTGCAGTTTTGTGAAATCAAACGGTACAGCCCAAGATTTGCGGAAATACAACAAGCAAGAATACAAATAGCACAAAAACGTACCAGACAATACCTGTTCACACATGACAATAGAATGCATCCTGAATCTGTCTAGCTCTATATGCCAATAATCATTATTTTTACAAAGTCTGAGTTTACAGAGGTGTCCATCCGATGACAGTGTGTATGTGTGTGTGTTGGAGCGAGACAGAGAGAGCGAGAGTGTGTAAGGAGTCAGATGCTGAATGAATAATGGGCTGTGCAAAGGAATAAGATTGTATCCATTGATCACAAGTATTGATATTGTGGCATTGAGTAGGTCGTCCTTAATATGAGGTCCTGGACTCCTTTGTGTTCATACAGCAAAAATAATTGTGCCACATTTGTCCCAGACCACCTCTAAATGTGGTTTAAGTCATCATATCTCAAGACGTATTAAGGAGGCATTTAGCTGGTTAGCATGCTAACAGTAAACTCAAAAGCTGAGGCTTATAGGAATGCTATTTGTTTAGTGTGTACTCAACCATTAACCATTAAGTGTAACAAAGAACAAATTTAAGTTGTTGTCATTTTCATGGCACCAGAGGAAAATCACCCACTCACTATTCCCTACTTCACTCTGTAGTGACTCCTATAGGCACTACAGAGTGAGCTCATCTGGAGAAGACAAAAACGCTTTTGGACACTACTTGGTGCATTTTCTCTGCACTGGTAATGACGTCACTGTCGCAGGATTATGACGTACAACAACAACCAACAATCGGCCAGTGGAAAATCCAACAGTAAACTTTAAACATTTATTTTACACTAGTATTAAAACTTTCAGGTAAAAAACATGTTGAATAAACATCTTTAAATGTAGAAATAAACTTATTTCCCACAGTTTGTGCTGTGATGAGCTGCTGTATTTACATTTGTACGACAGGTCGGCCGTGAGTGCAGTGCATGATGGTATATATTGCTTGGTTCGTGACTATCAGTTGAAACTACTTTTCATGATGCATTGTGGGAAACAATGAGTGCATTATATAGAGTATAAAAAACAAAACATTTGGACCCCACAACAAAACGGAGAACTCACTATGTAGTCCACTATGTAAGTGAGTGATTTCGGGCACAGCTATTATATTCATCATGGGGAACAGGAACCTCCACATTTCATACAGGCCATCCTTTTCACTCAAGCCAAAAATGTCAACCACATCATCACAGGGGTAGACTTCACCTTTTGGGGACCATGAATGGCTAGCACCTCAAAAGCTCACCTGTACAAGAACCAAAAAAGCATCCTACATGTTAGAAATACAAGTTGCTACGTGCTGGAGCTATATTTTGGCTTCGCACAATGACTTCCTGGACTCCCTAGATGTGAGCTGACTGAACCAGGCCTGGAACTTAGCTATCACTACTTGCAGTCTTTATGCTGAGCTACTGTAAAATAGTCACAGATGGCCTCTAGCTTCTTACTGTTTATCTTGCTCAATTGATTTTGGTATCAACCTTATCATCTAATCTTTTCAACATGTGTCCTAATTAGCATTGTTTTTTCCTAATTTTGGCAAAAAATATAATTTGCTTAAAACCACTGTTCTATCTTCACAGACATCCATCACAGAATTTCCCCTGAAACGTAGATAATTGGAGAATAGGGGCCCAAGACTAGAGACCAATAATTTTAGAAAGATTACCACGGTCCATGGGAACCTTGGCTAGCAGCACAAACAAATCATTGCTGTAATACTTCGTCAACACACAACAATGTCAGCGTGTTGACTGTGCAGAAAACAAACTTTGCCCTCGTGTCATGCTGACATGGTGATTCAGTGGGAATAAGAGTTCCAGACGCCACGGGCTTAAGTCTGTGCCAGATCATCAGGCTGCTTTCTCACAGGCACCTTTAACCAATTGAGACATAATTCTATCAGAGTGCATGGACTGTTATGAAAACGTTATCAAGCCTCACCAGAGACACAGACCAGCTGGAGTACATTATGTCTCCCATGGAAAGCTCAGCAAATTAGTCACTGTACAGTAACAACCAAAGCACGATATACCAAAAGAAGAGAGCCAGACAGAAACTCAGCATTCAGAGGCTTAAATGATGCATGATGTTTGTGATTCAGAAAACCTCAATAAACAAAACGTTGCGGTTTCAATCAAGGGGATCAATTTGTGTTCTCATAGGATTTAGTGCTAAACGGCATGAATGACAGCACCATTTCTCACTCAGGGACCAAATGTATTTGAATGCAGGTCTTGTGAGTATAGTTAATTGTTGGAACAAGTAAAAGACAGCTGCTGTAAAACTGTAAAGAATGATCAACAAACAAAGACAAGCTGCACGTCTTATTCTCCTCAACCTTTATAACTGTCTATGCTTGTTACTGACTTCAACCACAGTACAGAGCCAGTGAATGGGCATCTGTTGGTTGCCGACACACAGCTCAGTTCAGTGTTTGAGGTGAAACAGCATCCCTGATTGGGTGCTAAGAGCGTTTTTGAGAAGTTTGTTGTTGTTTTTCAAAGCCGCGGCAGTCGGAACCAGCGTCAGAGAGACGTACTGAGGGCCGGGATTCACACAGATGCCTCATTAATGTGTGATCAAGAGAGACAGAGGACGTCTGTGGAGCGTGGCCGGCGCTCTCTTCCTCGTCACAGAGAACCCTTTCTGCAACATGCAAACCACTTCATCTCTTTATTGCATGGTGAACACACACCTATAATATCCGGTTCCACCTCTGGCAGAGGGAGGAGGGAGTAAGGAGTGTTAACCAAAGAGGAAGGTGAAGCTGTGTGAGTGCGAGCATGTGTGTGTGCCCATACATCTGCTCTGCATGCATATATGTGTAGAGAGATTAAAAGGAAATCGAATCCTGCCCGGGGTGAGTACAGGCTGCTTTCAGCGCCGCGACCCTCAGCATCAATTAGCAGGTTGTGCTGTGACTGGCTCCTGTTAGAGGTGAAGTGGACCAGCTGAGGGAGGTAAACACACCTCATCCCCAGGGCTCTCTGAAATCAGAGGGAAGGCAACAATGTGCCACTGCCTGAGCCACAGAAGCTCGTCTGTGCCTGCCTGCTAACGCGCTTTAGCAGTCATTTCCTACCTTCTCCTCCAATTTCCTCACCCCAGTTCATGTACGGGACTGACAGGGAATGGTTCACCTGGCTGCTTAAGGAACCCTTTTTTGTGCTATTACTGTAACGTGTGTGTTTGGTGGAGCCTGTGTTTTGAGTCATTAAAGCCAAATCAAGAGAGGATCAAGGTTAACAATCATTCTGTATGCAATGACAGTTTGGGTACCTTCTTAAACCAATAAAAAAAATAAGACAATTCTGTGATATTGTGCATAAGCTGGAAAAAAATCATGAAAAATTTAAACTACAATGTCCCCACACGTTGGTGAAGCGATAAGCACTGTCACCTCACAGCAAGACGGTTCTCTGTTCAATACGTATGTTTGGAGTTTGCATGTTCCCCCCATTAAAAATTGTACATACGTTTTGTGTGAATGAGAGAGGGAATGGTCGTTCGTTTCTGTATGACCCCGCGATACACTGGTGAACTGTTCAGGGTGTACCCCACCTCTCGCCCAATATCAGCAGAGATTGGCTCCAGCTCCCCAGCAACCCCCCAAAGAATAAGTAGTACAGATAATAGGTCAGATGATTTATGTGAGTCTGTCATAAATCCCCAGATCACAAAAGAACTTTAATAAAAACAGACGAAACATCCCACGTTGTAGATCAGTCATGCATCCACATGGATTTAGGTCAACCCTTCCAGCCCTCTTTAAGAGCCCCACTGTACACTGGGTCCATTCAGGGCCCCAAGGTGTAAATTGGGATGTAAACAAACCGTTTACTGGGCCAGCTTCTACACACTGAAGCTCAAGGCCTACAGATTGACCTCTCACACTAAACAAGCATCCTCATGGACTAAAAAGAAAGTTTTCAAATCCGATCAGTAGGAAAATGTTCTCTGAACAAATTCAAGTTTTATTAGGAGAATATCAAAAGGGGTTGTTGAGACAAAAAGATTGCTCATGTCAGCAGTGAACACTGAAGCTTCACAACATGTCGATGAACAACAGACTGACCACCAGACCTGTGCTTTGGTACCTAGACTGTGATTACACAGCAACATTTAGTGATCGTCAACAAGTGGTTAGCAACACATGATCCACTGCAAATGAAGTTAATATATAGACAGAGCACAAACAACAGCAGTGAGAGAAATGGCATATAACTTACCAATACCAAACCTAGCAGTTACTTAAATTTTCCAGTTACATAGAGAAAAGCAATTGTAGACACAAACAGCAAAGAACTAAGTGCAGCCAAGAACTAAGTGCGAAGAAAATGAAGGGAGCTAAAAGAGCGTAAAGTAAATAAAAAAATCAATAAAAGAAAAAGGTTATCACAGATGTACAAATATATATAATGCATGATGAAGGGGAGATCCATTGAATATGCAGTTCAAAATGTCAAACAGAGCGAAGTACGAAGTACACACAAACACACACAAAACTTTGTATCTATTTAGGTTTCATTGCAGAGCAGCATCAACTTCCTGCCGGCCTGTCTTTACATGCTTTCAGGCACATGTTGAGTGTAGGTCATCTGTGTTTAGACACACACAATCAATGTAGTCACACAGAATTTGAAGAGATAAAAAACACGATTTGAAATTTGAAATATTGGAGTCATCTCTGTCTAGATTAGCACTAAGCTTCCCTTGAATCTGATCATTTATTTTACACAGGGGAGATTTTTGTAGTGTCTATTCTATTTTGTTGAAGAACCGGATCTCTGTCTATTTTCTACTATATTATAATCCAGCTAACTTCCAGCTTAATCGTTAAATTGTGGTGTCCTAATTCTAAACGACATCTGGATGTGTATATTTTATTAAACATATTCCCCTGATTAAACAAACATGGTCTACCCTTTAAACCTTGCATTTGCATGTTAGTGTAAAACACCATGTTTGCAAACTATGGCCTAATTTGTTCCTATTAGTCATAATGTATCTCTGTGCACACACCTCACCTCACTCACCCCTGCACACCATGCACACTCTCGCACTAACACAAACACACACAGGGTTGATGCGCAGTATGCTGCGGTGTCTGGAGTGGAGTCATTAAGTTGACCGACAAACGGGTCTCTGTGCAGCCACCACAACACCACCCCTCACCCTAAACACACTGGCCTGTTTGAACTCCACTGTCTCACTTATCAGCTCGGTGTCAACACCGCTCCGGCTGTAAGCTCCTTCAGCGGTGATTAAACTGCCTGGGGCTGTTATCACACAGGAACTGCTGTCATACTAAAAACGAGCAGACTCTCTGTGGTTTGCAACATCATATTTTGGATTTTGTATCTATGAAAGCAAAGGGAAATTAACCAGAGCAATTTCAATGTTTTCCTGTCGCTGCCAACAGGGAAGCATGAGGATTTGTCCAGGGAGTGTGCAGAAGTCAGCTCCGAGGGGGGAAAATTAGACTGCACAAGTGTTCTAAAATTAGCCTGACATTGACAAAGAGCAGTCAGACCACGCTCAGTGTTCACAGGGCACGCCTGACGTTAAGAGTGACCCTGATCAAGCCAGTTGTTCTGATGGCCAGTCAGCACCATGGACAGAGACCCTGTCCCCATGGCCTGACCTGTGGGGCCCACTCCCACCACACAGACCAGGAACACACTGGAAGGACTCAAAGGCTGCCAGGGGCCCTTTTGTTAAAGATACGTTTACAGCATGGGGAAAAAAAGGAATAAACAACAGCGAATGGTGGTCAATATAATCATGTGAGAAAACTCAGCACTAAAATGAAAAGAGGTGCATCAACTAGTGGCAGCCTGTTGTAGCTCTTGCTCACTTGAGCTTTTTCTCCTTCAAACTATGGTCGTTTTGATTCTTTTGTCCATTTGCTCGTGTTAATAGTGCATGTTTACTTATTTATCACTTTCACTTATGTCTATCTTTAACTCTCCTCTCACTAAATTTCCCAGTTGTGGGACAAGCAAAGGATTATCTTAAAAAGCTTGTACTTATAATTAGAGGGTTGACAGACATTACCATTGCAATATGAGTCACGATGATTCATTTGATTTTCATGGGGAAAAAAAATTAAAATAATGATTGGGTCATTTTTGCTGGAGTCTGTACTAGTCATGGTCCCCTACATCTGGAGAACAGCCTATGATTTATAGGCATCTGTGTTTGGTCATTTTTATTAGTTTATTGTGACACAACTCAGCTTTATCAAACAGTTGCATCTGTGATTTGGATTTTGCACTCGGCCACATTGTGATTTTGATAAAGGTCTGTGTATCATTATTTATAACTCAGCTGTTCTCTCACGAGTTGCATGATTAAGCAACTTCCATTGTTCCTCTTCAAGAGAGGAAGTGAAAACAAGCCTCAATCTGAAATGTCTGTGTGAGTTCGAAGAGGCAGTGGTGACTTGCACTGACTGCGATCGATGTCCACTGTCACACTGGTCTCAGGGCAGGTTTTAACAATGAGACGAATCCCTTGTTGCACTGTTGGTGAGGAGGAAGATGGGCTGGAAATGTCATGTGATACGTGACAGGGCAGTAATGGCCTCTTTAAATCTAAATATAACCCAGTGTAAAGCTGAGACCTAAACCCTGCTGGCTGGTGCTGCGTTCATAGGCGCCCTGGGGCTCCAGAAAACCAAATAAAAAGTTGTTTGGTGTCAATCATACTTCACATCTCAAATACTCGTGTTGTTGCTTCTTTCACAGTGAGATGAGGAGGTGCAAAGCGAGTATGATGCTCAATGCAACACCTCATTAAGATCAGTGAGCATCTTTAACAGTAGCACTTGAGCACCTTGTTAGCAAAGCGTTGCCAACGGTTGCTACCGGACCTGCATCACAGTAGCTGTTAGCTTAGCACCACGTAAAAGTTAGTACACGTATTGAGCTGTGGTATCACTGAGCACCCCCACCTTCCCCCCCCCACACACACACACACATCATCACAGTGACATTTAAAGCAGGTGGTGTGATTTCCCACAGTCCCTGAAGGCCGCAGCCAACCTGTCCGTCTCGGACAGAACCAACGTGGGAACTCGAACGCACCGCGTGTGCCGGGGTGTCCACACTCACCTTGTTGAGCAGGGGGCTCCGGGTCACGTCGCAGCCCCTCTTCCGGGTGTACACGACGGTTTTCCCGCCGGACCTCTGCATCTCCGCGTCCACCGACTCCCGTCTGACCAGCCCGTGTGCCATGTCTTTAAATAGAGCGACGCGGTGAACTATTGTGAACTCAACAAGTGCGGCCGCTCGGCTCAGGTCCCTCGTGCACAGTGAGAGGAAGAAGAGTCGGGGAGTGTTTATCACTCCGGCTTTTATTGTTCCCCGCTCTGTCCCCGCACATCGGCGGGCCACCGGGTTCACTGGGTGTCACACCTGCGTCGTGTCACACCTGCGTGTCGGACACGTGCACCTGAAGGGAACGCTCTCTTCTATTCTCCGTGAAAATGTGAAATCATAAAACGTATTCAAACTGAATCACATACGTTTGTTTCTGATCCATGAGAGCTGCAGGTATTGAAGAGGTTTTTAGGATTTCTGTGTAGTAGGCCACAGCACAGAATGTAATGTGTTAAATCAGTCAAGCCTCCTTTAATATAAAGTATTTCATCACTATCTTCACTCATTTTAAAGGAATTGTGCAGAGTTGTGTGTGCTGTGTCTCTAAGTTCAATATAATAACATTCATACTCTTAATTATTTGCTTATTTTAGAGGATAGTTCACCCAAAATTGAAAAATCACTCATTATCTACTCACCACTATGCAGATGGGGGCTAATTACATGGCTTCATGTGTAAATGAAGCCATCTCCAGTCTAATTTGAATGTCAGGGCTTAGGGACACTTGGATGAAACAACAGGAGCAGTATGTTTAATGATTATTTTCAGTTTGAAGAAAGGGTCACCAGTTACTTCAATTGTATTGGATTTGGCTGCAATGTTGTTTACCCCTGAAAATCCAGAAGCTTTTTGTGGACTCAAACAATTCAAAAATAAAAAATAATATTTGACCAGAGCTTCAGCATTACATGAGAAAATTTCGAGGCACCAGCGTAGTACTTAACGTAGTATGATTGTAAAACTGGATTAATATTGGCACTACTGTTAGTATAGTGTTAATGGCAGGAGGATACAATTAGCAATTTCACTAGTATTAGGGCCACTTCAAGGGAAAATATATCTGAGATTTTAAGAATAAAGACGAGAAAAGTTGTACAATTCTGAGAACAAAGTCGCAATATAACGAGAATGAAATCCTAATTTAATGAGGAGAAAATTCACAATATATTAAAATTATAATTCTCCTGGAAAGAAGCAGCAAGGAGAACCTGTTCACGTCGGACTCCCACTCCTTTTGGATCCAAAACCTTGATCCAGTCTCAAAGTCAAAGTCAAAGTCTCATTGTTAAAAGAGAAATTACAAAACCCCTTAGAATATCACTCAGATGTAACCAATGATTACCTTACAGTTGTCCACTGCCAAACGTCCGCCATAAAGAGTTTGTTTCTGTCTTCAGAGTAGACAGAAAAGTCCTGATACCTAATAATGTGGTACTGATAAGCCAAAAGATGAAGTATTTTGTTATTTGTGAAACATCTACTAAGTATAACATTTTAACGTAGATGTCAGGCTGATCTTCTGATATTTCCCCTCTAGCATGACACACACACAATATGTTTTTATTCTCTAAATTTATGACTTTATTCTTGTAAAGTGAAAACGTTTTTTCTTTTCTCATATAAGTGGTCTTAACATTCTGGTAACACCTAAAGGAAGCTGTAGATATTAAGAGGTTTTTAAGATTTCAGTGTATGGTTTAGGCAGCAGGGTCATCAATGTTATATTTATGTGAATATGTCCAAAATCCAATAAGTGAAACCTGTCTGAGCCAAAACCAGAATATGAGCCTTCCTTTAAATGAATAATTTAAGAGTTAATTTTAAAAAAAAAGCATTGTGCAAAAGTGAATTTAAGTGACCACACATAACAATATCTTTGCAAACAACACATTTGGGTAAATTTAAGTCCATTGATATTGTTAAATATTTGCTAAATTAAAAGTCTTTGAAGACAGTAATAACTTTCGACCAGAGGTAAAGCCTAAGACAAAATGATTAACATAAAATACTAGCACCACATGTAGCAATGGAGCATCGCATTTGTTCTTGCAGGACACGGAGTCATGTGCTCAGCCGTCAGCTACCAGGTTACGGGTGCTCGTCAGTCACCAGCCAATCACAGCCCATTCTCTCACCCAAGCGGTCCCTTCAAATATGACCTCATCCTGCTCAGCTACACTGCCACCCAATCCTGCTGCCGGCAACTTGTCTCCACCTTTTAGCACCGAGTCTAAACACGGCCGTGGTAAACGATATTCATCTTAAACAAACGTACCTTGCCTGCTACGCCCACCGAGGGGTTCTCCACATTTTCCCTGTTTTATCTTAGCACGCTGCACGGCTAATCCAGGGAACATCCAAAGAATGGAGCCTTTAGCGTCAATCATAACTGTATCCCCATTTGCAACAAAAGGGTAAATCATGACAAAGTGTTCCTGACTGAATGGTATTAATAACAACAGGCTAAAAATGCCAAAATAGTGGTTATAGTAGAATAAGTGAAGCAGAAGGAGTTTGCAGTTGCAGAAATAATGTTAATAATTGATGTACAGTATGTGTTCCAGTGGGCAGCATTCACAGGGCGAATGACTTTGCTGGGTCTAACATAAACAGCGTAGCCTTCATGCTGTGTGTAGTATGACTTGCACCCCCCCTCTCAACAGTTTTCTCCAGGGTCATGACATTTCTCACAAACACATAACTGAGATCACCTTACGACACGAAGCGTCTGTGACAAGAGTGAGGATATTTGAAGCCAAGGTCGACCCTCACATGGTTACAGCTGGAAAGTTATGCAACATCAGAGAGCAGCGAGTTTGACAGTCAAGAATACTATGGCATTCTGGGATTGGGATAAAGGTTGTTCAACTGTCAGTCCACACACCACACAGTGATGGAGTTACTGCTTGAGTTATCAAGATCAATGTTTTCAAGACAATTTATTATTGTCTGTTTAGAGGCACAGGTTTTCACAGACATCTAGTATTTATTATTATTTATATTTTCTCCCTTAAAATTATTTAATCAGTTGCATGCTGCAGTATTGTTCTGGCTACTTCATGTCTGCCTCCAAGGATTCCCTGAGACTGTGTGTCGCTGAGATAAAGGGAGGTTGGACCCTGGGTGAGAACATCTGAAGGCTGATTTCATGCACAGCTTGAGCTCGTGCCAAGAGCGTGAAGACAGTTGCACTGATAAAGTTGTCTGAGAGTGCATCTGCAGAACAGGGTGTAAGAACCAAGACTCAGTGTGAAGGGTATAAGTCCTCATACACTGGAAGGCTTAAAATGACTTGAAAGGTTTTCAGGACTGTTGTTGTGGATTCCTCCCTCATCCACTTTACTAGTGCAGTCTGAACATGCCTATTGGGAGCTGGCTGTTTTCATGGCCTGTGGTCATGCTGGTTGAAGACATTAACTTTTGACCAGTTTTATCAGTTTGACTGACAGACAGACCGAGGCACACACCGAAACTTCTGGAGTTAGTAGATAAATAAGTCTTGAACTGAATGGAATGTGCTGACAATAGTCAGAGTAAAGAGCATGCCTACACTTGTAGCAGACAGACATCATTTCCTCATATATCAGACCGTGCTGGTGCTGTAATTAAGTATGGTTATGCTGCTATTAGTGAAGAGATTGATGCCTCTGTTACTTCTTTGACATGCCCATGTGCTGTGTGTAACGTGTAAATTGGCAGATATACAAAGAGCCTTGATATTTCTCTTGGTGTTTTCCATCTCAGATTAACTCAAATAGTTTTATATCATATATATTTGCATACTACGTCTAACAATGAATGCAGTGCGAACAGGCTGTAGAGGTTCACATGGGGTCACAGGGTTTTTTTGCTGCATGCTTCCCTGTGGCAACAGACTCAGCGGCAAGCTTCTTTGTCCTGAAGGCTCAGAGTCAACATCAGACTCCTGCCAAATGGACAGACCTGGCTAAGCTCTGTGAGACTCACAGTGTGATCAGCAGCTACTCGTCCAGATACATCCAGTATTCAAGTTTTAACTCTGAAAAACTTCTTGTATCTGCATCATCAGGTTGATTTGACACTGGGACATATATGTCTGCAAACTTATTACTTACTGTCAACACATTGTAATTCAAATATTAATAGGTTCTGATTAGTGCACAGAAGTGATGTCACCCTTTCCAATGGGCCCTGCCCCTACAAGTAAGAAGAGCTTGTTAAAAACTAGAATAGCATCGGTAGAGCACACACCTAAGCCAAGACCCAACAGTCCCCTAAAATTCAATCAAACTGCACCAAATTGCACAAAAGATCAGCAAGATCCATAAAGGATTCCCTGCGAATCTGTGAAAATGTCAAAAAAATGCAATATCATACAATGTTAAAGAAAGTGATGAAAAATCCCTGGATCTGCCCCTTTGTGCGGATCCACACCAAAATCTACTGGGTTCTCTCTTGGTTCAGTTTCCATCCCTCCACCAAGTTTCAAGAAAAATGAAATAAAAACATATACCCACAAATATAGAATCCCTTTTTATGAAGAACCAAATGTGTTCTAGACAAAAGAGGAACTCATCACCAATTGTAAGAAGGTGATTGATAAAAAATCTGTTTTCAGAGCCTAAAAAGATTTGACATAAAGATGTGGTGTATGAGCAGAGAAAAAAAGTTGAGTCCGATTTTTAGTTTGTAGCTTCAAGTGTATCACTTAGATGTGTGCAGTATTTCCAAACTATCAACCTCACAGAAAGGTTAGAAAACTATGTGAATGCAGAAAGGCGTAGGCCAACAGCAGCTGCTTTGTTGAGGTCAGTGTTTGATATCGATCAATGTCTCCATTCAAAGCAGGTCCTTATATAGCAGCATGAATCCCGGCCCCTCCTGATCACCCTGTTTATCAGGCTTTCATCCCCTGTTTGAAAGGTTAATCTGAATGACAAACATCTGCCATCTGTACCAAGGAGGAAGTCTGGAAGTTATTTCTGAGGTTTGGGCACGATGCCAGTTGGCGGTGAAAGGGCATGAGGAATGTAGGACGAGTTTGGGAAACACCATCGGCCCACCCACTGACGAGGATCACAGTCCTGGAGCAGCAAAGTGCTGTCAAGGAAGTTGTCTGGTTGTAAGGTCTGCGTGTATGAACAAATTACCATGGAAAAAAGTTCATTTCCCACTGACCTGTCAATAAAACAGTGATATGGTATGATGTAGTGTAATTGAAATTATTTATTAATCTATTTAAGTATATGGGATTTAAAGAAAAAAAAAAGTTAATTAATCCCATTTCAGTCAGGAACACTATGTCATGATTTACCCATTTGTTGCAAATGGGGATACAGTTATGATTGGCGTTGAAGGCTCTGTTCTTTGGATGTTCCCTGGATTACTCAGGGAACATGTGCAGAACCCCCTGTTGGGTGTAGCAGGCAATGTGACTTTCTTTAGGATGAATATCGTTTACCGACGACCGTGTTTGGACTCGGTGCTAAAAGGTGGAGGCTGGGGTGGTGGAGGCAAGTTGCCGGCAGCAGGCGTGGGTTGCAGTGTAGCTGAGCAGGGATCAGTGAGGATGAGGTCGTATTGAAAGAGACTGCTTTGGTGAGAGAATGGGCTGTGATTGGTGGGTGGCTGACGAGCACCCTTGACCTATCGGTAGCTGACAGCTGAGCACATGACTCCGTGTCCTGCATGAATTAACGCGAAGCTTCATTCCTCTGTCCCTCCTTTCCTATCATCTCTCTTTAGTGTCTGTAATATGCTGACTAAGGCACTTTGTATCCGATTGTTTTCTTTTATCTGTATTGTTTTTTTTTACTGTGATATATTTTGTGCAACATGTTCTTTTTTTATTTGTATTTATTATTTCAATTTTATGCACCAAGAAGAGTTGCACTCATATTTTTGTTGTATTTTGTACAATAAAATGACAATAAACACTTTCCATTTAAATGATAGAGCAGTTTCATTCTTGTTGTTTTCTCCCCTGGCAAAAGAAGAAAGGCAAAACCAGCCTTATTCACAATCACACACATTGCTTTAGCTATCATGACAATGATAGGTTGTAGAATAATGCTATGATTTCTCAGTGGGTGTGTGTGTGTGTGTGTACTGTAGTCTGCTCTTTGGTATCTTAAGGGTTTGTTAAACAGCTTTTATTCTGAAGGTTGTAAATAGGAGTAACAGAATGGATGTTTTCTTCTTCTTCTTTGTTCCAAAGATCAAATGTTTACTTCTAGCAGTTTGATCAATAATATGCCCACTTCTTCTCCTTCGTCTCTGCAAGTTGAGGTGCTGCCACTTGTTCTTTGTTTTTTTGTAACCATCACTTCCTGTGCTTCAGGTACGTGTTAGCGGAGAGCAGGTGTGGAACATATTTATTAAAGGCTTTCATGAATCAGGTGTAGGCAGCATCTGGCATAGATAGAGGCCAAATTAAAAAAAAGAGTTTGACAAGCAGAAAAAAAAAGGAAGGCTGCTGCATAGGAATAGCAGAGGTTTAAATTGCACCTTGAGTAATGAAGCACTCTGAGTTCTAGGTGAATGATAGGCAACGGTCAAGGATCACTGTTGAGCTGAGCTGACATGATGATTAAAGACAATATAAAACTTTGCTGATGATGTGATAACATACAATCAAAAGTCCTCCCGCCATACTTTGCTGTAACATTATCATAATAATATTAATAATGATCATTTGTATGGCACTCTTCTTTAAAAAGTTACAAAGTGCCTCTCAAATGGATAAAACACCATTATAAATAAATAACATTTAATTCGAATCAAATACAGTAGATTGAAATTTTAAAAAAGAAATTAAAAGCAGTAACTTTGTAGAAACTCTCATCTCAGCTGTTTGAAAACGCATTAACTCTGCTACAGATACACCATCATCCACACTATTCCAGAGTTTTCGAGTCACTAAAGTTGAAAAGTTTGGAAACGCTCTTGGCCCTGCTTTAGTTTGAAAACTCTGACGGAGCGTTTTAGGCTGCTCGTGTGGACAGAGATCATTTCCGTGTGAGAGTGCTGCACCCAGGTTCATAGAGAGTTAGAGAAGCTTTGTCGTATGAAACCTCTATAGTGATCAATAAAACTCTAAAATCAATATCAAAAGAAACAGGATGTCAGTGCAGTGAGGCCAGAGTCTGTGTTGTATGGTCAGTCATAATCCTACAGCAGCAGCATTTTGCATATAAGGAAAAAGTATATTGTACATTATATGTGCTCACTTCCTCTATTCTAATCAACTTTCCATGACCCCGTTGAACCAGGTGCTTTGCAGTCGTAATCCACCATTATTTCATCTTAATAACAGGCACATGCTGACTCACACACACACACAGACACACACACACACACACACACACACACACACACACACAGGAACCTCCTTAATGTACAATCTGGATCTGTGCCGCCTGCATCATACAGTCGTTTTTTTCTTCCCCTATCGTCTGTGTTTTGAATCCTGTTTATCCCTGTAGGGCTTTTCTGGTCAGGAAGAGGAGGAGGCAGTAGACAAAGACAAACACAATTACCGAGAATCAAAATGCCCACAAACACATGGTTTTCTCTCTCACTTCCATTCACACTGACAGCAACACCTGGCCGTGCTTCCTGCACTGTAGCTGATGGTAAAGGATCCATGAACGTGGTCGTTAAATGTAATTACAGTCAGAGTCTATGAAGCGGGGAAACCATACCTTCTGATTGCGTATGCATCTGTGTGTTGATACTATGGGGCTCAAAGTCTGAATTTCAGTATGAGTCTGAGCCATGTTTCTCAATAGGTGAAAAAGCACAAAGGTCAAAACACCACGGAACATGAGAGTGAGGTGATACAGCCTCTGTGACATGTACGAGGGTGTGCTCACCTGTCTTAGACCTTTCAGCTTCTTTAATCATCACTACAATGGACCATTACACTCTTACTACAATAAACTGTGTGTGGTTTCACTCTGCAGACTTACAGAACAACCTTTTCCCACAGTTAAACAGTCCCCTTGGTTTTTCCAAAGCCATTCTACTCTCGCAGGCAGCATCAGAGTTTGATGACTGGCCGAGGAAAATGTGAACGAGAACCACATTTCCTCCCATTACGTACTTTTTTTTTACAAAGACATAACTGTTGTTGTTTGGAGGCAGAACAGAACACACACAAACGTGCTCAGGTCTGCTGAGCACCTTCAGCAAAGGAAATGGGTGGATGTTTTGGAGGGATTCCTGAGGAGCGCTGCAATTCCAAGTCTGCTGCTGCTATACATACATGACTTCTCTCACTCCCTTTGCTTTTACTCTCTCTACATACGTGACCTTCCCCCAGCCCCCCAAATCAATGGGGCCTTTCACTGATCACTCCTCATAATGGCCCACTGTTTGAGCCGATGGATATTTGGGTAGAGGTGGAAAAAGAGAGAGCTTTAAGCTGAAGCCTTTCTGTCTCACGTTAATAGACAAAGCTGAGTTTACATGTGTGTTCTGCAAGAAGGAGCTTGATCATAATAGGCTGGGTTGGGTTAAACAAACCCTGAACATATCCTGAGGAAGGTAACGCTGAGCCTTGGCTTTAAAAGGCACTACTGGATGCACATCAGACTAGTTTTTTAGGCAACCAATAGCTGAACCTTTAAATATTTGTCTTTTTTTTCAAGCCCCTGCATGAAAATGACATGCCCAAAATGAATAGCATATACAGTGTATCTCTGCAACTCCAGGATATGAAAAATCTCCATCTCTATATAAAGGTAACATAATGATAGATTTTATGTCCAAAAGAAAATGTGAGTTTTTAGAATATACACTATGAAATCATGCAGTTATATCTAAAGCCCTTTACCAATCTACTGCAACATATATGAACATCATCTGTGCAACATCTACCTACTATTTCCACAAACATCTGTCAGTCTGTCTGTGTGTGGAACACATCTTGCGAGCCATTCATCTAATTGGCTTCACTGGGCCAGGGAAGTTCAGACTAGGTTTGGTGCGATTTGGACTACGTTTAATATTTTAAAAAATTGCAGGGACCAGCAGTTTCTTCTGGACATCTAAGCTTTGTAGCTCAGTGGCTCTCCCACGTGTGTGTCTATGTTACCTTGCGCGTGTCTCTAAGTCCTTCTGTGCGTGTCTTTCAAGGAAGCTCTCACCTGCGCTGATTCATCCTTCACACGTCCAGGTGAAGGTGCTCTCCCAGTCACCTCCACAAACTCATATCAGCGAGTCAAAAAAGTGGAGAAAAACCCCCGCAAACCCCACATTTGTAACACGTAAAAGAGACTGGAAAACTGTTGAAAGAATGAAGTAATAGAAACAATTACTGCACAGAAGGTTTTTGAATTTGGCAACAAAGCAATTTTTCTGTATCTTTCCACACGTTTGCCATATGATTTTTGTTTGTTTCTTCTGTAATCTCCCTGTTGATTTGGCAACACTTGTGGTTACTGTTGGTAACGGCAACTCTGGAAGCAGCAAAACAAAATATATGTCGTTTCAATGAAGGAGTCAGGAAATTACTGACCTTCTTCCATCTATGGGAAACCGTCATCTGATTTTAATGCTGCTCATGAGTCTGCAAGAAGCAGGAAACACTAGGAGTTAATTACCCGGCAAAGGGGTGTTACTGCTCCTTCTTGCTCCATTACTTCCTGCTTGATTTCAAACTGACTGCTGTCGACAAAGTGCAAAAAATGGGTTTTGCTTTGCAGACATGTTTTCAATGAGTGATAGCAGTACGTGCTAAGCTGCTGCATCTGGTTCTGTAGAAAGCTTTTATTTCTCCACTGTTGCCAAGTGCTTGTTCTTTGAGAAAAATGTTGGGTTTCTCTTATTTTGTTTGGTCTTCATTTATTTTGTGTTGTGATGTGGTCCTACACAAATAAACTACACAATGAAAGTAAAGTCACACTGCTCCATTGAAATGCTTTTAATGTGAAGCCATAGCAGGACAACATGTTTGGTTTGCATACCATATTATTTCCAATAATGTCACCAGATGCACATATTTAAAATATATACATATAAATATCTAAATCACGGAGTGCTTTCATCAGAGGGCCATGTGTTATGTTTCAATCGGTTGAGGACCCAAATGTAGGTGATACAAGGGCTTGGTCAACCAAAGTCTGTAATATGAGTCACGGTAATGTAAAGTACAGCTGTAGAATCAGGAGCTGAAACTCTGATATAGAACAGAGCAGGAGACATCAAAACAGAATTAATAAATTAACTGACAAAGACAAAGAGAAACACAGAGAATAAATAGGGAGGCAGGAATAATTTAATATGGGTGAAGCACATTAGGACAGGTGCAGACAAGGGCAGGAAACATAAAATGAAAAGTGACCAACAATGAGACGCAGGTGAAACCAGAGAAACCAAAGTAAAACAAGGTACTTGTCCATAGAGTCCAACAGATTAATCTAAAGTATTTTCTAAACGTCTCTCTTAAAAGTTCACAACCCGGGCAGGATCACAAGATCATGGTCACTGCTTATCGCATTTGGTTATTGAGAGTGAGTAACAGTGAGTAACGAAAATCTTATTGGAGAATTAGCGACTGTTTATCACGATGTACCAAACACTTGTGGGTGAAAATGTACATTTATCTCAATGGTAATTTGTTTAAAATCTTCATTACATTTAGATAAAACTTAACTTAAGCATATGACCTACAACACCGGCCTTCAAATGTTATTTAAAAAAAGCTCAGTAGCTGCAGTTTTGTTTTGTTAAATTTTCTTATGGACATGTAAAGTGAGGACATTTTAACTGGTCCTCCTTTCTACAGAGGCCTGTTAATGGATGACGACTTGGTTTTTATTGTTCATGTTAGAAATAGGTCAAGGTTAAGGGAAGCTAGGGTTAGGTTGTGATTAGGATTAAGCATCAAATGTGATGGTTGAGATTAGGGTTAGGAATACATTATGCCAATGAGTGTCCTCACCAAGACAGAAGTACAAGAATGTGTGTGTTTGTGTGTGTCTACTTGCAATCCTGAATGAGTGGGAATATTTTGGCCCTTTTCATAAAGACTGTACCCACAAAACAAGGTGCGCCAGTTGACTCAGTATGACTGCACAATGAAAAAAGCTCTGACAGGTCAAGGTTTGCCTGACAGAGGTGAATGATGGAGGCAGTGAAGATTCAGCCCGAGATACACACGAAGCTCCTCCAGTCAAACTATGAAATGGCATTTGCTGAAAGACGTCATCACTGCACTTCAACAAAACCTCCTTTCTTCTCCAGGAGAGAGGACAGAGATTAGTGTGTTAACCTAGTCACACTGTGTGTTTATGTAACCTTCCTGACCCCACACAATCCTGTGAGTCCTTCAACACACAAACACACACACTCGATTCTAGTTTCCTCGCGTCGCTCATATTGTATAAAATCATTCGTGATCTGTGAGGCATTTTTTTCATGTTCAGGGTGGTTTAGGGTTTTGTGTGTGTGTGTGTGTGTGTGTTTGTGTTAAGGTCAGATATAAGGTTTTTGTTAGGCTGTCAATGAATGTGTGTGACAAAAACACTTGAAACAAAATTAGCTTTCAGTGTGTTATTTTTCATTTTTTGTAAGGTAGACTTCAGCTGCTTCTATTGGATTTGATTCTTTCTTCGAACTAATATTATCAACATCTGAGCTCAACAAATACCTTTTCTCTGTGTATCCGCCCTCCCGCTCACATGTCTCGTCCTGGCAGCACATTATGAAATGAAAACACCTCCTATGTCTAAATCCAAACTATAAACAGGAGGCCTGTCAGCGATAAATGTCACATTTCCTTTTGTTTGTCTCGGCGTGTCTAAACAGTTTCACTTCGTACAGACAAACTGCAGATCTTTTACCATCAACTCAATAACAGGGATGAATTGTTGGCTCCACTTTCCTCCTTGTTGCCAAACGAGCCTCACCAAGGCTGCATCTACTGTATAATCTACTAAATATATGTTTGGTGTTAAAGTTATTGCAAAGTGGAGAAAAAGATTTTACGTGCACTATCGTCTTGTGCAAATGTTTGTTTAAGCCATATCGCTGCCTGGTGTGAACACATTATTATCATGATAAGAGATGGGCTTGGTTTCGGTTGTGTTTGTTTTGCTTCCTATTTTCCAGTCCAGATTTCTCAGCTGTGCTAAATGTTTTGACAGTCGTGGGATGGATGAGGGGAAAGAAGTTTTCTAGAGTTGTTTTGTAAGCAGGAATTAGATCAGAGCTGCTTCACACGAGTCTTCACCTCAGGGGGAGGCAATGGTAAGACACTGCCATGTATGTACACTAGCAGCATAAGAAGATGTCTGTGTGTGACAAGAGCACTGAGGGCATCTGCTTTTCAAAGGAAACTCAGGTCCTAAATTTAATTTCCTTCTGGCATTTTGAGCCACTGAACTAACCATTACTGTCCTGGAGCATAAATTTCAAGACCATCAATCATGGCTCAAAAACCTCAAGTGTCCAAATAGTATCACCAGTCATGAAATAAGCAACAGACACTCTGTTTCTTACCTTTAGGGCAGTTTTACTGTCAGGAGAGGAGGATTAACATGGTCTACAGTGTGGAGTGATATATTTATGTTTACTGCATGAAGGGATTATGGGACAATGCCACACACGGCCACATATATGATGATTAAAAAAATTGCTGACCTGTTTGAAAGGACAGGAAATCAAACCATGGAAATTGGTGTTTACATCCACACTCGTCATGTCTGGTTAGGTTTTGACAAAAGAAGCACTTTCGGTTCGGGAAAGAAGTTGTTAGATCAGGTACCAAGGTTAGTTGGTTGGTGGGTATGTATGTTGCTGGCTGGCTCGACTGACCGACCAATGCATCTGATGCAGATGTCTTTGGTGTTCATAACATTTATCTTAATTATTTTGGTAAGCTCCTGATTTTTCCTTTGGCACCATCATCAGGTTGACATCTGGGATTTCTATTGTTCTATTGGAACTGTTTGCTTCTTTGTAAACACATCCACTACTATCGGTTCAAAACCTTTATTTAAATTTGCCCAATGCTTTTTTTTGTCTGACAGTTTCCCTCAAGTATCAGTGAGCATCACAGCATCCATTAGCCATTAGTGTGGCTGTAGACCTTTATCCTTGTTAATGTACATATAGACGAATTATACATGTCAGGAGGCAAATTAATCATATTAAACAAGGAATAGAAAAGATTGTTTGTTTTAGTTTTTTGATTGGATCAAAAACAAAGAGGTTCTTGGAATACATCCATTTTCTCTTGCCAGAGCTTTTGTCTGAGAAGGTTATCAGGTCAGATGAGATACAGAATCCCTCCTAGTTGCTCTGGGTCTGCACCATGGTCACTTCCTGGAATATCTCCACAGGGAGGTGTCCAGGGGATATTCCAATCAGATGCCTGAAGGACCTCAAACTTTTACAGAATCACTGGTTTTCCTATGAGTTTGCCCAAGTGTCTGTCTCTAGGAGTGAGCTCAGCCGCAATGCAAAGGCAGCTCATTTTGACCTACTTCAAGTTATTTAAATGTTTTGGCCCATAGGAAAAGTTCCTGACCAAAGTTGAGGGTTTGAATGTAAATAAATCTGAAAACTGTCAGACTCAGCCCCCTTTTCTCGCTGACAGTCTCATACAGTGTACACATTTTTGCTGATGCTGCACCAGCCCGGCTGTCAATCAGGTGCTTCATCTCACTTAGGGCCCTGAGAAACTTGAACTGCTTTACTTGGGGCAGCAACTCACTCCTGTCCCATGGGGAGCAGTCCATACTTCCTTCCAGTTTCTTGAAGTCAAACTTTAAATGATGACAGTGCTGTGACCTCCCTTCACAAGTGCGTCTTTGCAGCGGGGCTGCGGTTGCTTGTTCATTTGCACACGAGATTCAAAGGCGCACGTGTCACTTCAGTCAGCCTTTCATCACGTACAGTCTCCTCTCTGACAGCTGGCATGCTAACCATTTACCCAAATATTTACTATTAATAGAGGTTAAACTGTATGTGGATCTAAGCAAGACCTTTAACTAACTGTCCCGTTACTGTTTTTATACATATATATTTACTATACTGTATTAATGTTTGTATGTGTGTGTGTGAGAGAGAGGTAGTGAGGTAGAGAGTCCCATCATATCAATGGTGGTCTGTGTCACACTGAGCAGAGCTAAAAGACCATTCAGTTTCCAAAATAAAGACTGTGGAAGTGAGCTGGGGTCAGTGCAGCCCCCTGAGCTGTTTTATTAGTGTGGTCTGTGCAGAGGACTAGGCAGCCTTTAATGTATACTGCTATGCACAGAGGAGAGGGCAATGAGGTCCTCTTAGTTCCAGATTTAATAGAAAAACAAAGTTCTGTGCTCTATTAAATTTGTGTAAACACAAATCAGGGAGCTCATGGTTATTCAGTGGTTTTCAGACAGTTAGTCACTCAAGAGTATGAACACATCAGAAGACTTATGAGTACTATGAATTCAAGGTTAACCAAAAAACACAGCCTTCCCCCCAAAAAAAATTGGTTTACTCCTCCTTTGCTGATGTGACAGCAGGGAAAGTCTCACCCAGTGCACCCAAACATAACTAATGAAATTCCTGAAAATTCACTCCCCCACCAATAAGCATCCATCCACCACAGCAGAGTGCAAAGGGAGCACTTCCTGTGAGGGTGTGACGCCCGGCACAAAAGCCCCTCTATCCACAACGGCCCAGACCCCAACCAGAAAATATCACTCACTGCTTTTCTATTTGGAAGCAACTGAGCTGGTAACATAGACAACTCTCTCTCTCTCCCTCTCTGTTGCCTCATTCCTCCTCTCTGACCTTTGACCTTGAACTTAACTGGAAACAGGGACATTTGCTTTGATTCTTTGTCTGCATGCGCTATGGTTGTGATATTACTGGTCCCAGTTTGTTGTTGAGTTTAGTAGTTGGGTAAACAACAACACAGTATGTCTCTTGATCAGCAAACTCAGTGGATCATCAGACCATGGATAACAAGCTGTTGTGGAAACACCGGAGAAGGCCGTGCCATTTTGTGTGGGTCCACAAGATGCTCCTGAGGCTCACATACTTTCCAGGCTGACCAGTGGCCAGTTTGATGAGCACCTAGCTCAGATTACTGCCAGGACTTGTTTCTGTTGACTTTCATTCTCAAAGGTGGCATTCGCAACATTGTGTCATGCAAATGTTTTGCTTGAATTTTCCGCACGTAAGGGTGAAGCAAATGAGATGCCTTTGCATCTTTTACCTTGCATCAATCGTGTTGCCCGGTGCAAGGGATGCAAATGTTGTTTGCCTCGCCTGTGATCCCAACGCACCCTGAGAGTTCTGGAGTGCACCTGAGCTCACCTCTGATGTTATGGGTTGTAATTGTAAATATCCTCACACTATTTTCAGATGCATATAATTTAATGTGCAGAGCTGTGGTCATAATTCCAAATGTAATTGTCACTATATGCTATTCCACAGACAGAAGACATAAATCTGATATAAAATAGTGTTTGAATATAATTTTCACAACATTTCAACTGCTTTCTCTCCTTATGCTGTCCTCACATATCTTTTCAAAAGTCTAACTGATGGACAAACGATGTCTTCCCCCTTTAGCAGATCAATGTGAAATTTAAACTCTGCACATAAAGTGAAGCTTGAACATGACAGTGAACTAGACAGATGAAAATGAATGAGATCAACTGGAAGGGGTCATAAACGCTGTCTCAGCTGTGGTGGCAGCAAAGCGCTCGTCTCACCTCTGCTCCACCCACACGTAGTGCCTACATTATTTAGATATGGTGGTTTCAGTAATTTGAGAAAAATGGTGGTAGCTTCAAAAAATAAACTGTGGGTGATGTCACATAAGCAGTGTTTTTCCACAAACACACAGACGCACACCAACACACACACACACACACACACACACACACACACACACACACACACACACACACACACACACACACTTTGGAGCTCTTTAATACACTAACAATGACCATGCAAGAGTCTTTCACATTGAGTATCAGTGCCAATGATCTACCAGAGACCCCTGTATGTTTACAGTCCCTGCACTGTTTTCATTGACCAATGGGTCAATCACCCAACATGTAGGTAGGGTATGTTTCATTAACATGTAGAGAGAACGTGTAGCTCTCATGCTGAATCCTCCTGCTTAGAAAACATCAGGCCTCATAACTGTATGCACAACATGCACAGGGGATGTGTGTGATCACCACCCACGTGGATGAGTATCCGTCATGAGCTGTAAGATGCAAGCCACCCAAGTCCTTTCTCTCTCTCTCGCTCTGTCTCTCTCACACACACACACAGACACAGACCTGCACAGTCTCAGGAACAGGTGTAATTTCATCACCATATTGTTTAAATCTGCCTGCTGCCTGCTGCACATCAAAGTCAGCAACAGCAGTGATCACACAAAGATCAGTCTCTATTCATTGAAATCACAGGCTGCAGTCCGTGTTCCCTCCTGAGCCAGATGTGTATCATCACTCTTGTCTCGCTCGCTCTCTCTCTCTCTCCCTCATTCCACACATATTTTCCGTGTCTTTTCTTGCCTCATTGAGACTTCAATTGGTCACTATGACATTCTTCCTCCAGCAGGCCCCAGTCCTGACCTTGCATAATGAAAAGACTAAACACAAAAAATGTTCTTAGTGTGTCTCACTGTTTCTCCTGTCATGTTGCTCTGTGGACGCAACGGGGCGTTCAAGTACTCACTGACACTGTGGAGGACCAAGGTTGTCAGAAAGCGTCCATCCATCCATATTATGAAACTGTTATTGATTCTGTTATAGTAGAACATGGTTATCCTTTAAAATGAGAGGCTACATGACATTTTTTTGTTATAATATTAATTATGATACATTTTATAGGTACAGAACTTTTCAAAATCTACATTACAAAGTGCTTTGCAGTTGCACTAAAATAAAGGAGACTAGTCATAACATAAACGGTCTTCAAATGGAATGGATAAGAACAATTGCATAAAAAGCGTGTGGCTTGTAAAAGCAGAGATATAGGGAAATTAAAACTAAAGGAAAATCAGGAAAGGTTTTCCGATAAAAGTTGGTCTTAAAAAGACATCACTGACTCAGATGACCTGATCACCTTGGGAAGGTTATTCTAGAGCCTCAGGGTCCTGACTGCAAAAGCCTTGTCCATTTGGTTTTCAGCTGGGCCACTGGAAAGGACAGACAACTTCTGGAGGAAGAAAGTGCTCCAGCTGCTGGTACATATGCTACTAAAAGGTTAGAGGTGCAGCTCGGACAGAGAAAAGGAATCAGTAAAATCTTAAAATCTATTTTAATACAGACTTTGAGCCACTGTAAAGAGGCTAAAACAGGAGTGATATGATTCTGTAATCAGTCAATACTTGATTCAGTAGTAAGTAAAAAGGCTGCTGGAATAATCCAAGTGGGATGAAGGCATGTAAAATGGTATCTGTGTCTTTAAAAGTTAAGAGCAACCGTATTATTGAAATATTTCTTGATTAAAAATAAGATTTACAGGTTTTAAATGTCTAAGAGCTGCAATTTAAAACTCCTACACATTTAAGGGAGAAACATTTTAACTTTTACTCCACTAGATTTATTTAACAAGAGAGTCTAATCATTATTTTACAGATTCATATTTTACATAGGGTGGCACAGTGGAACGATGGCTAGCACTGTGCCTCACAGCCCTACTACCTTTAAATCCCAGCCAGGCCTTTCTGTGCAGAGTTGCATGCTCTCCCTTTGGGTTTACCGCAACTCTCACCTAAGCTAATGAATGGATGGATATTTCACATACAAAATATTTCACTTTATAAAACAGAATGCACAAAATGCATTAACTCCCCCTTGAGCAACAACAACATTACAACTGGATTCTCTGTTGAGCATTCTGGACACTTTTACTTTAATATATATTGTATTGACTGGCAATGTTAAAGGGATAGTTAGCCGAAAAATGAAAATTCACTGATTACCTACTCACCACTATGCCCATGGAGGGGTGGGTGAAGTGTTTGAGTCCACAAAACACTTCTGGAGTCTCAGGGGTAAACAACATTTCACCCGAATCCAATACGATTGAAGTAACTGGTGATTCATTTTTCAAACATAATAAAAACAACAGAAGAGACCACAACATGCCTCCTTACTGCTCCTGTGGTCTCATCCAAGTGTCTGTAAGCCCCGACATATTCACCCAGTCATATTTGACTTGAAACAGCATCATCATTGGAGTAAATCATGATCATCTTGATGGAAAAAGTCACGTTTAGCCAACTGATATCTATAAATGAATAACAATAATTTATGTTTTTTAACTAATTGGACCTTCATGTCTGTTCATGGGTTCAGGGTAACTTTTTACTAGCTGGATTTGGGTGAGTTGGGCTCTTCACACTTGAGTGGACATGTAGAATAAGGGTGCAGCAGATGTGGAGGCTCTCATGGCTCAGAGTGGAGACCCCTCACAAGCCATTGTTGACTAATTCCTTCACATAGAGGCCCCGTTTACTTCATGCTCTCTCCCCCTCTCTCTCTCTCTCTCTCTCTCTGGTCCCACCCATACGTGAACAGCTTTTGTGACAAGTGGAAAAAAAGAACAGTCTTTTTCTTTCCTCCCCCCTCCTCCCTCCTCCCTCCCTCCCTCCTCAGCATCAAGTGCAGCCTGAGCGCAGCGTCCCGGCTGAGACTTTCTCT
Organism: Paralichthys olivaceus; assembly: GCF_024713975.1. Taxonomy (NCBI): domain Eukaryota; kingdom Metazoa; phylum Chordata; class Actinopteri; order Pleuronectiformes; family Paralichthyidae; genus Paralichthys; species Paralichthys olivaceus. The sequence continues at coordinate 22,340,344 of NC_091105.1, read as the reverse complement.
CTCTCTGCCTCTTTGAAGAAGTCATGAGGAGAAGGGAGCGCTGCTGATGCCAGGACGTCTGGGATGCTCTAACACCGCAGTGTGTTTTCTACTGGGATCATATTTGTTTGTTTCTGAGGGAGACAAAGCAAACAATACACTGCGGATTTGACTTATCCATCAATCGGATGCAAGCAGGTAGGACGCGTCATGGCGCACAGTTATTACCGACTTCTTGCCGGAGAAGCGAGGTGAATACTTCGCTTTTACGAGTTTACCTCCTGTTTTATTTCACGTTTTCGCTTTTCATTGATTTCTCTCAGTTTGGATTTAAGTTGACTTAAACTTCTTAGTTGTGCGCAAAATGACTTATTTGCATTATTTTTTTTAATTTTAGTGTTTATGATGGGATTGGATGAGATTATTTTGGGATGAGATTATTTATTGAAGGCATGAGTACAAGTATATTTGCATGGTGGTTCTGCAAATTCAAATTCAAATATTCATTGCCCTTCTTCTTTCCACGAACAAAGCTGATGCAGATGTGGACGTACAGTCTGTTTTCCTCATTTCACTGCATTACTGAAAGATTTTGATATTTCTTTCCTAATCATTTGCATTTATTTGCATTTTAATGTGAAAACATGGTTCAGAGTTTACTTTTCTGAGCACTTCAGTGTTGGCTGTGTCTGGGGTTTTCAAAGTACTCTGTAAACTGCGCCGGTGAAATAAAATGTATTCAAAGCTGTGAAAATTAGTCAAAGTAAATGAAAATAATCCCTTCTGATAAACGTTGTATTGAACTACACAATAGACATGGAGAGTTGCACCATAGCGCCCTCCTTTGGCCATTTTGTCTCCTGGGTGCCCTATAAGGCAGTTTATGTTGACTCCCTCCACCCAGGGATGGAGAGGGCACATGCAGCTTCTCGTTCAGCTGACAGCAATGGAAAATAGTTGAGTTGAAATTAGCGGCTTCTGTGACCAAGAGCCATCATGGCAGCATATCAGTTTCCACTCGATGCTGAATAATTGCAGCCTCCCCTCTGGATTTGTATTATGTCTAAGTCTGGTGAGTGAGAGTGTGAAGCCGAGCAGAAACTCATTTTTGTTTTCTCATTTATAGAGACTGTTTTACTGCCCTTGTGGGCTTGTATTTTATTGCCGTCTGTTTCGGACTGGTTAGATGTTGGCCACTGGGTTATGTTTTATGTAGACTGTGTGGCACACTCAGCTGGATGGCATGGGCACTAAGTAAATGGTAAATTGTCTGAGACCTCTCAAAGTGCTTTACAATACAGTTTTTTGCCTTTTGCCCATTCATACAATGCATCTATGTCCTGCACGTTCTCTATCACATTACACTGTCACTTAAGGGCAATTTTGCCCTCAGTATCTTGCCCAAGGGCATTTCAGCCGGGATTGAAGAGATTGGAGACTGGGATTAAACCACTGACCTTCTGTTTCATGGATGACCCGCTCTATCTATCACCTGAGCCACAGCCGCCCACACACTGGCAAAACAAAACCTAGAATTGAAAAAGAAAAATCCTCTTTAGTCTCAACTCAAAAGTGGAATTTGGGTTGAATCACTACAATGGATGAAAAAACACAGATATGGTTCTCAGGTGATACTGTATGAGGCAATGAGTGTCCTGGGAGCTTTGCCCAACCAGATGATGTCTCATTTTCATGCTGCACTAACATCTAATTGAAAGGGAATGTGTGTCAGTGGACTCTCTGGCCAATAGAGGCTGCCCCCGCCCCCCAAAAAAGATTCTGTCCTCTATAACCCACCAGATGTCAGGTCTGTCAGTCTGGATACATTAAAACCCCACAAACAGCCAGAATAAACAACTATTTCACTATGAACTCCTTTATAAAATGAATGGTTGGATTTTCACCCTTGAACAGCAAATGATTTTCTCTCCTTGTGTGTGGGATCGCCCTGCGTGACTTCATCACCACAGCCACGCTGACGCATTGATGCTCTCCTACTCTGTAGTTAAGTGATGGTCTGCTGGGTCTATTAAAACGCACCCAAATTGTAACTTTCTTTATGGGGTTATCAGGATTATTGGCAGCCTCACACTCTGTAGCTGTAGACGCATGAATCGTCAGCCTGTCTGCAGCCTGCACAGTCTCCATGTTTGATGTCATTCCTGTGCATGGACAAGGAGCAGAGTGGAGCGCTGCAGGAAACCAGATATGGCCATTACTGAGAGGGAAGGTTAACCATTGTGGCAAACCTCCAAGCCACTGTCTCAGCCCATTCAGAGGATCAGGGTTCATCCTCTGCTTCTCGTTGCCCACAGACTCAGAGGACATAACTCTCCTCGAAACCACACAGCAGAACTCGAGAAAAAAGAGCTTGACAATTTTGTATGTAGATTGCTTTTTTTCCCCTTTTGAACAATTAATCCAATAATTTTTCTGCAAACTTGGGCATTTGAAGGAATTTCACCTCCCACAATTGGATTGTCCTGTCTCAAAGTGCTCTCTAATATTCTGGGCTACACTGCCTCCCTGTGTCTGTAAATGGAACTGTTTAGCTTTTCTTTACTCGTAAACATTTGATATAGCACCTTCTCAATTCAGGGAAATGTTTCATGTGTGTTTAATGGGCTCAAAGCTGAGTATTCTGGTTTCATTCATTTGTTTGTAATACAGTTCTGAACATCATCTCTGTTACTCAGTAGAGATGTTTAGTGCTGAAGCAAGTGAATCTTCAAAAGTGGATCAAACCATATGAACCCACTGTGCTGGTGTCAATCGTATGATGTGAAAGCTGATTCCTTAGCCATTAACCTGGTACCAGTATCTATATATATCTTATTTGCTTCACTGGGGCAAACACTGAAGCTACAGCCAGATTTTAATTAGAGATTACAATGCACTGGAGCATCTTGGTAGCCACACTGCATGCCACATAATTGCAATGTTTAATTCAAGCTGAGGACCTGTGTTAGATGAAATGCCCCTATACCTCTCTATCCTAGTTTTACCTCCTCACAACCAGCATCCATTTAAAAAGTGTGTAAAAAAACAGCAATAAAAGGTTAAGTCATTACACCAGCTGAGGTGCTATCTAACTAAGCTATTTGAATGTTCAGTCAACAGTCTACCATGATGCTAGTAGATCTGAGAAGCTGTATTTTTGAGCTTTAAGCTACTGTAAATACTAATACTCTTGCTGTGACAATGCGAATATGCAAATGTTTTGCAGCTTTACAATATTTACTTTGTTACTGTATTAACATGGTAATATTTGCTCATTTGCATACAACAACAAGATAGGAATGTCTTTAGTTTTGCAGGATTTTATTCTTAAATCAAAATGTTGAACAAATTAAAATTTGCACAAAAATATTGGGGCTTCAGTGTCAGGTAAGCTCCCGTACATTAAGAAGATGTTGATATTTAACTAAATAATAGGACTGCTGGTGGCTCTACAGACTTCAAGTCTAGGGATCAACAGTCATGACAATTCATCTTCTGGGTACCACAAATATCTGTGCGACATGTTATGGTGATCCTTACTGTATCTGTCAAAACATTGAACTAAAAAAGGGCAACTGAATGGTACCACTAGCATGAAGGCAACGTTGACCAATAATTTCCAGGCAATCCACGTGAACATATTTCAGAGTGGACCAAAGTAGTGGACGACTGACTGACACTGTTGTCTTTAGTGCCACACGTGGTGAAAATGTTCCTTTGTTGCAATGGTTAGAAAAAACAAACTGAAGATCTCATCAAAGTGATTCAGGACTTCAACCCATATTGAAAAGTTCTCCTAAGTTTTCCTCGCTGTTCTTTATTGTTTCAGAGCCAGGCCCAACTTAACAATGGGCCCCATACCCCTGTGTGTCCTGCTGCCGGTTGTATTGGCTGTGACGTTGGCTGCAGCTGCTGAGGAGAATGCAGTCGATGATGAGTATACCTGGCCACATTGGAAGGTGCCTCTGGTAAGAAAAAGACGTACTGTGCATCTCAGCAACCCCGACTTCTCAGCCCATCCACAACCGGAGTTAAGTGGGACCTGTGGGATTGAGTGTCAGCGTCTCCTCCCTACACCTTCTCTGCAAGACCTGGAGCAGTTCTTGTCCTATGAGACGGTCTACGAAAATGGTACACGCACGTTTACCTCAGTTTCTGTGCAAGGTCTCAATGAGGTCACAGCCTTGTCCAAAAATTCCTCAACTCACTCGCGCCGTAAACGGGAGGTTTATGGCACAGACACCCGCTTTACCATCTCTGATAAGCAGTTCTCAACCAAGTATCCCTTCTCCACCTCTGTGAAGCTCTCCACAGGATGTTCTGGGGTTCTGGTGTCACCTAAACATGTACTGACGGCTGCCCACTGCATTCATGATGGGAAGGATTACCTAAATGGAGCGCAGAAGCTACGTGTTGGTATTCTGAAGGAGAAGTCCAGACGAGGGAAAGGAGGCAAAGGGAAAGGAGGGCGAGGAAAGGGCAAAAGGAGAAAGGGAGACAAAGATAAAGAAGATGTCGAAGAAAAGGAAGACAATGTTGGGAAAGGGGATCATAAAGGGAAAGGGAAAGGTAGGAAGGGTCGGAGTCGGAGTCGGCGAAGCGCAGAATCAGAGAAACCCTCTTTCAGGTGGACCAGGGTCAAGCAGACCCAGATTCCTAAGGGCTGGTTCAAGGGTGTGTCTGAAGGGCTGGCTGCAGATTATGACTACGCTGTTCTCGAGCTGAAGAAAGCCCCAAAAGTCAAGTACATGGATCTGGGTGTTGTCCCCTCAGTCAAGAAGCTCCCCGCTGGGAGGATCCACTTCTCTGGATTTGATGATGACCGGCCTGGCAACCTGGTCTACCGGTTCTGCTCAGTGTCTGATGAGTCCAATGATTTACTTTATCAGTACTGTGATGCCAAACCTGGCTCCAGTGGCTCTGGAGTCTACATCCGCCTGAAAGAGCCCGGCAAGAAAAAGTGGAAGAGGAAGATCATTGGAGTTTTCTCCGGTCACCAGTGGGTGGACGTAAGCGGAAACGGGATGCAACAGGATTACAACGTGGCAGTGAGGATAACACCCGTCAAATATGCTCAGATCTGCAACTGGGTCCATGGGGACTCAAGTGAGTGCCAGGGGGCCTAAGACAACACAGGATCCCCCCTCAACCACCTCCCCACTCCAAACCCTTAGACTACCTAAGAGACATTTTACCTTTTCTAAGCCCCCCAACCTTCTATCACCAACCAGGGGCCCGACGACTGCCTCTTCTCTTCCTGCCTCCCTGTTACCTCCTGTGCTCCCCAACATCACCTCCTCCACTGACACACACACACACACACACAAAGCCATGCAAACCCCTAAAACTAAACTGGCTCTTTAGCTTTTCTAATTTATTTGCTTAAAAAAAAACAACAGAGAAAAATATGTATTGTATGTATTTACAGGTTGATCGGATCTGCAGTTTTGCTTTCTTTTTTTCCCCCTTTTTTAAAAAGATTTGACAATTTCACATATAAGTTTGGGAAGCTTGTATGTTGTTTGTGAGTGAAGCCAAGTCACATCAATCGTATATTCCACCTCAGCTTTTTATAGAGATCAAGTGTTCTTCTCCACCACTGTAAAGGAGTTTGTGTGAATTGGCTTTGAAAAAAAAACAAAACAGGAAAAATAAATGTTAACTGTTGTTTTATAAATGAACTATATAGAAATATTGAGATTACATGTTTTTAAACAATTTAATGAGCTGGTGTTTTGCATTGTGTATATCTAGAAGTTTTTTTTACAGCTATCTTTCTAAATAAGACAATTTTTCTTTTCTGTCACAATAGAGAAAGGGTTCTTATTAATCCTGGATAGAAGAATTTTTTTTCTGATTTGTGAGTCTCTAATCATATTTTCTCTGTTCTTGCAAAGCAGTGAAATGTGGTTTCATTGTTGTGCACATGATTATATCGGTGCTTATCCAGAAGACGTGGTGCTAATTTATGGAATTGTAAACTTTTGTTTGTTTCTTTCTATTTGAATAGAGGGGGGGCTTCTCAGAATATATTTTGATAGCCTAGTACTGTAACTATGTATTTAATGTGAGGCTACATATTTGGGTTGCGTTCAGATGGGACTGAACCATTAAACACATTATTTGAGCTGTTTCTGTGATTGTAAGGGCTAAATAAGATTAAAAGAGTTATATTGTTATAAAATAACAAAATCTCAATCCAGGATGTGATATTTTTCATGTATTTCCAAAAATTCATACGAGAATCTTTTTGAAAACCAAATAGCTGAAATTGATCTGAAATTAATGATGCAGATTGAAGACCACCACCCATTAAACTAAGATTACTACTTGTGTGTGTTTGTGATTATCCAGATAACAAAATAACTACAACTGGTTTGTGGGTAACAATCACAATGAGACCTCAGCGGGTAATGGTTACTGTTCTTTATGTGACCTCTGGCTGTTTCACCACAAGTCACGCAACTGAACACTACATATGTATAAGACTTAATTATTTTCATGGGACCCCAGTGCAGATGATTTTTTGGGCCCCCTTGCAAGTGACCAGAAAACAGACTTTAATTACAGCCTGTGAACCGGATTGTACATGGCAGATTCATCATACACACAGACACCCGGAAACCAACCAGTGGTCTCCTTCTGGAGTTCAGAGCATATACTGTACAACATAACTCCTGGTTTTCTATGTGTCAGTTAGACTGCAATAATTTCACATGACTTTGACACAAATTATAATGTGTCAAAACTAGACTCTAACTCAAAGATCATTCTAAAAAAAGCAACTACAGGATAAGATAGAAATGAAGGAACTGCAGGGATCTGTATTTGACTTTAAACATTTCTTAGCAAATGTCACTAAGACTTGATTTCCAAGTTGATACTGCGCACTTACTGATGAATAAAACGTATACAGATGCTGTTGGATGGAACTGAAGCGAATCAGATTCTCTTTAAATAAGACATAATCCTTCACAGGAAGTTCAATCCGTCATTGAATTTATTGCATCTCAAAGGGCTTACATGCACTGGAGAGGGTCATCGTAAATAAAATAATTTCACAACTAAACAAAAATACATATTTTTATAATTCAGTCATGAAAAATGTCAATAATCTCCCATCATTTTCTCAGATTCTCTCTGGATTCTCACAACCAATTCTTTACACAGTTCAGTGAAATGATGAACAGTGTCAGCAGGTTACAGCACAGGACTGGGGCATGAGGTCATACATCTGAATACAAATCTGAATCCAAATACAGGTCAACACTACAACATATTTAGTCCACTGTAAGTCAGTGGGAAACAAGATCATGGCTCAATGATGATCTCTGGGTGTTTTTACACACTGCTCCCATGTGGCCACATACAGTATCACAGGAGTTACACTGATGGGATGAAGGTCAACAGTGATCAAAGAAGCAACTCGAAAAACATTATGTTCAGACATCAGTCAAATTGGAGTTTTTCTTTTTCATAAAATGTCACTTTTCATCACCCACACTGTCATTTGGTCCGACAGGATTGGGTGCAACATGGATCTTAAAGGAACTCTGTGGGTTTTATGACCACTAGAGGCACTATATAGCAATGTTTGGTTGTTTGTCTCTGCATTTCATGTCCTTTTAAACATCGTATCATATTTTAATTTGAACTGTCTGAACATAGAGTTTGGTATGACAATGGGATATTCTATGAGATACAAAATAACCATACTTACTTGTTCTTTATAAGTTATAATGTAAACACAAGCAGAAGACATACCCACATGAGAAGTGTCAATATCATAGGTAGACACTTATATCGACAGTTGTACAGTTACATTGAAGGGCAGTTTAATTCCATCTTTATCATGAATTAATCAACATTTTCTCTGGAACTAAGTTGACCAGGATGTTTTTTTCTTAGCAGTGCCAGCAAATATCAACATCAGACTGGAGGATTATTCTAAAAGAACAGAAGATATAAATAAGTCAGGAAAGACAAAAAAGAGACAACGAGTAAAAAAAAAAAATAAGAAAAACTGAAAGGATCACTTGCTGGTCCAGTAAGATTCAGAAGCCTGCAGAGGTTGTTTCTTAATATACAGAATATTAATCATAGAGCGGTATTCATGTTTGAATTTCCAAATACTTTCGGATGATGACGGGAAATAGAAGGATACTCACACAACTTCTTACAATTTCATGTCAGATTCACATTTATATTTCTCTTCAACAGACACACAGAATAGAGACAGAATCCTCGCCAGAGAAGTTTATGTACATCGAAGAGGACCGTTCTGTAAACAACACACCAAATGTTTCTCTGAAAATCTACAGGGGCTTTGTTTACCACTCCCATCCAGTCAGAGTGGGACAAAGACGAGCCCCTCCCCTTTCAGAAGGAGGCGAGGACAAAAGTATGGGGTCAGTGGGAGGAGCTTAGGACACTAAAGCACATTCATCATTCAACTCAACACTAGAAAGAAGTCTAAACACATACGTCTTCACTTCCTCTCACATACATTTGTGGACTTTTTTTTTTTTCAGGGTTTTGTGTGGTTTTGTTTAGACAAAAGAATGATACATCTACATAAGCACAAGCTTGTTTTTTTTTCTCTCATATTTATTTATATAATCCGCTATGGTTCACTTTCACAGTTTGTGCTACAACATCACACAGGAGAAGGGGTGGGGTGTTGATGGGCGGGGGTGGAGGAAAAGATGCTCTAAGGTTGAGAAGCTGAACATCGCTGGCATCCTGAGATGTTGATGGACACCAGGTCCCTGCTCCACAGAAGAAAGCAGCTGGAGGACAGGAAACAGAAAACATTTTCAACATAAGAGTCAAGTGGTTCTAGGGGGTCTGGGAACATTTTTAATGAAAGCTCTGTGCTGTGCAGTCATTTTTGTCTTGATTCGAAAACAGAATGACAGACGGATCCCAAAGTGGTACATTCCAAACAGTCCTTTACACAGCTATGATGTGTAGTTAATAAACCAATTGCTGGGTGCAATATTTATTATTATTTTTGCGTAAGAGCAGAAAGAAACAAGTTAGAACAACTAAACTCAATGCAAATTCAATTTAAAAAAGTGACCCAGAAGTACAAAAGAAAAGCACCTTTAGCAAACATTGATCAACTGTTAAAAGCACAAAAAACATAAAAATGGAAATATACGTTGATCATTCATTCAATTTGCAGGTACTGTACTTAGTATCAGAGCAGCTATGAAGCAGCTGTGAAGGAGTGACAAATATTTGCAAAGGTTACAGTCTTTTAAAAGAATATTTACTACTTTTTAAATGTTACATTGAAGTTATTTCTAAGGTTTCTGTATATGTAACCAGAGAGGCTGTTCAATCCTTGTCTTCCCCATTATGCAGTCTAAAGTGTCCAAACTAAACCCCAAAATTGCCCCTGACGTCTGTGCCGTTCTCATAGAGAAATGCTGCACATACTGTAGATGCACTGTGTGAATGGGTGACAGCAAAAATTGTACAGTAAAGGACTTTGAATGGTCATCGTGACTAGAAGAGCATTATATTAATACAGACCATTAAACCATTACAATGTCATGTCGAAAAAATTGAAGGAGTAGGCTACAAATCTTAAATGTCTGACATCAACAGCAGAGACATTTGTTCCGTCTCTCCATCAAGTTTATCATAAGCCACGTAGAAGCCACATATGTACTGTATCAACAACCATAAAGTGAACAAATGAAAGTCACTCAGAATCTGTTATTGTGCTTACTGTGCTGTAAATGTACAGCGCTGAGCTCCCACCTGGGGCATTATAAGAAGTCCTTGAGGTCGAGGTCTGCCAGAGGGTCCTTGGGCTTCTTGGGACTCTGGCTTGCAGGTCCTGGAGAAAGCTGAGAAACAGGGAAAAGGAGAACAGATATGAATCAATGTCAAATATATCCACGCAAATGTTTTTACATCATAAATGGTTTCGTCATGTGGAAATCATGTGTGTGCAAACCACAGGCCTGATTTAATGTAGGCTTCTGTGTGTGTGTGTGTATGTGTGTGTGTGTCTGTTACCGGTGCTCCTGGTGCAGCGACTCCAGGTGCCGCTCCAGCCACACCTGTGAAGGCAGGTCTCATCATGGGCTGTACCATCATTGGCTGCCCCATCATGGGTTGCATCATGGGAGCTCCAGGCCCTGCTGCTGGAGGCTGGTGAGACAGGGAGAGCACAGTAGACTGGGATTTGTAAAGGCAAAACAGATTCATCACAAACAGCCGTCAGGATTATCTAGATTTGTAACTCAAATGCAGTATTATACATTGTTCACTGAGAATGAAATACATCTCACCATGGCAAAGCAAGGCTGTGCACTCATTGGTGGCACCATTGCTCCACTAGGTGGACCAGCTCCTGGTGCTCCAGGAGCTCCAGGGTTGGCCCCAGCCTAAAAACAAAGACAGACGCAGACAGAGGTCAAGTCAAAGTCAACTTTATTGTCAATTCTGCTGTAATATAAGTAGACATAACATAACATCAGCGCAACTGGTATGTTCTTAAAACCTTAATCACAGCTCACACAGCTTGTGGGACTTTTGATGTTTGCATTTTTTCTGCATTAATGACAGACAATTACATTTGTTTTGTGACTTGTTTATATCATTTCTGTCTGAGGCAGCAGACACGGATCTCAACTCAACAAGCAGAATTTAAACGTCTCTTGGATGACGTTTGATCTCATGGTGGTAGAGTCCATATTGTTCTTACCATGGGGGCTCCTGGTGTTGCCCAGCTTGTTGGGGCTACATGTGGCGTCCAGTTGGCGCCTCCTGTGAGCTTCTTCTCACTCTGTGGGTCCCTGAAAGAGATGAAACACAGGACAGATCTGAGAGGTTTGTTCGAATTCCAGGTCTTAAATTAAAACTGCTGTGGTAACGTTTGAGCATTCACAAGCATCATGCATGCACGGAAATCTCATATTTAAACACACTTACTTTTTCTTTACTCCGAGGTCTGAAGAGAAGAAAGAAATCAAAGTTAACTTGACATGAATGAATTATTCTAAACATAAAAGACAGAGCTCAGGAATGAAAAACTGCTGTTTACCTCCAATCAGGTTGGCCAGTGACGAGTCCAGATCCCCTCCAATGGTTTTGGTGGGAGGCGGGGTGGCAGGGGGAGCGCCTGCCATGCCTCCTAATGCGACGGGAGTTCCCATGCTTCCAGCAGTGCTGCCCCCGGTGCTCTGGGGCGTGACGGCGGGCATCAGCAAGCCGCCTAATCCATCAAACACTTGGGGAGAGGGTGGGAATGACGGGACATCAGAGAAACAACACAGATTACAAACCTGCAAATCCCTAATCTCACTACAACACAAGCAGCGGACAGATGTGAGACCAGACAGTTGGGTGGGGGGTGTAATCCAGTTGTGACAGAATTGGTCATTATCTGTGCCTCACATGCACAATGCAGGACTGTAACTATGTTGGAGCATTCAGAGGAAAACAACTCCAGCAACTCCAGCAACTCTCTTGGCTCGTTGCTTCGCCAGTTTACAGGTCAAGAACTTAACCACTGGCTGCTTCTAAAGTAGCACTGGTTTGAACCAGATGTCATCAAGGCCAAATATTTTTGGGTTTCATTCCAACTGGCTGTGAAATGAAAATATCAATTGAAATTGTTTAAGAGGCTTCACAGTGGCAAATTAAATAGTTTCCAAAAATGATTCAAAAAAATGTTAAATGATAAAATGTTTAAACTATAACAAGATTAGCAGAGGTTTCTTTCTATATTCTATTCTTCAAAAAAAGAATAAACAAATTAATCAATCAATAAATAAGATATCAGAAGATCAGCCTGGTAAAATAACAAATGTGGAGCATCTTGTTAAGTTAGGCTTTAAAATAGGTTTCACAAATAACAAAATCTTTCTTAATCAGCACCACATCATCATAGGTGTCAGGACTGGGAAAATATTGTGCAAGAAACTGTCTCTTTTGAAGAAAGAAATGTTTGGTAGTGGTCAACTGTAGTTTTTTTTAAAACAATAAGATTGATTCAAAAGTTTGAATCAAGGAGGAGTGTAACTCCAGCAAGCACAGGTTCTCCTTTCCTTAATATTTTCCTTATTCTCAAATTATTATAACTTTTTTTCTTTTAACATTATGACTTTATTCTTGCAATATTTCAACTTCATTCTTGAAATATCAGAATCACTATGTTTTTGTTAGTGTATTAACAACTAAAACTTAGAATCATTGTGTTTTTATTATCTAGCTTTCTTGATTCTGATCTCTGACCAAAGAGTAACATGGAACAGTACAGAATTTAAAAGTGTTGCTGTAACCCTTCAGGTCTGGAATGAAAACCTTCAGACCTACTCTAGTGCAAGTGGACTCAGGACTTGATGGCATGTGGTTGTAAGAGCCACTGCTCTAAAATACAGGGGGAAATAAAGATACAGTGTACAAACGTAAATGACAGTAAGTTGCGTCTCATGCAGGAGTCAAACAGGGCTCGTTAAGCAACATGCAAAATAGAAACATGGTTAGAAGACGCCGAAGGGAAGAATCGTCCGAACTGCACATGCTGCAATGAACTGCAGTGTTCAACTCACCAATTACAGATTAGAAGAAGCAAACAATGATGACCCAGCAGAGAGGGGGGGGGTGTGAACAGGAGTGAAAGGAAGATTTTTTAAAATAAGCCAGTACAGTAAAGGTGTGGAGCAGAAAAAAAGATTGTGAGAGGGCGGTCGTGAATGATGACGAGGTGGAGAAAGCACAGCATTTATGAGAGTACAAGAGAATAAAGAGAAAGAGAAACCATTGCGAGAGAGGGAGCAGCGCTGAGGAGTAAAGCTGCAGAAACAACAGATTCATATCAGGAGGACAGTGACAGCAACAGCAGATCAGATCAGTGTCATTCATGCAGAAATCAAGCTGTGAGCAGGAAGAGATGACTCGCTCCACTGTTAACATACAACAGTTTTAATGAAGCAGATTAAAGCATCAAGCAGGAGACCTGTCAAAATGGGAATAGGAGACTTTTGGTCATTTTCTAATATTTAACAAGGCACCACAATCACACAGATCATTACAATGAAGCTAAACAAAAGAAGATGATTCCTCCAACACAACTAATTATGATTCACTTACTTGAAGCATCAAAGCCTCCAGAGGGTGCTGATGTAGTGGTTGCGGATTCTGGTGCTGCTGCAGCTGCAGCAGGGACCGGTGGTGTTGGAGACACCAGCGAGCCCAGGGTGTCAAAGCCCGACTCCAAGAGGTCATTCTGTGCTGGAGCTGGAGCCAAGGGAGCCAAGGGAGTCAAGGGAGCCAAGGGAGCCAAGGGAGCCAAGGGAGCCAAGGGAGCCAGAGGTGGAGCAGCAGTGGGGGCCAGGGTGGGGGACATCAGGCCTGAGGGACAAAACAGAGAGTGAGGTAAGATAAAACACACAACTGGTTCGTATCAGAATCAACGTTATTCCATGACCAACACACATTCAATATGATTACAGACGAAACAGGTGGCACATGAGGCATCATCTTGGATATGTGTCTGGAGAAATCCATGCAGAAGCTCATAGCAGCAGCATAGAGCACCGAGGAGAAGCAAATTACTCAACCAGTGGCAACACGAGGTCTTCTCATCATATTGGAAGGGAATTAGACTTCCAATATGATGATAACAGAAAAACACAGCATTATAAAACAATAGTAAGGAAACTAGAAAATTCCTCCCAGAGAAATTTTGAATGGGTGCCTTATGCTTGCTGCCGGCTCCACAGAGAGACATTTCATTTAAAAGGAAGGAGAGAGTGTCTTTCAGGCTTCCTAGGAACATGCTGTAATTATTTGGGGGTTTATTTTGAAAATCAGGCATCCTTCAGCTTTCCTGGTGAAGTCTTATCATCATTCAGGACTTTTATTTTGAAAATCCAGCCTCCTTCAGGCTTACTTTTTAGGTCAGTGAACTATCTGTAGGGGTTTATTTAGAAAATCCTGGCTCCTTTCGGGTTTCATGGTAACATCCTGTTACTATGGGTAGGGGGGGCTTATTTTGAAAATCTAGGGTCTTTACAGGTGTCCTGATCACATCCTGTTACTATGGTGGAGGATTATTTTGAAAATCCAGGCTCCTTACAGGTGTCCTGATAACATCCTGTTACCGGGGGTGGGGGGGGCTTATATTGAATATGCAGGCTCTTTGTCTACAAGAAGGACCTGAGCCGGCTTTACTTCCTGAGGAGGCTCAGGTCCTTTAATGTCTGCAGCACGATGCTGCAGATGTTCTATCAGTCTGTTGTGGCGAGCACCATCTTCTCTGCTGTGGTGTCCTGGGGTGCGGGCATCAAGACGAAGGACACCAACAGACTGAACAAACTCATCAGAAAAGCTGAGTCTGTTGTTAGCTCTAAGCTTTTCACCCTGGAGGAGGTGGTGGAGGACAGGATCCTGACACAACTGCTGGCAATCATGGAAACACAATCCCTCTCACCCCCTCCACAAAACACTGGACAAGCAAAAGAGCAGCTTCAGCAACAGACTCATTCAACCCTGCTGCTCTAAGGAACGATACAGGAAATCGTTCCTCCCAACCGCAATACGACTTTACAACTCATCTACCTCTGTCAGAGCCACCATCACAGAACTGCACCAAATCTACCTGTCACCATTTACTTCATGTTATGGAATTTTCATAGACACTTTCTCTTGTCCTCTCTGGGGCATAGTGTTGTGTTTGGGAAGTGCGAGAGCTTGGCGAAGGTCAAAGCCTTCACTCCCTAGACATCACAGATATGAGACTGCGTAAGCAGCACTACTGTCTCCATAACTAGTAAATACATTTGATTGTTTAGGAACTAGCAGACCCATAGATTAAATGATCTGTTGGGGTTTAAAGTGTGACTGCAGGAAAGCAGACTTCAGAATATGAGAGAGCATCATGCACAGATGTTGTATGGATGAATTCTGATTTTCTCCTTGGCCAAGCTTCAATAAATATTTCAGCATAAGAGGTCAAAGGGCTCCTGAACGCTTTCTTCATTGATGAGTTGACCATTGATCAGCAGATTTTCCACAACACTTCATATCATATGTGATATGTGTTATTATTATGTGATATTATATATCTTTCATACAATATTCTGGTCTTTTTGCACATTCTATTTACATATTCATAGTCACAGGATATTATCATCCTGTGACTATGGGGGGGGTGTCCTCACTCAGTGTTGAACTCTTGACGTTGTGTCACTGGTCAGGTGATGTAATCACTGTCACTGGTCAGGTGATGATGTAATCACTGGTAAATATGAAGAGGAGCCCTCTCCTATGTGTGTGTATGTCGTTGCTATGGATACTCACTGATTTGATTGTGTGCACCTGTTATCTCTCAGCTCAGACAGATGAAGAAGCTCTGGCTCATCCCTCAAACAAATGCTTCAACTCAAAAACCATATATATATATATATATATACAAGTCCTATCTGTTAAATAAAAACACCGTGAGAATCCCAAGACTTCCCTGAATGTACAGATATATATATATATATATATATATATATATATATATTTATATATTTATTGGTTAGAGTTAGAAATGTGACCTCGGGATCGAGTTAGAAAATTTTCACTGTTCTCCTCTCGGACCTTTTTTTTGCAAAATTAACATGGCATCCAATGGAAACCAAAAAACCTTTTTCAAAACAATTATACAGCCAGAAGCATAGGTCTGAGAGATTCCATAGTTACATGTCTGCGAAGCAAACAAGCTCTGTTTTATTTTGATGTAAAAATCATGTCTGATAACCTCCATTTGTGGCTTTGAGAGCAGTGTTAGCACACGCGAAGTCGCTTTCACACTCGCTCTAATTCGGCGAGAGACCTTGACTCCCATGCATTTGGATTTCGGTACTTTTGCGATTTGCGAACGAACCGCTTGACGAATGTCTTAGAAAAGTCATAGCACAGCCATCAAGAAAAATGCACACGGTTTGGTTTCACCTCTTTTAGGTTTGACACTTTCAGCACATTTCGGTCTGAATGTGGTCAGTTTTACTTCTAATGACGACTTCCCCACTGTTGTAGTTGTAAATAAATACAAACCATTTACCATTTACTTTCTTTTGAATAAAATATTCCTCTTCCACCACAGATCACTATATATAATCAAGAAGCAGAATGTACATTGTTTTTCTTCTCAGGCACTACATGTGCAGCCCATTGAAAATATACAGTGTCTAGGTCCGCTGATGTACGCCTTAAATGATTACAGTTTTATTGTTATTGATGCTACACAGTGTATGACTCATCAAGGCTAACAGACTCGAACAACGAGGCCCTACATTCAGATTTTGCATACTGAAAGCATATAATGTTGGTGTTGAAAATGTCATATTCTTTAAGGTAAACAGAGGAAAACAGAAAAGGTAAAAACAGAGAGAGCTTTGGGATGTTAATCAATATTTGGCCATACACCAATGACAGATACAAGATTTGGCATCACTCTGAGGTTTAGTGTCTTTTTTCACACAGGACACTAAACCATTTTAGAACTTTCTAATTAAATCAACCAGTCCTGTGCCAAGTCTGTGCCAATATTCATTCGACTGATGCATCACCATCATTACTTTCTGAATACTTTTAAGCAGCATTAAACATTTCCAAGAGTTGTTTGCCAACTTCACAACTTTTTTCCAGGCTGCAGTAATTTGAGCATTATTTTCATGAGATGCTTTGATGGAATTCTAAAAGGTGTGTCACCTCCCAGTAGGTCGTCTCCGGGCCCTCCAGGAGCAGAGCTCTGCGTCTCCTCCACAGGGCTGCTGAAGGAGTCTGCAGGGCCGTCCAATTATCCACAACGCAGCATGGAGGGCAGAAAGGAGTGAGAGGTAAGCCCTGGACCACACACTGAGACACGGTGGGGAGGTGGGAGACAGGGAGACAGATCACCCTGACTACCTCGATAAATGCACTTGCCCAGAATATCGTCCTATAGAAACACTAAAAACTCAGATGAAAATAAGTGGAAAGTTGTCAGGTGAACTCTGAACTGTTCTCAAACACCAAATTCAAGGACTTTTCAAGGACTTCCTAGGCTCAAATGTCTTCAAATTCAAGTTCCAACATGGTTTAGTTTGAGAGTGTAGACGGAATATTGTGTATGTGTTGAATATATTGTATATGTTTGAAACACAGTTCAAGGTGAATTTCACAAACAGTTTCTACAATGGGAGCTAGCCTGCTTTACAGTAGCTCACAGACAACAAATCAAAAGAGAGAAGCTGGAATGTGTGTGTGCTATCTATCCATCCATCCATTATCTATACCACTCCTCTTTTGAGGGTGTACCTGTATATTATATTCAATTTAAAGACTGGGCAAGCTGTGGTATATATTATATGTTTCATAAAAAATACATAAAACCTCTGTGTTTAATGTATATATAATTTTATTTAATCAAATTACTCTCAAGTTATTTGATTACTCACACTAACTCAACATTATAGAAAACACTTCCATGTTACATATACATTTAATATGTAAATAAAATACACAGAATCTGTGTTTTAGGCATTATTTTTTTAATGTGTCTTCCAATAGCCGTTTGATTATTTTGGACATATCCTGATCAAGTGATAGTGTATCCAATAAAGGTTAGGCCAGTGTATTTAGTTGAACATTGATGATCACTCTGAGACTACTAGACTACTACTCTCTGTTCTGTATCTATGATCTGTCTATTGTCTTATTTAAAAAGAGCTACAATCTATCACTATACTACATCAGCCTCACAGCTACAAACCATAACCTCAGAACTTACTGTAACAACTGGATGATTCAAAAAAACACCAAGAAAAAAGAGCCACGTTAAGTTAAAAATGTACAAATGGTCAGAATGGACAAATATATATACGGTATATACATATTGTAAACAGCGCATGTTGTTTCAAATGATGTATGTGTGTGTGAGTGTGTATTTGCGTGTTAGTGAAAGAGTGCAGCACAGTACCCAGCAGGTCAATGACTGGCGCCGACTCTACTTTGGGTGGAGTCGAGGCTTCTGAGCCTGGAGCTTCAGCAGGAGCAGGGGGAGCAGCAGCGGCAGGAGCTGGAGATGTAAACGAGTCTAAGCAGAGAAGAAGAAGCAGGAAGGGATTCAATTACTCTCAAATCTTCAGGGCTGCATTAGTCGATGACGGCTTTATTTCCAAGCAGAGAATGCTCTGTTCATGCACTGTTATTATGCCTGGCATGCAGAGAGGAAGCAGGAGAAGGAAGCAAGCACCCCTGCATTTTAACTGTATCCACATCCTTGAAGTTTGCGCCATATGGTATTGGACTGGTGGGCTTGTGCATGCAGACACCAGCTCCATGCAAAAGATTAAATCTTAAGTCAAGTCAGGTGTCTTGCTGCACCCTTCGTCGAAAAAAAAGGAAGGGAGACATTGTTGCTGTAAAGGTAAAGCAGCTAAACTCACCCGTTACAATGTCTCCAGCCGGAGCCAGCTCGGGCAAAGGAGAGGGCCCGCGTGAGACAGCAGGAAGGTCTAATTTACCCAAGCAAGCGAGAGGCAGAATACGAGAAAGAAGAAAAAACGTGGACGTCCGGGGAGCAAAGAAAAGCATTAGCGTGGCAGTTTAAAGACACAGCGTAGATAAAAAAGCAGCCACAAGACTGAACGAGTGAGTACATGCACAGTCATCATACCACTATGGGGGGGACAAACCAAGACGTGTGGGGCGAAAAAAAAGACAGATGACAGAGAAGTGGACGTATGGAAACCACAGGAGATGAAAGAGGTTCCACACAGAGAAATGGATATCAGCTCCTGTACCTGCACCAAATAGGTCTACGCTAGGAGTGGTAGCAGCTTTGGATTCTGTGGTGGGGCTTTGCTCAGGCATAGAATCAAACATATCTAAGAACAAGGACACACAATCATATGGACATTCAGAGTTTAAGTCCAGTGCATACAGAATGATGAGTTAAGAAGAGATGAGGGAGAGCAGAGAGATCATACATTTTGATTATTACTCAGGTAAGTTGTTGTGTGTCTGTTCAGTGCAATGCAAAATGAAACAGTGCAAAATAGGGAATATTGCAAAATTTCACCATGAAGACGATAAAATGCTTTTTCTCTTTGAAGCAGCACATATTGAGTGTGTGACCAGAAATGACTGTCGTGTTTACGGTTCTGTGACATCACAGATTTAAGTCTGTGTCCATTGTTTTGTAGAGCTACTTGAAAAGTCAGGGATCCCCTGCATACATCAGTGAAGACCCCACAGGAGAGGTCAGTAGATCACTGCTGTGAGTAAAATTCATCCTCTGTGGACCATGAATCAAATTATCATGTGCAAATCCTATGGCAATCCACTAGCTGCTGACTGGGGCAAGTGGCAAGTTATGCATCCACCTTTTCCAAATCACATGATGTCCATTTTTCTACCGATATACATAACCACTCTTCTGGTCAGTGGGAGTGAACCTGATCACCCAGAAAAAAAACTGCTGCATACCTGTATTTTAAAATTATGCAATATTCCCCTTTAACTAAAGTGCATAAGCTACATTCAAGCATTCTCCACTGTCACTATCTAAACACTGGTCACAAGCAGAAGAAGAAAATACTTTTCTTCCCTCTATATTATTTGTTAGTATTAGGTTAATAATCAAAACAAGTTGAGCCCCCTCTGATAAAAATGGAGAGAAATAGCTTTCAGGGTTTTGGTGGTCAAAAAGTGCATAACTAATGGATTACCTTTGAAAGCAACAGACAAAATGGCCTTCACTGTAATTGTTTTTAATATCAAAATGATTTCCGTTATGCAGAGGAGGTCAAGATGCTTGATTAGCTTGTTTAAATGATCTGTGTCTGAAGGAAAAGCATCATGGAAAATAGAAAACCAAATTTGAAATGTAGGGTCTGGGCAGGTTGTTATCATTGTCACTAACTTCATCATCAACATCATCATCATAAACTAGCAGGAGCAACACAGTCATCATCAAAACCTTCACCATTGTCATCATCAGTGTCATAATGCAGGGCAATGCAGTGAGAGGCAGAATGAGAGCAAGAGGACTTTACCACCAAAGATATCTAGAGTCGGAGCGGCTGCAGACTCTGTGGTGGTGTCGGTGGTGGTTGTGGTAGTAGTGGTGGTGGAAGAAGGGGTGGGAGCAGCGGGGGCAGCGATGGGGGCGACGATGGTCGGCGCCGCACTAGAGGTGGGAGGGGTGACGGCGGCAGCGATGTCTGCGGTTGCCCCCGTGTCGGTGGGCCTCATGGCGAATAGGTCCAGCTCTGGAGCAATGTCTGCACTCCCCTCCGTCGTGGCAAATGGGTCTTCACGAAGAGCAGCAGGGGTGGTGGTGTTGAGGGTGGGGCAGGGGGGTTTAATTAGAGAAGAGGGGATGGGGGTGGTGGATGGAAGGGGAGGGGGATTTAGGGTTTGTTAGAACAGCAAACACGGTAAAAAGCATATTTGTGAGGCGAGATGCCTCTGAAGCTCCAATTCAGGTAATAAAAAAAAAAAAACATGCACATGGTCCCCCATCGGCTTCACAAGGAACTGACAGTGATGACCAATTCTTCAGTAACTCATCTTACTGTACAGAACTGACCTTAAGAGAACACGTTTGCATGCAAGAGGTTTAGTAACATGCATTACATACAAGTTCAAAAACTATAATGGAATTAAGAGTGATTAAAGAAACTCTACCTAAATACTCAAGGACTAACAGTGACTTGTTTTCATCTGTGAGAACGTAGCCAAATTCAGTGTCAGCTCAATATTACTCACCCAGACATCGGTATAAACAGAAACTGATCATTTAAAGCTAGGGTTGGTAATCCTTGAAAAACTAGCAAGACCAGGCTACACTTTGAAAAAATGTGACCGATACGTCCCACCCCTTCCCATCAGCACTCTCGTCAAAGCTACACCCCCAAAACATAAACGTGCACTGACTGACAACTACTAGGAGCCCACTTTCCCATTACTCGCTCGCTAGCTTCTGGATATATCATTTCTGTGAGACGTTTATGTCTCTGGCTTGTGAAAACTCGTCATGTGCAGTGAGAGCATGGGCAGGATACGTGATCAGGTCAGTAAGTGACAGACAGGTGAGCCAGCCAATCATTTAATTTGGTCCGCATCAAATGATTATTAATGTTCTGAAAGAGTTTTCTTTTTTTATTGATGGCTGTCAGGACATGAAGGGGATTTCAACAAATATGATGAAACGTGTTTCAGACACAAATTACCAACCCTAATCAGTGCAGTTCTTACAAGGTAACACATTGTTACATGGCGTGGAAAATATGAAAGACATATCACTGTCTTACCATTAGCTAGTTAGAAACCTGTTGACTAAACTTTCAAGTGTTTTCTGAAAAATTTAAATATAGCAGCAATTTCTAGAGTGCCCAAAATGTAATAAAAAGGAATACATTTGATTTCCAGTGTCTGAAGAATATAATTTGTGAAAAGCACAGTCACTACATGCATTACTCCAGCCACTGATTTGCTGTACACAGTAGGTCAAAGAGACACACTGTGGAGTTAGTTATTTTAAAGGAAAGGATGATGATTAGTGCAATCATCAGCATTATTTAGGGTTAGTGGTATTAAAACAAATGTTATTTATTCCTACAGTATCATAAATAGCTGCTTTTTACTGCAGTATTCACTAGGTGAATATTAGAAGGAGAGGAGGAGTCAAGATGAGGGAGGAGGGTCCATGACTGGGGTATTAAAGCAGGATTTGGGGTGAAACAGTAGTCGTTTGTTCTACTGTCTCCTATGGAAGCAGAAGCAGCTTCAATATAAAAAAGCATTTACATTCACACACACACACACACACACACTTGCACAAGAAGCTGTCTTGTCACCCACCAGATCCACCAAAAGCATCAGCAGCAGGGCCCGCAGCCACGGCAGCAGGACCGTCTCCTGGGGAAGGTGCAAACGCATCTAGGGTATTGCAGACGAATACAGCCGGAACGCAACACACACAAAACATAACCCCCAGGGCCAACACATCGACAGACACATGGATGTAAAGAACAGAGGATGAGTAAAGAGATGGAGTGGACAGGAAACAAAAAATGAGAGGTCAGCATCAGGGAAGAGCAAGGAATACAAGAAATATGCAGCCTGCTTACTGTGGTGATTGATCTGATTGTACCACCATTAGTCACACGAGGAGTTTTGGAAGGCTGCATAATGCTGCATTCAGTGAGTGCACAGTTTGTGCAGGGGTGTGATATGAGGTTGTCACAAGTACGTTTTGCTCTGTGACAGGTAGGAAAATGTCAGGTTCAGGGATGGAAAAGGAAGAGTATCTCTTTGACGAAGAAATTCTGTTCAAATTCTTTTCAGCAGATACAAATGTTGGGTCTGGGGATATTATTAAAAAGCCAAAAATATCAGTAAATAAAATCCAGCTATTCATCAAATTTATGAAACTGTTGGTGAGCCATTCGGGAGACATGAGTGATAAACAAAAAAACGCAAAAAGCCACTAATAGGAGATTAATTACATTGCAGTGGGTTTACTGAGGTGCACATGTTTATAATGAAACACTCTAATGAACGCTTAAAACATGTTAATGTCTAAGCACATTAGTTTTTTAACTGTGCAGCCTCGAATAAATCCAGAGAAAAGCAAGTAATCCTCTGCAGTGCCTGGTATTTTTGGGATGTGCCAGAAATGATAAATGTTTTGCTCTGTGCTCAGTGCAAAACAGGGTTCGTGTTAGCACATTAGAGTGCATGCTTGTAACAAATGAGGGAGAATATTAAAAACAGCTAAGGATAGATTACCATTACATTTGAGTCACACCACTAAGCATGTAATTTATGAACAAATATAAATCTGATGATCTTACGCTTGCCACTAACCACATGGAGGAAAAGATTTTTAACACATGTGCTAATCCAAACAAAGATGGCGGACATGATGATTCTCCTTGTTCAGTGTGTAAGTGTGTTATCAGTTACATTTACCCGCTAGGACGGTTGGTTGATGTCATTATGTGTGTGAGTGCATGCGTATGTCATCGTGAAAAAGTATGGTCCTGAGACACTATCTGTCTGTCTGTGGACATAGTTCATCACAACTGTGCCCAATGTTGTCACAAAACTTTACAGGTGTGTATTTCAGTGCAAAATGAAGGCTGAATTTGAAGATGGGTGTGGTCCCATGACTACTGAGTATGCATGTCATAATATGGTAATAACCACTGAGCGCTCATGGGACAGAACCATCAACATATTGATGAGCGTTGAAATGTTTTTTTCTTTTTTTTCGCGAGCAGACAAAATTATTTTTTAATCCAGATGTTAAGAATATTTGAGGTTTGTGGAAATACATACATAACAGTGGAAATTGTTTTGTTTTTTTTAATCAGATTTTTAGCTCTGTGACTCAAATGTTGATGATAATATATAGCACAAGGCACAAACTGGGGTTCTGGTGCCAACTGCTCATTGAAATGTCACAATGTACATTTTCATATTTGTTACTAACAGGTTTTTCAAGTCTTCATGTGACATCTCAAAATGTGAGTTATTCTCCTCATTCTTTAGATATCACAGAAACATACATCACATACAATATTTATCTGATAGAACAAAAGTTGATTTTCAAAAGAACAACTCTTAATACATTTACTATAATGGAAAGTTTAAGAAGTCATTTTTGGACAAAATTGATTTCAGTAAATTATTTTCAGGACGAAATGATTGTAGCAGACGGGCATGAATATGGGCCTATATCCAACCGTCGAACCACACTGACCTCCGAAAAGGTCGATTTCTGTGGCTGAGGTGGTGACAGGAGCGGAGATGGGCAGAGAGGCGGGGACTGGTGCAGCTGCAGCAGCAGTAGTAGCAGTGGCAGCGGCTGTGGGTGCGGCAGCTGCAGGGGCTGCTGCAGCATCAGCATCAGCAGACTCTCCCTCGGCCAGGAGAGCTTCAGAAGCTCCATCAGCTGGAGCTGCTAGGCAGGTTTACCCCATAATCCAAATGCAACGACCCCATTACAAGAGAGAAGAGAGGAATAGGAAGATAAAAAAAGTAAGGTAGGTAGAAGATGGCAGAGTCAAAGTGACTGAAAAATGAAAAAAGTACAGACGTGTGTGGTGAGAGATTACCAGGAAGGGTGCTAAATAATAAATACATTTGTTTCAATTATAATGCAACCTGACACTGAGACAACAGAGAACTTTAGGTAGAAATCCCAGATGGACAATGAAAAATCTGCAGGCATGTCTTATGTTCAGTCTGTCAATGGAATACTCACCGTCAGCCAAGAGATCTGCACAAGAGATGAACAGAAAGAGACACAGATGAGAGAGGATGAATGACAGCATGAATACGTATAACTATAAAACGCATAGGTGCTCTGCTGAAATTTAAAAATCTGTCATTTGCAAGTTGCCAACAACAGACGCACTACAATGTAAAAGCCCAATAGAGCTAAAAGGTCCTTAATGTAATTTAAGTACTTAAAGGTTACAGTTGGATTCTGCATGTTCAGGGGATCAGTGGAGATGTGGGGATGAGCAGCGACAGCTTTACAATGGAAATGCGGTTCCACATAATCAAATAAAAACATTAATGAGGGTAGCACTTCTTTATTCTACTGCAGGGAGTCACTTAAGTTTGTTTAACTCATCTCATTTACAACAAATAGTGTATTCTCCATGTTACTGCCGATTATTATCCAAAGCATAATCTTCTTTCAATCTCATCTCAGCAAATGGTTTCCATTAATTTATCTGCAGTGATGTCAGCTCTCTTTAAGCTTTGGAAAATGGTCGACAGTAATGTTGAGTAAACAGGTTTGTAATTGATGGGATGAAACATGCATGGTCTATTTCAGTGTGATGGGTTTAATTTGATTAAACATTTACTCAGATTTGTTTCTGTAAGTTGATTCAAGTTTCGGTCGGTCGAGATGTTTTAGTGTAAATTGACAATTTGCTCAAAGCGTCCTCCCAACAGCCACTGTGGCTAACTACCTAACACACACTCTAATTTGGCTTGTCTAGCTTTTAGCCGACAGTTATCAATCTGAAATCTGTTTCTGTGGACTCCCCGTTTAGACAGTTGTCTAAATATCATTGCAAACATAAGCAGTGATAATGTTAAATTGTGATGCAATATGTACTGAACGCATGCTCGCTAATTATAAACGCAAAATAAAGCATTCCTAAACTTTGACAGATTGCACTCCCCCTCTCCTTGCCCCCTCCCCCCCTCTGAGGCAATGTCAGTGTTTATTGACTTCCTGAAAGTCGCAGCTTTACAACAGTAAACTTAAAGCAAAGGATTTGTCTCTCAATAGACATATACATTTCACCTGAAGACATATTATTTATTTTACCTCACAGTTGAATCTTGAATCTAACCCAGGCTGCCTTGGTAAGTGCCGCTGCATCATCTGATGCACGTGTGAGGCGGGAGGTCTCTCCATGATTTAAATGTTCATAACTCTGCGTGAATTTTCAACAGATTTTTGAGCCGTTTGCTTTGTTAAAAATGTCAGATGTGTATTTATGTCCATTATGACTGAAGATTTTCATTGAAACAAATTGCTTCTATACATGATAATGAAGTAATAGTTCTATAATAATGTATTTAAGATTAACTTACATAAAACAATGTTCTATGTGCCTTATTTGTTTAGCTGATATTTTTTTGTCCATATATATATATATATGCATATTCATTACATTCTGTACATTCGGTGGTCCCCCTCCAGGAATTGCTCTTGATAAAGTTCTCTGTTTATCGTTCCCCCTAACCGTAAGATGAAACAATGAAAGATCCGCCCCTGCTGACAGAGCAGAAAGTTCTCACCTCCCCATCCGGTCATAGAACAAGCAGCTGTAGCGCCCCCTGTTGATGAGGAGGAAATTGGATCCAGATCCAACAAGAACCCATCATCAAGGGCACTAAAGAAGGAAAGTGAGAGAGTGAGCGTTGACAGAAGGGAATCCATTTCTAATGTAATATTGATGCAGCTCAAACACTTTAATATTGTTGAATGACTCCTACTTGCTGGTTTTGGTGATGGGGGCTGGTGCAGTGGGGGTGACAGCAGGCGGAGGAGGTTTGGTAGGCGGCCCAGGGCGAGCGGGAGCACGAGGCGCTGGCCTGGCCGGTGGTGCGGCAGGAGCAGGAGCAGGAGAAGGAGCAGGAGCAGGAGCAGCAGCAGCAGCAGCAGCAGCAGCAGCCGGCGCACTGTTGTTGGCCGTAGCTTCCGGCTGCAGAGAGAGACCCCCGTTAATGTGCTGACAAACACAGTTATGTAAACAGCTGTTTAACACATGAATTCACAATGAATCACCACATGTCTGCACTTGAAACCTTGTGAAGTTAAATGTCGAATTCAGCATTTACTTTTTACACATGCTCTGGTAATGCTGTCACGCTCTAAATAACTGTGTTTTGACAGTGAAAGGGGCTATGTATAAGCAAAGACTATCATTATTACCACCACATAGTGATTATCATGAAACCTAGCTTACCTTAGTGGGTGACCTGCAAAAACAATGATAGTACATGAGTTAAAGGGCTTAATGGTGTACTTGCTGAAACATAATAGCTGTTACTGAGATGGAAGACAAAGTGACAGTGTAAGTATCACTTTGGTGTTTTTCAGGCAGGCAGCATTTCAAAGCAATTCCATTTAGTAAACATCTGCAATTATAGGATCTACGTCGCACAGCTGAGTAATAGCATCTTGGCCCCAGCTCCACTTCGGCGTAGCTTTGCCTTTTCACGGTAGCACAAAAAGAGATTGTTGTTTTTGAATTGGAAGCTGTGTAGAAGCCGGAGCTGAGTGTCAGATGATTACAAAGACAAATATTTAATGATGACGCTAACATCAGAAAATATTAAATGAACACAGAAAAAATGAACTTTCTATAGAAGTTCATCTCGAACAAGTGTTTGGTGTGGAACAATAATGGTGTCTGTGACTTGTTCAGATTTTGTTCTATAGAATCAATCATGCAAATCAAACAGGTTAACACAATTACTACAAACGATGGTAAATTAGTATTTTCAAGTACAGTTCCCATTGAGAGAGAATACTTACTTATCCTCTCTGAGTTAGGTAAAGACAGAAGAAACAACATGTCAGTGAAATAAACAGATAGAGAAGATACTGTCACTAATTTAATCTCAAACAGGCCCCAGGGAAAGAGCAAAACCACTTGTAAGAGTACTCAATATACTCAGGTGCATGTTGGACACCCAAAGGCTCAACTAACCACTTCTCACATGGCTTTCAGCATGGCACAAACCATTACACTGTGTGACAGGAGGGCTATTGAAGCTTTGGCTCTTTATATGGTAAACAATAAAAAACAGCACAGGCAGCAGAAACATCTGGCTACTCACGGCTTCTTCCCCTCAAGGGTGTTGAGGTGGGTCTCCAGGGACTCCAGAAGACTTTCCGGGGCCTGATCACCCCGCAGGGCACCACAGGGGAAGACAGAGGACGACACAGTTAAAAAGAAACCCTAATTTATGATTTTAACATGTTATGTCGTGTCGTTTCAGTATTATCATACAGCACCATGAGAAACACAACGGAGGTTTCAAAAGAATACACTTTTAAATGAGTTACACAGACACATGGAGTCACTATGGGATTACTGTATTACTGTACACAAGTAGAGCTTTTGCAAAGATGGTGGAATCTTGATAAATGCAGTTTTTATACCTCTTTTGCACATGTGTACACCAGCAAAAAAAGGCGACTGACTCCATTCCCAGCCAGTACAGGAGTTTGCCTTTCGTTTTTTCCCCGTGCACTGCCGACTGAGGCCCTTGCTCCCCTCGCTGTCTTGCCAAATTAACGATTTCACTCGAGTTTCCATTCCTGCTGATAGGAGCTGAAAACCCTGTGACTACTGTCATTTGACGTGGGAGTGAATGCAATTTGTATTCATTCCCATTGCAGACAAAAGCCAGATGTTAGTGGGAGTGAGTGGTTTTTTTTGACGAGTGGAAAAGGGGATATAGTCAAGGCCCTACTCTTATAATATGAGAAGAAAGATAAAAATGGAGTGTTACAAAAAAGCACCAAATTGACCCCATGTAGACTACCACAAAAATATATTTCAAATGGCATCTCAGTAATATCTCAAACTAAAGACACACAGCATCGTAAAAGAAGAAACCTGGTAACTGAAGTGTCATTGTGTTTCACAAGATAAGCATCATAAAGCCCATGATAGTGAAGCTGTCTGATATCCAGATCCTGAGTTTATCTTCCTTGTGCAGACTCAACAACACTCTATTCTCTGATCCATCCATCTCTGAATCCACTGCCTCAAAAGCTAACTTACGTCTGGCACACCTAAATACATTTGTTTTCCTCAGCTTATGTCAAGGTATCCTTATTAGTGATTAATCACTGCCGACAGACTGAAGGCACACTGCCCTGAAAAATGAAGGAGGGGGGATAAAGGAGGGCACAAAAGGACAAAAACAGAAAAGGTTAAGTACTGATACCAATAGAGTGAACAGAACAATGTTCCAGTCAGCCAAGATGAAAAGCTGCATGCTCAACCAGGCCAAATGGGACATTATCACGTCCCATCAGCAATAAAATGGATAGCACAATAATATCCACTAGGCTTATTAAGCAAGGTCAAAGCCTATTCAGCCAATGAAATAAGTCACTAATTCACTTAATCCCCTGATCTATTTCCTGGATGAATCCATTTAAATCTGTCTGGTATATTATCCTTAAAAGCGTGAAAGGCCAACAAAGCAGACAGACTGATATGTTCGTCTTGGCAATAAGAGGGATGAGCAGACCATTTCTCAACCAGGGACTCCACCGAGGACAACGGGCACCTTTAACAGCTCTGTCACTGTAATATTTCGACACACACAGTTGTAGTTCTCATCCGAGGAGGCCAGCGTAAAATGTGCTGGACCATCTCCCTGTGGACGTGACAGCAACAGGCCTCCAGGCATTTGCTTGACAAGATTATATCACGTGACTGACACTGCCATCATTTGCAGAGACTTTCTACAAAACAGAAGCAGTTCTAAAGAAAATAGTACGCAAGAGCACACGGGTGATGACATAACAACATGGCAAGAGAGTCAGTAAGATGTTAAATGATCTGTTCTTGTTTGCGCTGCTGTACTGTGATACATCCTGGAAAGGGTGAGAGCAGAAACTTGTGGCTGAGATTGATATTGTACCCTGTCCTTGAATTCTAAGTCAAATTGTAGCACTCATACAGTATCTGATTATTAATGGTTGAGCCTCTCAGGTCTGTTGGCTTTGCCTTAAAGATTAATCATGTAATCCAGCTAAATTATAGAAGAGTGAGAAAAGTGGTGGTATGTTTTAAACAGAATCTAGAATTTATTTATTGTTTAGGTTTCATTTAATGAAATATGATGAATCCAAACCATCTTAATAGCACTGCAATGATTTTCATGCTTCAAATACAGTATGAGTAGAAGAAAAATCAATAAAAGTCGATTTGACTTAAATTCAAAAAGGAAATAAATGTATTCCTAAAGAGGCAAATCCCCACAAAACATAATATTGCGACCAGACATATTGAAATTTGAGAAGCCTTTTGGGGGGAGAATCTTTTGCTGCTGTATTGCAAACACAGATGTAATATATAAGTTTAAATGCCATATTTGGATTTGTATGCTCCATAACATGCACTTTATACATATATGGTAGAGATACTATAGGAAAACACAACAAGAAGATTGATATCATTTAGCTAAAAATAGGTTGGGTTGCAATATTGTTTTTCTTTTTTGAACAGATTAAACAAACAAATGAACATCTCTATACTTAAACCAAGCAAAAAAATTTACTTTTTCCAGTTTTTAAAGTAAGTTAGGCTAGAGCTAAGCTAACCAGCTGCTGGTTCTAGCTTTATATTTACAGACACACAAATGGTACTAATCCTCTCAATCCTCTCCTCTGATAACTCTCAACAAGAAAGCCAAGAGGTGTATATACAAAAATGTTAGAGTATATAAAATTGCAGCCACAAATCCATTGTAGTAACTTAATACAAACAGCTTTGACTCAAGATAGTGAATTTGTGAATTTGACTAAAATCTAACATCCAGTCTCCATATACTGTCTCATAAAAGTGTCATCAGTATGCTTAATTAAACACGGCATGGATCTGTTTAACACTAATAAAATAGGTAGGCATGCTAGAATGACAACTTGTCTCCAACGTATGTCAACAGTTGTGTCATTGTAAAATGCACAATTTAACTGCACAACAGCTGTTAACAAAGACAAGACAAGGTCAGTAACACAGTGGGATATGCCTCCTCTTCAAACAAGGGGCAAAGTGTAACTGTCACAAAATCACAGTGAACACAGCAGGAATCATAGGTTAGATATTCACATGACATATTGGACAGTAGAGGAAAAACAGAGATTTAGCATTCTCTGTAGCCTAAAACATAGTGAGGTGAGGAAACATCTTAGTCAGTCTTACCTGAGTGAGTTCGGGTATGTCATTTTTGTCTATTCCCACTTGCTGTAAAAGAATACAATGACATTTAATGAAATAGTAAATAAGTAGTACAATATGTAGCTTATACTCAGAGATATATTGTACTGTGTAGGCTACCTCAGCGATTTTGAAGAACTCGGAAACCCGAGTCATTCGTGTAAGGAATCTCTTGTAGATCTCCAACCCGTCTTTACACTGGCTCCTCTTCATCTGGAAAAACTTTTCTGGATAAAGAGATAGTACAATGTGACTCCTTATTCTCATATAGTTAAAGCTCAAATGAAAACCTAATGTATGTCTGCACCTGTCACACATATAGTGTCCACCAACATGTCTGATCACTGATATCTTGAGTCTGCTTCTACATTTTTCAGTGTCAGCTTATGTAGCCCTAGATCATGATTACAACACAACTGCTTGATATACAAAACGCCTACTCACATCTTCTGCCGGTAAAATAACTCAGACATTTTCTTATGTATAAATACTTTAAACATTGACACAATTCTCCATTATGTTACAAACTGTTTCTTCAAAACACACTTGTAAATACTGCACCTTATTTACAAAATTCTGCACCTTGTTAAGCCCTATGAGACAAATCATGATTTGTGAATATGGGTTATACAACTAAAATTTGATTGATTGATTGATTGAGGCACCTTGTGAGTCATGTGATCATTCAATCTTTTACTTGTTGTTAAACTGCCTTTAAAGACCAAAACCAAAAAATGAATCAATCCTGCTAATTAAGCTAAGTATTGTGTGTAGCCAAAGTTTTAAATCTTATTTGTCCTTGCCAAAGACATCCACTGTGTCACAAACCAGTGCACTGGGTGATATGTTGCTTCATCACTGTGAAACCAGGCACTGCAGTTTATTTTGAGACAGCTCTGTTGCTGTAAATACTCACTAGAGGATTAAATCTGCAAAACAGAAATAGTCCCCAACAAATGCACCACTAACTCTTGTTTCAGTAACTTTTCCTAAAAACTGCAGTGCTCAGCTGAACCATTTTGAAGGTCAGTGAGAGGGGAAGAAATGTCTTAGTGCTGAGCGCCGCAGACAGGGAATGTAAGTCAGAAAGTATTTAGAAATGGACAGACACATTGATGGTCTTTTGATCTCCTCCTCCTTTTTTCAGAGGCCAGAGGAAGCCTGGCCTCCTCATGAAAATATTCTAATCAAGAAAACAACATGTCAAAACATGTTAAAATGTCATGTTTTTCTTTTGAAGCTGGTGTGGTTAGCTAAACAGCGCTCCTCACTAACATTCAACAGACTATACAAGAAGAGATGGTGCAGACTGCTGGGATACCAAACCAGCGATGCAAACATAGCTGCCGAGTTGGGAGAATTTTGAGCTCAGAGTCAGTATTGATAGCGAAAGGAGGACAAGGGCCCCATGGATTCCTACCAACACCTCTTTTTCCAACAACTGGATGACATTGTGCACCATATGACACAAAGATTTCAAGACATGAATAATCTGTCCTGTTTCCTGGATAATGCGTCATTTAAGACATACTCTCAGCCAGAAGGATTCCCTAAGTGTGAGATTTTACAGCTGGTTGAGACCTACCCACTTTTTGATGAAGTGAGACTAGAAAACGAACTGCAGGTCATCTACGCGTAAGCCCTATTTAACAAAACCCCAGGGGAGCTGCTGGAGATCCTCATAAAGGATGAACTGACCGCTGACACTGACAAGCACATTTGCAGAAAGGTCTTTTCCTGCCTGAAAAGGATTACAACCTTCTGAAGAAACACCTGTGGGCAGGACAGAAGTGGCCACTTGGCAAGGAGATTTCAGTGGAATCCTCTGCTCCACAAGACCTGAGGTCCCTGAATGTTTTCGCGACAATGAAGAAGAGGAGAATGTCCTTCCTCTACAAGAAGTTGAGAGTAGAAAGTTTAATTTATTGTTGCACACATGGAAATAGACGCAGCTCTGTCCTTCTGTCCCTCTCTGTCTGCCTGTCACTTCAGCACCTCGGACAGCGGTGTGGCCCGCTCTGGCCTTGTATATAATGTGGGTTGTTGTCTTTGAATCATATTTGGGTCTAGCATCAATTGTGGCTGTGGCTGAGGGGGTAAAGGATCGGCGGTTCGATCTCAGTCTTCCCCATCTGCATGCCGAAGAGTCCTAGGGCAAGATACTGAACCCTGATTGCACCTCATAGAAAAAGCGCTGCCCATAGCTGCATTGTATGAATGAACGGGTGAATGGCAATGATACACAATGCATTATAATCTCTTTAGTATGATCACTTGGCTGTTGTCTAAATTACTTCACTTTGATACCGAACAGAAATTTGATTGAGTCTCATCGTGTGCAGCAGTCCGTAGTCTGTGCGTCACCTACTGGGCCAGCAGTCTAATCGTTTTAGCAACATACACGTAGCACTGTTAATATCCACTTAATCGTGAACTTTAAATGAGTGCGTCTTCAGCTATGTGTATGTATGCGTTGCTATGTGTTATTCTTCAGATGATGAGAGGCAAAACTTGATGGTTTTAACCTGTATAGCTGTGGTGTGTGATTGTGTGTATATCTTTTAGAACAAAGGGCTTTATTGTTTCCTGCTGATTGCAGTTATATTGTTGGAGATTCCTCCTCATTGGGTATGCAGATCATTCTTCTTTTATTATAAACCAGTGCCTATGACTGTGAGAAGTTTGTACATGTTGTGTATTTGTATTTGGAGAAGGAAGTCACACCTCATGTTGCTTTGCACAGTGTGATGAGAAGCATTTCCCCTCAGTTACCACACTCGTTCATTCTGATCCAGTGATCTCCATTGTAATATGATCTCCACACTGAGTTAATGGCTTCCTCTGTAATATTTGCCCGGCGCCGCCCCTGCCTTCCAGAGCACATGACTTTTGTTCATTGATTATTGAATTGATCATGTGATGAGTTGAAGATGGAGTGACTCTTTACCGAGCAGGTTAATGATGCCGTCATTGTAGCAGGCATATAACTTGATCAGATCTTTGAAGAGCAGAAGGAAGCAGGCTTTTATCACTCCATTGTCCAGATCTGGAGGATGCACCTGTGGACACAAATAAAAGCCATGAGGCAAAGTGTGGTTAGGATTTTGAAGGTGAATAGATGGGACTGAAAACTTCTTTTGAATCAGAAACTTAAGAGAAGAATTAAATGACAAAGACAACAACATTTCTTAGTCTCTGTACAATCAGTGGTACTGTTTGTTGAATTTCAACCCTCTGACAATGTTCCTATGTATATAAGAGGCTGTGACTACAACACTAAGCCTGCTTGAACCCAGCTGACACCTTTTTGTCTTGAATGTGTTTATCCCTCAGCAAATTCAATAACCTTGCAAAGTGACCCTATTAGCGAGTGTCACTCACATCAAAATCCAGCAGTGCATCGATCTGGCTCTGCAGGGTCGGCATTCCTTTCAACAGCTTCTCTACTGACATGGTCCTCATCGCTCCCTCAGCTCTGAGACAGGGGAGGAACCGAGAAGGGACAAGAGAAAGAGTGAGAAAATTAAGCTGAAACATTTGTACGCCTGCAAAGAATCTAAATATTAAACCCCCTTTGTTAATTAGGAACAGCATGGGCTGCATGGTCTAGTATCCATTGTAATGAATCAAGAGCTGAGACATTTAGACTCACATACTGTCTGTCTCACTCACATGAAAACCTAATGTATGTCTGCACCTGTCACACATATAGTGTCCACCAACATGTCTGATCACTGATGTCTTGAGTCTGATTCTACATTTTTCAGTTTCAGCTTATGCAGCTCAGAGTCCTTGTGCTTCATAGTTTGCAGATCTAGTATCACAGCTGCGGCCACATTGTGGATTATGACGGTGGATTGTAGACTGTCATCAAGGACCATAGATCATGATGGCTACTGGATCATGGTTGTGGGGGGGGGGGGGGGGGGGCAGCTGATCGTGGACTATGACTACAACAAGACTGTTGATATACAATACGCCTACTCACATATTCTGCCATTATTTAAAATAACTCATATTCATTTGTCATTGCTTCTCACTTCTTCTCTATCAGACATTTCCTTATGTATAAATACTTGAAACACTGACACACTTCTCCATTATGTTACAAACTGTTTCTTCTATTCAATCTTGTAAATACTGTTATTTTGCTGACATTCTCAGTAACAAGTGACATCTATTGCACTTCTGTCTGTCCTGGAAGAGGAATCCCTCTCTCTGAGGTTCCTATGTTTCCCCTGTTAATAGGGATTTTGGTAGTTTTTCCTTACTCTTGTTGAGGGTTAAGGACAGAGGATGTCGCACCTTGTTCAGTCTTATGAGACAAATTGTGATTGGTGAATATGGGCTATACAAATAAAATTGCGGTTCCTTGTGTCTGCCAGCTAAGCAGAGTTGTATTCATTTCTGTATATCAGTAAAACCATGCACTTGCCATGCTAGAGGTAACTGAGTTCATCCCACGCGTGTTCACAACCTCTGTGGGATGTTTGATATTCTGATGAATATGGAGGGCAATTAAAAAGCGAGCATTTTCTAGACCCACATACATTCAACAACGTTTTTTTTTATTAGACAAAGAGCTGAAATTATTAAGCAGAAGGGGTTGTGAGAAATGAAAACCAGTACCCTTTCTTGACTCGTCCAAAGTCAAAAGACATCTGTCTGTAGGCGAAGGCCTTCTCGTTGAGATAGCGGCTGTAGCGTCTGATAAATGTGGACATGTCGTAGCCTGAGGAAGATGCAAATAATACACACGTAAACATGCAAAGTCTTCAATGTCAACTTAGTGCAGAGTATTAGTAAGCACTGAAAATGTTCAATACTTTCATACTGTAAACAGTGAGATTTCTGTCTTGTTTGATTATAATGCATGTAGGTGTTACTGAATATAAATAAGGTGAAAATATCAAAACTCAAATGAACCGTGCCTCAAAACAAGCCGTAAGGAATTACTGTACTTTAGTGTTTCCAGTTATGTATTAATTATTCTACTTTGTACCCCCACAGTTTCATAGAAATCCCAAAAAATGTCATTTCTCATAATAACAAGTGATTTCTGTGTGCTTGCGTTATGATCCATAATGTTGCTACCATCCGCACAGACAGTCAGACCTCATGGTTTCAGCTGCAGTTCTTTCTCTCTTAGGATAACTTATCTTTCACTATTTAGTCTATGTACCTTGGAATCTGTTGCACATCAGAGTGTCCTTCACATACATGCACCTCCGTTACCTCCATTGTGGGAAATAGTGTAAGTGATTAATAGTAATTCTGTTAGGTTACTATGGACAAGTCATCACCCTCTGCCACACTCCCAGCATGGCCCATATGGATCCACTATTCCATCTGCGTCTTTTCTTTTTTTAACAACCTGTGGTTGCTGTGGTCATGCGTCACTCTGCAAAAAGCCAGAAGCTCAGAGACCTACACAAAACGTTGTGTCCTGTTCTGAAACAATTAGTTTAGCTTAGCTTACCTTATTTTACCTTTGCTTCGTTTAAAGACTGGAGGTAACGCAATACAAAGCTTCAGCGGTTACTCTTAACAAGACAGTTAATAGGTTAATTTCTCTAAATGTCAAACTATTAATAACAAGGGTGACTTTAATAAGCACGTGAGGTGAAAGGTTCTTTGATTCCATGTACAGGTGACTGTTTTATGTACTCCGGATTTATTTAATATACAAAATATCTTAAAAGGTTGACTATGTGAATTTGTAAGAACTGGTCAAAGGGTTATTACATATGAATATTACATAGAGAGAAAAAAAAAACACTTGCTACTGTGAAAACTTTTTTCTCTCCCAACTTTATGTATGTGTTGTATTGTATAATAACCTTTCAAAATCATTCCTACTTTCCTTTCTGTGAATAATTGGCTCTGTGTAGTTACACTATTTGTATATACTGTATATTTGCTATTTCAAAAGACAACTGTCACTTTAATTTTCTTTAAGGACTAGGTGGACTGAGGCAGTTATGGATTTCACATGATCCTTACTAGACGAAAGTAACCCTTAACACAAAGCTAAATACTGACAGCTTGTAGGATGTATTGCATTAAACCTGGTATTAACCCGTAGCCAACATATCAATGACAACAGGGTTTGAAGCCAGTGTTTATCACTGTAGGACACCACATTCATTTCCATGTTGATGAATTTCATTGAGCAGGGAAAACTACATAGATATCAAGAAGGGAAGTTAGTTTTGTCTACATAAGGACAGAGACACCACCCACCATGGGAGCCAGTTTTGTCCAAGAAGTTGCTGAGGTTGAACAAGGTGTTTCTGGAAGCCAGGAACTGCATGAATTTCTGTGGGAGAGGACAGAAACACAGTGTTTACTTCTCTGACAGGCACTAAATGAAAATGGCTACAATTAAAAAAAGCTTCACTTAGCTAGCATTCTTGATTTAAACCTTAGGCTACTGCAGTGATATGGCTTACTAACTGGCAAGCAAATGCGTGGTTTAAGATTGAAAATGCTCTAAAATGTCAAGAATAGTGAGTTCCAGACCTAATGAGAGAAGGAAACTGAGAATTCGTATTAACATCTAGGCTGAAAAATAATGTAACAATAATATAACAATAATAATAATAATAATAATAATATGATAGAGAAATAAATACACTGATGGCAAAATAATGAAGTATGTGTAGGCATACAGCTGTTTTAGATTCAGGTAAAATATGTTTGCATATGGCTGTTTTAACTTAAATAATGTTTATAATGATTTTTTAAAATCAAAATCCATAAAAGACAAGAAAAATTATATATATATGTTGTTCAATGAATTCCCTCATATGATGTTTTGTTGATGGGAGTGAGCAGTAGGCAATTTGTGAGAAGAAATTCATCACCCTTGATAACCTGCCAAATACTCTGCCATCTCCTCTCCTCCATCCATTATGAGACAGAGTGCTGCACGTGCACATGGAGAATTATTGTGTGCTGCTGAGCATCCTATACATTAATGTTGCTTACTTGATCTTAAAAGTCGAACCACCTGCTCCTGCAACATTTGTGTATATAAAAATAGATATACATGACGGACGCATGCATACGTCTGAAACAGGAGCTTGGGGATTTGCACATGTGTATGTCTGGAACAGCTCTGCAGGAGGATGTTTCTCACGATGCTCCGCCTCCCACGAGGCAAAGAGTGCTGTCCTCCTCTACTTCTCGATGCCATTCTGGTTGTTATTTACACACTGTTTCTGACCACGTCTCTACTTTGACCTCCTCCTGTATCGCTTTGGGTCTGACCAACACATATTTCAAAGGAGCAGGTGGTTCCGACATTTAAAATCTAGTTAGCATGTATGGGATGCTCACCAGCACACAATTCTCAATCTGCACATGCAGCACTCTCTCTCATAATGGATGGAGGACAGGAGATGGCAGGGTAATTGGCAGGTTATCAAGGGTGATGAATTTCTACTGCTCACTACCATCAACAAAATGTCAAATGAAGGAATTGAAGAATTTATTGAACAGCAGAGTACTGAAGATGTTCAGGTGGCTCATTTGAATCTCAAAGAAGCTTTTCAGCACTTTCAGGACTTTATGGATGGAAGGAAATAGATTTTACCAGACTTTTTCTTTACTGATTAGACAGAAATTCAGATTTAAAGGAGCAACGCTACACCTTCATGAGTGGGAGGATGTGAATATGAATTTGGAATATGGAGAGCAACAGGAAATAGAGCATGAATAAAGACAAATAAATAATGAAGACAAATAGGTTCAGCAGCCCTACAAGAGGAATGCTTGCTGCAGTGGTAAAAACATCCCCCAAACACACAAATAAACAACACATACACACACTGAATCCTATTTTGTGGCTCCGTGTAAACAAAGCAGAACACAATAAAGTGAGTGGAGGTGAGGAATAAAAATCGTCCCTTGAGAACCAGCGAGCTACAATTTCTTTCCTGCTTTCTTTCCCTTGTTCTCTTTCTGTCAACAAGTCAATTCACTATTAAATCTTTTATCACCAGGAACAATACGATAGTCCTGGCTAATCTACGTACCATGTAAAGATATTATCACCTTGTCAAATATAAATAAAACCAACATTTACACTCACAAAGTGATCTAATTAGAGTGTGTGTGTGTGTGTGTGTGTGTGTGTGTGGGAAGGGCCAGAGTATCCCACTGTGGCCCATGGAAACAAAAGCACACTTGCCCTTTTTCTCTAACACCTGCTGTAACGAATGCAAAGGTTAATGCTATTATCTTCATACCATTAAACCTCCACTAGCCATCTTTGCTGCTCGTGTACTGGTATAAAAGCAAAAATCAAAAATGAAAAAGGAATAGTAGATATAGAAAATGAATAAATGACTAAATGAGATAATAACTTGATCTCACAGTATCTCTCTGTCTTCTCATTCTCCATTGGTCATTCTCCTTCACTCTCTTAATGAATATTTAAATATACTGTCTCCTCTCCGTCACATTGCTGTATCAATAGCTCCCCGTCCCCTTTGATATACAGTTCAGTGGCAGCTTGGATAATTTAATGGGCAGTAAAGCAGCATCTGTCTTTCTGTCTGTGTTATCCCTTCAGGTCCATTCAGAGCCTTTGCTTTTCTTCAGCTGTCAGGACATAAAATGGGTTCGGAGGTCGGAAACAGAAGGTCAGTCCCTTTGTTAACTCCATGGAGGCCACTGAGGAAAATGTAGCAAACTATGAGGCAACAGTAGAACTTGAATGGGAACATTGTGGCGTCTGACATGGCCAACCCAAATGGCCTAACCCAATAGAGCAGAGAAGAGTTGAAATAGCGATGCATTCTAGTTGTAGTATTCATATGCTCAGGGAAAGACTACATTTGAACCGTACTCACTTGGGTTGTATATAATTCGTGTTATAAGCTCACCTCATTGCCATGCACCATCAGGTGGTGTGTGGTGATCAGGGCTTTGAAAACCACCACCCAGCTGGCGTTGCCGGCCCTCTCCATCAGCGTGTCGGCCATCTGGGGGACATTCACAGTGGACTCCTGGGTGGCCTGGATCAGGTCTGACAAGCACCGAGAAGAGAAGGAACAGGTCAAGTGGGGGATATTAGCAGGGGAGCGACTCCCAGGTAAACACTGTGCAAAGAACCCTTTAGTCAAAAACTGTAGTGATGATGGAAAGGGGAGACAGGTGGGTTATAAATGACAAATAGATGCATAATAGAGTAAATGAATATGTGTATTTTGCAGCCACACACCATTCACTTGTAAGCGTGAGTGTTTCATCAAGCAAGCAATTGAAATGAGATACCTTCAGATGTGTTCAGTGTTCATCTACCTGTTTTATAACTTTTATGATAGGACAAGGCTCAGCCTCTTTTTATGATATTGTCAGTTGTGTGAAGACATGCTCTTGGCTATTCTTCATGAAAAGACCTGAGGCATCTCTTATAAACTATAACCAGATGTTATTTGTCAGCATTGGATGCAATTGCAAGTCATATCCATGCAACCAAAAGGAGCATTGGAAGCTGCCATGTTGAATCTAAATGAAATTATTTTTAAATGTATACTTCACATAATGCCACCATTGTATGAGTCACAGTTGCGGCTGCTTTGTTTCTTTCTGCAGCCAGTCATTTTTGCGAGCACAGGCAAAATGAGAGTGGAATATTCCACAGCAGAGAGAGGGAGAAACTGCAACATAAGACTCGGCTGTGATGAGAGGTGAACTTTAGGCCCTACAGATCCCAGTCAACACGACAGGGTTCTCTTCGACAACACACTGGATCAGGTATAAGACCTCCTGTATTAACAAAATATATCATATATCCTCTAATTACACGATAGGGAATAAAAATGATCATCTTTCTTGCTTATGAAACAGTACAAGAGGTCATAATGTAAGGGACTTGGAAACAACTTTCCAACATGTCAGTGGTAGGACTACAATAATCCTTTTTTTTTAAATTAATATTTAATCAAATGGCCTGTATAATTAAACAGTTCACATATTAGATATTAATGGAACCATGAATTGCCCCCAGTGGGTTAACAAGTATAATTTATTGTTAATGCTAAAATGCAAGCATGGTATATGTAGCATGAAGTTATAACTTTTTTGTATTAATGTGATAAGCTAACCAAGAGGACAAGCTACCAAATGCTTAGCATGCCTAATATCCACTGAATGTATGTATTTAGTGGCAGACCACTGAGGTCAGAGGCCTCCATGGCAAACCTCAGGGCATGTACTCAGAGACAAGAAGTATGCGTGCACATGATGATGGAGGGAGAAGGAATGAAAACGTAGCCAGCACCATTTTAAAAGACTTGATTCAGCAGAGCACGGCGGACACAGAGAAACCACCATTGAGTCCTTTGATTCATTAATAGTGTCATTTCCATGTCTGCACATTTACTGCCAGCAGTTAAGGAGCCTGCTGACAGATGTCAATGGCATATTATAAACAAAATTCCAATTTAAATGTATTTTATTCTGCACTAACATTACAATGAGATCATTTCTGGTGCCAATGACTATGGACATGTGAATGGTACATTATTTTTTATGTTTAAAATACAGGTTTCTCTTGCCATGATGATAAAGTCAAATGCCCCTTAGTAGCTATGGGAACATAGGCGTTCAAGGTCACTTTGCTTTGACAGTCATGCTACTAGCCTGCTGGCTCATTTGCTTCCTCTATCATGCTATCGTTGTGCAGTAATGACTGCTGTGCATTTCCTCTTCAGTAGTAAGGCAGTGAACAAACACATATATGCACACACAAAATGTGAAGGATAATCCCTACAGGGCTGATGAGTCAGCAGCCTTCATCATCCTACGCTTTTCATCTCTCCGTCTCAGTCTCCGTCTGTCGGCCTCTCTCTCTCTCTCTCTTTCCCACTGTGATGGTCTGTGCTTTGGCCAGACTGTGAGACAAAATCTTTGTAGCAACCTCACCACTGCTCTAAACTGTGTCATAATAAGAGGAGAGGAAGATAATGAATTTGCAGCAAATAATACCTGTAAATGAAGAAGATTTCATACACTTAATTATTTTTTGCAGGAAACAGCAGCCAAACACAAAGTGGTATGAATCACATATTTAATAAAACCACTATTCAATGGGTTACTTAAGTGTCCAACTGTGAACTGGCATGAGTTTATTTGAAAATGTGTTGGATTACTGCAGTAGAAAAAATCCTAATCCTGCAGGGAGAGAGAGAGAAGCAGACAGAGAGTCTCTGTTCTTATTGAGATACTGAGCAACAATTCAGCAGGATCTCTTGACTCAGCTCCCACCCACAAGTTCCTTCTCAACTAAATATGTGTGAGTGTGAGTAATAGGGAGACACAGATAGGGTGTAAGGCAGCTATGTATGTGGCCCTTGACAAGTGCTAGCACACACGCTCACTATGCTTGGATCCATATTCCATGTATGGTATAAAGCAACACAGAGGATCATGAATCATTTAGCCCATTACCAAAGCACTTTAGACTAGAAGGATGGTATGGACATACTGATCACTACCCACTACCCACCATGGATATACAATTCATTGGCTTAAGGTAGTATACCGATGCGTTAGCCAGGAATTCTACCACTGAACCACCAATGCTATTTTTAAAGGTTTTTTACGGCTTTTTTTTTTTCGAGAACTCCCATTTATTCCCTGCCAGGGCATTTTATCTGATGTGTAAACCACTTCAGAGACCCCCTAGCTTTACACTATACTGACATCCTATTGATGGAGGGGTGCCCGACCATTCCTGTTATGTTCAACAGATATATTCACAACCGCTTCTCAGCGTGACTGGCCAAGTGTACAGAGGTAATAGAGGAGCAGGGTTAATATTTCTCTCTCAAGCCTGACATAACTATTTCTGTTATTTTTCATGTGAACAACCAAGTGAAAGACTATAAAGAGAACGTCTGGACACGTGCAACCTCTTCTATTAACACGTGCTCTCTGATTTCATTGACCAATACAATGAAGGGCAGGCAAGTTCTGATCAAACAAAATACAACCCTAGGTTTTGACTGCATATTATCTCACCTATTGTTTTTATTTCATTGTATTTGCTTGCTGCTTCTGTATAAATCTTCTTGAATCTCACAAAGATGATTACTTTTCCAGGTTATGGCAGCTATGGGTGTGCAGAGGCAAGTATATCTTGAGTATATGTGTATGTATATTGTGCATGTTGATATCACAAAGGCGATAGATTTTCGATATCGTACAGCCCTAATGGGCACTGTAGTTTATTTTAAGTAAACCCACATACACTAGGTATTTACACACCAGGTAAAAGGTACATGCAAGACATGGAACACAGCCGTTATCAGACATAATTTACACTGTTTTAAAAAAATATGTGTGACCTGTTCCTTTTTGGACAAAAGGAAAATTATGGAATATCAAAACAATATCAAACTCAAAACATACCGAGCAGGTCTCCAGTTTCAAATGCAACCCTTTAACACATTAATAAATGCAACTGATATTAAAGCCCCTGTGTGTGAGTACAACTGAGCTAGAGAGCATGCATCCACCGCAGGAAACTCAAGCATATACGTAAGCCTGAGCGTCACACACACAACATCCACCTCGTCTTTCTCATAGATGGATTTTGACTAACTTACCACTGGGGACATGCCAAGGTGGTTTCCTAGGCAACAAGCTCTCATATTTGCAATGGCATCAACGATTCATTCTAATTCTTCAGAAAGCATGGTCACAGGTGCAAACTCCCACAGTAGCAGGCTGATAGGGCCACATGTACATAAGTCATACCAGGCTTTACGCTGCTGAAAGAATAAACAATTCATCCACCACTGCATTCATATACAGCACCTGTCCTTCATATAACCTCTATGATAAATATTTATGTTATTTTACCCTGAAAATCTTCATATTTCATTAGATCAGTATTGTTGAATGGGAGAGGACACATGAAACAAGAGGACTGGTGTGCTCAGTGAGCATTTTGTGTTTAAGAGTGCAGCGTGATGTACACCATGCTGCACGAGTGTTGCCTTGTTGAGCTACACATGAACGGCTCATGAAAGCGCAGCATTTATTTATAGCTCCTCTCAGCCTCAAGCAACATACAGGGGGAGAGAAAAATTACCCAGAATGCACTGTATACCAGCGTAGCATCGCACCAATGTGGTGTGGCAGCCAAACAAAGGGGAGGCCAATGGGATGCAGGAACAGGAGAAGCTGGAATCGACATATGAGAAAACTGGTGCACACAGATAGACAGTTAGACTTAATATAGACAGTTAGACTTAAAGGTACAATGTGTAGAATTTAGTGATATCTAGTGTTGAAATTACATGTTGTAGCTGAACAGCCCTCACCTCACCCTCTCCTTCCAAACAGGAAAAAGAAACTGTGGT
Source organism: Paralichthys olivaceus (assembly GCF_024713975.1). NCBI lineage: Eukaryota > Metazoa > Chordata > Actinopteri > Pleuronectiformes > Paralichthyidae > Paralichthys > Paralichthys olivaceus. The sequence goes on along the minus strand of NC_091105.1, from coordinate 22,296,483 downwards.
AGCTTCAGTCGTCATAAAAACTCAAAAGGTGTTTAGTTTGTCCAGTCTGGACTAATGTAAAAAACATGGCCGCCTCCATAGAGAGGGTCCCCTCCATGTAAATATAAAGTATTTAAATATAAAGGGTCTTTTCTGTTGTAAAGAAAACTACAATTCATACAATTTAGATGAAACGAACTAGTGAAAACATCATGAGATTTATTCTACATTGAATTTCTGCCAATAGTTCGCTTTCACCTAAATCTTACACACTGGACCTTTAAAATGACATTTCACTCAGTTGTAGGTGGAGTGGTGCTTTTCTGCTATGGTGCAGCTCATGAGTAAAAAATCACATGTAAATACACAAACTCAGTTAATATATGAGAGTAAACATGAGTGTGTAAAATAAAACAAGATTAATAAGATTCAAAACACACATACTTCCCTTCCCTAATTTTACTAGACTAGCACAGCAACAAATGTGAATGATAGTAAGTGTGTCAAACTACAACTAAGGGACAACCGCCAAGCATGCATAAACAACTAAATGTAGGTCTAAACCATAAACTGTATATTAAGATGGATGACTCATCTACTGACCACTTCACACGCTTGACCAATCATGAGTCGATCTCAGCTGTCAATCATTAAATGTCACCCTGTTTTTTATAACATCGAATAATTCATAATTAAAACCAAACTTACTGGAAAAATGAACACTTGACAATACATCATCGAGATAAGAACCATCTAAAATGGCAGGAAAAAAATAATTTAACGGTCTATGTCCCATCCACTAGCATGGAGGTGGAATTTATGACCTGTACTGCAGCAAGCCACCAGGTAGAGATCAAGGCGCTTTGGCTTCACTTTTGGGGAACAGTCATGTCTTTCATTTGGTCAACAGTCTAAACAATGACACACACACACTCTCTCTGTCTCTCTATAGCAAACACATTTACTGTGAAAACATGATTCGTAGTAAATGAGGTTCAATTTTTCTTATAGCATGGGGCTTTAGTGCTTGTTCTGCCTGGCTTCACTGCTACTACTGTTAGGTTGGTGTAAGCTGAGAGATGCTTTCTGGGTAAAGCTATGATACTGAAACAGCAAATCAAATGGGTACCTTGGTATTTCTTCTGTAGCTAACATTTTGTCTGTTCAATTCAATTCAATTCAATTTTATTTATATAGCGCCAATTCATAATTTACATTATCTCAAGGCACTTTACATTTAAAGGTCAAGACCTTAAAACAGCCTAGCCATCACTGGACAGCCCCTGGTAGTGTCATAGGCCAGCACAATAAACATACTTCTACACTGCCATGATGAACACAAACAAACTCTCACAAACTCACACACACACGCACACACACACACTTTTGCTGTAGACTTTATGTACAGTGTGGACATATGATGTAATGTTCAGTCTGCCATCAATGCTCACTCACTGCTGTAAATGCCTTGCACTAAAGTAATTTACAGGAACAGCTGTCTCATAAACCCTCTACAGGTAGATTAAGTGATGTTCTCTCATTCAGCGACCGAGGAGCAAATAGACTGTTCATTGGTCTGTGGACGAACATCGTGCATCTTGCCCAGATTTTAAAAAACTACTGTGATAAAACTGCACAGCAAATTAATGTTTTTATCCAAGACTCAGAGGCTTAAGGGCATCACGACCTCCAGAGAACACCAGAAACAGGAGAGAGAGCCATGGAGAGAAGTGTTTGCTATCAAGAAAGGAGAAGCAAATCAGTTTGAATCAGCTGCTCAGGAAATAATGGTTTGCCAGCAGATGTATGGGGGTTCCTGGTTCCAGGTCATTAATTTGAACACACACTGTTAGTAGGACAATCCACCTCCCACACAGTGTGACACTGGAGAGCCATTCTGGGGCTTTCAAGGATACACGCTGTGAGATCAGCACTGCAGTGCATGCTCAGCCCTCTGACCAACCTTCTTTTACATTCCTCTGTTGACTGCAACTCACCATTAAGCAGGCACTATACTGAATCACTTTAATGTAGAGAACAAGAAAGAAGAACAGAGTAGGGGCAATAGTGTTAAAACGGAAAGAGACAATCAGGATGAAGAAAAGGAGAAATGTGGGAGGACCAGTAGATTTCATGCATATACCTACTTATACAATTATCAACCACAAGCTTATACTGACTTACTGATTTTTCTGAGTAAAGCTCAGATTCTTTTTTCACAGTTTTTGAGCATGCAGAGATTCTATAAAAGACACAGATACAGGAATAATGCTTAAATATACAACATTTACTGTTGCTCATATAGTAATTATTAGACTCCTGTACTTTTCCAGGGTCACCTTGAATTGCTTTATGCTGTGCTTGTAAAAGTGAAATGATTTTTCTATTGGTGACTATGTTTCATGCTCCTCCCTGGTACATTTTGGAGGGCCACAGGCACAGCAAATTGTGCAGCTGTAGTAATATATATGTACTAATATATGTCAGGTACATGTTACTTTGGTTCGGATTACAGCCCCCCCCCCCCCCCCCCCCCACCTTCTTCTCCCCTTTTCCCTTTTTCAAGAACGCCTGCCTCTCACATGTGGCAACATATTGATGGTGACTCATGTTGTGGTAACAGCTCCATAGCAGCCAAAGGAGACTCAGCACGCTGCTTATGCTTCTTCACTGCTTACCCTCCTGCCTTCAACCCCCCCTCACCAAATACACACACTGCAGGTTATCTATGCTGCATTTGCTTGAGGCAGCGCTAAATCGCATCCCTGTGTTAAAAAACCTGTTAATTGGAGTGACTAGATTTAGAGCGGCAGCAGCACAGGTGATAATTATTGCAGCAAACACAGAAAAACTCTTGCTCACACACTCTAAATCATGCACATTGCGTTGAAATGATGTAAGGATTGTAAAGATTAGAAGAAAAAGCAAAGGAAAGTTGTTTTCACGCTCTTCACTGCTGGAGGATTAAGAGGTGAGGGCAACATGAGTAGATAAAGATGGAGACTATTAGGAGCAGCAGGAGCAGACGGGCCTGCCTTTGGAAACAGAGCCAGCTTCATTTGGCAGACATTCAAACTCTGTCCCACTGGTTCTCTAGTTGTGTTCCTCTGGGCAGCAGATACACTGCACGTGGTCTGATCGATGCTCCAGGCCTTTGGATTCACACTGAGAAGTAGCTCAGTTGTTATACTGACCAAAGTATAAAAACGCTTGCCTTCGAGTATTCCCCATAAGCCACTGAACAAGCAAGGTGCCACGATATAAAATTGCACACTGTTCCATCTGAACATTGTGTTGTGCCGTTAAGCGTTATATTTCTAACATTTCTAACAGCACTGTCTGACTCTCATCCCACACAGCACTGCATCATAGGATTTACTGTAGTACAGTAGTGTCTGTGAAAATGGCTTGCTGGTGTCATTCATCTCGCAGGCCTGAGTCACGTGCCTGCACATGTGTTTGATGGTCACGCTACTCTACCAAGATCAATTATGTTCAAAAGCTATCCCCTGAGCGTTTCTCTGATAACATTATAATTACAGTACAAAGCAGATTTTCAATATTTCAAAACCTACATGATTTTTTGTTGTGTATGATCCAAATGAGACGGGGACCCGCAGATAAGATCATCACTCCAAAGAGCTACTGATGGTCCAAGACTCCACAGAGCACCTTTATGCAGGTTGCAAACACAAGGCATGCTACCTTTTCTGTTGAAGCCTATACAATTTAAAAAAGAGTAGTATATATAATAATATATAATATATATTTTTGAGGTCTTCAGTGCACATGAGCAGAGTGCAAAAGTTTTACTGGCGATAGAAAACATCTGGGAAAAAAACGTCTCTCACGTTTATATTGACAGCAATATTTTGGATATCAACCCGGGTAAGACAATAGTTTGAATAAGACACTGCCATGAAAACAGCATTCTGATTACTTCAAACCCAATAAGGTCATACATGGAATGAGCAATAATCAAATTAAGACGTAGTGTATTCTGTTTTCTGTAGACATGTATTTCTTAATTGCTTTATATATCCTACTGAAGGACATTTTACGACAAATGGAAGTTATCAACTACTTGACCACACATTACCCCGAGTGTATGGAAGAATAAAATTAGAATAAATTAGAGAGAAAACACCAAAACGTGAGAATCATACATGAAACTATTTCAGGTTGGGTTTTTAAAACTGGTAGAATAACAAACATAATGGTGAAGTGGAAGTAATGACATGAATTACAGTTACAATACCATGTTATTGGGAATATAATTGGAATTATATTAGCAACTCATGTAAACACAGCCTTATAATAGAATAATGTCTTACTCTGAAAAGGTGAATATTGGTGTTTATGTAAACATAGTCACTGTAAAACGGTGTCCTGTCTGATCAGGGCTCAGATCTGCAGCACAAAAGGCACAAAGGCTAATTTATGTCACAAAACTTATCTCATCTTGGTCTTTGTTCAATTTCCATTATCCTAAAGCCTGGAAAAACTTAAGCCCATTCAGGCAGCTGACTCACAGCTGCACCTCCTCCTCTGCACCTCCCTGCTCCAAAAAAAGACTCAATTGGATCATCACAAAAATCCTGTACTGGGATGTCGCCAACAGCGTGTGGCATGCGTGACTGTTTTTGTGCATTCATGCACATACACACACAAACACACACATCGACTACTGTAATCAGGATCATTCTGTAAGACACACTGGGGCCATGAGGCGTTCCAGGCAAACTGTGCTGCTACTACTGACCAGTATCTCAGTTGTAATATATCTCTATATTCTTGCCAAACCTCTGGAGACACAACTCTACTGTTACTGCTACTAGTGGCATTATTTATTTAGTCTTTACTTGTCTGTACATCTGTTGGATAATAGAAAAAGAGAATTTAAGGCAAATTCATGCATCTGCATCAAAGATATGCCGTAGGTACACACTTAGCTTACACACAGGGCAGAGCATTCATAGTTGTGCATAGATGTCTATGCTGGTGTCTTCCGGTTTCTGGTCCGCTTATTTACAATTTCTCCGTTGTCTCTGTTTACTTCAGAACAATGGTGAGTGGATCATGTTGGAGTTGGAGCTGATAGATTGTTAAAAAACAGCAATGAAGAAAAGAAAGACGCCGTCCGTGTTCATTCCTTCAACTCAATTCAAAAATGGCGGCAATCTGTTGGACCAAGCGGACCAATCACAGCTCTTGTGGTCTGTGTCGCCTTGACGTGTAGTTACATTTTTGTGGAGGTGCACATCAAGATACGGCGTCAGGCTCTGGGTAGGGTACACGTAAGCTATGGTGTAGCTTCGACGCAGAAGCATTATTGGGCTTAAGACAAAACAACTTCTCTCTTAGTACCTGCATTCCAGACTTTCCTGACATTTTCTATTTATAAATCTTTTGATCCACAAAAAGATTGCTTGGATACTGACAAAAAAAGCAAGATAAAGGATATCTTTGTCATGTGAATTGTTCTGTTCACTGTCAAGTTTCAGTCAAACTGGTAATCAGCGCTGTAGATTAAATCCAGAAAACATGAAAACGTAATATATAACAAGAATTTGTAATGTAAGAGGAACATCAATGTTACCTTCTAGTATTTTAATATCATTTTTATGTGCACATTGCTTTAAAAGTAATTGCAACGTCCAGGAGCCAAAGGAACATACTAACATACTACTGTTACTGTGTGGTTTCTGTGCAAACAGCAGAAATATCTGTGACAGACTGCATTAACATGACGGGAGGATCTTTGAAGTGGAATCGGAGGCTAATTATGAGGATGAGTGATTGAGTCAGTGATTGAATCAATGAACTCATTTGTAATACAAACTTTTATGCAGTATAGTGTATAAGATATTGATTCTGTACAACAATAAATAACTGGACATTATTTATATATTAATGATGATTGTGATTAATAATGTTGTATAATTAGATAGAATAATAATGTGAGTAATAAGGATCTTTAATGTTGCCCTGGGAATTCAACAATCTTCCACACCAACAGGTTTATCTGATAATTTTGTAACAGCACTGAAGCTGCACATTTATTAGTATCCCAGAGCAGCAGACTGGGTAAATGTCATTTTGGAAGGAATGAAAATGAATATAATGTCAGACAGAATCTCAGGGGCTGTTCCTCCAAGGTGAAACAAATCCAACTCTCACATGATGAATTGTTTCTTTTAATAAGAAAGTTAAACAAACTTCCCCCTTTGCTCAAACTGTGGATTTAAACGAACCCAAGAAGTGCAGGGATTTATGGAACAGTTGTAGCAAGTTCCACATCAAAAAAACTTTTAAATGAAAAACTTTGTTGAACAGTGTCCAGATGATTGGAAAGGGAATCTATCTTTATGCAAGATCTTCATGTTTATTATGCTGAGATGTTGTGAAACAGTTTATTAATATTAGCTACCATGTATCATTGAGCAACTGGTCATACCAGACCCACTAGGGTTGTAGCAGTAAAGTACATCTTTACGCTCATGAATTAAAACGTCCATAACAGAGGACTTTGTGTTATTCCTCCTTTTGAAAGTTTCACATTGTCACTGAAAGTATTAACAGATTTGTGATGTGACATTCTTTAATTTATTGAGATAACAGGTAAAAGCTCAAAACGTGTTTTAGCTGTGAATCCAACTCCAAATTTTAATAATAATTTTAATAACTGCTCAATCTGTTATTTCTTTCGGTGGGTGACGAGGAAAACGATACGTGGCAGAGAAGTGCTCCGGCATCGACCTGCAAAGTGCTGACACACACTTTGGCAAGTGGGTAAATGTTCCACTTTGTTGTGATTGGATTGAATGCAGCTCATCGTTCAGTTTTATCCCTTTAGTCTGGACACAAACTCAAACCGGCTCTGAGTTTGCCAACTTGAACTTGATGCCATCTCCTCAGACAGAAATGTTTATGACGACCATGGCTCATGCCGTGTGAGGACAACAGTGCATTTGCGGTGCAGCTGAGTCATCGCACAGTTGTCGATAATAGAATTAGATAAAATTTGTCAAACCATAGTTTTCATGGGAAGTCCCCCCTCCCTTAATGTCTTAGCGTTCTTCACCTCCTTCCATTTCCACTGGTCTCCTGAGGAAAAGGTGGCTGTCACTTTTTTTATATCATCCAAATCCAATAAGTGGAGTCCCCTTCTCCTGCTCACCTACCCAAACGTCACTCATCCTCTGTCTACTGTCGTATAATGTGTTGGTTTACATACCTATTTTCATATTTGAATCATTCTGTGTGGATGTTCACTGGGTATAATGACTATAATGTGAAAAAGCATCTAAATGATCTTGTGTAAGCTGCATATCTGTGGATTGTGTTTGCATTAAACCCTTTCTAAATACTTTATGGGCCTTTTTCTCATTTCTTTTTTAACATTTTAAATAGAACTGACACCCTGCCTCCATCTTTTCACTGCCTTGCTTGAACAAATCAATACACCAACAAATCAGCAAACTGCACCAGGAAACAGACTTAAATGCTGTGCAGTGTAACAACTGTTAACAACTACTTTCAATGGAAAGTCACAAAATGTCGCTAGATAATTTAAAACGTCAACTATGATAAACACAATGCCACAATACCGTATTGAATTCCTCCTTGTGTTGACATGTTTTTTTCTGTTAGAAAATAGAACAAGTAATAAACTGTGATAAGTTACTGATTGAAACACCCGATAAGGCGACATGTTAACCTGCACTCACTTGGAAGCCACTTCAGAGCTAATGCTGCCGTTGCTGCTCCTGCTCTCCTAAAATCCTGTTCTTATAACACATGTGCTTTATTCATGTATGAAACTGAAAGTGAATGAGAGGTGAGTTGTGCCTGATCTTCTGTTCATGGAAAAAATATTTGACTCCCACAGGAATCTCTAGATTTTTTTGCTATATTTACTTGAAAAAAAGTTGCTGGCTGGGAATGAAAAGTCAGTGACTCAAGCAACAAAGACTAGAAGATGGACACACTGCCTGTAAACGCTTCTCTGATGATCCAGTAGAAACTGTTGCACCGATTCATTTTGAAAGCCACAGCCAATGGGAGAGCCCTGATTCACAGTCCATCAATGATGTAAATTCATTACACATTCAGTCCAGTCAGCATTTATGCTTTCCAGCTATAGACCGTATCAACTGGACCTCACTGCTGCAGCTCCATCTCCCAATCACTACTGCACATACTCTGGCTCCAGGTGTGCAAGATGGCAGCGTTTGTATCCAGGTAAGTTAAGCATCCTTTTGAGGGCTCTGTGTCCTCCCTCATCTAACCGGCACATTGGGTGAAGGTGCTCTTCTGTAATTATGTGGTAGGTTTGGTTTGTTCAACTTCAATTTAAAAGCAACACTAGATGCTTTAAAGGTCCAGTGTGTAAGATTTAGGTGAAAGGGAACTATTGGCAGAAATTGAATGTAGAATAATCCTCATGATGTTTTCAGTAGTTTGTTTCAACTAAATTCCAGACTGGAACACCTTTTGGGTTTTTATGACAACTGAAGCTGCCACAGGTTTTGTTTCATGTTTGGAAGGAGAGAGTGAGGTGAGGGGTGTTCAGCTGCAACATGCAACTTCACCACTAGATATCACAAAATTCGACACACTGTACCTTTAAAAGATAGCGGTTTAAAAATAATTTTGATGGAACACAAACTGATAATAGGTAAACTAGCATGTCTGTTAATGCCACAGTGCTCCCTGTACATCTACTACACTATGCGACCCTGGTGTACTGTGCTGGAGCTTTAAACGTCAACGGCTAGCTACAAGAGCTAGACAACTAGCAGAGTCACAGAGGAAACGGAAGAGCGCATTGTCAGAGGAAGAGGAAAAAGAAGTGAGAGAGTGAGAAAACGAACGAGTGTGAATATCGAATTGTTAGATGTCAGGGCTTGAAGCGGTGGATGACTCACACACGTGTGTGAGATAGTTTGTGGGGACCTTTTGGAGCGTAGACCTAAAGGAGTGAGGACATCTTGGGAAAGTGAGGACATTATGGTTGGTCCTAACTGTCAATGGGCTGTTTGAGGGTAAGGCTCAGGTTAAGGCCCGAATTAGGTTTAGGCTGGGGTTAGATATTTACTTGTGATGGTTAAGGTTAGGGTAAGGGGCTAGGGAACGGATTATGCCTATGGGTGACATCAGGGTCATCATTAAGCTATAAGTACAAGGTTGTGTGTGTGTGTGTGTGTGTGTGTGTGTGTGTGTATGTGTGTGTGTGAATGTGTCACTGACTCACACTGGATGAATGGATGGGAGGAACAGGAGGATGGGGGGGGGGGGGGGGGGGGGGGGGGGGGGTTACAGTATAGATGGATGGAGAGATCGATAAATGGGGGGTGTTTTCTCTTCAACTCACATTCCAGGTGCTTCTTCTTCGGGGGGGTCTGCTCGTGTGTGGTGGATTTACACACCGCTCGGGACACCTCGGATCCCGTCAGGCTGTACTGAGCCGCGGCGATACGGTCCGTCAGCGTCTGACCCGACATCTTCTCTCCAAGCAGGTCCAACAGAATCAAGCGTCCAATGTGGTGCTGCACACACACACACACACACACACACAGAGAGAGAGAGAGAGAGAGAGAGAGAGATGAATACTAACACACAAACACAACAGGACAAATAAACACTATAATAGACACCACTATAGAACTGAACGTCGGATTCTCACTCAGTTATGTCGGAGATCATCTGCATGTGTTCCTGGATCGATCCTGAACTGACTTTCTCCCTGAAGGCCAGTATCCTCTGAAACAATCTCAGCCTCAAGCAGCGAATAAAATAATAATCCAACTGCGGAAATCCTCTCCCTGGTCCCCTCTTTCTTTTCCTTTTGTGGCTCAGCCTCCGGATGATGCTCTCTGCCTCCTCCTCCTCCTCCCTGTCCTCCGTCCTCCAGTCTCCGGGATAATCCTCAGCACCGGTCCGCCTGTCCCTGTGTGTCAGCGGGGGGAACCTCAGGCCCTGGCTGGCATCAGCACCATCTTCATCACCAACCCTCCATCAATGTCTTCCTCCTCCTCCTCCTCAGCTGGACCCTTCCCTCTGTACCGTCACTGTTGTCACAGGATTAAGATCCACTTGTTTATTTAATTATTCATTTATTCACAGCGCTGGCAGCGCCCCGCCCACTTTCCCCCCACCAGCCTCCGTGTCAGGTGACGCGGCGGTGACCAACCACAGCTGCGGCCTCTGTCATCGCGAGAGCTGCGGGGAGGCGAGAGGACGTGAGGGGTTAAGGACGCTCCTCTGCAGCCAAGCTTGATGCTCGTCATCCCGCTGCCATGATGTGAAGGTCATGTGAAGACTGCTGCTGCTGCACGTGACCCTTTTCTCCTCAGCAAGACGCAGACATGTGGATTCATGGGTGACGCAAGCAGCCAATCAGGAGCAGTCTGTCTCTGTCCATGGTGCTGATGTGATCTTTGATTGGACTGTTGATTCAGATCAGTCGTTGGTCTGTCGTTCATTGAAAGCTGATTGTGTGCTAATGATATAGTGATAATGTAACAGTAATAGATTAGCATGGTCTCTAAAGGCATGTAGAAATACAGTATTTTCATAGGGGAAGTACATATTGCTAACAATACTTAAAAATCTATGACATGTAGTTGAGTATTTGTAAACTTAACATCTGAATACTTATGGATCAGTTCAGACCAGAACCCTTTAGTCTTCAATGGTACCTTGTCTTCATCAAGTGCTTCAGCCTTTTAGCATTAAAAGCCGAACCTGAGGGCACACTGAGGTTGAAGGTAAATCTAACTGGCTTGTATGGCAGTGCTATGAAAGCCATGTGGCCCGCTCAGTATAACAGACGTCATTCTCTCTGTGCCTTTTTAAATGAAACTAAATACCTACTCTCATAGGCAGCAGAGTCAGAAGGTGTCATATTTGAGAAATGGCAAACTGTGGTTGCAATATAGGGTAGTTGTTGCTGTTTTACTGTAACACCCAGCACCTTCTCACCTTTCTTGGTGGTCTTAGAGATGTGTTGTCTGCAAATGAATGAACAGCAGGAACATGAGATGAATGAGCAGCCTATTTATGTTTTAATTTGGGACAATGTTAGCTTTCACCACGCTGTCCAAGTCAGAGAATGGTTCAATATGAAACAGAATATCATTACAGAGGAGTTTTTCTCCACGGAACTAGGCTGTGATGACATTGGTGAGGAGATGTGTCAGGGCTGGGTACGGCACACTAGGGTTTTTTCCCCCGTTGCCTGGCAAGGGCAAATATAGTGTGTGATGTGGATGAAGTGCTGTGGCCTGACCCAGCCCAAAGACAGGATGACGCTCAATGAAGCTCAATGATCAACTGTGTAAAGTTCTTTATTGTGACCAATGAACATTTCTCCATGAGCAACATGCCTTAACCACTGTGTTTTAAATTTTTTGGTGTAGTGTTTAATGACAGCTAAGCAGTTTTTCACCGATTTGCGCGAGATCTGAAAACATTGTTCGGTTTTGAGCACATGTAAAACAATTTTGAGGCGATGGTATGGCTTTGCAAAAAGAATCAGAGGTTTTGTGAATGTAGTTTTGAGAAAATAGTTTTGTGTTTAGAATTCTGAGAAATGGACAGGAGGATTCAAAAAATGTGTTTTAACAATTGTGAAAAACTGTAAAAGGGATTTAAAGGTTCAATGCGTAGAATTTAGTGATATCTAGTGGTGAAGTTGCATGTTGCAGCTGAATACTCCCCTCACTCCCCTTCCAAACAAGAAAAAGAACCTGAGGAAGCCTTCACTTGTAATAAAAACTCTACAGGTGTTTAGTTTGTCCAGTCTGGACTAATGTAAAAAACATGGTTTCCTCCATAGAGAGGACCTGCTCCTGAAGTAAATGTAAAGTATTTTAATATAAAGGGTCCATTGTAGGGTAATGAAAACAACAATTTGTAAAATTTAGATGAAACACACTAGTGAAAACATCAATCGGATTATTTTACATTCATCTGCTACTATACTCATCTGCTGATAGATCCCTTTCACCTCAATCTTACACACTGGACCTTTAATGAGTTAAAAATGTTTTCCAAGTTGCAAAACTATTGTACATTTTTTAAATATTAAAAAAAAAGACAACAGGGATCATCACCAACTTTCCACTTTGGGCTGATCTACTTACTTAAAATGTGGTATCTTCTTTATTTTGTAGGATTTTTAAAAGGGGCAGCAAGGTGGTGCAGTTGTTACAGCACGATTGTTGCCGGTTCAGTTCTCAATTCTTAAGTCTTTCAGTGTAAAATTTGCATGATCTCCTTTTTGTGTTGTTTTCTCCAGGTACCCACAAAGACATTGGGTTAGGTTAATTGGAGACTCAAAATTGACCATCGGCATGAATGTGAGGGTGAATGGTCCCTGGGCAAGACACTGCAGCCTTATGAATGATGTGTGGTAGAGAAAGTCCTGTGTATAGAAGTTGTAGTGTAATGTGCTTTGAGTTACTGTTGAAACTACATAGCTGCCATGTGAAGTCATTTCCTTTAATATTCACCTTAACCTGAAGTTTGTGGTAATTAGCTTGCACATCTGCTCATTTGTACACAGAGACAGACAGAGACAGACTCACTCATTCCTTCACTCATTCACTCACTCATTCACTTACTCATGTCTTTCTATAGTTGTGAGGACAATAGCCAATCCGAACCATCACAACCAAAAACCTAATTTGGCCTAAAACCAAGTCTTAACCCTCAAACAGTCCTTTGACTTCATGAGGACCAGCAAAAATGTCCTCACACTGATGGTATTGAAACAAAATTGTCCTCATAACTTCAGACATGCGTACACAGAGTTTTGCAGTAATGATGTGTAGTTTCATGAATCTCAATCGTACTGAAGAAGCCAGCTGCAGTGCAAATGCATTTCAAACATTATGGGGAGAACGACACAGCCCACATAACCCTCCTATTATAAATCTTTATTTATTAAGTCACATCGATATGGAATGGCACAGCATCTTCACTTTGCCCCAAAAGACTTGAATGTAATGTTAAAAGTCAGTCATCAAAGCTGCTCCATATATACAAATAATTAAAATTAAATACAATAGCTTTTGAAAAGTAAAATAATCATTATAAATAGAAAAAAATGTACAAACTATGTTTTCTCCACTTGTATTCCCTTGTTCTGTAATGTACATGTTGAGGTTTTTCACGAGTGTTGATCAGTTATGTGTTAATCCCCATGTTACTCTCTCCTCAGCCGTGCCCTCACGTCTTGATGAGTCCCTCGAGAAAGTCTTTTTCCACCATCTCCTCGATGTTCTGTCGCGCTCGACTCCAGAACACTTTCTGGCTCTCCAGCTTGTGGCCCTCCTTGTGGCCCTGGAAGGAAGAGTTCGCGGGGTTGTGGGTGAAGGCGGAACCTGAGCGGCTGCTGGCCTTGCTGTTGAACACGTGGCTGAGTAGGTTGAAGAACGGCAGCAGCTGCTCCATGCTGCGGATCACGTACAGGGTCAGCATCAGGTGACCTGGCTCCCAGGACAGGGTTCGCGTGGAGCAGTCCTCCTCTGGGTTTTTCTGAGGAAAGAATGAATCAGATAAGAAATGACAGAGGAAGAAAAATGCATGTGCCGCTCTGCAGGTGGAAAGAGCTGCAGTTATGAATGTAGTAGGGCTGTGTTTGTTATAGAGGTTTTCTGGAAGCTGGTGAAAGGAGAACTCAGGCAGCATCCTGAAGATTTTAATGTAGACATGATGCATCATGGAGACCAGAAGGTGGAACAATATACAATTGTCACCCCCCCAAGTCTGAAGATGTCTCCCACAGCATCCTCATATATCTTACTCTATTTATGTCTTTCTTTATTCTCATATAATTTCATTGGTATTCTCGTAATGTTAGAAGTTTCCTCTCAATGAAAACTTTAGCCTAATTTTATCATTACTTAAATTTCATAATAGTACGACTTTATTCTTTAAATCTCTGAATTTATTTTCTTCAACAAGACTCTGCTGTATGATAGAACTTTTCCCCGAACTCTCTTTTGAGGAGGCAGTCATTTGTTTCCATCACGTTAATAACCTTGTGTAGACAGAGGGAGAATGAGATACCTTGGCCCGTTTCCTCAGCAGCTTGGCCAGTCGGACCACGTAGGGTTTAAATTCCCTCTGATGAGTCCCCTGACGTCTCCCTTCCAATCCTGAATCGTCTGAAGCCTCCGGGATGAAGGCCCAGCGGTACCTGTGATGAGACAGATCTCACTCAGATATAACCTTGATTCAATCTATTCAAAGAACCACCAAAGCATTAAAGGAGTGACATATTCACATGCCGATTTAAATACCCTCCACATATTGTGTTGCATTCATCCATCTGAAATAATGAAATAATGACACGAACACATACACAATCTCCACTTTTGACAAATCACGTCTGTTTCTGATTTTCTGCCCTGGCCCTATCACATGCAAAGCCTTATACGACCCATGTTTGTTTGTTGGTACTGACATCTGGAACTGAGGCAGACTCTCAGGAGGAAGAGCCAAGGCCAGGTCCAGGAGCTTGCAGGCAGACAGATAGAGGTTGAGCCAGCGCTGGCTGTTGTAGGAGGTGGAGAAGCCGTTTCCACCAGAGTACGTGGTCTCCAACCCAGCCACTGACGGACCTGACGTCCTAGAGATGGACAGAAGATGATAAATCATTAGAGGGAGCCCAGGTAGGAGTGATTTGGATCATTATTTGCAGCTAAGTTTGCAGTGTCAGCAGATACCTTGATATGTCTTCATCCGCTGTCAGCTCCTGCTCCATCAGTAGAAACACCTGAACCTACAGAAAAAACAGTTTTGTGTGTGAGTAGGTCAATAACTGTAGGAGACAGCAAGAACGAAACACATGATGGTGCAGTGTGTGACATGTAGCGCTCACCAGTTCAGTGATCATTGTGGGCCACAGGGAGGTGAGGTGTTGAGGTGATATGCGCAGCAGCAGCACCCTGAAGAACAGGAACACCTGAGCATGGAGGATTGGCACCTGAGGAAGACGCAGGCTCTCCACCAGACGCTCTGAACACAAACACACACAAACTCAATGAGAAGTGATGAAGGTTAAAAAGCACCTAAAAGCTTTGTCTCTCAGTATAGACTGTCAACAGGTGAACGTATCCTTTAATGGACTCAACACTGTCCATTATGTCTCTGCTGAGACCTGGTATTAACATCCGTCCTGAGGGATCCAATCACAGGTGGACAACACTAAGTTTGTCTGTTCACACTTAGTAATAAAATGTGTCTCCTGTCACCACTTGTGATCAGAGCTCACTTCCCCACTCTATGTGCAAATTAACAGGTGTGTCATTTCTGTTCACCAAGAACATATTATGTTATTTTTAGCCAGTCTGAGTTTACATATGTGTCCGTCATCAGTGTGTCAAGCCAGAGAGAGCGAGAAGGAGCAGAGTCAGGAGGGGCTGAGGGAATCAGTGAGCTGTGTGCAGCTCTATGATGGAATAAGATTTCACCCATTTCAAAAAAAACAAAAACGAAATCTTTTATATATTTTGATATTTTAGCTGTTGTCACAAACAAATCAACGTATGGGCACTGAGTAAGAGTAGAATACTTATATACTTATATTTATATACATTTATTGTGAAACTGTAGCAGGTCAGAGGACATCAGCTGAGTAGGTGGCCTAGTACACAGTTCCTCTCACACATCTGGAACTGAGGCAGGCTATGGACTTAGAATGGGTCGTCCACTAACCAGACGGTTGGTGGTTCAATCCCCAGCTCTGCTATTGCCAGACGGTGCAAGAAACCAAACCTCAAATTGCTCCTGATGCCTGTGCAGGCAGTGTGTGAGTGATGTGTGATAGAGAAGGTGCTGCACATAGATGTACAGTATGAATGTGTGTGCATGGGTAGATGGCAGAACTGTAAAGAACTTTGAGTGGTCAACAGGACTAGAACAATGCATTACAAAAGTGATCTGATCTCAAGACATTTTGGAAGCATTAGAGTGTTTTCAGACTGGATGGATGTTAATAGAGGGTCTCTGCTTAACCCTGATTGTGCTTGTAGTGGGAAATGTTGCCCTGAAGCAGAACTTCTGCTCCATATCTCTGTGTTTCTTGTTCACCTTGAATGTCTGGCAGGTATTTCTGGTACTGGTCCACTTCGCTGCTGTAGATGGTGAAGGCGAGACGTTTGAGCAGCATGGCCCTCTGCTCCAGCTCTGCGTCTCTGTTGGTGAACAGACTCAGAGAGCTGCTCTGGGCCACAGCAACGCGGGCTGGAGAGGGAAACACACTTCATAAATCTGTGTGCCAGTCTTTAACCTCTTAATGGGCTGTGTTACATTAGTATATTTTTTTTTTTACAGCTGAATGAACAACAGATTTATTTAGATCTGAAATTCATGCCCTTCTTTTGATTAAGACACTTTGCAGGACGCAGGCCTAATTCTTTCTGAGATGAGACATGAAAAGGGCAAAACACTCTGCAGGTGTCAGGAGATATGATCTGCTAAATGATGTGTAAACTCCCAGTGATAATATCTACACTTATGTCTAAATTAAACTCTAATAAAGAATCATAAGGCTTACTCATGAGGTCTCTGAACGTGGTCTTGTCATGAGTCATCAGGTGGTCAATGATGGCTCTCCAGCTAAAACACGAGAGAAATGATGATACATTAATATTCTATAAATAAAGAAGGAAAAGGGCACAGTGAGCTTATATCTCATTAACACATGCCATTACAAAGTTAAATTCATAAGAACTGTAGATGACATTTTTTAACACTTACACATACTGTACATTTACAATCTATGTCTCTTAAACTGAAAGGAAACGCAGACTTGCCTCTTCCACTGTGCGGCAATACACTTTTTATCTAAGCTTTTTGTGTTACAATGCTTTATAGTGACATTCATGGGTAAAAATGTTATTTCTTTGTGGATATCTGATGTGGTGATAAGTCAACTAGACACATTTAGTTAGTTGAC
The DNA here is from genome assembly GCF_024713975.1 of Paralichthys olivaceus. Lineage (NCBI taxonomy): Eukaryota > Metazoa > Chordata > Actinopteri > Pleuronectiformes > Paralichthyidae > Paralichthys > Paralichthys olivaceus. The sequence continues at coordinate 22,279,532 of NC_091105.1, read as the reverse complement.
TTGTACTGTAGATCCTCAGTGAATTATTTTTATAATTATATTTTATTTTCCAAGTTGAAAAAATATGGCCAGACTACTTTGAAAAAAAATGTTGTGAGATGTAGTCCCTCCATCGTGTTCTGGGTCTACCCAGAGAGGATAGACGTGAAGGGGGAGCCGTTCTACTCCGAGCACCGTTCACATGTCTGAACTTCTCATCCTATCTATAACTAATCTTGGCTGCTTGGTAAAACAACCTTTTTCTTTCAGTCTCTACCCAGAGCTATAGGTAAGGGTTGGAACATAGACTGACCAGTAAGTCGAAAACTTTCCCTTGCTGGTCAGCTCCTTCTTCATAATTAATAATAAATTAGACTAACACACACACACACACACGCACACACAGTCCTGTCCCCTCTCCTACTCACTGACTGACGCAGGACGAGTCCATCTGGAAGAAGGTGTGGTCCATGAACAGGTCGAAGGCCTCCTTCTTCCAGGCACGGCGGGTGTATTGGTACCCACTTAGGCTGCTTAACAGTTGGATGCAGGCCCGGTAGCTGGGGGCGTTGTGGGCACTGCCAGGAGAAACAGGAAACATTAGACTTTCATTTTCAAAACATTCACGTGATCAGCTACAACTCATTTTCACACTAAATCCTCCTTAGCAGCTTGATAAGATTATATCTTCTATTTGCTTGACATCATCTTTATAGACAAGTGAAATAATAAAGCAATATTAGAAATTTTAAAGTTAAAGTCAGATAATATCTTGCTGTAACAAAACTTCTCCTCACCTGTGGTTGCGGAGGTAGGGCACTACATAGTGCATGATATTAACCAGCAGCGGGATCACTCTTTCCTTCTCGTCACTGTAGAACACCATGTCCAACAGATGAGCCAGCACCTAGCAAACATATTCAGCATTCCTTATGTCAGTCTTCCCACATATGCTTTTGGTTACCATGGCAACACTGACAGACGTCCTCACAAAATATTATTAGAAAGAAGGCATTAATCGCTGTTTACCTGCACTAACAATAGACATGAGAAATTGCACAGTAACATATAGATGTATTACCACAAATAGACCCATTAATCAATAAAGCTGCAAACATGAGTGAAGCACGCTCCTCCAGCCAGAGTGGAGGAAGGTGGTGAGTTAATTCCATTGTTCAGCTCAGCTCTAAACCGCACACAACACCAAACACACAGCTTCATAGGTTTACTTATAATGATTTACGGTGAAGAGGGGAGGTGGTCGTACATCAGCTGAGTTAAAATGGAGTATGCTGCCTGTCGTTGATATACTGTTGGGTGAGCCTGGAGCAACAGGCCTAAATGCTGCTGCTTAATGTGAGTGAGAGTGCCTTGTTACACAATCAGGGTGAACAATGGAAACAAAGTGGCACAACCGCTGATTGATGGTCTGAGAAACAACAGCAGCAGAGGAAGGGTTGAGCTGAATCGCAGACATGTGAGTGTTTTACCTCAGCCAACAGCGTGAGGGCATGAACGCTGTACACTGATGGAGTGAAGCTGGAGGCCTCCATCACTGTGAGCATTAAATCTACAAAACACACAAACCCAACATTAACAGCAGCAACACAACAGAGAAGTATTAATACAGCCATGCTGAACCATGCAGACCTGCTTCAGTGTGTAAACACATCCCAGATGCTTTTTGTCACGTTTCACTGCGTCCCGTTCAGATTAACTTCTACACTTAATTTAGCTGGATTACATTAATCCGTGACATCTCTGGTATAAACATGAAATTACCCCTCCCTAACCAAAATAGTCTGCCCTGAACAAAAATACAAAAAATAACTATCTACAACTAATATCTAAACTAAACAACTGACTGAATATCAGACCAGAGACCCTACTGACGACTCCACAACTATGAAACAATCTCAGCCTGTTAGTCTGAACTTCTTTGAGGAATCAGACAGAAACATTTAGAAGCAGAAAGAATGTTAATCACTACCCTAGATTATTTGAGGGGCATTTAAACTAGAATTCAATTATTGAGCTATATCTGATTACACTATTAAGCTATCAGGAATCTTATTACATATGGACGAGGGTAAAGATCAACCCACCAGCCCAGTTTTTTCCTCTTTCTTCACTGGCTTCCACAACATTTTGGAATTGTTTTTAAGGTTATTTTAATTACTTTACAAGGCACTTAATGGTCTGATTCCTCCGTATATTGTGGATCTTTTATCCCAATACGACCCTGCTCCACTTTGAGATCCTCTGGTAAGGGCCTTTTGTTTGTTCTTGATTCTCGGATAAAGATTTATTTCTTATTTTATTAAGAACTGAGTTTTTTTCATATTTTTCTGACATTTCAATAAGCATGCCTTCAATATTAGTTTGGTTTTAGTAAGTTAAGTGTGAAACTTGGAGATATACAGTGGAGTCCAAAAGTCTGATACAACTATCCTCAAACGTTTGGACCCCACAGTATACTGTAGCAATATCAATATACAGATATGGCTTTTCTAAATGCAGTTAGTGAACATAAGAAACACACCTTCTACGTCAGCTTCCAGGTTTGTTCCATCCACAACAATCTGAGGAGAAGCCTTCACCTCCAGGTTTCTCCTCAACCATGTCGTCTGCTCCAGAGAGGAGCCTGCAATCGTCCCGATGGCCTCAACAACTTTATGGGTCACGTCCTGAGTACACAAAGAATATTCAGTATGTTAGTAAGGAGCATGTCCATACTGGAAGTCCTTACAGCAATTGACTCTATAATCCTGCTCAACTGTCGAGTGTCAAACTACATCAGACCTTTAATTTGGAAAAAATCTTATGACAATGAAATAAACAATTAAGAATAAAACTGGTGTTAACCATCATAGCATAGTCACACTACTGGCCAGATGTTTAATATGATGACCCTAACCCTAACCCTAATGGAATCGTCCAACACCTTGTGCTTAATTTAGATAAATAAGAGAGGATCAGATATATGATGAGGGGCACAATAAGATGTGGGACACCTTTCTTGAATACATAAATTACTTCCAAAATATCTTTTAACAATTTTTCAGATAATTATATACTGTTTATATATTTTATGAAGTGCATGTCTTAGCTTTGCATTTGGCCTGCTCACCATTTCACTGACCAAATATTGAAAAAACAATTAACAGATTCGAGGAGGAAAGTAACTGGTTAAACTGCTTTTAAAGTGATTGAATTACCTGCAGCTCCCTCTGGTCCTTCTTGCTCTCCAGATTGGGGTTCTTCAAAATGAACTCATTCAGAACTCTAGAGAAAAAAGAAAGACAAAAAAGAAAGACATATTAAACAAGTTAAAATCTAGGTGTGAACTACACAATAATCACAGGATTCACAATATGACACACAATAGTACAGCTGATTCCTTAGAGGTGGTGAGGATTTAATGACACCTTTACAACATCTAAAATGAGAGAAAGCAGAGAAACAAACCCCAGTATAAGAAACTGTCCAGGGGCAGGAAGGCCCAACTGTACAGAGTCCTTCAGCAGGGCCAGCAGAGACGGCCAGCTGTCCACTAAACTGGACACAGGGATCCTACAACAAAAACAAGCAAGGAGGTAAAACAACTCGGCACAAATAGGACTTATGAAGGTTAAATGGATTTGAACAATAATAGCAAATAAATACCAGGGAAAAATCCATTATAATCAAATGTTCTAAAGCAGTGGACTCACCTCTGGACGTATGCAAAGAAGAACTGCAGCATGCAGACCTCTAAAGAGAGGTGCTTCTGTGGGTAGAGTAAGCAAACAATGATTGACAACAAGGTGAAATTAAAAGACTTCAAGATAATCAAGAAAACAAACAAAATCACAATGTTCCAAAACTTTCTACATGTCATACTTCCCTTGTTCTTGATTTACAAATAATTATTTATGGTCCAATACCATAATACTGTTAAAACTCTAAAACTTCTGTTGCAGTCGTGCAAACAGTGACATTTGTGTTGACCCAGCTCTGCAGGGTCTTTTAGTGAAGAGTCGGGTGATGAAGATTAAACATTTTGAGCCACAGAACAAATGAAACCCTGGAAAAAAACAGAAAAACAAACCTTGTCCTTTGCGATGGCAGGTGGCTGTTTCAGAACCTCCTTGACCGTCTGCATGACCGTTTCTGTGCGCATAGCACTCACTGAACGAACCAGCTCAACCAGCAGCAGCTGCTCTTCACTGGCTACAGGGATCACCTGAAAGACGTTGTATGAATGGTATAAATTCAGTTTAATAACTACACTCAAATTAAAGCACGATAAGCCTCAAATATAGTGTATTTATATCACGTTGAATAGTATGTGTACTGCATTTTTGATGATAACTACCTCCAAGACTGTGAAGCATTGCGAATCCACCACTGTTATCATTCAAAGAACATTTTTAAGACATGTTTCACTATTACATTTTAACATGTTGGCAAAAATTACTACACAAAAAAATGAAAAAAGCGAGGATTGTGTTTATGATTATGTTCTGCTTGTTGTGGGAAATGTTGTCCTAAAGCAGAGCTGCTAACTTCTGCTCCATATCTCTGTGTTTCTCCACACTCTTGAATACAGATAAAACTCCCACCTTATTTCTGACTGGAGTCTTGACCTGTTTCCTCTCGTTCCAAACGTAGGCTATCGCTGCCATGAAGTGAGCACCGTGGTTCATTGAGATTGGACCCAGTAGCTCTAAGATTTGCTGACGGAGGTTCTGTAGAGCAGATTCAAGTGAGGACGTTAGGTTCGACCTAAACTGCTGATAACAGTTACAATACACGACAGGCTTTGCCACCACCATTGACTTGTAAATATCATCTATCAAAAAATTATTCAAACTCAGTGTAATGTCCTCATACTACTAGGAAGACATTTCATTACATCCCAACATAATAACTGTTTGAGGACAAATACAGAGCCACAACTACTAATGAGATGTATGAGATGCTGCTGTCTCTACTGTTGACCAGTAATACAAGTATGGAGTTTTTTGTCTACGCTCTAGCATAGTTTTGTCTTCTGGTGTACACCATTGTCTACAGTAACAGTTAACTAGTTTACAACTAACTGACCTCTGCTAAAGTGCTGCTGACCTTTTAAATTATGCACCAAGTTTGACTTCATCACATGTGCTAATTGAGTTTTTGGGGGAGTGAAAAGAAGCAATTCAAATCTTATCATTATAAACCTCCTCTCATTTCTTTGTCCTTACTCCACTATCAGGGTATTAGTTTGTTCGGATTGATCATTTAGCTAAAAGTGGATTGTAATTCATTGTTGAGTGTTTGATGGAAAAGCTTGTGTTTAGAGGGGTACCTTCGTGGAGCCCAGGTTGATGTTGGAAGTGGAGGCAGCAGAGGCAGCGGCTGGCTTGTCGGAGTTGTCAGCCTGGTGGAGGACACTCCAGAGCAAGGTGACAGACGACATGATGGTGTGCAGGATGGACAGGATACCTGAGCGAGCCTCAGCCAAGTGCTTCTGGTCAACACTCACTTGTAGCTGAGAGGCAGAAAATGCAACAAAACAAACCCCTCTGTAATAATCTTTTAATATTGAATGAAACAGAAAATGTCAAGCATGTCAATACATATTTCACTCACACATTTATCAAATAAAGACATAAATATCATGAATTCAGAATTTGCTTTACAAAAACAATTCTATGTACCTGTTTAATTTCATTTGCTATAATAATTTGGTGCACAGTGCCCTCACCTGGTGATACTGGGAAGTGGGATCCAGCAGGCAGTAATGGATGATGGCTGTTATTCCCTCCAGTACCGTCAGAATCAGGTCAGGGGGGATGCAGAGAGCGATCCACTGTGGCCTGGAAGATAATAAGCATATTCTATGCAGGTTAATCAATGCAACTTTTCAGTGATTTTTTTTTAATATGTCAATAAAAAATGTGGAATGTTACACATTAAGTACAATTGACGCATGAGAGAGATGGATGATGTATTTGATGGTCAAGAGTGCCATCTGGTGTCCAAACCCTTGCTTTGTTATTTTAGTGCTTGTACTTCCTGTATGATAGCTGTCTGTGATTGTACTATAGCTAATGGATGTTAATACAATCCATGTGGATGTTTATACCTTGCATCAATTATCCCCGTCTCGTAGCGGTACTGCTGAAGAAGGTTGTCCAGGTTCCTGCAAAGCTGCAGAGTGACGGAGGCCACGACCCTCCTCAGCACCCTCCCCATGTATGGCAGTGTGGCCGTTATGAGCCCGATCCACTGTGGATGCATCTTACACGCATGGTGCTGATGAAGTGCCCTGATCACTGCACAAAGGAACATTCCCTGCGCTGTGATTGGCTGTCCATGCAAGTATTGGAGTGATGTCATTGGCTGCTGAGGGTTAACGTGCTCCACTTCTCCACCGAGAATCTCAAACCCTGCGCCGGTGGTGCCTCCTGTCACTCCACCTCCTGCACCTCCTCCCACGGGTCCTCCTTCTCCTCCTTCATCAGCTGGCACCAGAACTCTATGCTCAAGTACAACAAGGCTCTGCAACAGTCTTAACAACTGTGACTGGACAGCGCTACAGCTGTCAATCTGGTCCTCTGACAGGTTGATCACACTGTCCTCAGACAGACCCTCCTCCACTGTGGCCACATTAACACCTGCCACCCGCTGCTCGTGCCATTTCTGAGCACTGAATATAGAGGAAAGCAGGCAATGGAGGACCACCTTTTGAACTTTGCACTTAGAGAGGACATCACTGATGAAACTAGCAAAGCCCTTTGCAGAGCCACCTGTGACTTTGGAAAGCTCGCTGAAGAGGAGAGCTAAGACCTCCACGCTGGTCAGCTGCATGGCTCGGTTTCCTGCCAAGTCCTGAGGGCCTGCCGTCAAGTGGGCAGAGTAATAGCTTCTTAGGAAATAAAGACAAAGCGAGATGATTATCTCCAGGTACATGGCGCTGCGAAATGAGTGGGAGTGGGAGTCCTGGGGGATGGGGCAGTAGAAGTCTTTGCCCATGACGGAGACCCTGTGACGTGCTAGGAGGTTTTGGAGCAAAGAGAGCTGTGGAGTGTAGGTGTTGTTGATGCTGGTGGTGGAGATGGCACTTACAAACCCTGAGGGCGTTGCTTTCAGCATGGCTGCGATGGCTGACAGAGCATGCAGGGACCGGGAGGAGTCGTACAGCTGGAGGTAGAGCAGAACATGCTGGTAGAGAGGGTGGATGTTAAAACGAGGTGGGGCAGAGGATGATCTGCGTCCTGTGGCACTGACACCCCCAACAGTTCCACCAGGGCAGTCACTGGGTGAGCCAGTGTCACTCTCAATCTCTGATACCTCACCTTCCCCGCAGCTGTACCAGTTCTCTAGGTCCAGGCTGTCCCCAAAGAAAATACTGGGCAGCCGCAGTTTCTCGGCTTGATTGGCTGCCTTTCTCTGCCTCTCCTCCTCTTTCCTCTTGGACTTCTTGATCTTGGGCTTGGCCCCCGGAGACTTGTCTGCCAGCCTCTCCATGATTTTTCCTTTAAGACTGAGCTGGGTGCTGCTGTGGCTACGTTTGCGGGCCTGAGGGTCATCGACTCGCAGGTTGTGGTCTGGGGTGGCGGGGTCAGAGCTGTCTGGCAACGTGACAATGGAAGGAGAGGAACTATGACGGGTGATACCCTCTTTACGCTGCTCCTCTGCCAATATATCAGCCTGTGTGACAGAGAGGAACTCGAGTGTGCCTTCAGCCAGCATCTCCGGCAGAGTCTGGTGGTTGGAGATGGAAAGAGGTCCGGCGTCAAGACGGAGACCAGTCGAGGTATCTGAGGAAGTGCTGTCTGTGTCTGTCTGCGGCCAGTTCTCAGGTGGATACGCGACTTCAAGCGATCCCTCATCTGCTAAACTCTGAACCCGGTCGATTAGCTCTTTAATAACAGAGGACACAACAACTTCCACAGAGTCCTCTGACAAGTCATCTGAGGAACCAGGCTGTTGGTCTGAGCCATTTACTGCACTGTTGACACCCTCTGGTTCCTCAAAGCTGCCATTTTCCACTGTTGATGAATGAGAACCACTGGACTCTGAGCTTTGGGCCTCCCCCTGCTGGTCAGCAGGCTGATATGCACCAGCTAGTTGCAAGTTCTCACTGCTCAGGCTCAGTAAGGACAGGCTGTCACTCAACGGGTTCACAGTCAGGCAGAAAGGCTCCATGTCGCCCATCGCCAGACTTCGGAGCTCCTCTTGTGTAATCCTCTCCCGGTGGAACTGACTGAAGTCTAATGATAGACAGAAAGATGAAGAAATAGTTAACACAAACAGATGCTCTTATCATGAAGCACCTAAATAATTGAATGGTCATCGCTCACTGTCGGAGAAGCCAGAGTCCCTGGTGTAGATAAGTTCTGATGGCTCCTGTTCAGGTGGTTCAGGAAAGACCTGGGCCCAGTGCCGCTGGGCTTGTACCTTCTGAATGGACACTCGGTGGGTCTTTGGGTGGAGCAGTAGGAGGAGAAGTGGCTCAAGGACCCGAGCTATATCATGTCTCTGAAGGACCTGACTAAGCCAAGCCCGACCAACAGCACTGGTACATGGATCCCAATAACTCAGACTGTCGAGCATGATGAAGAGAGATCTGCGGGAAGAAGTGAAATGGAATGGAGAGAGAAAGTGGATAAGGGAAAAAATAAAGAGAAAAATGGAAGATACAACTGTATCACACATTCACCATTTCAATGTTGTCAACAGATCCTACCTGTCAAATGTACGACTAAAAGGAGAGGACTTGGTGATGTTCAAATCTCGTGTCAAATGCCACAGCACAGAGAACTTCACATGGGCCTCCAACCGAATTCTCTGAAAGAAAACATAAGGATTTAATGGTGTTTATGTGCTTCTATTTAACTGGTAATGTGTGCACTGTGCTGACCTTGTCTCTGTGCATGAGTTGCTGACTGATGACGTCCTCACAGATGCTGGAGGAAGGCACCAGGTTGTGGAGCTGGTAAAAAAGCTCTACGCTGCGTTGATGGTGTTGAGGTGTCCCTTCGCTCAACTGGTCCCACAAGATCAAGGCCACACTCTGAGCAGAGGAATGACACATTAAGAACGGATGCAAAATTTGCTCAGTCTATAAAAGACATGTTTGAGGAATAAGAAAAAGGGATCTCTGAGTTTTCCAGCTTTGTTGTTTTTAAAAAAATGAAGTGTAGTTTAATGATGATGATTTGCAATTAAAGCCCAATGTTTAACGTAGTAAATGTTTTTCTATTTCATGCTTCTTTCTGATTCAGTGGCTGTGAAATTATTTTTGCGAATGTTGGCACTTCTGTCAGCTCTCCAGAAAACCCTATGCAGGGGTTGTTTTCAAACAACACTTTTAAAGTGAATTTTTATTCAGCACCTTAGGTCTTAATGGGTTGAAGATTTAAAAAAAACATGGAAACAATGAAGACCACCAACAGTTTGGCTTCAACCTGAAACGAGATCTCTAACCTTGAAGAAGTCCGTCTTATCAGCGATGTACTTCAGGATTCCCTGAGTGAGCGGTGGCCTGATGACAACAGCAACGCGACCCTGGCTGGGGCTCATGGGCTGGGGGGACTCCGTGTTGTCGCCAGATGCCACGCTCTCAGCTGTCACCATGGCAACCGACTGGGTGAGTCCTATGAGGTCCATGAGTAGGGAGATGGCGACGCCCTGTAGGCTGAAGTCACTGGCGAGGCAGGAGGCGTCCATCAGTGTCTGCAGCCACACTGGCAGACGGACCTGCTCGCTGTCTGTATGGATGCAGTAAGGATATACTTTAACCCAATGCAGTACATCTTTATCTTTTACTCTAATGTTTTATTGTCGGAAAAAATTACAGTTACCCTCTATAAATATTCAATTACAATATTCAGATAGTCCCTCCCTCCAATTCTAAGCATAGGAGCATTATACATATTTGAAGTACTTCAAAAGTACTTATGTGGTCCTTCAATAATTATTAGTGGGTTTTTGGCTCTTACCCAACTGCTCCTCCTGTGTGGGTGAGGACTTGAGGTTTCCCTCTGCGATGTAGACAGGGAAACTGGAGCATTCTAGGAAGAGCTGGCAAGCAGCAGTGAAGGCAGCAACATACTCCCTCTGGACCAACCCTCCTTCTGAGCACATCTCTGTATAATCACAGTGCTGGGGGCCATCTGAAACCAGGGGCCCCGGCCGCATGACTTCAGTTCTTACATCCTCAGGTCTGTCGACAGACCCCGGGGTGATATACAGGCTGATGAGTCGGGAGAGAAACTGCTGGAAGTGCTCCAGGCAGCACTGCATGACTGGTTTGTCCACGGGCTTGGTCTGAGATGGGCCTGAGGAGCGTCGGCCTGCTTTGACCGCTGAGTGGGAATGGGGGATGCGTTCCGTTTCCTGGGGACCATCTCCCAGGTACTGGACAAAGTCTGTGAAGCCACATTCTGAGGAGCGACTGCTGAGAGGGTTTTCCCCATCCTCAAAAACATCTATACTGCCAGGCTGCTCCAGTGTAGCTGGGAGAGCCTGCATGAAGAGAGGCAGGTGATGAAGGACGTTTAGCAAAGAGGGATGGAAAATGCTGAGTTTTGCTATTGTGAAAATACAGAGAGCCAGGAAATTTGTGCTGATTCCCACATAGAGCTGGCTGGTATATGGACTTTTGTTTCAATATATTTTCAAAGGAGGTAATTGATATAAAGCCGTGCTCATGTTTGCACCTCTACAGAGGAAAAGACAGGATGTAAACATTCCAAAAGTTGAATACCAGGTCCTTTAATGGAGGGAAAAGCACTAGTCATCAATTGTATCTAACTTATTTGTTTTGGGATGGAGTTATATCATAAAGGGAAACAAAGGCTTTTTTTAAATATTGAAGTAGAACCCTACATTTACATATGACAATTGTTGAGAGGCCAAATAACAGATTGGCATTTAATTCTGCCCAAAATATTTTAACTGTAATACATAACATATACTGACACTCCAATATAAAATGACAGATACCTGGATAAAGGACTTGGTTCAAACACTACCACCATTTCAGTTACTTAGTGTGTAATAACCACATGACAAACTATTGGATATAATAACATATTTCTCTCAGTAGACAGAGACAATGAACATTATTAAAACAACAATATTAACCACAACCGTTCACTGCTGTGTTCTGTACACCGATCATCTGTATATGAACCTGTGGGGTCCTGAGGGACTAAGCGTAGAGTGAACTGTACACCAGATGTACATCCTGCTGCAGACAGACTGACAGTCCAATAAAGTTCATACGATTCTTTGTCACAGTCAGGCTCTGAGGGCCTGAGAGATTTGTGGGATACATTTTGATTGAGGCAGCGTGCACTTCTGGAGCCTGGACTCAGATGGCATGTTAGCATGCACGTTCTCTATATGCCCCTCAGGGTGGGGGTGGGGGCGTTACAGTATTCAGTGGATGTATGTGGGATGTTTTCCACTCTGATGGATATGACACACCTGGAGACATAACAGCCTAATCTACTCCTCTCCTTCCTCAGAGAGGAAAGGCGAGCTTGGGCTCAGCTGTTGGTTTAACCATCTTCTGTCTCTCTACTTGTGCTCTCTTCTACCCCTCATGGGTCTACCTCCATCCAGTCAAACCCTGTCTCATCTCCAGATATGGGACTGAGTGACTAAACTTTTAATCACGACTCAATGAGCTCTCAAACACTTTATCAACCAGTTTGCTGGCCGGGGACCAGGACGACCAAGCATTTGCTCTGAGCAAGTCTTCAAATGCCTTGTGTCATGGGATTATGGGACGGCAGGGCCACCCAGCCAACTGTAGATCAGGACAGGAGGCTGGCAGAAGGACAAGAGCCGGAAGGGGCCCAGTTCAGGGACCAGGGAACACCATCAGAGCCTGAACTGATGGGATTTTGGGCATTAGCTTGTAGGGGAAGTGGGTCGAGTAGGTCAAACTGGGATTTGCTCTGACTAGAGGGCAGGAAAAAGGTTTATGTTTTCATCAAATGACTTTTTTTAACATCAGAGACAGAAGAGAATCATGAAAGTTTCTTTCAAAGTCGGCGGTTGGCACAGCAGTGGCATTTATGTAGTTTTGGTGCCATGATTCCATCTTCACACAAAATTAGTTTCAAAGTTATCAGATAGGTGCAATATTAACACTCCTTGACTTTTCTTGTAGTAACAAAGCTTGAATTAATTAAATCAATGTTTTTTGCACACTTTTTTTCTAACTTCTTTGAAGATCTGTCACTGCAGACCCTGATGCTTTTTCCTCACAAAGGTGTTCGCGAGAAAGGACAGATACAATTATGAGACTGGATTTTTTGGGGGGGATGTAAACAAAAAACAAGTGATCCAACATAAAGGTGAGAGAATGGATTTATCCATGCTTGTAGATGTTGTACAACTCATCCTTTGGGTTTCTCCTCACTGTCTTTAGGGCATTTTCACATCTTAATGTTTGGACCAAGGTCCTAACAAAGGTTCATGTCTTTGGTTCATGTTTTTGTTTCACATTGCAATTTAGGGAGCAGACTAAACAAGGTTTAAAAGCTCCCTTAGTCTCATTGGCTATAGCTCACTGTCACACTCATTATCAGTCACAACCAGGCCACAACACTTGTCACAGTACCTGATTTAGAGAAGACATTTAGCCTGCAAGACATCTATTTCTGCAAGTGTCTTGAATTGTGTCTTCAAACACTGGATCATTTTGATCGATCAACAATTTGTCTCTGATCTGAACCTTTTCTCTGCAATTTCCAAAATCTGTGGTGGATCATCCTTGATGATATCCTGTGGTGTTACCAGATACTCTCTTATCGCGGTTAACATGGCACGAAAACATATTAGTAAAAAACTCCCAATTAATTTATTTTTCTTATAGAAAGCAGCATTCACTTAATTTTCCTTAATATATTGTCCTCACCCGTTTGTCCTCCTTGTCTCTGCTGTTATTCTTTGCTGATCTTGAGGAGTTGCCGGTTGAGTTAGAATGGCCCTGAGGCCCCTGGGAGCCCGAGGGCAGGGCCAGAGGGGACACCAGCGGTGGCTGCACTTTGCTGAGGATCTTGGAGCAGAGGCGAAGACAGTGGGTGAGCTCCCCGAGGCCCAGGGCCTGCAGATGACAGGTCAGAGCCGCCACCATGCGCAACAGCAGCTGAGGAAGATGCTCAGTCTGGATCTCAATGTACGTCTCCTGAAAATTTCATGAAAAACAGAAGTGAGGAAACAAACGTGCATTTATTGGGAATCTGGACGGATGTGGATCTTATGTGATGTAATTACTGCTGGTAACTTCATCAGAGTTCTGCTGGACCATTGAAATCTTTGTAATGATCGATGTATCACAGTGTGATTGAATAAATGTGTTTTCATACACATTAAAATCTAGAATTAGCTCTTCTCCCTCTGGTTTTATTCTGAACCTACATAATCAGAGCAAAATAGTCTCTGCTACTGTAATTTTCTGCCTAAAAAATATTAATGTTTAGAAATACTTTTTGTGCTGGTGGTTTAGTATTTAACTTGACAAAATACAACAGAATCTTGTCTGAAGTGAAGGCTCGACTCAGATTTAGTTTTACCATTTACTATATATTAGACCTGTGGACACATGTAAAGATACTTACTTACTTGTCTTCATATTTGATAAATATTTGGGTTTTATTGCACCTTAATGTTTTGTCTTGAGTGGGGTGATCTCCTCATGAAGTTTTTTTAACATATTTTAACTTAAAAAAATACATTTTTATAAAATAAAAAAGCAAATGATAAAAAAAAAAATGTAACCATGGGAGTAAATTAGAATAGTCATATTTCTTACAACATGTGAGAAATAACTGCAGGCATGCAGAACGCACAGACACACTGGGCAGAGATTTCATTTTCACAAAATCCATACCGAACAGCCAGGATTAGTTTTCACCACATGTAAAAGACTGTTAGAGTCCCACCGCCACATTGGGATCATGTTCATTTTTTGGTATTAAAATATGACATGTGAGCCAATCATTCTGAAATGATCACTCTGAGCAGGGCAGGAAGAAAGATGGTCTGAGGAATGTTGGCAGGACGTTGCAGAAATGTTATCGTAGCCTCAGTGAAGCAGGGTGAGGTGAAAAAGCAGGAAAGAGCAGTACTTTACCTGGCAGATTACCCTCATGCTTCTAGTAGGCTTCAAGGAGAAAGAGCAGATAGTTTGAACAGACAGGAGCAAGCAGAGCACAGGCCACAACACTTTGTTTGCAGAAACACACACTTAACCTCTCACTCACAATCTCTCAGAACACATGGTTCTCTCTCCATCACACACACACACACAAGCATTTAAACAAGGTATTAATAGACTTTCCAACCTATTCAGATTGGAAATAAGTTAAAGACAAGCATATTTCTGGAGGATGCAAACAACATTTTGGCAGGGAAACCTAACACACAGGCATTTTCAAACCTGTGTAGGGGCTGCAAATATACACACAACAGATGGGACACGCACACACACACACACAAACACCATAATGGTGGCTATTAGATCCAAAAATTTGAGTTAGATGACAAATGTGACAAGATGAAGGCCAAATCGCAAATGGACATGAAAGTTATTTGTTGGGAAAATATTGGATTCAAGGAGGGAGTGTGTGAGCCACAAGGGAACGAGAGAAAAAGAATCAAGATGAAAAGCACAAGCAGAGGTGGGAGACAAGGGACTGAAGAGGAGGTAACACAAAGAATGTGTTAAGAGAAAGAGGTGGAAATATGAAAAGGTAAAGAGAAAGAATGAAAAATGACAAAAAAGAAAAACAAAAAATTTAGCAATAATGCTGTGCTGAAAATACAATGAACAAAGAGAAGGAAGAGTGAAAGAGAAAAATGAAGGAACATAAAAAATAAGTTTAATAATAAAAGAAAATCATAGTAGAGTGAGAGCAAAGACAGGAAGGATGAAAATGAAAACAAAGACATATAGAAAGAAAGATGAACAAAAAAGACAGATGGACTGACAGACAGACAGACAGAAAACAAAAAGTCTCACCAAAGAAACAATATCCAGCAGGAAATCCACCAGCTGACAGAACTCTACCAATGAGAGCTCAGGTGGATCTACACATCCAGAAGGCCGCTGTGCACGTGTGCTGCTGTTCACCGTCCTCCTGCATCAGAGGCATATTTTACTGTGAGTAAAGTACAATAGCTAGTAATTGACTTCAGTGTGTTTGGAAAATATAAAACAGAGAAGCGAGAGCCTTTGAGAGCTGACAGCGGTGTCAATGAGTTGCAAACAAAGACTTGTGATTTTCAGTGTCAATAATATGTCATCCCCTGCGTTCTGAATGCTCTATCTACGCAGACGCCAGCTCTCGCTTTAATGTCCCGGACATGTTTTAAAATGTTCTGGATACTAGTTAAGTGCAGCTCATAAACTGACAAGCTCTGTGTAAACGTACACATTTATTTGCACCCACAAACCTGCAGCACTCCTCAAACCAGCGAGCGATGTAGTCCCACATGTAGTACGGCTCAAACGAGTTGAACAGGAGATTGGCTGTTTTAATAAGTTCGGCCGTCTTCTTGTTCTCTCGTAATTTGCTAAGAATAAAAACAACATTTATAATCATGTCAAAACAATACTTGAATCTAAATGATATGCAACTGTTGATTACAAGCCTCAATTTCTTAATATAGTATAACTCCAATAATGAATAAGCTTGAGTTATTAATCACATTTTCACAATTTACAGGGGAACATTTGCCACAGAAATGGGACTCCATATTACTCCACAGTTTGTATAATTTCAAATCTTGACCACTTGTCAAAAGTTTTTCTATTTTACCTGTATATCTATTTGATGAAACAACTACTTTATGTTAATTTATGGAGGTGTTGTACTGGGCTGACCTGCTGAGGTGTGTGTGGTCTTTGCTGAATGGACTCTGGTTTTGGAGGTCCAACTCTGTTCGACACTGTGTATGCAGAGTCCGAAACACCTCGATCAAAACGTCCTCTAGGATTTGTGGACCTGGAGAGAGACACGTGATGATGTCCACAGTGGATGAATGTTTACAATATTGATATTCAGTTATGTGACTGGCTTCATATGTCGTGATTTACAGAATTACAACACAAACTAGAAGATGGTGTCTACGGCGTCACTTACCAAGCTCTGGTTTGTCCAGCAAACTGATGAGGATGCGAAATGGCTTGAGGTCGTGCATGAGGATGCTCTCCTCTTCACCACCTCGGGCCTTGCCCTGCAAGATCCCTACCATCGCCTGAAAATACGTACACACAGAGGCACATGAACACGCACACACACAAACACATACCTGTTACAGTAAAAATCGAATATCTGTAAACTCCCAAGCCACTTTTCATGCCACTGAGAGAACATTTATTTGCTTTTGATTTTTGTTTGTTTAGCCTTTTAGAATATTTGGCAGTATCAATCTCATATTTGCATTAAACTCCCTTTCATTTTTTCATTTTTTGGGTGTGTGTGTGTGTTTCATGCTTCGTTGGTCACGTAATGGGCTGATGCCTGGAACAGACGGTCTCTGTAGTAACAGCCTTCTCCCAATGGAGGGAGCTCCAATAATTGTCGGAGCAGATGGCAGAGGAGCAAACAAAAAACAAAACAGAAAAAAAAGTACTATCAAAAACAAAACTTCCCGTGCCTGTCGCTCTCTGTGCACCCTGTTCTAACCCCTGGAGTACCGAAGCCTCTCACATGCCAGGAGGGCGACAGCTGCTTTGAGCGTGATGAGAAAGATTACACAAGTGTGTGTCCCTGTGTGTTTGTGTGTTAAAATCTGTGGGATATATGGGAGCCGTCTTCAAAGAAGGGATTGAACAGGAGAAGAGAACAGGACATATATGTAAACCCCAGAGAGGATGTGGCAGGTGTGGAAAGAGAGGGATGAGAAGGAATGGATAAAAGTATTTAAAAAAGAGAGGGCCAGATCTACCAAATGTGGAGCAAGCCCCAACACACACACAGACACACTCAGACACACACACACAGACAGACAGACAGACAAACAGACACACACACACAACTTCTTCTGTAAAAGTGTGTTGTGAATTCTAATTCTACAAAAAAAACTAGTTTACTATCTATAATAACTTGAAGGGGGTCAGTACGTGCCCTCAAAGTATTAAAACAGTCAGTCTGCGGACTCACTCAGACCATTCCAAGGAATATGTCTTTGAAAAGGCTTGTTTCAAACTTCCTAGGTAGAAGAATGTCAGCTACTCCTGCACTCTTCTCTCAGCCCCAACCCAGCCGGTACCAGTCCAGCCTCCGAACCCACCAACCCCCTGAGCTAGCAGCTTGTTAGCTACCACAGGCTAACCACAACAAACAACACTGAAGAAACACTGCAGTGTGGAGGGATGCAAGGAAGAGAATGTGTCTGTGCACATTCCTCCGAAGAACGTTACAATTCGAAACCAGCGGTTACGCTTTATTTATTCTGACATGCTGGAGCATTTCAAGAAGAGTGTCTGTGTGATCGGCTCATTTCACCACCGACTCTCAACCTACAACAACCTAAAACTCGGGACTGAAACTCTGTACTGAAACTCGGGACTTACTCCTCCGTATTGGCCGACTGTCCTGCTAAAACTTGAACAAACATGAGACAGTGTAACTTACAATTCAGAAAAGTCCTGTTGTAACCAACTGTGAATGTGTGGCTGGTCTTCTACAGCTATATCCAAACATTATAACGTGACTCTCGCCATTCTTGTTTATCGGAGAGTTAGTCAATGTGCCAGAATGAGACCGGTGATAGGCCTGGTCGCGTGTCAATCAGAATACAGTCAGCCAATCAGAGGAAGGGCTCATAAATAATTAAAGAGCAGGCGAAAACAGCGCCAAAGAGATGAAGAAGCGGGGACATGGAAATACACATTGCAGCAGTTTTATTTTACTTTAAACCACTGATATATCATCTTGGGGGTAATAATACCTCAAATTAAATCCCAGAAAGGTGTAACATATGGGCCTTTTCAGCTGTATTTGCAATGAGTTTGAAATCTCACCTGGACCAGCATGTCCTTAGAGAAGGTGTTGAAGTATTGGCTAGCGTGCTCCTCTGGGTTGCTCTGTCGAGTGCTGCGGGGGCCTATTATCAACCCATTGTTATCAAAGCCTTAAAAAAAACAGAGACGTGCAGTTAGAATTAACATAACAGAGAAGAGCAAATGGATGTCTAATCTTCATTAAGATAAATTATCTGTATCTTGAAGTTCTACGTCTTAGTAAACTCCTAATGATAATCACTAAGTTCTATTCAAAAGTGTCGTGGACTGCGTCACACTATGGAATAGGGCTGCACAGTGTGACATATATATCTCACGTGCTTATAAAACAAAATGTTGTAGCACCCGTGTCATACATTTGTGCGTGTGTTTGAAACACAGTCGCTTGTGTGGGCTATGAGGGTTTGCGTACTTGCTGGTGTGTGAGGTGAATTGACGACGCATTGTTTTTCTACTTGGTAGTTGTACTCTGTCGTGCTAGTAAGAACAATGTCCCCGTCTGTGTAGAGACAATACAACAATCACCAAGTCCCACAATTCCTACCAAACGACTGAGACAGAAATGTAACGACTTGGTTAATGAACTTAAATGAAGGAGAATGAAGCAGCATTTTCACATCATTATTTAAACATTGAACAAACAAGCCCACTAAGAGAGCGAGTAGGTGATGCGTGTACTCACACACACATATACATACACACAGCCTCTGTAGCACCAGCGCTCTGTGCAAATAAAGTTAACGTACAGCCCTGTGGCAGCATAACCAGTTTCAGATATATAATACAGTAATTCACTGAGGGAAAAACCCTGACTGGCTTGTGATCTGGTTTAATGCTGCCTTTAGAATCACACTGCGCTGCAAATCTTAACTTATGACTCTGACCTTCACTCCACTTAAACCTTGTTCCTAATCCTTTCTGTTAATCAGGAACTTGAGATTCTAACTCCACAATCATTACAAGTAGCTCCAGATAAGAATCAGCTTGATACATTCAGTGTGCATCCTCCGTCATGCAGACACTTACCGACATGATCATCACAGTGAGTTGCAAACAAGAGAAAACACAGTAAGACAAGGACCACAGCAGACATTAGCGTGGTTTATGCTCCACAGAACAGAAAAAAAGACCATAAAAAGCATCCATAAACCTGAAGTGTACACAAATGACGAAACAGAACAATGTGTTTGCAAAGTTTGGATGTCCCCATGGTCCATGTAAAACATTAACAATGCTGGTATTCATAAGTCAGAGCTATAAATATTCAGGCTTTTTCCTGCTGGATTCTGCCAAAGTGATGAACAGTTACGTTTCTACCACAGGTAAATAAATGAATCGGTGTAATATTTTTACAAACAAACAAACTCCTTTTACTCTTGCAAATTATCTAAATCTCTCCTGTAGCGAAACAGCCATATTATTCTCTGTGTGTGATTGTGTGTTTGTGTGTGTCGCACCCAGCAGCCAGGCATAGAGTCTGCGGTTGAGGGACATGTCTCTTCTCAAAACCACATGTAAGGCTGCTGACAGAATCCGGATCATGTCAGGGCGCGTCGCCTGAACACAACAAAACACAACAGAATATTTGTGACTGTTCCAATATATACACACACACACACACACACACACACACACACACACACACACACACACACACACACACACACACACACACACACACACACACCATACTTCAGGTATGATGCACAGGCCTGTAGAGCAGAGCTCACCTGGCTCATGTGGAAAGGGAAGCAGAAGAGGATCAGGTCCAGGGTGCTCCTCTGCACCAACACACTCGAGTCCTGCACTGAGGTGCTGACCGCCTCCACCTGTTGACAGCAGAAAAGAACTGTGGGTCAACCTGTCTACAAAATACACAACCCTTCACATCATTACAGAATACTGATAAAATAAACCATATGAAAACACTGCACTGCTGGTTAATAACCCAAATCACTGTAACATCAGTAACAATAACTTGATATTTTGCTAGAGGGTAATGCAGTATGTTTTGTCCCTCAGGACCATCACTAGAACTGTCCAAATCCCTTTTTTGTTGACAGCCTCTCAAATACCATGAGCTCGATGTCACTGCCAATGACATAGAGCTGGTCCTCCATGGAGAGCTTGCGATTGAGGTGCAGCAGAACAAAGGAGACCCCGGGGAGACGCACAGCGGGGCTGGTCAGGATGCTGCCCCACAAGGCACTGTAGAAGGCCGACTGCTCCACTGCTGCAGCCACCTTCTCCAATAGGGTATTGGTTCTACGACAAGCAAACAAGGAGGACATAGTGAATATTGTAAATATGCCTTTTAGGTGCACTCCAGCTTTTCCCTTCTACAACACTGGACTGCAAAGTGACACAGTCAACAAAACAAAGGTGGTACTCGAAGGTAAAAATACACACACAGGTGACAGAATGTTTTTCCAAGAACAAAGACAGCTTTGTTCTAGGACAGCTTTGTTCTAGGAAAAAAAAATGAAAAGATATTTAAATATGTCTAACTAAGTATGATTTCTAATATAGTTATTCCCATTCTAATGTTAGTTGGGTATCATTTCATTGTGTGTTGAAAGAAGGGCTGCACAATTATGACCAAAATTGTAATAAAGGTTATTTGTGCTGCCTTCACTTTAATGTTGTGCTGCTAATGTACAAATGTGGGTATTGGCCATGGTTGGTTTTGCTGAATTTTTAGGGAGCTTCAAGTCTCTGAAGTTCAGGAACCTCTGATAAAGATGGTCAATGACTTGCAGTACTGTGGGTTTACAGGAATTACTGCTCAGTCGCAGAAGTTGCATCAGGGGTAGAATTAGTCATTTGTGTTACAGGAGTGGGAGTTCCAGTCAGAAATTAAACTCCATGTGGAATTCAAGGTGAGGTGATAAAAACAATGCAATCTGCTGTTCAGTTTTCCATTGTGAAAGAAGCTAAAATCAACTCAAACAAACAAAGAGCACTTGTACTTATCAGGTACTAAAACTACATGTGTAGTGTAAAATAAAATGAGAAACAAGTTAAGATGACCCCTGATACAGAAACTGTGAAGAAACTGTAAAGTTAAACATTGATGTCAATCCATGGTAAGTGCGCACGCACGCACGCACGCACGCACGCACGCACGCACGCACGCACGCACGCACGCACGCACGCACGCACACACACAGAGGCTGTGGTCAACTTTCAAGCAATGCTGATAATATCTAGATTATATAGATATTAAATACAGACAATGCACTATATGCAAGCAATATGTACATAATGTTAAGACAAAAAAATAGACTTAAAGTTTAAGTGCGTCTGCTAGAGAAAAGAAAAATAACGTCACTTATGGGACAGATATTATAATGTATGATTTGTACAAAGCAGTATCAGTAGTTGAGTAGTTTAGAAGCAGGGTGTATTAATGATCTAAGATACTGCAGTTCAACTCCAGCAACATGTTAGTATTCTCTCAATGCCTCCATTCACCCAGTTGTTACTGAAAATTACATTTGACTGATTATAGAAAAAATAATGAAACATTTAAATTGTTTAAAGTATAGAACAAATTAATATGAGTTCACTATAGAAATTGTGTAAGCACTGCATCCAACCAACATTGCTACTCTTTGTTGCATTTAAAAACAACAGCAAATATATTAAACAAAATAAAGTATATGACACTCCAGTTTAAACGTAAATATACTGTGCTATGGAAATAAATAGCAATTACATGGTATTGCACATGAATAATGATAGGAGTATTGCACAGGGAAAATAAAAGTCTGGTGTCTATTTGGGTTCAGTGAAGTGATGGCCTTGAGGAAGAAACTGTCAGTGAAATTACCTCTGAAGTCAAACAATGAAA
This sequence comes from Paralichthys olivaceus, assembly GCF_024713975.1. Classification (NCBI taxonomy): domain Eukaryota; kingdom Metazoa; phylum Chordata; class Actinopteri; order Pleuronectiformes; family Paralichthyidae; genus Paralichthys; species Paralichthys olivaceus. Next base: position 22,257,678 of record NC_091105.1, on the reverse strand, counting down.
TATACTTTATTGTCCCCATGGGGACATTTTTCCAAAGTGCCAAAGCAGCTGCAGAACAGTACATTGTGTAACAAACAACAAAAAACAGTATATCCCAGAATAACTACTTCAGTTACTTCAATTGCTGCATAAGATCTGCAAGTTCACCTTCTTCTTCATCCCTGGTTTCTATGAAATTTAATTCTTTTTCTTTTTGTTGACATTAACTTTTTTCCTTTGTACCATTTCAGGTTATTCACTGGACTTGGAAAATGGATGTGCTGTTAAACTTCTGACTGGCAGTATAACACTGATTAGGTTTTTTTATTTGTGACACAGCTGAACACATGGAAACAAAACAGCATCATGTGCAAGCATTTTAGTTAGTTGTTTTATCTAAGTAAGAGACGACAGATATTTTTTTCAACAAAAGTTGAAACAGAGACAGATGTCTAAGACTATCTTCAATTTTAATGTATCTTGCAATGACTCAGAAATCTCATATATTATTCATACAATCTGCAATCACTTCCTCTCCTCATAATACTCTAAAATGCTGTCTCCTAATGGCTTGTTCTAATGCCTGCATGTGCACTTTTTTCTGCTCTTCTTACCTGTCGTAGTACTCAGAGCCCTCCTCCAGACCAGGCAGGACCCCGGTCAGTAGCCCCTGTAGGCCTGGTTTCAGAGTCTTCCCCAGGGGCAAGTAGTAGGTCTCATAGAGCCCCAAAAGCACAGGCTTCACAGACATGGCAGCGTTGGAGAGTAAAGGGAACAGCCCGGAGCTGCAGAGGATGAAGAAGTTAGAGCTCATGTTCAAGATCAGATACTAGCAAAAGACTTGTGTCAAGATCATTTATTGGCCCCTACGTTACCGCGTAGATAAGACAATATTACCTGTAAAGAAAGAGGTCTTTGGCCAGCCTCTTGGGGCCAATGATCTTGAAGATGATCTCATATGTCTCCAAGGCCTTGCGGTGGACCCCGCTGGGCAGGGCGGGGTGGAGGCATTGGGCCAGCCGTTTGCCTATCGTCAACTTCTTGGGAACCACTTGATATTTTGCATTGTTCTGCAAAACCTGAGATGCACAGGACGTAAAAATATAACGGTTTAAAGGAGCAATGCAGACAAGCAGGGCGACATCCACTCTGCATCTCACACAAGAGCAGACTTATGACGACTTAATAATTATGTGGTATCCATGTGCAATATAATCTCTGTAAACAGGTTCTGCATGTGAATATGCAGAGTATGTAGGTGAGGGACGAAAAAAAAAACTCTGCTTTGTGTGGAGAAATGTTTGACTCGTGTGATAAAAGAAACTAGTCGGACTGTAAACAGTCTACGGCGAAGATATCAATTGTCTACACCAGAAGCATCAAACTGATTACAATATTGGATTTCTGTTACTTTAAATTTATGCAGTAAGGGTGTATACATTTCCTGAATGGCAAAAAATTCGATTTTGATGAATAAAATAAATCTGACAGAATCAGTCGGCTGCTACACCAAACCAATGACATCAGGATTTTTTTTTTTTTGCAAAGGACTCCTTTCCCATTGCCAGAAAGGTTTGCTTTCTGTTTTCTTTCCACTGATGCGTCATTTGGACGTCACTAACACTCTGGAAACTGAGGTGCTCTCTGTTTTGCCAAAATTAGAGTGTTCACCCAGGTGTCATGTTTTTATCACTGCCGATTGGAGCCAGAGCAGGTAAACACCCATGTCTCCTGGAATTCAATCATGATTCTATCCATTCCCATGCAAGACAAAAGCCAGAGATTTGTTTTGTTCACTGGAACACACCTCTACTACATGTAAATGTAAACCAAGCTGCAACCTCTCTGATCCTCACCTTGTTGAGTTTACCCAGTGCAGAGATGAGATCTGCCCACTCACTGGAGTACTCGAAGTTCTTGAGGGCTTTGTCCACTGCTGCCACATAGTTCCTGTACTTGGAGTCACTGAGCAGCTCCACTTCCTCTGCATTCATTCTCTTGGGTGATTTTTATTCTAATGTAAAACACCGGGGACACATGTGTACATCACACCTAAAGAAAAAGAGAAGAGAACAAAACAAAGACAACAAGAGGACGATGAGACAACACCAACACAAAAGGATCATTACTTTAAGTTAAGTCATCTTCATGCTTGAATATGAACCAAAATGCCGGAGCCCATCAATTATGTGCCGTCACTTACTTTTATGTTTAATGTGTTTGGAAGTGAAGCATGACAGCTGATGACAGGCTGAGTCACATAATGACCTCCGAAAACAAATAAGTTTGGAGAAGAAGAGGAACTCCACACTGATAACACAAAATTATCATCAATTCATTCTCAAAGATTGTTCCTGACAACAGATATATGTGCAGCTGGTGAACAGTGAGAGTCTGGTTGGGGTTTATCATGACAATGCAGTCACCACAGCCTCACCATGAAATCAGCTCTTGTTGATGTGAAGTAATGCTTTTGAGTTCTTGTCATTAGCCTAACAATGCAAATACTATTTCCAACCTACACTGTGAATATAAATATTCACCTTTGAAATGTACCCCTGCAAAGGAGGTTATGTTGTCACATGCGTTTGTGTGATTGTTAGTCCAGTTATGCAAAGATTACACAAAAACTACTGAGCTGATTTCCACGACACTATTTGAAGGATGTGGTATGGATCAGGGAAGAACCTATAACATTTTGGTTCAGATCCAGACATGTTTTCTACTTTCTATAACCCTGTGAGATGGAGCCTTCTTTTAATTTTTTTTTTACATTTTTATTGATTTCTCAGAGAACAGTTCATGGACCTGTAGGGATGTTTAAGGCAGTGTGTGCAACCTGGTACAGATCCAAATGTAAACCTGGATCATGTGACTTTAATGTGGCTTCATGAGAGGACTTGGGCCATGGTAGAGGTTTACTGATACAGGTATACACGTTAACAACCATTTGTGCGGAATTAGTCAAAACAGATTGTGTTTGTTCATTATTGTGACAGACAGGAAGATCTGATCCTATCTGGAGATTCATTCATACATAAAAGAAGTCAGTAACAGGGGGTCCCCTCTCTTTGTTGCTCATAGGAACATGGGTAGTTACTGACAGAGCTGTCAGTGTCAACAACAGGGAGCAGGTGCACACACCTGTCGCCCACACAGCAGCGTACCTTATGCTAGCACTGAGGAGGGAATCCATGTTGCTACACATGACACAATGAAAACATAAAAACACCTTTGGTTAAAGAGGATTCTCACGATGTGATTATACGCGTCACTGCCAGTGTGGTTTGAGTGGGTCGGAGCTAACTGGCTAACAGCTACCTGGTCCCTAGCTGGGTGAGGTGTTTGTTTTCAGCTCACGTCACCCTCCATGACACTTTGTAACGTCATGGACTCAGGCTGATGGGAAATCTCACCGTGATACGACGCAGGCCAGCGGCTGTCATTCATTCGTGTGTCCGGCCGGAGGAGGAAGGCAGAGACTGGCGGCTTCCGCGACGTGAGAAGCGGGCTGTGCTAACGTTAGTAGCGATGGAGTGATGGGGATGCAGCCAGGGCCCCGGCAGCTCCGATGTCACCCGCTCACACGAGTCGCGTCCCGGTGACAGGAAGCAGCTTGGTCCGCAGACGACAGGTGATCATATGCTACATATTCCGGTGCGTCGCTGCGCGGCCCCGCTGTGTGCACGGAAACAGAGATGAGCGTCGTTAGCTTGAAGCGAACAGAGACGGCTGTCAGCTCCCAGACTGCACTGCGGGTCAGCCGCACGTCCAACCGCTGCTCTTCCGCATCAGTTCCGCGTGCACGCCTTCCGCCTCCCAGAGCCGGGAAGTCAGGCTGGAGAAACCCGGAAGTCGTGTGTCTTGTCTTCAAAATAAAAGCTATATGCCACTCCTACATTTGGAAATGTATAGCGATAGTTCACCCCAAAATAAAAACCCACACATTAATATATTCACCACTATGCTGATGAGGGATTGGGTGAAGTGTTTGAGTCCACAAAACAGTGGACTCACTCAACAGTCTGGAGTTTCAGGGGTAAACAGCATTGCAGCCAAATCAAATACAATTGAAGTAAATGGTGACCACTCCTTCAAACGTAAAAACACATTCGTGCATGGATCACTGAGGACATTAAGGCTAAAAACATAATGTAGATTACCTTGTTTCAAGTAGAATTTGAATGTTGGGGATTAGAGATGCTTGGATGACACCACAGGAGCAGTACGGAGGCATTTTCTGTGTTTTTTTTCTGTTGTTTTTTTACATCTGAGGAAGGAGTCACCTGTTACTTTATTGTATTGAATTTGGCTGCAATGCTGTTTCTTGTAATCGATGTTGAATATACTGTTTGTTGACATTCTTAGTTACATGCAGCATCTATTGCACCTTCTGTTCGTCCTGGGAGAGGGAACCCTTCAATGTTTTTTCCCTTGTTAATAGTTTTCGTAGTTTATCCTTACTCCTGTTGAGGGTTAAGGACGGAGGATGCCGCACCTTGTTAAGTCTTATCAGACAAATAATGATTTAGGAATTTGGGCTATACAAAGTTAATTTAATTGATTGATTGATTGAAAAACTACTGCCACCAAGGTCTCCAAGACACTTTATTAACACATTATTAACTGCAAATCTTAGTTTTATTTGCTAAAATTTGCCCCATTACAGTAAAATAATAGACTAAGGGATAAGTAGCAAATCTTGTGGTTCAGTGTGGTCCCTGACACACCTTTTATTTTAGTTGTGCATATCCCCTGATAAAAACGCCCCTGGGCAAAGGTTTGTAGTTCTATGTGCCAGATAAACACGTCACAGTTCACAATCATTCCAAACACTGATGATTAATGTTGATGTGTAACAAGTATGTAAACAATGAAAATGATTTTCATCTGTAAACCTGTGTGGCAAAAATGCAATGAACCTGCAATTGCATGTTGGGTGTTTTTAGATTAGATTAGATGAACATTATTGACCCCAGTTTGGAATTTTTTAAAATTAAAATAACTATCTGAACTCACCATGAACTGACGATTACCCTCTGAAATGAAGACTGTCGAAGAAACTGTGTTAATCATGGAGGACTTGTTTGCAAAAGCTTAAACGTGACACCTTTATCAGACGTTTGTCACTAAAACGTGAAAGGAGGGTATTTATTTTGAAAAAGCCTGAGCGGATGTTTCTCCCTCGCTGAGGTAAACACACGGATGCTGCGGACACGCTGCGGACAAGTAACACCCTGTGGATTCAAGCACATCAGTGAGACACACTGCTGTGTTCGTTTTCCTGAGATTACTTTCTCTATGCAAAGTCACACAGCACACTGAGCGCGGATTAGTGGAGTGTCTCTTTTAGTGTTTCCTTCCTTAGTGTCGCAGGAACAGAATGGCGGGTTTAGAGATGCAGACAAAAACACACGAGGTCGGAGTTTTCTTAGAGCTGAGGAGGAGGCTCCGCACTGGACTCCTCATCGTCAGGTAACTATGAACTAGTGCACCAGTCCGGTGACTGTGTGGTACGTGTTGGCTAACGAGGTGTAATGCAGCTATGCTAGCTAAGCTCAGTAGCATAGAAATTGTGTTAAATCTCAGCCAGCTAACTACACAGCTAACTAGCCAACTAACTAACTAGTTTCAGTAACATGCTCCAAACTGTAGTTTGTAGTACAACTCACCTCACTGTTCCCTCTGCAGAAGCTTCAGCTATGGATATTAACTCTAAAATGTACAAACAACATACAAACTCTAATGTTACTGTCAAACACAATTCACAATTTCTAAGATCATTTTTTTCCCAGAAGTCTGTGGCGTCTCCTTATTGTATCTTTAAAAATGTAGAGAAGCAGCAAATTGCACCACAACACCAGTGACTCCCAGTGATCCTTGTTCTCTGTGTTGCAGTAATTATTTATACTTCATATCTATACTCCAGTAATAACGAATCTGTAGAATAACTAGAATGGGACTCAGTTGAGCACATACCTCCACCATGGCCCAGATTTCCACTGATGGATCCACATTTAAAGGTTCAGTGTGTAAGATTTAGATGAAAGGGATCTATTGGCAGAAACTGATTATAAAATAATCCTAGTGATAGGTATACCCTAGAATGGGCCCCTGTATATTGAAATACTTTATATTTACATTAGGAGCAGGTTCTCTCTGCAGAGGGCACCATGTTTTTTACAGTAGTCCAGACTGGACAAACTAAACATCTTTTGAGTTTTTATGAAAACTGAAGGCCGCCACAGGTTCTCATCCACGTTTGGAAGGGGAGGGCGAGGTGAGGGGTGTTCAGCTGCAACATGCAACTTAAACACTAGATGTGAAATTCTGCACACTGAACCTTTAAACTCACTAGATCCAGATTATTAATTTTTTCATCAAAATGTATAAATCATTCCCGAGGGAACTGAGTGAAAAAAAATCCTGGATCCGCCCCTGTTCTGAATCCACACCAAAATGGAATGGATTCTTCCCTGGCTCATACTGCATCTTCCACCAAGTTTCTTGGTAATCCTTTCAGTTGGCGTCACGTAATCTTGCTTACAAACAACAATCAAACAGACAGAAGTGATAACATAACCTCCTTGACAGAGGTAACACTGATGTTACACTGACAAGTGGCAATTCTGCCTTATGAGATCTTTTGTTTTTGATTCTGATCCCGTTCTACTCCTGATGAATGAGTCAGTTATACATTAAAACCAGCCAAAACTATTTCTACCAAGGTCACATAATAACCAGAGACTCACCCAGTGTCTCCTGGCATCGCACAATGTAGCCTGACTATCAGTTAAAGGCACAATAGTAAAAAAATAATGTGATAGAATTATGTCATAAAACAAGAAAGTTAATAGTATTATATACTGTGTTTGGAATGTTTGTGGAATACATCATATTTATATGACCCTTTTCAAAGCTCTCAAAGTCGCTGGATATATATGTTTATGAGTTATTTTGTAAACTAGTATTTAATATTTATTGTGATAAAATATGATTAGCTATTAAATAACTGTATGCCATAATGATGTGTCTTTAATAAGGGGCATCTCTGTTGGCTGAAAGTGGATGTAGCACACCTGTAACAACAGTAGATGGTGCTAAGGAGATATGTCATGAAGTGAAGTGAACCATGTCCTTTGTGCTTAATTTACAGTGGAGGCCTGGTTCTGTACAAATCTTATTCTTACTACATGTACGTGTATTTTCAACAGCTAATATATGGCTGGAAGCTATGTGAAGACTATAAGAGCTAAAAGGAAATATTTGTCATACTAGGAAATTAAATAAAAACCACAGACGACTCAGGGAAGGACTGCGAAGGAGCGTTGGTGTAAATGGAGTAACATTCCTTGAAGTGCATCCACGTCAACAGAGGAGCTGCTCTCTGTTTTCTCTCAGGGTGCGGCCCTCAGGAGTTTAGTCATTACTCAGTTCTTCTTTTTTGCTGAGACAGCATCATCCAGCAGGAGGTGGAGGCAGTATGTATGATTGTAGTGACATCATTTGGATCAGTGCTTCACTGTATTAAGCTCAGTTCTTCAGGGAGAAGTGGAACAGGCTCTGGACTCTCACTTTTAGCTACTCTACCTTTTATTGCACTGCTGCCATTCAAGAGAACTTGTCGTTGAAGGTTTACATTTTGTTCTGCATCACGTATGTCCTGAATCCAGACTTCTTTAACAAGAGAAAATGGTCAAATGCATTTTCCAGTGTGATTTTGAGTTTGGAATCAGCTTGTTGGTTCACTTCGTATTCACCAAGTATGAACAATAAAGACTCTAATATGAACCAGTTTCTCTAGTACAGAAGTCATAACTTGAGGTGATTTATTTGTTTGATAACTGATTAATCATTTCAATAATTTTTTTAGTGCTGTTGGTAGTGAATTTTTTTTAAATGTGGATTCTGAGAAATGATCCTTTCGACAATTTCTGGCATTTTATAGACAAACCAATGTATTAGTTCAGAAATTAAAAAATAAAATCTAGTCTTAACACTTAAGAATACAATCTGGTGTAGTTTTCCTGAAGTAATTTCAAAATAAAGTCTTGGTGAAGCTCAAACTACATGAGAAGTCATCTTTATTTATGTTGTAGTATTGTGAAAAGTTTAGTCTAGCCTAGATAATCTAATCTTTGACTTAACATAAGCATCACATTATTTTCTCAGTGATTCGTTTTGCCTTTACAAATGTGCTTTAAACATTTTTCAGATTTCTTGTTTTATTCAAGCAATAGTCTGAAACCCAAAGATCCACAGTTTACTCTAAAATCTAAAGACAACCATTAAATAATTTCATCCAAGAGGCTGGATCCAGCAAATGTTTATTTTGGCTTAAAGTTAAACTTAAATAAACTAAAATGATTCATCGCATATGAATATAGTTGCTTATTCGTTTTCTTTTATTTGTCTGAAGTGAATGAAGCAGAGAATTCATGGGTTAGTCATTTCATAACCACTTATCTTGCTACCAAGCCGTAATTTTTGTGGTAATAACTTCAAACTTGTGCTTATAAAACTGTGCTCATGTCTGCTCTTCAGGAAACATGGAGCTGGAAGTCCTGCTGATGTGGTTGTGACAGGTGGAGATTCAGCCCTCTGCGTCCGGACTCTGCAAGGTGACCTGAGCCTGGGTTTGCCACCAGGAGTCACCTTGGAGCCGGGATCCTGCATTCCTACATCTGCAGGAAAATCCTGCGAAGAGGAGCTACATTACAGACTGCGCATCAATGTTGCAAAGAGCTCAGATGAAGGTACGGTCTGGGATGAGAATGGAAACGTATCCAGACACGTGTAACGTCCCTCTGCTTTGCTAAACTCCTTTGTGCCAGGACGAGAACAAAGTCTTTTAGTTGCTATTTAGAGCTCGCTGTCTATTCTAAATTAATTGGACTGAGTCACTTGGTCATCTGAGACAGTGCGGCTGTAGATTTTACTCTCAGGATACTTAGCAGCCCACATGCAACTGATCATCAGAGTCATGATAATACTCCCTTTAAGTTTGGAATTTATCTCATATCATCAAAGTTGTCTCCAGAGTCATTGTATAATAATGCTATCCCCCAAACTCCATCTTTTGGCATTTCCTAAGATTATTGTCTGACTCCTAGTTTGAGATGTGAGTTATAGCAAAGGACAGTCACTGACGAGTCCAATCCAAATCAGATTTATGGTCCGCTCTCAGGCCAAGCCACCGCCACCACCCAGCATTCCATCGATTCTTGTGCTCTGTACTACAAGGTTACCACCCTTTCACCTAATCCGCCTCATTTTTTGCTTGCCTTTGGTCCTCCACAGAGGCTGCTGACAGTGTGATTGAGACGCTACGGGCAAAAGAGACTTATTGCTTCCACTGCCAAGGCTGCATGACCAGGCTGCTGGAGGACAGGTGAGGAACAGACGGAGGGGGGGGGGGGGTCACCAGCGGAAATGGGTTTTTATTCACACCCTCCTCCGCAGGAAGAGGAGCAAAGAGTTTATTGATGGTGTGACCCAGCAGTGGAAGCGTTAGTCTGAGAAAGAAAAATTGATGGATGGAGCCGGAGCTGGAGTCCACAGTTGTCAGCCTGACTGGGTTAGAGTTATAGAGTGGGTGTGACGTAAAGGTCTACACTACCTATTTAAAAAAAATAACAACACCAAAAAACAATTGTGTTTCTTACCTTGGGGTGGTTCAGCTGGACAGGGGTATTGTTCTCATTGCCTTCAGCTTGTAGCTTTCTCTGGTCAGCAATGTGACATGCTGAAAATTGCAATAGCTGCATTACAGAAACCCTTGCCCTCTGGCTCTGTTTCTCGGCAATAACCCAATAAAAGTTGTCGAGAATTTATTTTTTTTGCTTTCAACTGGGTCTCGGGAAGTTAAAACTGTCAGCAGTGAAGTGAAAAGTTATAATTTCAACAACATATTGCAAAATAATGCTTTGTAACATCAACAATATATTTTTGGGCTGCTCTGAGGTATTGCTAGCATTGAGTGCAACCATCACAAGGTGCCCTCTACAAATGGTCTTTGTGCAGCCTTGAACAGTCTAACACTACAGTCCTGCAGCAAGTTATAGTGCTTGATTTGTGTTTAAAGTTTTAGAGTGGAGTTGATTCAACCGTATGATTGTTCTGGAGGCTGCAGTTTGTGGTGTTGTGTTGCCTTAGGTGTTTCCATTGTTTTGTCCACCCCATTCATATCATTGGAGGAAGGCTAAATAACAGAAATACTTCTGTATAATAAGAAACAGTTGAATGCCACTTGGTGGACTGTATACTTCTGCCCAGGCCAAACAATCCTGCACATGATTTTCTGGTACTAACAGTAGAAATATAAAAGAAAAATTAAGAAGTCTGATGACCTAAATTATTTATTTGACATAAAACATAATCAAGAAAGTTTAATAACCTGTAAATAAAGATGGACAACATGTCACCACATTCACCCACTGTATTGAGGATGAAGACGAAATATCGGATAAGGGTGTCGTCATCTTGCTTTATTGACGTCTTTTTGAGCCAGAGTCTGCACAGTAGTAGCCGTGGTGTGGAGCGATGGTATCAAAGTTCTGCTGGTCAACACGCTCGACCAATCACGGGTCAGTTGATCATGACATTGCATTAATCAACTAATTAAAACCAAACTTACTGAAAAGATGAACATTTACAACCTTTATTTATACTCGAGAAATCAAACTCATTTTTAATGATGTCGAGTTAAATAGACAGGTAATACTTATAAAAAATGTTTTCACAATTTACATAAAAACCATAGTATTAGAACAATTAGAGGAATCAAGATGATCAAAATGTTAAGTAAAGAACATGACAACCTTAAAATACAAGACATTACAGTTAAATAACAAAAATGTCAAATAAAATGCAGTTATATGTAAAACCTTTGCAACTGGAAGTTAGAAGGTTAAAGGTCAAGTTTCTAAAATGTCCAAAGGGTAGGATTGGTTTCAATATGTGGATGTGTCTGTTAAGAACTACCTTAAATAACAGAAACTATCTTTGAGAAAAAAAATGTGATATGTACTTTTTTAGTTTGGTCTATGTCCCATCTGCTAACATGGAGGAGGCAGGATTTATGACCTATAAGGCAGCCAGCCACCGGGGGGTGATCAAGTTGATTTGGTGTCCCTTTCCCTGTCTTTTTGTCCATCTTTATATGCAGTATATGATCAGCCCATTAATCCACAGCTGCAACCAAATTAAATGGGTTCAGATCCAATCTTTTGGAAATTGGTTTTTAGTTTTTGTGTAATCCTGCTAACAAACAAACCAACAAACTAACAAATAGACTTGGGTGAAAACATAACCCCCTTGGTGGAGGTAACTAAAGCCTTCAAAGTGATCATAAGGTTGAAACTGAAACATTATCACCTTCATGAAGGAGTTATTGCACAAGTGTTGTATTAGACTGTGTTAGCAAGTGCTTTACTGGAATGAATTACAAAAAGAGCTGTATTAAAGCTGACTAATACATATTTTTCTTAACATTGGCTCAATCATCTCATCAGCTCTATTTAGTTCTAATCTATCTTTCAGCCCATTGGTTTGTTTGTTGGCATAAGAGTTTTTTTCTTTGGCACTGCCTCATCTCCAGCTGCAGGAAGTAGTTTCCTCCAAAAAAGCTTCTATAACCCCACAGTGCACTCACTTACTAGCACCAAATGGCTGAATCACAAGGTTAGCAGCTGGCTGGTGAAGCACAGAGGAGCATTTAGCAGCTACAGACCCTGAAATCATTTTTATAAATTTCACTTTTGGTTTCTGACCTTCTCTGATCCTCGGAGAACTCACTGCTTATTGAGCCAGTTTCCACATAGACAATTAAAGAGAGAAAACTCCCAACCGTTTTTCCCTCTTCTTCAGAGTGTTTAAGAGAGTGCTTCCTCTCCCTAATGGAAACTGGAACGCCATTGTGGACGACTGGTGTTGCCACCCGGATCCGTTCGCCAAGGAGAAGTTGCTGCCCAGAGCAGAGGACTGTTTACTGGGCGACACTTTCCTCCTTGTAGCCAGAGATGACAGCTGTGGTCAGACTCTGACAGAGGAAGTGAGCCCAGTCAGCACAGAGGACAGTCAAGAGTCAAAGGTAAGAGACATGTAACTGAAAGTGATGGTTCGTTGCTTTAGCTGGAAGACAAACGCTGAAAAAACATAATTTCAGGTTCTTCACTGCGTATTGTGGAAGAGTATTAGGGCCAGGCATAAGAAATGTAACAAGAAAAAAGGTAATGAGACGACATTGGAAGATTTCATTCTTCCATTTTGCATCTCGAGGAGTCAAAATATTTAAAAAGCTGAAATGTCAAGAATACATTTGAACTAAATCCGAGAAGATTATTTAAAATTTTGCGTATTACAAAAGCTGAAAATTCAAACTTTTTAGAATATATCAAACTACTTTGCACATAAATTGGTGAAATTGTTCTTTAGAATCAGTTTTAGTAACAGACATTCTTTCCTTTTCTGCTCATAAACACAGTGTTGTAATCAGTGTTAGGTATTTGAAAAAATGGTGCCAAAAACTGCGTCTGTTCGGAAGGAGGAAGAAACCACAAGCTCAGAGTGGGGAATGCTGGCGTCTCACAGCACAGCTGTCAGTCGCTCGACATTGCAACATATTCACAAAATCCCCCAAAAAATTCCTACTCGGATTTAGTTTGACTGAATTCTTGAGTTTCTGTTTTATTCTTGAAATGCAAAGTTGAGGGAATTTCTAAAAAGTAAAAAATAATTTTTAAAGAGACAAAACAAAAAGACAACAAAGTCTGAACAAGATTAGAAAAACTTAAAGCAGAAAAGCGTATTTGCTGCAGTGACAGAGGAAGTGGTGCAAGCACCAAAATGGTCAAAAGATTTTGTAATAAAACACAAAAATGGGATTTATAGTGGTATCATAAAGTATACTCACCCACTGACACTCAATCCCCACACGGCTGCATCAGTGAAGTTGAACTCTTTAACACTTTAGACGAGGATTGAGCTCTCTGTTTTTCTATTAGTCATTTTCTGCATGAGTGACTCTGCTTGACTGTAACAGAGAGAGTTAGAAAGAGCAAGGGAAGAAATGACATCTGCCGACCTTATATCCGTCTCTGTCTCTCCTCGGCTCTCTTCCACCCTGATTATGTTTCTGGGTTTTGCCTTTATTCCTTATAGAAACCCTGCCGCCGACTGGCACTCATCTCCTGTCAGAGCTGTTCTGAAGTGCTGGGAGAAGCCATCGCACCAGGTACACATTCTTCTATTTGGTTTTCATACGTAAACATCGTTTTCAGTTGTGTACATTAGCTCTCTTCCGTTGTATCTTACAGGGACCCTGAAACTGTACTTCACACAGGTGTTGGTGGAGCCTGCAGTGGGAGACAGGAAGACAGAGGCCTCAATGAAGAGGCAAGTTTTTAATCCAAGCTCTGAGTGGTGATAAATAGAGAAGTGTAGCCAAAAAAGGCAGTTTCATAGGGAAATAAATAAAGAGTAGCTTTTAAAATACAGTCAGTCAAAGTCCTCCTAGGTTAATCAATGTGACTGCTGTCGTATATTTTTGTCCTTCACTATAAATCCAGTGCAGTGACTATAAATCACTTGTAGTTCATTTATCTGTCGGTTTCACTCAATATACACCTGGAGAAGCTCTGCTAACTCAATGTCCGACACCACGTATTGTATTCTGCTGAAGGTTTTGGGGGAGTAAAGCACAATGCCCTCTGTGTTCAGGCGATTAAAGAAAATAATGACTGTTACAAATTTAGTTCTGAATAAAACCCTTTGATAAACGCATCTGTCATTGTGCAAGTTTTAAATTATTTAAAGATTGTGCAAGAGCAGGCGATTTGTTTGGGGGATGAGGGAGGATGCCAACCCCTTTAAAAAAAAATTACCAAAAAAACATCCTCCTCAATTACCTGCCAATTTTGCTATCCCCTTCAAATCACTATTTTGCATGTACACAATTTAGAATCAACATACAATTCCTTTAAAAATGGATTATAAACAGGAAAATGAACAAATACTGTACATCATTGTCACACTATGTTTGATTGTTTTGTTTTAAAATCCACTTTCCTCCTTAACTGTTTATGAACCTAATCACAAGCTGAATTTCTTGGCTGGAGATTTTCAAATATGAAAATCCTCTGCATTTGCATGACCATAAAGAGTCACATATTTTCCAAAACTCTGTCTCAGAGGAAGCAAGAAAATAATCTTATCCTGCCAAACGTTTTGATTCCTCAGTGTTGTTTTGGTTAAATGACTGACTGTTTATATGTTTCCAAGGCAAAACTTGGAAATGAACAAATATTCTCTCTTTTGGACAGATCTGTCTTTGTGGAGAGGACAATAGCAGCCAGACTGTTGGAGCTGTCCAACTCACTGAGCACCTTCCACTTCTCTGTCCAAACTCCTGATGAAAAACCCTTCTTATTGGTAAGAAGAAGCGGTTGTAATCAGATAATCAGGGAACACACATGACGTTTTATTAAAAATAGACCACTCAGTTATTTGAGAAATGGGAAGGAGCGTGCTGCAGGTTCTTCAAGTGATACATGAAGCTAATTGACTGATTAGTTCTAGTTGTTGAGAATCCTGCCAGGTCTTACTCTTTAGCTTTTTTTAAATCAGCCACACATGGATTAGTAGATCTTTGTAAAACAGTATAACACTGTTGCAACAAAAAAAGGATTGTTTTGTACGGCATAGTATGTTTGCACCAGTATGTGTTTTTTGTACCTGTACAAACTCTGCCTTCGTGAAAGTTCTTGAAGATGAACTGATTACATTTCAGTGGTCAGAGGTCACAGTGACGCCTTTTATTCAATAAATCGTTCCTTTTTTTGACTTATTAAAACAGAGTATGTAAAAAATGTATTGAGTTAGTAACAGTTTGCCACAAACTGTACATGTCGGGAGAAATGATGGTGTTACAGCACCTGGAATATTTTCAATCCTATATGGGCTATACACATGTAGCTCATATAGCGGATTAAAGTAACATGAATCATGAAATATTTAAGCGATTAAACACTGTAAAAAAATGTCTAATGAGCTTTAGAGAGCAGAACACGAGGGTCACTAAAAGCACATTATGGGCCCAAAGTGTTACTCTGACCCTAATCAGCATGGGCAGAGGTGTTGAGCTGATGTGATGGAGTGTGATTTCTTCTCTGTGTGACGTCGAGTATGTGTCTCTTTAAGTGTTAAGTGACCTGTCTGCTCCTCCTGCAGCTCTGGCTATTGAACAGCGACTCCATCATGGCGTCAGTCCCAGAGACGTGTGACGGGGCTCTTCACAGTCCATCACCCAGAGCTGCCAGAGCCCTGAAACTGCTCTACGTAGCCTGCTCCAACCTGGGCATCATGCAGAGAGAGTAAGCAAGGCCACTTCCTGCATCTTCCACCACTTCAACTCCCAAGCCCCCCCCCTTTTTTTTTTCAAGCATTGTTTTGCTCTTCTTAAACTCATCCTTTCATCTATCCAACGCACCCACTCAATCACCAGCTGTCTGTGAGGGATGAAAGACGACTGTTGGCGAACAGGTTCTGCGCTAAGGGTCCCTGCTCAGATGTAATTGCCTGTAATTTTGCAAATGAGATTGCCATCAAAGGTGTTTATCATCTCAAAAGTTGTCAGTTGCATAAGCCATGCTCATGTTTGTTGCACATACAGGGGATGTTGTTTTGACTGGAGCGAAGCTCTGTGTACCTTGCTGTGATGCATCAGAGAGGTGTGGGTGGATGTGCTGCATGTGGTTCTCCATACTCAGTTCAGTACCACCCCACTGGAAGAGCCTTCCACCCTCATTATTTTCATCTGAATCAGCACTCAGTGTTTTTTTTCCCCTCCTCCTCCTCCTCCTCCTCCCGGCAGCCAGAGAGAGTGAAGGCAGAACAGGGAAGTTTTGTTGTTTCTAGCATTTTGACAAGCTCACTGGCTAACTGCGGGAGAAATGGTAATTAGAGGAAAAGCTCGCATGAAAGGAGAAAGGCTTGTCTTCTCAGTCAAAGCAGTAAGACTCCATTTAAATTACATGATAAACTCTGTGAGCTGAGTGATGCCCGGGAAACATTCGTACTGTAGAGTATTAAAATCGCTGATCCAACATTGCCCATTGCTAGATATGAAAATAAAAAATGTCTCCTGTTGTTGCTCTCTAGTTGACAAACTGTGTAATGGGGACACTGGGCCTTATGCAAGAACTGTAAGAACGAACAGCTTTGTTGTTAAGTTGTGCGTATGAGTGATTTAGGAGTTGAATTGAATTTTGAGTTTTTCCAGATATGAACAGAATGTAAAACTGGTCCAGACATGTTATATGAGATGTGTGCTGTTATTCAGATGAAGCCTTTATGCCTCAGGGTCAGCGACAACCAGTGGCCAGACGCATTATGTTTTCGGGTTGTCCGTCTGTCCGTCCCATGAACGCAAACCTGTGAACGCAATATCTCAAGAATGCCTTGATGGAATTTCTGAAAATTTGGTCCAAAAATTCCCTTGACCTTGGATTTCATTTTGGTAGCCAAAGGTCAAGGTCAGAGTGACCTCATGTTCCTGTGAATATGATATATTAGGACTGCTTGTAGGGAATTTCGTTACATCTGGTACAATTCACTTGGACTCACCGACCAACTGATTCGATTTCAGTGGTCAAAGGTCACAGTGGCCTCAAAGACATGTTTTTGGCCTCTTGAATGTGAACTCTCAAGACTGCTTGAAACTTTTGATCGTCACTTGGACTAAGATTTTCAGATAAAGTGATTATGTTTCAGTGGTCAAAGCAAGGTCACAGTGACTGGGGGGAAAAAAAGCTTGTAGAAATATGTACATGGAAATTGCACTGGTTGGCAGATGCATACAATTGCATTGTGGTAATGTCCTGGGGACCGTACAACAACCATGTGCTGTAAAATAATGCACACGTGTCTGTAATTGTTTCATCTATTTCAGTGATGGAGACTTCTGCTTGACCTCCTTCTGTGACAGTCATCCATCACGTCGCTTCGACGAGACAATTTTTTTTTTATTTCAGTGACCTAAAGGTGACATAGCATCAACAGCACCGCTTTAGTCTGTTTCTCAACTCCGCTTCTGACATGCGCTAAAAAGTCTAGACTTTAGCTTTTTGAATCTCTGAAATCAGGACTTCAAATTCCAAAATCGTAAATTCTTCTTTTTACTCTTTGATGCCTTTTTAATAAATATACACTTCTAACATGGGGGGGGGGGATAATTGGGAGATTAATTTAGCTAATTTGACATCTTTGTTCACGCTTGCTCTAATATGCACAGGCGGTATTTATCATTGCTTATGCATGTCATTTACACACTTTTCTGAAGATGGAAGTGTTGAATCTGACGTGGCATGTTCCTGCGAACTCACCCTATGAACAAATGTCGCAGAAATTTACAATCAGATTATGAGTATGTTCTTGCTTGGGGCTCACTGTTTCTAATCTCAATCACATCTTTCATGTATCTATTCTGTGACTTCTTATTACTTATTCACCAATTTGTTAGCAGGTATCAATATTCTGTATGTGCAGTAAGAAAAAATCCCAGTTTCATCATCACTTATAAAACAGACGTGAGGTACTTACCATTTTAGCAACTCTTTTTTTCACCGACTTCTGACATTTCTCTGAAGTTTCGGAAAGCTAAATGTTACTCACACTTCCATTTCCCTGCTACATAATTTACCATTCATCCTTCATCACTCATCTCTGACATTTTTAAATTAAATGTTATGCCTGGGGAGCTGAATTCCCAGGACGATGACCCTCTTATTCGGGGTATACAGTCGGTTACAGTCAGCTGCAGCCAGAGGTTGCAGTGTGTGTGGTTAAAACTGCCAATAATTGGCTGGAGAATCAGTGAGCCAATGCCAAAGTGGATTACGCTTGTCACTAATGGCAGTGACTTGATTATGAGTTGAGTGAAAGTCGCAGGCACCACCACAGGCTGGTACAATTGGGGAACAGGAAGCCCTCATAGATATAGAAATTGAGTCTAATGGAAATTATGTATGCAACTTTTTTCCATTGAATTAATTCTAGTTAATTGATTGATCAAATCCTACATTAACTCCATGACATTGCACAGAGTCATGATGTAGACTGGATCAATATGTAGACTTCAAAAGCTTTAACCTGATTAAGACCCTAGTTGTTGAGTGGCTGATAGTTCCTAAAGAGATCTCCAGAAATCTCTGTCTCTATGTGGAACAAATCTTTTGTTCTATACATTCAATAATGATAATATTGTAATAAATAGACGACCAGTGCTCTGTAGCAGTGTGACTCATCTACATCGCAGACATTGTTGATCATGACAACGGTGTGTTCACGTCAACAACAACCGATTCTCCAGCTCTGGGTTCTGTGTTCTGAGTCTAGCTTCACTGAAATATGAATAACCAGCTCCTTGTGCAGCAGCGGTGGTGCAGCTTCAGCAGCCGGTCTTTACTTTTATAGTTTCAGAAAGAAAGCAGCAACCAGTATTACCACAGACCAAGCACACATCCATGCAAACGTCCATCTATTCCAACTCTCACATTCACAACCACGGACAATTTAGAGTTTCTAATTTACCCCAATCTGCATGTCTTTGGACTGCGGAAGGAAGCAAGAGTACCCAGAGATATCCCACGCAGACACGAGGAGAACATGCACACTCAACACAGAAAGACCCCAGCTGAACCAGGATTCAAATCGCAATGAGGCAACAGCTAGTGCACAGAGGTGCACAACCATGCTGCCACCAAATAAAAGAGCCCATTCCTGTGTGAACAATGCTAAGCCAGCAGTGATGTCTGAAGTAGAACTGTAAAAACTTCGAGAATAGTTTCTCCTCTCAGGAACTGTGCAGATGGCTAAATGTCACCCAAACAAACTGGATCCGCTCCACACTCTGACAGAGCATCAATCACTCTTCCTCCTCTCTTTTCAGTCCCCTCATCTAGCTTCACACACACACACACACACACACAGATACAGATTGATTCGACTTATACATTCACCATCAATCCACTTTTATGTATCCCTAGTTATCCATTTTGGTTTACAATTTAAAACTGCTTAATTAAAACGGCAGGGAGAATGCTTCAATGTGGGGATGTACAGCAGCTATTTGTAGGTTCCTTTCTGATTATATAATATTGTGGCAGTCACTGTAAATCACCCCTGCTGTGTGTATGTGTGTGTTTTCAGAATTGTAACTAGTTGGGAGGTCAATGTCATCGGACATCCTGTGGTGCTGCCGCAGAAGGTGTGCGAGGAGCTGCAGCAAGTGATAGATGACAGCAATTCTACACTTCCTGCGTCGATGCGTCACATGAGGTCCTATGAGGTGAGACAGTTGCCATGTACTGTAAGTGATAACAGATGATGAGTAGGGCATGCTGATATTTCTCATAGACGCATATTTTAGATTTTTCTTAAATGCGTACCCTGATACTGTGTAATACAAGCACAGAGATGCTCTAATTCATCCTTATCCTTTATTAAAAGCTGTATTAGCAGTAACACTTTTAGCTGACAACAATCACTTATTTCACATACTTCTTACTTACAGCACCTCTCCCTTCCATTGTTCACTAGTGCTTGACAGTGTTTTTAATCCTGCCTTAATTAATTTCATGATTCAGAGCTTTCAGTTACCAGCTTCGCTTTAGGGATTTACTATGCAGGTCAAATGTGAGGTTTTACTTTTGTCAGCCTTATTCACCTGTAATTGTGCAAAATGTGTATATTTAGCCGGAGTTGCCAAGGAAAGCCCTTTGACTAGAAAATAGGAGGTGTTCACTCTGCTGACAACTCTATTCTTTGAGCTGTTTTAAACATAGTGACGGGGGTTATTAGCACCATTATCCTGCACCTCCTGCTCAGAAAGTTTAGAAAGCAACTGCCAGCACTTGAACAAGTTTTTCAACTGCTGAAAAAAAAGAAAGAGCTGAAAAAATGTACAGCAAGCAAATCTTAAAAGAAGAAAACCAAGGCTGAACGAAACCTACTGTTGTACATGTGAAGCTGCTTTTATTATCAGCCCAGGCAGGCAGCCGGTGCTCGGGTAAAGGCCTGACAGACAGCAGTGGAGATGGCACATTGAAAAAATGAAAAACATAACATAGAAGAAAAGTCCAGAACCAATAAAAAAAGTATCAGTATCGGAACAAATTTAAATTCATTGTTAAGTGCTTAACATAATCAATAAATAGTAAAAATCCAATCCTTTCATAACTTACTCTGGTATGTTTTGACCGCCTTCGCCTTCTGATTTCATTTACAAACATTGTTTAATAAAATCTGTCATTCCAGCCAGCGAAACCACCAGTCGTCAACTAGAGATGAGCCGGATTTTGTCCACCTCTTAGAGGATATGGAGTTTGCAACACAGGGTTCACTTCCACCAGACTGCTATTTTAATTTCACCTACATTACTCTCCTGTCTTGTTATAAGGCTACTGTACCTCGAACTTTAAAATTCTTAGTTTTAAAGTCAGCCCACAAGCCCAGAGGATGACCAACTAATAACATTTCTGAGCTTTTTTCACTTCATTCTCTGACACATTGTGGTCATATGATAAGCAGCTTTGTTGTTTTCTGAGGTAACAACATGATAAGTGGTAGGGGGGGGAAATTAGGCAATGTTGAAATGGAGAAGGCTGCAGATAAAGCGACCCAGACGTAGGACATAGTATCTGTCTGGTGTTTAGAGCGGTAAAAAGAGTGTGATAAATTGACACAGTTTAACACTTCCTGATAGTAGTGTGCTAAAGGCAGCAGAGGACAGGAAGGTAATGTGATCTTTTGGCCATCTAGAGTTACCGGAGATGGTCTGAGAGCTTCTGAGAGTTAGTTTAAAAAAACACTGTTTGAAAGGCATTGCGCAAAGTTATAATGAGAGTTACATTGGCTGGAGACGATGACATGAAGATATGTGAGAGGAAACGGAACAAAGAGGGAGGGTATGGTGAGCTGATGGTCTTCGTACTGTTAGCTGATAAAAGCCCTCCTGAGAGGAGCAAATGGCGTAACCATACACACTCACTTCCATTATTGTAACGCTAATATATAGTGCACATATCAAAGCTATGATAAGATTTTTTCTCACTCATTTATTTTCGTCCATTGGAGAAAGCAGTACAAGTGATAGGCTCAGGCAGGATATGGGGAATTTAACTCAGCTTTTTACATCACTTATATGAAACAGAAATTGAATAGTCACATTAAAGATGCTGCTCTACCACACAGATGTTTTCACATTATTCTGGCTGATGAGATCTCAGCGAAGGTTGAAGTAAAGTGGAGCTCTGCTGAGAGACCCTCTGCACTAATGCAAGTTTTTCACAGCACTGTGACATACAGTATAATAGCAGTATGGTTATATTCAGATGTACTTATTGCATATTACATACTGGCTCACTGCTTTACTGCGACACTTAATAGAGTTGAACCATCATTTATGTTATTAATTACAGTCCTGAGAGAAAGTTTGAAAGAAAAAAAAGCCATCCATGCAACGCTCTGTGAGTGTTCACCTACGTGCAGCCTGGAGAAGCATCATTTCAGCTCCACTGAACTTTAATCAAAGTTGTGCAAGTTTGCAGTCTAAATATGAAATGATAGAATATATGTTTACTTTTGTAGTGACTTGAATCATTGTGCAGATAAGGTTGATTTAAGGTTTTTTTATATGAACACCTTAATGCATCTGTAAGCAGCACTAGTGTTTTTTTTACGGACATTTTGACCCACAAGTGTCAATGAGAAGTGACTAAATTCCATTTAACTGCTTCACGTTCATGGTCCTGGCAGTGTGCATGTTGGCTCTGTCTCACTGGTATGGCTTACTGGGATGCTTCAATGGAATAAGGCCATCATTAATATTATGAATACCTCTTATGGGAGGTTATGTTTTCGCCCTGTCTGTGTTGGTTGGCTGTTTTGTTGGTTGGTTGGTTTGTCAGCAGAATTCATTAAGAGTCCTTAATGGATTTCCACAAAACTTGGTGGAAGGATGGGACATTGGCCAAGAAAGAACCCATAAAGGGTTTTGTGGTTTCTGAATTTTATTTTCTGTTGAGGGTTAAGGGCAGAGGATGTTGTTAAGCTCTATGAGGCAAATTGTGATTTGTGAATATGGGCCATACAAATTCAATTTGACTGGTTGATTAAATTTGGGGGCAAATCAGAACATTGTGTTTTTTTTAATTTTCATTGATTTCCCAGGGAATAATTCATGAAGAAACAATCTGGCATGTTTATTAGTGGGCTGATATTTATGGGTGTGTGCAATTAGGTGTGGTTTCATTGAATTTAAGCTGTTGAGGTGTGATTGTTGGACCTTGGCAAATGTATGAGCTCGACCGAGTGCCATTTTAGTGAACGCTCGTGTGTGTATGTGTGTGCTCGTGTGTGTATGTGTGTGCTCGTGTGTGTGTTTGTGTGCTTGTGTGTGTGTGTGCTCTTGTACAGCTATCTTTGTGAGGACCAGTTTTAGACTTTAACCTGTGGAGTGAGGACATTTTGGCCGGTCCTCACTTTGTGACCCCCCTTTAATGGACTGTTCGGGGGTTAAGACTTGGTTAAAGGGTTAGAACTAGGTTTAGGTCAAGGGTTTGGGTTAGGCATTTAGTTTTTGAGGTTAGGGTAAGGGACTGGGGATTGTTTTATGTCAATGACTGTCCTTACTGAGATAGAAGTAAGAACGTGTGTGGGGGTGGGGGTGTCTGTGGATGGGTGGATCAGAGCTTGCTCTCTATAAACCAGCCTGTTATTATGCTACTTGTGGAATCTCTAGTGTGGTCTGGGCTGCTGTGATTCCCTCCCTCCATCCCCGGGCCTGCCAGTGTAATGGGGTGTAAAGTAGTTCCAGCTCCAAGTGTCACTCTGGACCACGGGAACAGATACAACCCCCCCCCTCCCTCATTAATGTCCTCCTCACTCAGGCAGGGATGGCATTTAGTTGAGACAGGGATCCATTCAAAATTTGATCCTGTGTTTTACGATGAGGATTACGAAATTACTTCCGCCAAGATGCTTGTGTCGCGATTCATTGCACGTGGACAAATGGATGACAGAGGGAATTTATCAGCAGAGGTGGTGGTCTCTGATGTTCTCCATTCGTGTTTACAGCAGGATATCTGCTTGATGATATAATGTGTTTGAAATGTTCTCTTATCCTGAAAATAAAAAGAAAATGTTGTATCAACATGTCACTGTTGTTTATCACCAATGTGATGAGAGAGATTTGATGAATTAGATTTTAGTGTATGAAGGATTAATACTGTACTAATGGGGAATTGGATGCCTTGAACCTAAAGTTGCTATGGCATTTGTACAATACAAATATTGATATCTAAGTCCTGGCCTTTTTGGGGGCTTTTTTAGTCAACTATATCAACATGTATCTATCTGAGCGTTCAGGTAGTGTCCATGAAGGGGTACATGGACACTAATTGTTCTTGGTTCTAATGTGCTCTTGTCAGCTGATTTTAAAGTGGATGTTACTTTGCACCAGAAACCGTGAGTAATGCCACAAGACGTTTTCATTCAGTTTGATGTAGTGAGTATGAAGTTTGGTTGGTTTGGTCAAGTTTGCCACTACATACTTTGAGTGGAGGCACGACCTTTCAACTGTTGACCCATTACTATCTTGTCCTCTCTTAGCAAATTAAACAGTTTATCACTTACTTTAGCAAACTATTTCGACTCCCATGTTACCTTGCTCAATTGTGTTTATACTTATGTCTTTAAGGTATTTGAACTGACTCAGGTTTGGGGAGGTATATACTATACAGTATATATTGCGACAATACATTTCCGAAAGATCACATCACATCAATGTGCCTTCTCTGAATGCATATGTTTCTCTTAAACACAAATATGTTGGATATGTATTTTTATCAAATTATGTTTTTGTTTTTCTAATCAGTTGAGATTTCTCCACAAAACGTTTATTAAGATTTCGTTTACATATGAGATGACTAAAGCCTGACCGATGGTTGGCTGATAACAAATATGAGCCTTCACAGACATGTTTTATCAGTGTTAATGTTTGCTGTGTGAAAACCTTTAATTAAAAAAATCTGTGATGAATGAAAAGATGTGTATTTATGTTTACATGAAATGTTAAAACTGGGATGTTCTTCATCAACCATGTGTTTACTCAACAACTAAGAAATAACATTCAGGCTAATCATAACTTCATGACAGCTGCATGAACTCACTGCTTGTTGTCAATCATAGCAGTAAGAATGTGTTGAGATCCCAACACTTTCAAGGCACTAATGAGTTCATGTGTCCCCAATTCAGAACCAATTGTTGTGATCCTTTTCTGGAAAGTGGATCACGTTCAAGGGGTAGGGTGGACACATGCCAAAGGAGAGTAATAAAATCATTATATATAGATCAGTGGCTTTGTTCGTTGTGCCAGGACTATACCCTTGGCTGCTTCATGTATCTGCTTGAACTTGCAGGATGCTCCTCTGAGTTCAATTTTCTGTGGAGTAGCAGCAACATATTTCTTTCCTCACTCTATTACACTTCCACACCTCTTTCTGCCTCTCTCATCATGTGGGAACTTGGGAAGAAATATTCTCTGTTCTGCTTGCCAAATTTTGGAGTGTTATGATGACAGAGTCGCAGGCACCAACCATCAAAGACTGTATGTTAGCTCAAAGGACTTCCTTAACACCAGCCTCGTGTCATTGTCTCAGTACCTCTAAATACCCAGACATCTGTAAGTCCCTTCAACTAAAGAGCTCTCATGTACACATGGAAAATAAAACTACCAAAGGTAATCTCTTGCCACAGTAATGATATTTTAGATCATATATATATATATATTTATATATGAAGCTCTAAAGATGTTAATAATAAGATTTTAATTGACATCAAAGAGCTGTTACACCTTTAAGAACATTATTATCATCAAGTGTTCTGGGCGGACCTACAGTCAGGATCCCTGCCTGTTTAAAGACCTTCATGTAATTTTGCCTCGGTTGAATACAAACTGAGAACCTTATTTTGTGTGGCCTAGCAGTTGAGTAAAAAAAAAAAAAAAAAAAGTACTCAGAGCGAGTAGAAAATAGTGAGTCCTCTGAACAAAGGCTGGCTTCTTTTCATGATTTGTCCGTAAAGCCTTTTTCCAGCTGGTAGCTCAGAGTTGACAGGTGATGTGGCACAGTAAGAGGAACCACTGGTAGTGTTCCAAAATTAGCTTAGCTGGCAACTTACCCTCATATCCACACATTGGCAGTCACTGAGATTACTCATTTGTCTGAATTCAACAGATGTGTTGGATTTGATTCTTATCTTTGAAGTGTACGTCCAAAGAATGTCCAGCAGGGTCCGAGCAATTCCAATGAACCTTCTGTAACGATGCTATGACTTTTTCCTCTTTCTTTATCAATTCATTGACAACTGCAAGGCTTATTATTATTATTCTTTATCTAATAATTAATGTCTTAATAGTAGAAAATATAATAGAAATGGCCACTGTTTCTTAAAGTTGACAGATTTAAATAGCTTGTTTTGTTCAAATGACAAATTGATTAGATATTAAATAAAATCCTGCAAATATGTTTGGAGTATTGATTAATACATTACTTTACTAATAATTTATAATTTACTTAGTTCCCAAATGTTTTGTCCATTAATCAATAGAGTAAGGTTTTGAGTTTAATCATGTATCCCAGTACATTATTTACTCTGTTACACTGTCTTGGTAATATTTCACAAAAGGCCACAGAACTGTATGCTCCAGTAAATATTAGATATTTTTAATCTCTTACTGATTGATCTGTCACTACATCATAGGTGACAGAAATGTTCACTCTCCGCTTCTACTTGTACACATTTATGCAGTGGTATATTACTTTTAAAGTGGATTTGGAACGATTTATTCCAACGATTTTTCCAATGTTTGGCATTTTGTTGATTAGACTGAAGACATTTGTTGTCGTTAATCAGTTACTGGTTTGAAGTGGGCAGGGCTCAGCTGGGAATAGGTGATCTGATCAGAGTATGAATCAATGTGATGACAGTCATGGGGTCTTTGCTTACCCGGGCTTTTGAGTGTTGAACTCCTAATAAATATATAACAAATCTTGAATTCAGACAAATGAAGACCTTTAAGTTAGACTTTTACTTTTATTTAGTATTCATTTGTGTGTTCTCCAATATCAGACCAGGAAAATTCACATGAACGCCATCTCAAGTCAGACTTGGATAGTCTGCAAAATTGTTGGTATATAAGTGGCCAAGTTGCTGATATAATTAACAACTTTTTAACCAGTTTCTCTGGTGTCTCTTGTAAACTCTCTTACAAGTACCCAACTGTTTATTTTTAACCAATACAGACGTTTTTAACGTGCATATGTTCTTAATTTATCTGTATGACTGTCACACCAGGTCCTTTTTTGTTTGGTCTTCATTATAATGCTGTGAAGAGGTGTCACAGTGACACTATAAACACATGAATACAGCGCATTTTGTTCACAGCGTCCATGTTTTTTTTCCCACATTGGATCTTAAAAGCACATAAACACATGTAAGTTGGCACAATAACATCACAACTTGGGAAAGGGGACCATGTGAATGCACAGTTGATATTATAATGAAATAAAGTTTTTAAATTAGGTTTTTGGTGCTTAGATCAGGAACAACTCTAGTATTCCTGTCTTTCTGCCGAGGTTTTATACATTCAGTCTTGACACACCCAGTACAGCTGCTTTTTGTATCAGCTGCTGTACAGCTCCACAGGACAAGGTTTGGTTTTTGTTCTTTGTTAAACAGAATCTTTTCAAGGTAAATAAGAGCAATACACACTCCTTAATTTCCTCAACTTAAACCAGCAACCCTCCCTCCACAAGCCAGCCGCTCTCGTCCATCTACACCACCATTGCACTGTTTCCTTATCACCCTTTGTCTTCTTTTTCTGGGACTCTAAATTGTTTTAGCAGTGGCTCCCCTCTAGTTGCCGTTTGTATCATTTGTATGAATTACCATTGATGCGCTTGAGTGGTGAGCAGGCATTGGCATGGGAACGGAGAAGACAGGGCCTTGAGTGAGGCAAATGCCCTCATCCATCATCCCAATATAGAGCCCTCAGTGGAGCACAGCCATTGTCTGCAGCAGGCAAACACCCAGGAATAGCAGATGGAGGAAGAGAGAGAGGGAGCGAGAGCTGAGCTGATTTGTTTTCTGGGCTTTGTTTATCTGAATGTGTGTTTTTGAAATTGATTAAAACTCTACCACCTGTGGTTTCTTATTGTTGGAAGACGTTAACAGCAGATTATGTGTTGCTGTGCCATTCAGCAGACCATTGAGATGCAGTGCATCTGTTTTTTGTGGAACCAAAATCTGTATTTTTTACAGTAAAAAAGTGTCCACATAAATTTAACAAATTCTTAATCTGTTTTTAGGTGGCGTACCTGAAACTCTGAGGTGAAAGAGTCAAAAACCCAGGAGGTCATGACTACTCATCACTCTTGGTGGAGAATTCAAGAGGACGGCTTAAAGTGAAACGTGTTTGTATGTCAAGGTGATATCCTGCACAGATTTCCAGTAATGAATAAGAGAAGAAGAATATGCAGCTAATGTGGAATAACTTGTCTGGAGTTGTCTAGTTGTGGTTTCTGGTTGCCTCTGTTCACATGTTTGGCAATGAATCATCACCTGCAAGCAGATTTATGTTAACATGGGTTGTTGCCAGGCTGTTTTATGTTAACAGACATCCAGATAATGCCAAACTTGAAGAAAATGTCCTCATCAAACTTTTTTATTCACAATGTTTGATCCAAATGTGTAATTATCCTTGTATAAGTGTAGTGACTAATGCCTGTATTTGTACAGTTCAAACAGTTTGTCCATTTCAAAACTCTTGATTTGTATATTTCTTACCATGGGCAAGTAAAACATAATAAACTTTTGTATTTTGAAAGTATCGCCTCTTTCGTTCTTTTTACGCTCTACTGGAGAGCACTGCTTGATGATATGTGGGACATTGTTCTTGACTTGGCTCTTGATGAAAGCTTATTATAGAGGCACTTCAGCCCCAGGGTACAGCAGTGCATCCTCCACTCCAGTGTAATTACAGCTTGTGGAGCTAGGTGATTTTTGTCTCGTTGTGGGTTTATTTGGGAGAGCATGTCAATGATTGATGGTATTTATGTAACGTGCGTGGTAGAATGGATCGCTGTGAAATGTTGTGGTTAAACTCTGAAATGGGCCTTTTAATTTGAAATTTTATTCACTCATCAATTCCAAGACTTCATCCTGATTTGAGACGGGCAATGAGTTTTTAAGGAGTTAGTTTGCAGTGTTAATTTAGGGACTGTAAAATACACTGCTCAAAAAAATGAAGGGAACACTTAATTGTCACAGTATAACAGCAAGTGAGTTAAAGCTTGAGCTTGTCCTCTGAGGGTCGCACAACCTCCATGTCATTGCCAACAGTACCTTGACTGCTGTTAGGTATCGGGATGAAATCCTCAGAGAGATTGCCAGAACCTATGCTGGTGCAGTGTACCCCGGGTGCCTCCTGGTGCAGCACAATTTCCGGCCTCATGTGGCCTGAGTGTCGGCAGTTCCTGGATGACAGAGGCATTGATGCCATTGACTGGCTCTCTTGTTTCCCTGACCTTAATCCAATTGAGCACCTATGGGACGTTATGTATCAATGCATCCAACGCTACCAAATCCTGCCACAGACTGTGCATGAGCTCACTGCTGCCCTGATCCAGGTCTGGGATGAGATCCCCTAGGACACCATCCGCCAACTCATCAGGAGCATGCCCAGAAGTTTTCGGGTGTGTATAAAGGCACATGGGGGCCATACACAGGACTGAGTAACATTATGAGTAGCTGTGATAAAAGTCACGCAAGTTGGATCACCCTGTGATTTCAGTTTTTTTCTTTGATTTTCCGTATTATTTTGAATCCAGCCCTCAATGGGTGAATGATTTTGGTTTCCATTGACCGTTGTTACATCATTTTGTTTTCAACAAATTATAGAATGTACAACAGTAAAGATTTTCACCTTGAATACGTGATTTATGTGATTTAAATGTTCGCTTAATTTTTTTGAGCAGTGTATTTATTCATCATTTGATCATTCCATTATGATACTTCAGTCAAAAATATCGCAGCAACGCTTGGATGTTCTGTGTTCCCCAGATAATGAAACATAGTGGCGTCGAAATTTCTGGTTAATGGAAATAATGTTCGGAAAAGGCTGCAAAAAACATATTGAAGATTGATATTTGTCTTTCCAATAACTACCATTGTTATCATATTTATCCAAGTGTGCCACAGCATATTATAGAGAAAGGCTCTGCTTAAGGCTGGATGTGAGTGGGGTTTTGAAGGAGGTTCTCAGAATAGGGGTTTCACTTTACGGTCTGCTAAACACTAGCATATTAACATAATTGTGAGTATGAGCGTTGCGTTAGCATGAAGTTAGCTTTTAAATCAAAGCACTGCTGTGGCTGCATGTAGCCTCATAGATTTAAGACAATAAGTTTTGATACTGTGTGATTTATATACAAAAAATTGTAATTTAATATTTGAGGTAAATGCTGTGTGGATCAGTTGAGAAAGGTGTAACAAGTCAAACCTATTAACCATCAAAGCTGCCCGCAGAGTTCAGTCACCTGAGTAAACCAAAATCCATGACTGATCACTGGAGCTCATGATGCTCTCACCTCTATTCATGCCTGCTGAACATGGCATCAGTGTCCATAGTTTATCTGACCAGCAAGGCAGCATAATGCTGGACTGTGTCTATTTTTATATCTCTTAGTAAGGCCAAGGGAACTATTTTTTGAGTACATGCCTGGATCTGCTGAATGCTGATGCTGCAAGTGACAATTACTTTTAAAAATACAAAGAAGTATTGTGCCCACTGAGGCGGCAAAGCAGAGTGAATTGGCTAATTAAATACGTCTAACACTGAACCGTCAAGGGGTTCTCATTTCCTTTCTGCCCTTTCTCCACAAGTGCAAATGAAGTAGGCTCTAAATAACCCATTTGTTTCAAGACCGCTGAGCAGAAGGAGCCTCTCCACATTACTGGCTGCCGCTGCTGTTTTGAACACACCGACAGACACAGTCACCCACAGGCCTTGAGGAGCTATATGCATTCTTTGTCTTTCACCCCTTGATGATAGACAATGGAAGTGTCAAATTAAAAGTTTTTGGGCCAGAAAACCCCAGTCTGTTGACACTGTGCAGCTCATTAGAATTTTCTCTTTTATCTCATGAAAAATAACAGTCTGAACAAAGGTCCACTTCATATTGAGCTTAAGTAATTACTTTTCCATGGTGGAGGACAGATTTTGCTTGCTCGTGTGCTGCTGGCATGCAGTAAATACTGTATAAGGACTATGAATGTCTGCACAAAATTTCATTCCAATACATCCAATTGCCTATTTTTTGAGATATTTGGTAATGGAGAAATGCAGCTACAACTGTGGCTACAAATCTCACAATAACAAATAAGACCTGCTACTGTCAAGAACAAATATATTTAAGCTCCTGAAGTCATCTTGGATACCTTGTTTTCTCCTGACAGCAAATATATGTTATTGTGTTACGATATGTTGTATTTGGCATTATTTGAAAAGATGCTGTACTCAGGCGGGTAGTAAACTATGAAAGTTAATGCATCTTTCAACACAGAACTCCCTGCTTATATGTGTTTCGTCCTATTCCAGATAAATGTCCCTTAAAACCACCCGTGACGTAACACATTTAGTGATCAAGTCTACAAATGCCACAGTATGAATTTCAAATTGGATTTTCCAGGCCTATACCTTCACTAATGTGTTTGATATTATTTTCATATTAAGCGAGACAGTGATGTGTGAGATTACAACGTGGCCACTGTAGAAAGAATAAGATCCCTTTGAGAGAGGTCAAGCCATAAAGCTTGTCTCATCTCTGAGAGGAAATGAGGCATTAGATTGAGTTGCCGTTTTAGTCACCCAATCCTAATGGGTCATCTATCCTGAGAGTCTAGGGAGTTCTGTGAAACAGGGATCACAGAATCCGAGTCACTCTGAATGTGAAAAATAAACACACAAACATCATGATAAACTTGGTGATATCCGTACTTTTCCTAGGATTGCCGTTCCAGGCCTCCCATTATTAGATAAAGATTGAATTTGAACTGAATGTATGTCGTCCGCACTGATCTTCTTGAACCCCCAAATTTGATTGTGTCCATGGACACAGAGGTCATTGGGGTCTAGTACGACCTGGCTGTTTTAAAGACAAATAAGTCAGTCTAAACACTGTGCCGGGTCACATATGTATGAATTACCATTATATATCTTCATCTATAAACAATTGTTGTTATACATGAATTGCACTTTGAAGCTGAAAGACGTTCTTTTCTAACAGATATACATGGTGCCCAGAGGACAAATACTTGCACCATCCACAGGTGAAACGTCTCACTGTTCTGTCCAATATCTCAACATTAATGAAGGGGATTGGCACACAATTAAGTCAGGACATTTTTGGTGATGCAAAAATATGTGATGTGTCCAACAATTTGGATTCTGACCATTATTATCAGCTGCAGCTTACTTTGGTGAATCTTAGCAACACGTTATGATGTCAGCGTGTTTGCTGTGAGCTATTTAGTATGCTGGCATTATGCTCAAAAGGCAGATTTTTCAGCCTCAAATAGCCACTAGCATGGCTGTAGACTTCGTCATGTTTCACTGTTATCTCAGTTCCAAAGTCATGCTTTCTCCCCCTCTAGCTTCCTTCACTTGCCCTCTAACTCTAGCAACCACCCCAGCCCCTACACCCTATACTTCAGTCCTTCTCCCCCTCTTGAACTCTCCCATCTTGGCATTCTAACAAGACCATGGGGCATATCAGTGGGCCCTTCGGGGGCTCATTAGTTTGTCCATTGGTCCCATCAAATCTCAGAGGCAAACTCAGAGCAAACCCATGTCAAGCCTTCAAGCAGGTACAAGCCACAGAGTCAATCTTCTCCCAGGGTAAAATGACAGAGCTGCCTTAGAGAGCACAAGGCAAAAGGAAAAATCTCAAAACAGACATCCAGAAAGCATTTTCAGAGTTTGTAATGCTTGTGACAGCGCAATGTGTCAGAGATAAAACTGCTTACTGTCATTGGGTGACTAGTCCAATGTGAAAATACAGTATGTGGAAATGAAACTTTTCTAATTTGTCAGTAGTATTTCTGTTGTTTAGGTTGCAGAATAAACATCCACTTTTGATTTCCACTCATGATGCAAAACCTCATTTCTATATCGTTGGTAGTAAGGCGGACAGAGACAGACTGAGTAGAAAGCTCTGGTCTGACAGGTACGAGACATTTTGAGCTGACAGCTGACAGAGGAGATGGAAGCCCTGCTGGAAGAGTGGTGACAGGATGCTGTTTCTGCCACTGCTGCAGCTTGATATCTCCTCCAGCCCGCGGTAAAATGAATCGACTGCTACTTCTGAGTCTGGAGACAGAGAAGTTTTTGCTCTGCTGTCAGTGGGGCAAAATTCTTATCAAAATGCTTATCAGATACTCTTGCCATGTATTATTTAAAAATTAAAAATAAAAAAGCAGTTAAGTTTCCTATTGCTGATAATCCACACTGGTTTGTGGGTTTGTCTTCTGTAAGACCTGGATTCAAACTGAATCATTGTCATTTTTTACAAGTTGAAGCTGAGAAAAAAGGTCCCAATGATAAGGAAATTAAATATGACCTATGAGAGGTACATAATGGCTGAAGACACAATGCAACACCCCGTACTTGCAAAATTTAGATCTAACCTTTTAGCAAAGACTGATCATTCAGTTGACTCCCATGAATGAGATGACAGCCATGGACGTCTTGTACTGCTGCAGGACAGGGAGGATTGAAATGAGGGATGGGATAGAATTGGGAACAGGATGAGACGGAATGGAGGGACGGTAACCACGGGGCAATCTGTCAGCCCTCATGGCAAAGACGAATGGTCCAATCTACACAGATTCATGTCTACTCTGCTCATCTCATGGGTGTAGCTCTTGGTGTTGCTATTGCCATTTTGTACATTCATTGAACAAGATATAAAGAGGAATTGATCTTTTCTTGTGGTAATATCAGGTATCAGATTCTTCCTACTGTTGTGGTGGATGTGACAGAGCCTAGATCTCTGACAAAGGTCCATTATGAGAAATCTCTACCCAGGTATTTAGGAAATGATTATATATAAGATCTGCAATAACCTGAGCAATGTGTTCAACAACACTCAAGGTTTGTTCAGACGGAGTGATGTTGAGTTGGTTTATTATAAAAAGTGAGTAAGCTAGAAAGGGCCACACCAAGCAAGTGTGGGAGTTCTGTTTTTTCTGTTATTTTACTCTGGTCTTTTCTATTTTTCCTCAGAGTCCTGTACAGTTACGAAGCAGATTCATCACATCCTGGGGTGTCTCTATGTCTCTGTTCATGCTGCTACTTGTCAATATTGCGCCCACTCATGTTTTCCGTTAACATTGAAATTATTGCTGCTTCTAAAAGTGGCCTTGCATTCTGTCTGAACACATGGTCTACTGCTAGGTACAGTGGTGCAATGAGGTAAATGTTAACTAGGCCCCTTTGCTGTAATGCTCCCATTGACAATGCTAACATGTCAACATATTTTAGCATTTCAGCATGTGAGCCTGTTAATGTTTGCTGATAAACACACAAAGTGGAGCTGATTCTGAGGTGATTGTCATTAGTTTTACATAGATTTTGTCACTAACTGAAAAATTGGACATCCTTTTATTTTTTTCACCTGATTATTGCTCTAGGAACAGCAAATGTATGGTGACATGAATAGCAATCAAGTCAATAGTTGTCTGACAAAGAAAAATCTGAGGATCATCGAAATCAGGAGGAACCTTCTCCCGAGGAGTACAAATGTCTGTGCCAAATTATCCTTTGGTGACCATGAATATCCGTATACACAAATTTCAGTTTCAGTATTATAGATGTTTCAGTTTGACTCAGAGTGGTGGACTGATAGCCAGGCTGCTTGTGTGGTATAAAAAAAAACCACAATGGCAAAGACATTTTTTCCACAAATGTGAAAACCAGTAGATAAAATTGGAGTGTCCATCTTTCTAGCATTTATAGAACACTAAGACACTGTATCCAGGGAGAGAAATGAGAAGAGGGCACAAACTTGGTCAGCACATTTCTCTCCTGTCCTCCCCCTGCTTTCTCCAGGAGTTTCCGCTGATTGTAGCCTCCAGATAAAGAGGCCTTCTGTTAGTGGAGCAGACCTGACCTCCAGAACCCTGCAGCATCACATCCTTCACATGATAAACCCAAGAAAAGTAGAAACCTGGAACCAAAGTGAATAATAGGCAGAGACACATTCCCACTGGCCAACCAGGACGGTGTCCACAGTTTCTGTGTGCCAGTTTGTGTGTTACCCATTGCGTCTTGCCAAAGAGGGGCCTTTTGTCAGTTCCAATATATTTCTATGGATCTATCTTTAGATGGGATTCATGTGATGAGACCGCGTCCAGTTTTCTGAATGGTTCCAGGCCTGTGCACATTATGAGTCTCTGAGGCATTAATGTTTTGAGGTGTGAGAGTCCCATTTCCCGCAGTTGCTTCCAAATTATAGTTCCCTCTGCATGTTGGTCTCCCAGGCAGCTCGCTCTGTTCAAAAGAAGCCTTTATTCAGTGGAGGGTTTGTTGCAGAGACAAAAAAAGACCCCAGCTATCCCACAGAGGCGACAGGTGGAGGGGGAGGATGTTTAGACAAGCCAAGAACATCAATTCATCAACTTTCTTGTCAAAGGGACCATTTATTCCTGTAGTTGCTCGCCTCCTTGAGTTTAGGGAATAAAATTGACCCTTATATTTTTCCTCATGCATTTATTCTTGCTGGGCAGGATAGAGAAGTATCAAAAAACAAACATTAGCAAATCCAACTCAAACTAATGAAATACCACAATTAATAAAAACGGCATTTATTTTTTAGATTTAGATGAACTCTGTTGTGAATGCTTTATTCATGGTTAAACAGAAATATCCAGCCATCACAGAAGGAACATTTCATGTAACTTTTCTCAGAGCTATTTCTCAGCTCTTGTTTCACTTCCTCAATCAAGGGAAAAAACGATTCCTGTAATTTGTGGACGGGCATGTCTATTGTTTTTGTGGAGCTTTACAAAAAGTCTACCAAGCTGTGATATTCAAATGTTTAAAAACCTGGAACTCAATATTGGACGTGCTTGTGTCCACTGGCTCTCATTTGTAACAGAGCCTGTCCTCGTGTTGCCTCTGGCTCTGGCATTGTATTGACTTTAATGGCTTCTGTAACAAAGTTAAGAAATGATTCACTCCAATTTGCCGAAGGCTACTTTTGTTGTACTGTGCTGCGCTACGCTGTGCTGTACATGGAGACTGAATCACGGTCACGATATGAAAAGTATTTAATGTAATTTTTGCAGAGGAAAGACTAGATGGCGGGGGTGACATGTGCACACAGTTTTTTTCCCCTGCTGTAATTGCCGTACATGTTATTAACTGCAGGAGGTAACAAAGAAGTTCTCACTAGTGACATCTTTAAAATTACCATCCTGTGGTATTTGCATATCTTTGCATGAAATTATCATTTTAATAAAATTACAAAAATACTATACTCATAAAGCAGGAGAAATGTGTTTGCCTCACCCGCTAAGACTTATGTGAAGTAGAAACACAGAATCATTTCATATGGAGATTTGACTCTAAATACCAGCATTATGTTACAAACATGCAACATTAAAAAAAAAATCTTATCTTGTTCAGTCCTTCGAGGCACTCCGACAATTCAATCATTTCACTAAATGTGGAGAGTACGGTTCAACCTATGAAAAGTGTTTTATAATGTTATGGTTATTTGGTAGTTGTTCGGCTTGGCAATGTGCGCAGGTGCATGAATGTGGGGGTTGGAGCTACTGAAAGAGCAGTGAAGGGAGGCATGTATTTGTTTTGGTTTGGTCATTACCCAGAATTGCTCACCCCACCTTTAAGACTCCAAATAGAAACTAAAGCCTGTTTTACAAACTGCCAGTGTTAAAGTGTTAAAGACAATGACATTTAAATCAACCGTAAAGTGTTACCGAACAGCACATCTACATCAGAGATTCAACATGAATATAATGTTAGCAAAGCATCAGCATTTCAGCTTCATGTCTCCACATATATATGCAGTGCTCAGTATAAGATACCCACATTAGTGCTCAGAGCCAAATAGACAATCACTCTTGTTATGTGAATGAAGAACAAATGCTTCAGGTCACATTTATACTTGTTGAAACACAATTGAAACAACAGGACTGACTTGACACACAGCTCAACAATGACTAAAGCTTTTGACTTGTCCAAACTAAACTGTGACTATTGATAAGTTATTGATAAGTTACAGTAAGTTACTTCTAAACTAAAGGGTTTTGCTGCCGCTGCTGTCTGATTTAACCAGTCCCTATGGTAGCTAAGTTTAGACAGACATTGTTGTGTAAGTGGCATTACTGATCTTCTTCTTAGTACTTAGTATTTTAGTATTTATTTTAAAATAACAACCTACCCATTATTGTCACTGAATGCATGTTCACAATATTGTTGTATAATGATTTTCATCGTAGAAACGTAACAAATAATCACTTGTTTTCAGAGTTTAATTCCACAAAGCATTTCAGTAGAAATCGTATAGTGCAGCTTTTGTGTGCGAGCCTTGCAGCTCTCTGTTTTTATACCACTAAATGATGCCTCTCAGGGCTGTCAACGTCTCAAGCAGTGGATGCTATTACAGCAGCCTCTCTGCTTTGATCTCCCCCTGCCTCTGCTTGTTATCCAATAGCTTCTTTATGACTTGAGCAGATCCATCATCGCAGTACAAAGTTGCTGTAGGAGTGCGCTGCAGGCCCTGAAGACCCAGCTTGTGTTCGCTGATGCTATTGTGTGTCACGAGGTCGCTACGCGTAAAGGATGCCGTATGTACACCTTACCGACGCTTGTTGTGAAAACACAATTATTACTGAGGGATGGTGACTAACCGGCCAGTGGAGACGACAATGTGATTACAGTGAATGCACATGAAAGTCGTCATTAACATTTTACATTGCTCTTTTTAATATCAGTGTACCACAGCATTATTGCCTGCAACCCTGCCAACGTTGCTCAGGATCACTGCTGATGAGAGAAGGATGTTTGAAAACTCTGCTAATGGGCACAACGAGGAGGAAGCGTTTCATTTTTCCACAGCAGCTGTCTACTTGACTTTGTACACCCTCTCACACGTACTGATACACACCTTCCGATAGTGTCTTCCTCACTAATTAAAGCTGGAGCATACCTGATGTCTGTGAAGGTCAATTAACTCGCAATCTTCAGTACTTCATTTTCAAAAAGATCAGTTATGAAGCATATTTCAAAAGAACCAAACTGTTTTGAAACACACGCTTGAATGCACTATGCACACACACCGAGACAAAAATATATTACACACTGCACACTGGATGTATTAGGTAAGGTTTTTTATTCAGACATCAATCGTTAAATGCAGTTGCTTAAGAGTTTTTAACCAAATTATCTTGAGACTTTACGAGTAAAGAATCTTGTTATTTAGCGGTTGGGACACAAACAATGTGACAGAAGTGAACTTTAAAGTTCTTGCATGGATCTTTGTTGCATGGCAAATCACTCTCTACCTTACTCTCAATGTCAATAAAATAAAAAGTCATGTGAAAAATGAAATACATGTTTTAAAATGTATAGATTAGGCTGTGAAATGGATCGCTTCAAACTGTTTTTAACATATATTTTTTATTTCTATATTTTAACATTGCTGTCTTGTATATAAAATCTAATAATAGAAACAAGATAAAAAGCTGTATGAATAAAGTGTGAAAGAAACTGAAGCATAAGTATGAAAATATAAACTTGTTATTATGAAGTTTTTAGCTCAAAATTGCCTTTTTCATAACCCTAACATTTTTACCAATTCCACTTTTATTTTTGATGCCACTTGTTATTTCACAATGTCACTTTTCATTGTGACATATTTTATTTCGTAATGTCACTTTTCATGACAGTGGTACAATGAACTCCCCCCTCAATCACATTTACTAACATTGACGTTAGCCGCATCCCTCAATTCAGTTACCTACGTACATGAGGTACAGTAGCTAGCAAATACAGCCATACTCATCCAAGGCTTGAAGGCAACACAAACTTACATACATTTTTATTGTTTACAATGTGTAAATGACAGTGTCATTTCAGTAACCAAGCATGGCATTACAGTACATTCACTGCATGCAAATACAAAGGCCAGACACACAAAATGGGTTATGAAACAACCAAGAGATCTCAATCTGATGACTTTGGGTTTAGTGGGTTATGTTGTAGCAGCAAACTGAAAAAGACCTGGCTGGAATTGAGTATAATTGAATTGAACACAGCTGGTTTGCCTCATTTCTTTAATCTGCCTGTTCTCCATCAAATAACAAGATATTTGTGGAGGAACAATGCCCTACAGATATTATCTCACCACTTTCTCTACTTTGTTATCCTGATATTTCTGATTTACGAGGATTCGTCTGAAATAAATGATTCTTTGACAAAGAGCGTCTCTGAGGGTGGACAAAAATAGAAAATGAGAAAAAGATAAAAGGGAACGTATCAGGAGAAATTGCACATTTGGTCTCAGTTTATCTTTTCTAAAGACTAAAAATGCAATGACTTCTCAGACATACCTTTAGTTTACACTCATGGAACCCTAACTTACAGGGCTGGTTGATCAAGTTTTCTGCTCATGTTTATCCCCACATTGTTTAAGGGATTTGCGAGAGAGCATGATGGATTAATCCTTCTTGAGCTGAACTTTTTCTCTACTTCAGTGAGTTGCAAGAATTTGGTTTTACCAGGAGAAATTGGATTTTCAAATCAAAATGCCAAGTAGTGATGATAAACCAATAAGAAAAGAAAGTATGTAATATGTGAGCGTGTATGTAGAGTGGGCAGCACCCCACAAAAGCTAATTGAGTTTTTATCCTTCTCATCTGGGATTGGCTCATGCTCTGTAACCGGAGAGATTCTAATTGCCCAAAGCGTTGGCTTGTGGATGGTAATATAGGTATCATGAAGAACTATCCGATATCTACTTATGAAGATCATGTTACACAGCACTCTCAGAATATTGCATTTCATCTGTCGAGGGGCTGTCTCAGCCTGTGTCTGAAGCCTATTTCATTATTCTCCAGCACTGCTGCCAGACTGCTTTGCTGGCATGGAGTCTCGTCTCATTTCATACGGAGAATAGAAAATGACAAGACAGAGCGCAAAGGGGCAGAACGACGTACTTGACAACTGGGGGCCGAGATTGTAACTGGAGAAAAGTGAATGTAAGTATTTCCACGTTCACTGAGGCTCCCAGGAGAAAGGGCTCCATTTAAGGGTATTGGATATTATACACACATGGAAGGCTAAGTATGGATGACAGAAACTGACACGATGCAGGAAAAAGTAATCGGAACAATCCAAACTAAAGCAGAACACATTAATAAATAATACCGTTCATTAAATGATTAACATTAGGGGTCAAAATAAACATAAAATCAGTAAAAAAGCTTCTATTTGTTTTGTTAAACTAGTGATTTTTGTGGCTCATTACATTTCAACTCAGTAATCTTCCTATTTTTGAAGAACCACTCATTTAATTTCCAAAATATTTTCCAATTTCCTCCCCAGATTTCCAGGAGTCTAAGATTTAGCGTTAGACTCCAGGAAATGAAAATAATCAATGTAATGTGTGTGTGTTTAACTTGTTAGCTGTCAGTTAACTACAGTAATAGTATCTATCAAAGTCAAATGCTCTTTGTAAATGTATTTCTGAAAGCAACACAGCTGCTGTTCTACATTCACTCTACTGAAATCTGCTGTGTAACATCACTGTGAATTTTGAATACCATGTACGTTATATTGGATTTTTTTTTTACTTAAATGATAAGTGAAAATAAATAGATGAAATAACAAATAATTTAATTCTGTAACTTTTTATTTTTATCAGACAAATTCAATTTTGATTTATTTTACCAACTAAACAGATAAAAAAAGAAACTGTGCTTTACTTTAAAATGTAGACACTTATTCTATTAGATACTACATTATCCAATAGGGAGACCATTACAAGTTGTGGTTAAGTTGTTTCAATAGGGCCGTTCCTGAAACCTGTCCCTGTATAATCCAGAATAAATATTGCTGTAACTTCGTTAAGAAAAGAGGAAGAAAATGTATTTCTGTATTTTTATCTTCATTTCTAAACATGGACATAAAAGACCAGGGAATGCAAGTCATCCAACATGGAGGATCTGTGATAAATCAGATGATTTTAGGCAACATAAATTCCTACTTCCTCTTTAAGCGCTGTGGCCTGAGGAGATGAACCACTGTCCACTTTTTACACCTCTTGTACCAACAGATTAATGGCCGGACGGTGAGTTTCATTTTCCGTACGGGCCTTGTAACAAGGCCTGCTGAGCATTCTCATTCAGAGGGAAAAAAACGATGTGTTTCAAAAAAGGAGTTTTACACTCTGTGACCTTGTAAAGCGGCTGTCGCGTGATCGAGCCTCTCCTGGCTGTCTCTGCTCCCAGTGCCTTGCTGCTGCGCTGCTGAGGTCATTACTCACAGAGACACCCTCCGCTGATCTACATCATATTACCAAGTGTTTAATATTGTTCCCTGCTGACTGATGGTCACACAAAACATCAACCAAGTGGACCACCAGGCTGTATGAAATGCAATGTCAACATTGTTAAAGTACCTCCCTCTGAAAATCAGCAGACTCACTGCTGTGCTGTGCTGTGCTGTGCTGTGCTCTGCTTCTTCTGGGAAACTTTTCATTTTGCTTTGCAGCTTTGGTTTGACATTCCGCTTGATTGGTTATTGATCATCGTCTCTGAGGTACATTGAGAAAATGCACACACAGTCAAAATCTTTTTAGATTTTACCTCCTGAGGTGTAAGAACTCGCTGTGATAAAAAAAAAAAGAAATACTGGGCTTCCGTATATCATTACTGTCTTCCACTTCTGTTGTCTTTTATTTTTCTTGAACGCTGCACAACAAGATCTAAAAAGAAAGAGCAGCACTACAATGGTTTTTCTCATAGGCCTGAGGTTTTCTCTGTGACTCACTAAATCAGTTCCATTTCTCTCTTTTAGGTGAACTTCAGATTGTATAATCACTCTAGGCACCCTTTATTGGGACATGGGGGAAAATAAAAACGTGTACTTGTTGGTGGCTCTTTATTAATTGCTCAGAGAATAAATGTACACACACACGCACACACACGCACACACCTCAAGTGGTGTTTGGAGTGCGTTCTTTGTGTCCTCATGGAAATATTCATATAAGTGCCTGTTGCAGAAAGAAACTACAACAGTGTCCTGTTATTTACATGCTTTTCTTTACAACATAGGCCAAGTTTTATTATTAGCACATCAGCTCCTGTTGTCTTCCTTAAAGGGAGAGGATTAAGAGAGTATCGTAAACATTGACATTAAAGATGCAGTTTGACATTTTAAGGAATAAATGCCTATCTTGACAGTTTGATGAGAAGATTAGTACCACATATCAGTCTCTAAATATAAAGCTACTGCTTGGAGACAGTTATCTTGGCTGTGCATAAAGATTGAAAACAGAGGAACACAGGCACCCTGGCTACCATCATCTTTAGAGCTCACTATTTACACATTCTTTCTCTATAATTCACGCAGAAACAAAAGTGCAAACATGGCCAAAGTTGTAATTTTATAGGGGGAGTTGTGTGCTGGACTATTTCTGAGCCAAGCAGAGTGTCCTCCTCCAGTCCTGTCATTACTGTACAATCACCAGTGAATCAATTAATCCCATCTGAAAGCCTTGTTCAAAGTCTGTCACACCCATCCATGAAAGCACAACAGCAGATTCTATTTGCTGTAGTTGACAGTGCTCCAAGGGTTTACTCTGAATTTCTAATGGAATTATCGGAGTTTTTATCAAGTCTTAGAACAGATAAAGTCATTATTGTAATTGCTTTTAATACTCATGTGGACATTGATAATGATTAGCTTAAAGTGCTGTGTTTATTTCAATTAGACTCAATTTCAGTCAGTGTGTACATCAACCCACTCATTGTTCAACCACACTCTTGACCTTGTTTTAACATCCAGCATCAACATGACAGCATACACATATGTTTAATTGTTTAATATATATCACTTTAATTAAAAAACGTGTTTTATAGATGTCTATCTGACAATAAGTAAATTTAAGTTGTTGAGGGTTAAGGGAGAGGATATTTTGATTTGTGGATGCAGGCTTTATAAGTATAATCTGATGGATTGATTGATTGACCAGTCAACCTGGGAATAGGTATCGATCTTCCCAGCTGACAGCCAAAGTATTCTGTAAAGAATTTATCCACGAGAAACTCAAATAGTTGAGAAAACAATATCACCCTTCATCGGCTATTATAGAGCGTTTGATCGTATCAGCAGATAAAGTTTGACAAGTTTTCGTGGAAGCATATTTCCATTTCTTACCAAATGCTTTAAGGATTTTTGATTTACTTTAGCCTCATAAGCTGAATGTGTGATATGTTCAAAAGCATCCAGGATGTATTAAATGAGACCTGTGGTGAGACTGTTGCTCAAGATTAAGAATTATCTTTGAACCTGTGCTTTCATTCTTATAATTATTATTATGTCAATAATAATCATCTTTACTTGTCAAAAAGCAACAGCAATAAAATTAAATTTTAAGTCAGAAATGAAATGAAATCGATTAACATAAATTCTAAATTTAACCCATTAAAATAGTGAAAGTGCTCAGAAAAAAATGGAAATATGAATATGAACAGGTCCAGTTCAGTGACAATTAGGGGAAATTCCATCTGCTCGTGAAGATCATGTGACGAGATTAAAAGTTCAGAATTGCTCACTGAGACGATCTTGTGGTCTCCAGAATATCCGAACTGTGATTTCCTGGGTCAAGATTGGCCACGGAGCCTCAGGTCAAATAACACTAAAACCACAATGTGCTTCCAAATGTTTTGCAAGGACTCAAAAAACAGGGTAATAATAAACCAGCAACCAGAAAATTCATCACCATTTCTTTTTTTTTAATCTTCACACTTCACACAACAACCTGCATTTAACATTTCTCAGTAAATACATGAGAGGAAAGAGTGATTTGAAACATGGTGGACATGAGTATACAAAAAGACATCCATGCACAATTGCTGATTCAGTTAAGTGCACATGTAATTTACACATTAATGTTAGCACTATAGCTCTGAGAAAACATATATACATAATATAGTTTTAAAATGGTCCCTTGTTCTCACACTTTGCTTAGAAAATAAACATTCTTAATAACTTGTATTAAACATATTTATAGTTAGTGACAATTTTTTTAAAGACTACTTCATATTTTAGCCGGGGCCTATC
Organism: Paralichthys olivaceus; assembly: GCF_024713975.1. Lineage (NCBI taxonomy): Eukaryota > Metazoa > Chordata > Actinopteri > Pleuronectiformes > Paralichthyidae > Paralichthys > Paralichthys olivaceus. Next base: position 22,214,213 of record NC_091105.1, on the reverse strand, counting down.
CCCCCCTGAATACAGCTGCTGTGTTGAAAATACTCCCGTTACTTGTGGTTGATGAGTTGTAGACATCCTGTCTTAGATTGGGATAGAGTATTTAAAGTGATGAGAGTAATCTGTGTTCAGGTCATTTGAATAGTCTGCTATTCAGCATGCTCACTCACAGCTGTGTTATGGCCCAGATGCCAGAGGAGAGACATGTTTCCATGAGCTCAGGGTTGAAGGTATTTTCTGGTCCAGATCAGATTCCTAGATTATTCAATCTAATGACTTAACGCTCTCTCTTCCACTCATATCATGTTGATCCAGCATCGCTGTTATCATACTGATGATTATCAGACCGCCACCGTCTTCTCATCTTTACATCCGTCAAGGACGTTGTGTTTTCAGGCGTCCATTTATTTGTCGGCAAGAAAGAGAAAAGACAGAGTGTCACGAAACTTGGTGGAAGCATGAATCAGGAAAGAACCAATTACATTTTGGTGTGAATCTGGATCAGGAGGCAGATGCAAAAATTATTTTTCACTTTCTTTAACATTGCAAGAGTGTTTTTATTTTACATTTTCACTGATTTCTCCGGGAATAATGAATCATGATTCCTGATGAAAAAACTCTGGCATATTTAGGGAACTGATATCTATGAGTGTTTAAAATTTGGTGCCACTTCATAGAGTTTAAGGGGATTGGGCCATGGCAGAGAAATGCACACTGCCGAGTTTTTACTTTACTCTGATTAACTGTGACAATCTTTGACCAAAAACACATGAAACAAATACGTTGAATGTATCTGAAAAAAATGATAATTCGCATTTTAATAGTGTCTCAGCAATGTTACCACATACCAGAGGTAAAAGCTTAAAATTGACAATCACCAAATGGTATAAAAGCACTTGAATGTCTCACACTCACAGAGGAATGAGCTTGACTCCACAAATGAGTCTCTGGTGGTTTTTAAATGCTACAGAGGGGCTATCCTTGTCTCTTGTGTTGCAGACCTTGCAAGAAGTACTGTTTTAGGTCATGAGTTCACATTAAATGTATTGACTGGCTCCTTTTGAAACTGGCTCATTGATCAGATATGATATTGACTGCTGAAAAATCAATACAAAAATCAAATCATGTGTGCCCCATGGATTGTTATAGCTGCAGAAGTAACACTTAGGCATCTACTGTGTGTGAATAAAGGCTGACTTTTAGTCATGAAATGGTTGTGGGGGAATCTAAGCCCTGGAATCACAAAACTGAGACATGAAAAACTGCCAGCTGAACATGTAGCCATGCAGGGTTATTTTCCATTGTGATCAAAAACATGTGTATATGCTGTCAGTGATGTTTTTCATTGATACATTTCTACATGCAATTTTCTATTTTGTGCAAATTTCTAAATTACCACACCAGATCAGGTCCAGCTTTGAAACTGCAATACATTTAACATTTCCTCATCTATCTAATATCTAAGAAATCTGACCCAATATCAAGAAATGTGGAGCATAAGGGATTTTTTTTTTTAGGGAGATCTTATGCAAATGAAAAATTACATATTTTTTTCAAATTATTAAATCATTCCCTTAAATCTTACAGGAGTAAAGGTCACTAAGGAAAGGTCGTATATTATTAACATTTTGCATCCTCAGCTAACATGCAGTTAGTTAACATTCTGTAAAAACAAACTCGGAACCTGAGCTGACCCCTCAAAAATAAAGGCCATTCTCTTTATACATTTTTTTATTTTATACATATCACATTAAGTTCTTTCTTCTTTTTTGCTTTTTTACGATTTCAGCAAGTAAAACCGTCACATATCTTCTAAGGCCTGAGCTGCATTCGCCTTCTCATCTCTCCCATCTCTGCATTTCCCCCAGTATCTGTCCCTCAAGCACATGTGGCAGATTCTGCATGACCGAGCTCGCTCAGAGAGGCCGCAGCGCTGTCAGCTCAGATTCGTCTTCGTTGCGGCGGGCGCCTGTTCATTAAGTCCAACGCGGCTCAACAGGAGGCAGGCTACCACATCGCACATCATAAATCCACATTAGAGAGGAGGAGGCACCTCATGTGGAGGGAAGTTGCTGTGGTGGTGACAACAAATTGTCCGGGCCATCGACACGCGACAAAAGCTGGCATTGCCACAGTATCCTCAGGATCAGTTGTGGCGTACCAGGTAGATTAAGGGAATGTCTGTCCCTTTGTTAAAAATCTTTTATCACAGTTCGAGTCTACAAAGCATGCCCCATATGACTGCTATTTACATAGTTTCTTTCTAAGGGAAAGGTCAATGGCTGGGGCAACTTGCCAGGTGTTTGTGGAGCAGCCGACCAGTGCGCTGTGGTGAATGTAATTACGGCACTCTGGCAATCTGATAACCTGCCAGTCTGTCTCTCAGCACTGGGAAAGTGCAGTGGCATATTAAATGTGACTCAACAAACATGGTCTTGAGCAAGAAGCAGTGGCCGTTTGTGTGAGTGTGCAGTATAATGAGGGGGGTCCATAGTAAAGAGACCACAGTTCTTGCTCTGTGCAGGGGAATCAATTCCAACGTTTAGCTGGAGCCTGTGGTGTCTTGGTCGTAGGGTAAATGTTTTGAGAATGTAGCTTGCAGCATCGTTATCACACATTTCAAACACTTAATGTGTTTAATTTGTATCTGCAGTTGTGCATGTGTACTACTACATTAGCTTCTGGTGTTTTAACTATTCTCTACAATCTATGTCATATCTGTCTAAGTAACTCACTGGTTATGGAACAACTGCTTTTGTTTCTTGAGTTTATCCTGAAGGCAGCGCTTCTCCTCAGGGTGGTACGTCCTGGCAAGGCCTTAAAGGTTAGAGCCAGTGAACAAAAGTCTCCCAAGTGCAGTTAAGGTCATTTTACAAAAAAGATTGTACTATGATTGGCTGCAGCTTTCCTAAATAGACAGTGTTATGTATCTGGCAGGAGCTGATAAGGTTTCAGCTGTCTGTCTCCAGCCAAATAAAGTCAGCATCTTCAAATTCTTTTCAGTAGCAGAGTAAATCTTTCAGTTTGTCCTGGACTTTTTGGAGAGGAATTCTTTATTATCAAGACTGAAATTTTACAGAATAACCACGATTCATCCAACTCGGTCGGCTGAAACCTGGTATTCAATTTAATGGACCTTCAAAATACATTCTTGATGAAGGGGTGGGCTGTGTATTTTGACCCTGGTCTTTTACACTGAATTAATCTCAGGAGGTATTAGTGAGCTGTAACTCTTTCGATGTCCACATGTGTTCATGGGTATTATATTAAAGCTAGGCTTGGTAATCCTGCAAATGCAAGCAAGAGCAGGCTACACTGTCATAGAATTCTACAGATACATCAAGGGCATCAACTTTATTGGGACGTAAAGAGGACTTTAACAAATAAGTGTTTTTTGAAAAAAATCAATTATAATAATCCCTTTGAGCTACAGTTCTAAAAGTCTGAACATTTCCTGTGAACCCTAGTTCATGCATAGTCTGAATCCAGTTCAATATACCAACTATTGATTATTCAGTTTAAAGAAAAGCCTCAGTGAGTCAGATCTAATCAGAAATGATTAACAAACTTCTTAACCTGTAAGTGAAGGGCCATTCACACATGAGGCAACAGGAGGCACATCTGCAGAACAAAAACAATGCATCTGTCTGTTCTCTGTTAGTAATAGTCGGGCTTCAGTGGGACAGATAAAAGAAAACAGTGGAGAAGACAAAACATAGTTGACTATCTGAATCCCAGAGCTCCCAGTATCTGCAACAAACCCTGCACTTAGTAATCAAAGCAAATATCCGCTGTGCTTCTGTGGAAATGAGCTGTATAGGTGAGGACCCTGGCAAACAGCCGAGGGGATCCAGGGAGCTGCTACAGACACACTGCTGCCTCTTCGGACTACCGTCAACACCATAAGTCAATGACCGGCTATTTAGATGTCGGAGCTGCTCAGAGACCAGTGTTAACAAGCACAAAGGGGCCACTGAGTGAGCCAGAGAAGGTGTGGTTGAAAAAAAGAGAGCATTCTCCTCTCTCATCTGTTTTATTCCTCTTCCAACACTCACTCGCACTTGTTTTTTTTCTCCACTGTAATTACACTTTCTCTGCCAAGCACAGCTTGAGGCGTGGCTGGGCAAAACCAATCATTAATATGAATCTGCAGAGTGTTTGTGTGTGTGTGTGAGGAAGATGACTATTCACTGATGGTCTCTGTGGAAACATTAGGTCGTAAGCAGCCTGCACCTGCATGTCCCTCCTGGGACAAAGAGGTAAGGAAGCCTCCCTCTGGGGAATTGTATGTGTGTGAGTGTGTGAAGGGAGCCCATCCATTTTTAAAATCAACCTGCAACAATTACAAACAGTCAGGAAGCAAGCACTTGTAACTAACAGCCTGTTAACTCAGGATTGTTGAACCAGCTGAGACCAGCCTGCAAACTCACTGTACAAGGGCATCAGAGATATGAAGGTGTGATGATCAGAATAAAACCCTGAGCAACACACATTAAAGCCAATGAGAAACATAAACCTATTAAATGTGCAGCGTATTACAGACGACCTCACATCTTTCCTTCTTATCGCTGAGACCTGCAAAGCTGTTTTGGAACAAACCTCTCACAGATAAGGAGATTTTTTCAGGTGCGATGTGTAAAACTGAAGGTGTGACGACATGGCTTCAGCCCGCAGAGGCGGTTGCGGGGCTGCTGTGTTTGTCAGGAGGGAAACACACACACGCAGACACACACACACAAGCACACGGAGCATTAACACCAGCCGGAGCACCAGACCAGAACAGATGGTGTTACACATCGCTTCCCTTTTCGGAGCACAATCAGACACATCCAGAAATGTGTCTGATTATGGCAGAATTATGGCAGCTTCTGACAGTGAAAAATAAATTTCATATTGAAATCCAAAGACAGTGTCAGATATGAAGAAAGACCACACTGCTGCTGAGACACAAACATGGCATGAGCCATGCTGTTGTACTACAAATGACATGCAGCTGCAGGCTATGTGGGACCAGTGGTTGGGGGGGTGTTGTGTTTGTGTGTATGTGTGAGAGAGCGAGAGATGCAGAGTGAGGGAAGTTGTTATCACTGGATGCATGGCCAAGAGAGGTCACAGTCATTCCTGTGTGCAGACTTCATTAATTTAGACTGCTAGACATCAACATGCATGGTCTTCAAAGAAATATCACTCATTAATTATTAATCCATACAATATGCTATAGAAAATAACAATTGACAAGCGAGTATAAACTAATAGGGCACACTTTATTTTCCAAGGATGCAAGCTCCCCTAAAACAGGCTTACATGAAAAGCAAAGTCGCTTAAGCTCATTTCCATAAAACCTCTGTGTGCCCCCAGAGAATCTTGGGTTCAGTTTGCATTCATTTGCATCTGCCACCGAACGGCGTGGACCATCTCTTCAGGTTTTTGTAGCTGGGGTAATTTGAAATGCTCACAGCACATTCACTGGAGTCTCCTGGAGCGTGTCAGGCCTGCTCACCGGCTCACCGACATTTTTAAAGGAATTTCCTGCACAGCCAAGGATCTGTTTTTATCAGATTCACAGCAAGAAGCAATAACAGCTGGCTGCGATGATCACCTTCTGACTTATTTAAATTAACACAGCATGTCCTTCATTCAACTTCAGACTTTATTTTCTGCTGCAGCAGCTGTTGAAACGTCTGCAAAATGGCAGATGTGAAGACGTTTCACACACTGATGAACTTGTTGACAACTTGGGTAAGACTTAGTGGTTGTCATATGGATCATGATGGCTTTGGCACAACCTCAGGAATGAGTGTATGTGGGTGCTTGTACTTATCTTTGTGAGGACCATTTTGAGTTAGGACATTTTGGGAAAGTGAGGACATTTTGCCCAGTCCTCACTTTGTGACCCACTTTCAATGGACTGTTTGAAGGATTTAAGACTTAGTTTGAAGGTTAGGCATTTAGTTGTGATGGTTAAGGTTAGGGTAAGGGGCAAGGGAATGCACTATGGCAATGGGGGTCCTCACTAAGACAGAAGAATAAGGTTGTGTGTGTGTGTGTGTGTGTGTGTGTGTGCGCGCGTGTGGCCTCCGCATCACATTCCTTAGTATTGAAATTAAAGGCCCTCAGTCAAGATGGGTCGCATCAAGCCAGAGGCGTTTTATTTAGCTGAATATCTTCACAGAAAAAAAGAGAACAATCACATCCATCTACTAAATCCCAAAAACTATGCAATGTGCACTATAATCATTCAAAAAAAAGGCCATACTCTATATCACAAATTCACATATTAAAAGAACAAACTTATAAACAAGCAGCATAGCATTTCTCTGCAGCAGAGGCATAATGAGAGGGATGCGATGACCAGCAGTGTGTTTTTGCCGGGTACTAGTCAATGTACTCCATCCGTTTATCCTTAAGGAAAAGTAAAAATAGAACACATCACTTTTTGCAACTCTCCAAAAAAAACCCTTTGTCATGATTCATTGTCCATGCAATGTTACGCGGAAGAGACGCAGTAAATGCCACAGCTTCCTTGTACTTGTAGAGGACATGCGGCAGTGGTGGGAGGGAGGTCAGATGGCAAATGTAAAATCTGAATAGCATCATGGGGGGGGGGAAAGGAGAAGGGGAGGAAGACTTTCATGCAAATCTTAAGAGTTTATGTGATTTCATATCTCACTGCAGGGTCCCAGACACTGTCCCATCCTGGATCACACATCTGAATTGATGCTCAGGTTGGCCAAACGTGGGTCAGAGTTTATCTCATACCTGTAATGGTACCCCTCCATATGGTCCCTACAAGCATCCCGGATGTTGTAAATCCAACGCTTGATACCTTTTCTGTTTAGGTAGAGCACCAGCAGGAATATGACGCCGATCAGTGCTAGCACCAATCCCAGGAACACATATGAAGTCTCCAGCACGCCCTCCATCTTGCCCAAACACTTCAGCTGCGACAGCTCTACCTGAAGAAGTGGCTGGTGCCTCAGGGCCTCAGGGTCAGCGCATGTGAGGTTCTGCACGTCCATTACCTGAGTGGAGTTTTTCAACCACAGCAACATCTCCTCAATGAAGCAGTCGCAGCGCCAGGGGTTCCCCGCCAGCCAGAGGCTAAGACCAGGCTTGAGGCTGAACTCCTCCAGGGTGGTGGTTGGCAGGGCCCTCAGGCTGTTGTCTCTCAGGTCAAGGTCACGCAGTGGGGGCACCTTCAGGGTCCCGTTCTGGATGGCGATAATGGAGCTGTTCTGCAGGCTGATGTTGATCAGGTTGGAGAGGCTGCTGAATGCGTCGTCCGGAAGAATCAGAAGGTCATTGTTGGACAGGTCCAAGACTTTGAGTAAGTGGAGTTTCCCACTCTGCAGGACACTCAGGACCACGTCTATGCGGGAGTAATTGTGAAAAGAATTACTGAGGTTCAGGACCTGCAGTTTATTCTCAACAGGTAAAGCTCTGTCACTGAAAGTCTGGAAGTTGTTGTTGCTCAGGTCCAGTCGCACAAGGTTTGGCAAGTTGTCAAACACCATAGCACCCACTGACTCCATCTCATTCCCACTGAGATAGAGGTCTGTTAACATGTCCAAACCGGTGGGGAAAGAGTCCGAGCTGATGTGGGAGATGTTGTTTCCCGTGACAAAAATGATTTTGGTATTGGTGGGAAAAGAACTCGGAATCGCGACCAAGTCCTGGTTTTGGCATTTCACAGTTTGTGAGGAGCACACGCATCTGTTCGAACAGCAGTGACAGGACAGTGTGACTGCGAGGAGGACAAGTAAATGCATCATAGAGGAATTGCGCGATCCTCCTCGGTTACATCCCAGCGACGTGCTCAACGGGCGCATCTTTGAATTCTTACAAATCTGTGTGCGCAGAGCGGTGCGTAAAAAAATCCAGCTCAGTCGCCGCCTTGTTCTTCCGCAGGGGAAAGTTTTCCAAAATGTGTCTGACACTTTTTCTCCTTGCGAAAACTTGCACCCGATCGCAACACGGAATCCATAAAACTACCCCCACACCATTGTTGCCTCGGGATACGTCTACATTTCCACGAGGATGAAGGTGGTGAGGACGGAGCGCGCAAACTTTTAGGATCCTCTTCGCCTCTTTTCCTCACCTCGGGGCTTCTTTAAGAATACAGCAGCTACGAGATATTTCTCCAGCCAAGGGAAACAACCAGGTCCGCTGCAGATGACTTCTGTTCCCGACACGGACAATGCTCCCTGTCTCCCAGAGGTGCCTTGTGTTACACGCGGACCCTCAACCTGCGTCTCTCCACGTCTCCCGATCCTGGAGAGCAGACGGAGCAGCAGCTCAGCACACAGCGGCGGTAACAGGGAGCGTACCATCCTGCAGCACCGAGAGGGGGGGAGCACGGAGCGCACGCACGCTTATTTGAGTCTCATTGAAATGTCACATCAATTATGACACGTGCTTTTTTAAAGGAAACACCAGTCTTACGCCATAGTCAAACATCCAAATGGATTCATCGGGGCAACTTTAAAATAATTTGGAGTACGAGAGCGCACGGTGACTCGGGGGCCAGGGACATCTGCTGGTCCCCCGAGGGAGCTCCAGTGACGTCTCCCCCAGCTTCTCAACACATTACGCCATGCAGTAACATACATTACGTATCATCTGATCAGACGCTTTGCAGAAGAGCGAGTCTCCGTTTGAGATGCTCACTCTACGTCACGAGCGAACACCAAGTTATTTACAAGTTCTTGGAATAGAATATCTTCAGGGATATGTGGTGGGGAAGTGACTCCTCCTGTTGGGCAACGGAAAAAACGGGGATTCCTGTGGGTTACGCAGTTTGATCAATAGGCCTTTTATTACATCTGATATTTAGCCCAGTTCAACAAACTGTGAACACATTTATAGTCTTACGGAAAAATACAAGTAGCCTGAAAGGAACCGAGAGGCCTAAAAGGCAACTGGTAAAGAAAACACATTAAATCATTTAATCCACTGATTATATCTTTACAACTAAAAGCCAACTATTTATGTAGAAAAGCCACAATCCCTACATGGCGTCTATATAGTCTTGAACCCTCTATTGCATGAATTATTACTTCTATTATAACTTCTATACGAAATGTTTTTATAACATGAAAGTGCTACAATAATGGAAATATAAAAAGAATATAAAAATAATTAAAGGCTGATTCTGATACACATCAGAATCAGCCTTATTGGCCAAGTGTTTGTACACATATACAGTATTTGACTCTGATTTTACATTGCTCTCAGTATACCCAAAATGATTCAAATATACACACAGCTAGAGACAAGGACAACAAAAAACTAAACCAACACGTTAAAGAATTGTGCAAAAATACTGAAATCCTAGTGGTGGATGGTCTGGATTGTACAGTACAGAAGGATGTAGTGCTTAGGCAGGTTATTGAAAACAGCAATTGCCTACGCCATAAAAGTATGCACAATGAGTAAGAAAATACAAGTATAAATATTTATGAATGCATTATCTTCTTTTATCTCTGCAGGTTTCGCTGCACGGGATAGGAAGAAGCTCTATCTCATCTCTGTGGTATAATCAGAATTGATCAGAGTGTTTCTGGTGCAGATAAAGCTTAAGCAACTCCTGGGTCTCATCAATGTGAGAGGTTTGCCCCCATACTTTAAAATAGATTTTTTCAAGATGCAGTAAACAGGGTTACCATCCCCTACAGAGATAATAAAGAAATAAACACATGTAACATGATCCATCAAACAATGGAATACTCTGGAATTATTGTATTTCTCTCAGATGCTCTCCATATCTTCTCCTGAGAGAAGATTTTTAGTGGTGGCCCTTGTGATGAAAGCATTGTCTGCTAGATTATGCTGCAGAAGAAACATAACTGTGGATGTGCTCAAGCTTGAGTGAGGTGTGTGAGTGGTGAGTGGCGCATGCTCATCAATATGTCATATTTGGAAGCTCCTGTGTGTAGCCCAGTGTAACCTTAGCTTCACCCTGCCTTGACCCTTTCCTATTCTTAGCCAGGGTCAATGTGACAATCATCTGTAATTCCATGACACCTGGATTGGGGCTGGAAGTGATACTGCACTGTAAGAGTTTGAAACAAAATTGATGTAACCGACATGATGTTCTTGTGGAGGATCTACAGATGTTTTTACATCCGTCTTTCATGATACCTCGAGTGTGGGCTGCTCAAAACGTTTGGTGTTGAGTATCACATCATTAATCCCCTGTTAAAAACAGCAAACCAGGATTTTGTCTGGCTTATCCACTATTTATTTTAAAGCAGCTTTTAAGATAATCAAAGAGAAAAACAAAGGACTGTCTTGCCTTCGGCATATAGAGTGGAAGTTGCCTTTCTCCCCCAAAAACATCTTTATGGTTCATAATGTTTCTAAACCTGGAGAAAGATTTGTACAACCTGCAGGTCATTGGAGAAATGGACGTCTGTTTGGGGCCCAATAATTAATTACATAGTAAATTAAAAACACTGCAGGATGAATGGAACACTGATGATGTACATTCCACCCGAACATATCAAGAGATGTTATTTATATTACAGGACATTGCTCCTCTTTTTCATCATTTATTTAATAAATATTTCCTTTATTTTATTTTATCATTTAGTTTTGTATTATGATTGTTGTCCTTTTTTCTTTTTTGAATCTCATGTGGGACCACGGATGGGGGGTTAAAATGTTAAAAAATAAATCTTTAACGTCCAATCAATGCCATTTTATCTGTTAATCTGATTCTAAAATAAAATATTGGATAAAACAACATTTAAACTTAGTCTCTTCTCTTATTTGCATCTTAGTGAAAAAGGTACTGGAACTTAGGAGAGAACAACATTAACCCTATGAACCCTGTTAGCATTAATTAAGTGATTAAAAAATCTTAAGGCATGCGGTGTAACATGTAATGTTAGATCAACCTTAAATGATGCAGGAATCCTTTAGGATTAATTCACAATGTATAAATCAGTCTTATTTTGATATCTTGAACTTTTTTTCATTATGTTGTAATAATTTTTAAATAATTTTATCTATAAATCAAAAAATAAAGAAAAATCTGTTACATCCATAGAGTGGATCCATCACGTCACAGATTCAGCCACAGCGGTCCGCCCACAACCAGCCCGCAAAACCAACCAATAGGACAGCGGTATGTACAAGCCCTGACCAATCAGAAGTCTCGAACCTAGTGTGGGTTTTCTTACCCAACCTGCAGGGTTGAAGGCGTCAGTCCTGTCAGAATCTGCCCCGGTGGGAATTTGTGTTTGTTTGTAGTAATGACTCAGTGGATGTACGTCGTTGATGCAACTTTCTCCATGTCTCCTTCTCTCTTTATCTAGCGGAAGGTAAGAAACTCTACACGACGCTAATCTCCAGAAGGCGAGCGCTAGCTTGCGATGATGTGTCAGCTAAGCTAGCGGCTAGTCGAGAGTTAGCTAACCCTGGCTTGCAGCACTTTGCAGAATGTTCAAACCTGAACCTTTCCATGCTCTGTATATACATTTGCCCACGCTGGGTGACGAGTCTGCGGCCAGGCTTGGAAATACATAAAGTAGTTCATTGCTCGACGTGTAACGTTGTCCTGCTTGGGTGCAGCTGTTTAGCACGCTAGCCACATAGCATTACCTTCCAGATCTCGTTGTAATAAAGCTTATTTTGCGTCACAGTGGCTCAGCGCTTTCACGGTTTTGCTCAGATCTCTATGAGGGTTTGAACAGAAACGAAGCTAACACTGAAAACTGACAAGCTTACATTTAGTGGATTAATTAGCCTGTGGCAGAATGCTCCTGTTGAGTCAACATTTTTAATATTAATAAGGGCAGTTTACACAAATGTTATCCATATGCAGACTATATGGAGAGTTAAATATTCTTAGGATTATTAAGTTTAGACCAATAGTCCTAATCTTTGATTTGGTTTGCAAACCGTTGTCAAATATCTGTTGACTGTGAACTGATCTGAGCTATATAAAATTGTGATTCGGCCAAAAGGGTTCTGACCTTTACTGTTGCAATTTTGCATGTGAACAAATGTGAATATACGTCGTTGTTTTTCATTGCTGACTCTCAAATGTTTTCTCCTCAGGTGCACTCTACAATTATGGAGTTTTGAAAGGGAAAGTGAGAGTTTGGGGGGAAAGGAGCCCTTTCCCCTCAAGTTTGATGGTTGGACTGCTGGACAGGAAGGTCAGAGGGTTTGTTGAAAGAAAACGTTGCCTTTTGTAAAACAGTAGAGGAAAATCTATTTTTGCAAACACTCAAATGTACAATTTTGTATAAAACTCAGAATAATTTTTGTATTTATTGAATTCTTAATGCCAATGTATGCTGCAAGCACTTTAGTTTGTTTTCAATTCTTGGTCAAAATGGTGGACTGAAACAAGTCGCTCTGGGGTCGCTAGGGTGCAGTGGAACCTCAACACAAGCACAATTCTAGCACTCCAAACCATCTCAACCTTTTATTGATCATTTTTTTGTCTATGTACCTTTAGCCTCTTGGAGAGCAGCTATAGTTTGCAATTTTTCATTGAATTTATTTGTTGGTGGTTGGCTGTGAGAAAGACTTTGTAAAACATAAGGAAGGATAGGTCACTGAAGAATCAGTGAAAGTCAGGATGAGTCTTGCACAGAATAACTGCACCCCCAAATGCCGCTCACTGCAGCACGCAAACGATGTGATAGCTGCACTGACGAGTGGCTCCGAAAGGCCGCTACGGGGATTCTTGTCTTCACACTGCCACAATGTGGCCACCTTGCGAGATGACTTTGGCCGCACAGCCCTGCACATGGCGGCCTCAGTGGGAAAGAAGGCCGTGCTGGAGTGGCTCCTGGAGAGTAAGAGTGCTGACCTGATGGTGAAGGATAAGGAATCATGCTGGACTGCTCTACATCGCAGCGCCTTCTACGGACAGATCCACTGTCTCATATCGCTAGTCAAGGTATTTGTTCATAGTAGATCCTTCACAAAATGTCCTGTCTACAGTCAGTAAAGGTTTTTATTAGCATTATTAACAGGGTCATGAAAAGTTCCCATTCATTACCTTAGTAAAATGAGTCAAATATCATGAGACTATTTTCCTTCCAATATGTTATTTTTAACATGCAGAAATAAGTTTTTTTGGATCAGTTTTTTATACAAGCAAAGTGAGTAAAAAGTCATTTTTCCGAAACTTGACCCAGATATTGTGTTTCAGCATGGTGGACTTCTGTCCACCCAGGACAAGGAGGGTCTGTCTGTCCTGGACCTGACGATGAAGGACCGACCAACACATGTTGTGTTTAAAAACACTGGTAAGAAAAGTTGAAAAAGACCCTCATGTAAATTGACATTGTCATAAATGAAAATTAGGCCTGGTGATTTTCACACCTTTATATGTACATGGATATATTTCTCACTGCTTTATCAACATGTCTTTTTTGCCATTATAATTTATGTTTTAACCAGAATGATTTGTGTTACCTCTTCCAATGCTCAACAGTCCTCTAATGAAACTACATGTAATTCACTACATCAGGATTATTATTTGAATCTGCTTCACATTAAATAAATAAATAAAAATAACTATCTCAAAGAAAGCATAAAAAAAAAATCCTGGATCCGCTCCTTGTTCCGGATCTGCACCAAAATGTGTGGGGTTCTTTTCCTGACTCATACAAAATCCTTTTGCCTCGTTTCATGGTCATCCGTCCAGGAGTTTGTGTGTAATCTTGCTGACAAATAAACCAACTAAAAAAGAAATGGACATGGGTAAAAACATTATCACCTTGGTGAAAGTAATTATTGGACATTCCTCTTAATGCATTGGTTGAAGTGTTTTTGGAGGTTGAAGCAGTGTTGTGACTGAATTTTCTCCTTAATTACAGACCCAACTGAAGTATACACATGGGGAAACAATACTAATTTCAGTCTGGGCCATGGTAATCAGGAGAGCCGGCAGCACCCGGAGCTTGTGGATGTGTTTGCCAGGACGGGAGTTTACATCAAGCAGGTAGACATGTAACAGCAGTGTTGTCATAGCTCTCCAGGGAAATTAGAAAGTGCATTCCTAAAGCAAAAGGCTTCCTCCAACCTGATGACCCACTTGCATGCATAATGCCAGTAAAAGCCTTGTGCTTTATCTCTGTGCCAACATGTGTTTTATCAAAAAAGAAGAAGCTAATGTACATGGGTACTCCAGATGGAGCACACCGCATTGGAACACCAGAAAAACAGTCCCTCCCTAGAGTCATGTATTACACAATGTTCTCCTCGGGGTACATCTGCATTTGAAAAAAAAAATAAATGTTTTTTTGAAGCGTGGATCGTACTTGACTTGGTGATTCCACAGCTGTAATAATATTTGATATACTTGAGTTTTTAACTGTTGGTGGTGGTAGAACCAAGGCACATGATATATTTAGGCATGCTTGAGTAAACCAGAGACATCGGTCTTTGATAACTGTGGATTTGGTAGCTGGGGGTATAGGCACACAAAAAGAAACCAGCAGTAATATTGACTGAGTCAAATAGAGGTCATTATTGGTGTGTCAGGCAGGGAATGATCAGCTTTGCCTTCTCCTGTAAAGTCAATTTGTCAGTGTAAGCGTGGTCAGACTGTGCCAGCTAGGCTACAATTTCATGTGTTTGTCATTTAGATGCTCTTAGTGTGATTAATATAGCTGCTGGCATCAGCGCAGCTACCCCCAGCGGTGTGGATACACACCAGGTGCTGGTTATAGTAGATTAAGTAATGCAGAGTGACTGTGTTAGATAAGTTGTCATTTTAATCCACCCTGAACACTTGGCATTTGAAAGCAGGTTTGCGTATTTGGTAAGAATTTATTTATAGTATTTGTGATGCTTTATTATCGCTGTTTACAGAAGAGACTGGTTGGAGGTGTTTTCTGACTTGCAGAAGTTGTCATGCAGACTAATTTCATAAAGCCTAGTGGGGGACAGGTGGATCAAATTTCATGACCACACAGTGACCCAGTGGCACAGTGTATAGTCTTTGTCCTCCCAGTCCAATCCAGCAGGTGCAAGAGGTTAAATATTCATTCCACAATGACATGTTTTTAATTAAATGAAGCTACACTCATGTGTGTGAATGTCCACATCAATGTGATACTTCGGGAAACATCCCTGTACTCTATTGAAGGATTGAGGGGACCAATGTATTAGTAATGATGTTTGCTTTTCCACTTGTGCTCCGTCCTTTATTGGCATAGTGTTTTACTATCACTACAACAGGGCTTGGCTGAAGGACATGGAAAGAGATGCATCGCAGCCTCTGCTATGAGGTCAAATTATGATGATAAGAGCCTAATCTGCACAAACCAATACCTCAGATGGTTTCTTCCCCAAAAATAAGACTTAAATTATTACAAATATATAGCAACAACAGAAAAATCATGTTCATATTTAATCTCCTTTCTTTCCTTAGGTGGTTCTGTGTAAATTCCACTCTGTGTTCCTGTCTCAGAAAGGCCAGGTGTTCACCTGTGGCCATGGACAAGGAGGACGACTTGGCCATGGAGATGAACAGACTTATCTGGTGAGACTTGTCATAGGGCATTATTTTGGTACAACCTTGTATTACAGTAAAGCTGCTTACAGACATGCACTGAACTCCGAGGCTCTGGACTTTCTCCTGCCAGCCCAGAGTAAAAAAACTCTGGAACATGTGAGTATACAGCAGGAAATCCTCCAGAGGGTTCACGCGAACCGGTGGCCGTGTTGATGTTTCTAACACAAATATAAAAAAACAAAAACAAAACAACTATCTCAGGATAACATACTGGTGCCATACGCGTAGAAGATGCTGATGAAGCTGTCACGAGAGCATTGTGATAAGGGCTGACGGCATATGCTGTCAACAAAAACTTGATCTCTGCAGTGTAATTTGCACTGCCTCCTGCCTGCTGTGCAGAGATTAGATTAGAAATAGCTCACATGTGGCTCTCTCTGAGGTTTCTATAATTTTCCCCCTGTTAAAAGGTTTTTTTTCTGGTAGTTTTTCTTTACTCTTGCTGAGAGTTAAGGGCAGAGGATGTGGCAACTTGTTAAACCCTGTGAGACAAATTATGATTTGTGAATATGGGCTATAACAATAATATTTGATTTGACATTCTGCAGAGTTCATGAAATGTTTGAGTCCACAAAAAACTTCTGGAGTCTCAGAAGTAAACTTTGCTGCAGCCGATTCCGAAACAATTGAAGTCAATTGCGACATACACTTCAAACGTAATAAAATAACAGAAAAAACATTACACACCTTTATACTGCTTGTGTGGTGTCATCCAAGTGTCTTCAAGCCCTGACATTCATATTCAACTGGAAAGAGGTCATTTACACTGTGTTTTCAACTGAACTAGTTCATTTTAATTGTGAACTGGCACAACACTGATCCCTGGAGTGTTAGCAAGGATGATGAACCCCGTCGGTGACCGTAAAAAATACCTCCACAGTACAACGAAACAAGACAGTTGCTGCTCTGGTGCGTTGCAAATAGAGGGATGGTATAAATATTTTTCGCCAGGAGTGGCAGAAGTGCATATATATACCATGTACCATAGGAGAACCCATTTTAATTATTTACACATTTTCATAATGTACTTTACACACCTTTACACCTTTGTTGAATTCTCCATGCATATTTTCTCATCTCTGCTAATGAGCAGATGCAGACTTCACACACATTGCTGAACTGGTTAAATACATTCATTGTCAAGTACAGTGAGGAAGTGTTTATCAACAGTAGCTTGATGCAATAACATGACCTCAATAAAGCAGATGAGGGGATCACAGCATACAATAACAGGGCTGTGTCAATGCTGTCATAGTGTCTGCGTGCAAGTAGTGATGATTCATGACCCTGCAAGGTTATTTTTTAAATATTTGCAACCATCTTCTCTTGACTCGCCTCAGGTTCCTCGGATGGTGGAGGGTCTGATGTCCCACCACTGCTCCCAGGTGGCAGCAGCTAAAGACCACACAGTGGTTCTTACTGAGGAAGGATACGTTTACACTTTTGGCCTCAACACCTTCCACCAGCTTGGCCTAGCTCCTCCTCCCACCTCAGCACATGTCCCTAAACAGGTAGGTGGTAGCATGACAGTGCATGTAACAGTGTTTGTGTTTAAAACTTGAATTGTTTTTTGGTGTCTAAAATTACATTTTGTTAAGAGATATATAATGAATTATCTTTTTAATAGATTCATTTCTTGTTATCATCTACTATTATACTTTGGGAACTATAATCCATCAGTGTATATATTATAATATTAATTTCCCTTTAATCTCTTGAGTAGGTGTTCTCCAAGACCCTGAAAGGGAGGACGGTGATTGGAGTTGCAGCAGGGAGGTTCCATACAGTGCTGTGGACCAGGGAGGCTATCTATACAATGGGACTCAATGGAGGCCAGTTGGGTAAGTGTCAACACTGAAATGTCAGCAAAGCCACTGTCAGTGGAGATCATTCTACTGCTTTTAAGACCCTACGGTCCTGTTCAGACCTGCTATTAACATCTGTCCTGAGAAATCCATCACAAGTGGGCAGCGCTAAGTTTGTATGTTCACACCTGCCATTGAAATGCATCCAGTGAATGTGTCTCCTGTGACCACATGTGATCAGATCTCACTTCCTTGCACTATATGAGTGAGTTAATAGATGGGACTAATTGCATTGTTTGTCTATGTGTCTTTGTGTCAGCGTGAGGAAGTGAGAGAGAGGAGTCAGGAGGGGCTGAATGAATAGGATTTTACTAATTTAAGAAAAGGGTCAATCCTTTGGCTGAGAAGTGTGTAAATCCATTTAAACTGTCAATGGTCAGAAGTCAGCTGAGTCAGTGGTTAGAGTAGTTATGCGTTCACTCAAAAGAAGCCACGTGTTCATGTAAAGGATATTTTTTACACCAATGTGATTTAATCTCTAGGTTACCTCCTGGATCCTAATGGAGAGAAGTGTGTGACAGCCCCCCGGCAGGTATCAGCCTTGCACCATAAAGATGTTACCATAGCCATGGCAGCAGCGAGTGAGGGAGCAACAGTAGTGGTTACTGAGAAGGGGGACGTCTACTTATTGGCTGACTACCAGTGCAAGAAAATTGCTTCAAGGTGAATAAATAAAATGCTTGGTCTTTAACCATCACTCCTTGGACTGCAAAAATGTGAAAGACCCCCTCTTCTTCCATCTCATTACAATAATGTACAGTCACTCCTACTCTGTCTATGATATTAAAATGCGGCATACCTGTTCCTCTCTGTTAGGTAACACATTTTTGGCCACATGTCTTTTTGTAAGGGAAATATCAAAATATCAGCCTATCACAAATGTAATAAAAGCAATTGATTGAGCAAATTGACTCATATTACCACAATCGTTCAAAAAATCAGAAACTACATTATTATGTATTTCCAAAATCCTGCTTCCCATCACAGTAATTGAGGCCACATCTCCTCTTGTAGTAGTAGTGAATGTAGAACTCATTCATAATTAACAAAAGACTACATCTTGTGATGTCACACAGAGAACCAGCAGAGGCACTGTGCACTCTGTGTCACGTCCATTATTCTAATCTGGCCTCATTTGAATGACAGATGATCTTAAACCAGCCTGGAAACTGGAAACAGTCGTGTTATAGTTTTCTCTGCTTTGCGTAGTGTAGCTCTGAGAGCGTTTGTTGGCCTGAAAAGGCAGATGAGCTTAATGCATGTCTGCCTGTTCAATAGCAATAACTGAATAGTCAAGTAATCAGAAGTGATAATTAAATGAGTGTCCTCCATGTAATATCCATACATAGACAAATGGGTTATGTGATTTATTATAATAGTAAGTTTGACATGACACATTTCTTTCTAATAATTATTTTTGCTTTGTCCTGTTCAGGCAACTCAACATTAAGAAGGTTCTCGTCAGTGGCGGCAGTCTGGACCACCGTGTGGATCCACAGATCCTGAATGAGGGAGGAGGGGAAAAGGTGGTCATCTTGGCGTTAGATGAAGCTGGGAGAGTAAGTGTGTTCATCAGGTAGAGGAGGAAATGCTGTTCTTATTGTTGTTAAGGCAACTGGTTGGGAGAAACATTTCTCTTAATTTGACCTAAATCTACTTTGAAACGATAAAACTAGTTTCATTTGACTTTTACTTCAGTTTATAAATGTTGACACACTGAATGCATTATTGATATAGAAAGTTTCTTAACTTTCTGTACTGTTATCTAACGTATGGTGTACACAGTTATACAAAGCAGAGTTGGATCTATATGGAGTCGGTGACTCAGACTTAAATTTCCTCCTTTCTGTGTTGTTCCCCTCTCTGTCAGGTGTTCTGCTGGCGTTCTTCCGGCAGCTCGGTGAGACAGTGCCGGTGGGCGTACGGACGTCAGGTTTTCATGTCGGACATAGCTCTCAGCAAGAACAACATGATGTTTGTGACTCAGGACGGGGAGGGTTTCAGTGGCGTGTGGGCTGGAGAATATAGGAAGTATGGTGAGAAGAAAGGTGAGGAATTTAGATTCGCGGTTTACGTTATATTACTTTGCAAAAGTTAGTTGAGGATTTGAAAATGATTTTAATCAATGCTTGTATTAAACTTTACTAAAAGGACTCCAACTGACAATATACTTGGCAGCATAATTCAAAAGAGATAGGAATAGTGACGGCAAACAACATAAAAGGCATCGTTAAAGCAGTTTTTAAATATATGTTTTAGGAATTGACTTTGTATGATTTCTATTACTGCTTAATCTGATTTACTTGTGTTCATCCAGAGGTCAGTGTGGAGGTTTGTGGCCATTCAGATGCTGGGACACTGTATGAGCGAATCCGCTTGGAGAAACTCCCATATGTCCATAGAGCTGTCAGCATCACCATGGACTCAAAAGGCCGAAATTTTGGGGGGCTTCAGGCTGACCCCAAAACAAGGTGGGAGATCATTGTTAAAGCATAGCATTTGGTTTATTTAGTCTGTATAAAAAGAATTGAAGCCTTAACTTTCGTAAGTGTGAAGCGCAGCCTGTTGGTTAGCATATTTTTTCTGTTTGAGAGAGACGACCGCCTTGCTCTGCTGCTAAAAAAAAAAATCCTGGGGGAACACAGAACAAACACTACTGTTGTAACAACAGGATTTGCTGTTTGTCTGTTTTTTCTCATTTTCAATTTCTTGATGTATTGATATTTATTTTTTTCTATTGCATTGGGCAGCTTGCTCTTGTCCAGTTATTACTCAGCTCTCACAGATTATATGGGTTTTCTCTCTGTTATTGATATAGAAGTCATTTTTGATCATTTTGATAATTGTTCAACATCCACTTTGTCTTTAATCTAGCTTGTATGAGATTCCAAGCATTTCTCCATCCTGCCTCTTCCAACACTTCCGGAGCCTTCTGGATGAGGCAGATGAAATGGACAGCATCCACGACGTGACGCTTCAGGCCGGCAATCGCACCTTCCCTGCTCACAAGTACATCTTGTCAATGAGGTCCGAGTTCTTCCAGAGGCTGTTCATATCCGAGCACAGTGGGGTTGGTGATGATCTCGATCAGGAAGTGAGGAAGAGCGAAGATGCTGTGGGCTGCGACTTACTCATTTTAGAAAAAATCCCGCCAGACATGCTCGAATACGCCCTCCACTTCATCTACACAGACTCCTGTGAGCTGCTGGTGCACGGGGCCCGGCCAAGGGTCTCAGCGGCCCTGATGGGTGAAAATCAGGTTAGGGGGAGGGGATTGTAAGGTGTTAATCTTTAATATTTATGTAACACAGCCTCAGCAACAGAATTCTGATATATTTGGTGTCACTATACAAAATATTAGCTGTAGCTATGAAAGAGAGCTGTTTTGTCTGACTCAGCTGTGTTTATTTTATAAAGTGGGCCCCACTGTCTCTATTGCCTTGGCCAGGATTCAGAGCAGGAGAGGCTTATCAGCAGCCTGCAGGACTTGGGCCTGAGAGGTTGTTCAGCCCTGGAGGTGTACCGCTCCCTTCCCCCTGCTTCCACTGAAGATGGCAACAAGGCCAAGAGCAAGGGCTCCAAGCCTGGCAAGAAGGTGAAAGGAGGCAAAGGTGACAAGGCAGGAGCCAACGGAGGGGCCAACCCTGTGAAAACTTTGCAGGGTGTTGCAAAGAAGCTCGGCCTGGGCAGCCTGTCTGCACGGTGAGGGACCCAAGTGTGCTTTATGACTCTGAGCCAAAATCAGATTTGGTGTAATTTCTCATGTTTACTTTATTGCCTTACAGACTGGATGGAGTCAAATATGAAAATGGAAAAATTGTCATCAATCACAAGAAAACTGGCAACAAACCCAAATTCTGCCAGAGGAAGTGGTGTGTACATCAGTGCCTAATACTAATAAAAAGCAATTCATAAATAATGTAGATTATCTGATATATTTCTATTATTTTGGTTCTCCACAGCTCCTACCTCTGTGATGTTACTCTGAAATCTGAAGACGGCAAAGAATTTCCTTGTCACAAAAGTGTCCTCTGTGCAAGACTGGGTAAAATGAAACGCATCCAGAGATGATTTTTATAATCATTCACATTAAAAGGAAATTTAACTGCAGATTATTATTTTGCAGAAACTAATTAAACTAATTAGCATATGTGCAGATAGATCGCAAAAAGTGTTGTGTTGAACTTTTGCTTGTTAAATAAAACCTGTTGCCTTTTGCATATTATTTTAATAAATATTTGTATTTAGATTTTATTGGTTCTGTTTCTGTATACCTGTTAGTTTCCAGGATAGCTTCAGTTTGTGGAATTATTAGCTTCTTGTGTTTTGTTGCCACCACAAATTAGATGGCTGCTAAATGTTGTAAGTTAAGACAATGAAATGAGTAATGAGTGTTTCTGTTTTTTTTTTTCTACAGAATATTTCAACAGTATGCTTGGAAACCCCTGGATTGAGGTATGGAATGTAATTCACTTGTGCCTCACTGGTACAAACCTGTGTAATTTCCATGCAGAACTACATTATATGGACAAAGGTATTGGGACATCAACCCATTTCACCTACAGGAGCTTTCATGACATCCCATTCTAAATCCATTGGCATTAATATGGAGGTGCACACAGCTTCTGGGAAGGCTTTCTTCAAGTGTGTTAGTGGGAATTTTTGCCCAATCCTCCAGAAGAGCATTTGTGAGGTCAGACACTGATTTTGGACGAGAAGGCCCGGCTCGCAATCTTTAATTCAGTTCTAATTCACCCCAAAGGTGTTTGATGGGGTTGAGATCAGGGCTCTCGCCTTCCCCAAACTGTTCCCACAAAGTTGGAAGCATAGAATTGCCCAAAATGTCTTGGTAAGCCGAAGCATTAAGATTTCCCTCCACTACAACTAAGGGGCCTAGTCCAACCAATGGCAAAGGGACTGAATGAAACACCTGAATTTGATGATTAAAGGTGTGTCCCTGTACTTTTGTACATATAGGGCTTTTCAGGGCTGTTAATACAGAAGTCTTGCACCCCCTCAGGCCACATCGTGTAATGCACTGGAGATGCCTATCAGCTCAGAGACCCTGCAGGTCATCCTCGAGTATATTTACACAGATGAGTCTCCCACCATCAAAGGTAGCTGCTCAAGTTTTGTGGACTGAAAGTTTTTATGATTGTGCCTAAAAGGGAACAGTAAACAGTGGTTGTTGTTCTCTTGCTTTGCTCGACAGAGTCTCTGAATGTAGAGTTTGTCTGCAGCGTACTGGTTGTGGCCGACCAGCTGCTCATCACACGACTGAAGGAAATGTGCGAGGTCGTCATCACTGAGAATTGTATGTTGTATTTCTCCCCCTGCCCTTTCTCCCACCGTCTTTTCCTGTGCCCTTATCTCTTACCAGCTCTTTTCATTTGGACAAAATGCTGCACTGATGTCGTGTAGAAACAATAGTTATGATTGTTTTTAAGGTTAAAAGCAACAGACTGAATGCGATCATGCAGCAGAGTCATTTCAAAGCTGATATGTACTCAATGTGAATAAATAAAGAGGTAAAAATAAGGCATGGTAAAATTTTAAATTTTGCTGATAGTGTTACAAAAAGTGTTGTTCATATGAATTTAAACTTCATCTTGACTCAAAATGATAAATGGAATGAGGTGTAATGCAGGGTGCAAATCTTGTAACAATTTTGAATATATTTTATCTCTTAATATTTGTGAAAGGGGAACAACTAAAAGGGGACAATTGTTTATTTCTGTATATTTCTAGATCCTCTCTTGTCTGTTTACCTTCTGGACAAAACTAAGATTTTTAAGATCACATGATATGAATCCAGCTTTACTTTACAAATCACAACTTTGGAAAAATAAATTGTAGACACAGTTACATAATTTCAGTTAAATTGCTCTGAGTTGTTAATTAAGCTGGTTTACTTTCCTCTCCTCAGTGACTCTGAAGAACGCTGCGGAGCTGCTGGAGTTTGCCGCCATATACAACGCAGAGCAGCTGAAACTCTCCTGTCTCCAGTTCATTGTGCTCAACATGGCTGCCCTGCTGGAGTCAAAGTGAGAATCAAGTGTGGAGTTTGGATGGTACTCACAGGGCAAACGTCCACCAAAGCACAACAGTCCCCTTAAATTCAGTCAAGTTCCACCACATTGCAGAGATCTGTCCACTAAGTGTTCCCAGGAAAATCAGCGATTTAAATTATTTCCAATTATTTCATCATTCATTTCATAGGCCATGTTAAAATGTTCATTCAAAGATCTGTGAAGGCCTCGCCAGCTGCTGATGCTAGTAAAATCAGTAAGTGTAAAAGTGAAAACACTATCAGAATGATTAAACAGCACTTAACTAGAATGGCCTTCAGGATAGAGCATGCTTCTGCCAAGTGCCGCAATGTTAAAAGAATGTTTAAGAAAGATTCTTTGACCAACATTTGTTACTGTACAGCTGTTTAAAAGCTACATTTAAATTCAAAAGATCTGGATTTTATTTGGAATTGATTCTGCACCAGATTAGGCAAACTCATCAATATCAGTCCCCTAAATCATGAATTATTCTCTGAGAAATCAATGAAAATAAATCTACCTCTCTCTGATCCTCCACAATTCAATGGGTTCTTCCCTGACTCATACCTCATCCTTCCACTAAATGCTGTTGAAATGTGTCCTGTAGTTTTTGTGTATCCAAACAAACAAACAATCAAGTGGATGATGATGCATTATGGAAACATAAACTCCATATCCTCCTGGCAGCGGTGACAATGAGCATAGAACACAATACTGTAAGTATCTAGGCAGATAGCATGAAAGTACTGAGCTATTTTAGCCTAGTCAGATTGAACAACCAATATATGCTTTAACTTTCATATGGATACAAAATAATCTGATTGTTTTATAAGCGTATACATGTTACCAGATGGATTTACAGACGTTGCTTTAACTGGGAGGAAAATGTACGACAGAATTTAAACTGGTTACTGTTACCCTTGGCTATTACCTCTTCTAATCTGGTTAGTCGGATCTGACAAACACAGGAAATGAAAAAGTAAATGAAGAATCAACCTTGTACATAGACAACCACCGGGTGGTGTTATTATACAGGGAAATCAATTTGAAAACAGTAAGCCGCATTTGTAGGAGCAGAGCAACAATAATCTGTTATTAGTAAATGTGTGTACATGGGAAATCCGATGTATGCAGCAGGAGATATATATGTGCCACTATAGGAGACAACTAAAAACATGCTTTCTCATCTTTCTCCTACACTTGTTTTTGTGTTGCCCTCAGAGCTCTGGATATTCTTAGTGATGAGGTGCTTTTGGATCTCTCTGCAGCTTACATACGGATGGTGAGTCACCACCTATCCCAATCTGTATGACTCTTCCCATTTCTTCAGTATTTGCTCATTGTTTGTTGATCAGATTTGAGTTATTTACAAAAACAGCTTCCTGGAAGTTCAACAAAGGCAAAAACAGGAACAGTAAATGTCAGAGTTTGTTCTCAGTCTTAAAGTGTAATAGCGTCTAGACTCAACTGATCCAGCTCTCCAGCAGTAGCTGATTTAGTAAACTGCAGCAGGGGAATAGTGTTACTGATGTTTTTCTTTCTTATATAACTTGGAGCAGAATGCATCAACTTCTGACCCACGCTATTGGACTTCTGGGAATTATACAGACGTACATGAGCTCCATAAAATCAAATCAAAAGACCAATGGAGATGCAATGTTTTTTAATATACTGTTAAAGGTATTGCTGCAACTGATTGGATAGTTATCATTTCTTTACATAAATGTGTTCAGGATCACATTCTTAATGACAGATATCTATTACTAGAAATGCTTCACTGATGGGGGCTCTTATGTCATCTGTTAAGACTTCTTAATTATTTGTTTGTTTGTTGGTTTTTTCCAGATTCCAGCCATGCAAAGGAGAGTGATCACTCCGTTCAGTGGTGCTCCAGACCTAAGTGTGTATGGAGATGAAGATTTGGACTCAGCCTTAAGCCATAAACCAGAGGAAGAACTGGATCACTCCACCAGGTATGCAGACAGAACTGTTTAATATCGTATTGTTTGTTTTCTTTTCTTGCCTGCTGTGTTGAGTTTCATATCGTCACAAATTGTGTAATACTCCCATTTTAATATCCAGTAATGTATTAAGCATCTTGTAATCAAGCCTAACTTCTGTAAAACACAATATTACTCTTTCATGTGGGTTTAGAGCAGGTTAGATTATAAACCTAAATATGAGAAAAGCAGGAACTTAAGTTGTTTTCAGACACAAACTCCAGAATGCGTCCAGACAATCAGGTCTGCACTCAAGATTTTGCGTTTTACATATGAAGAATGCAGCAGGAGATTCTACGGTCAGATCCATTTACCACAACAGTAAAATCTTTTGAGTGTTCATGCAAGACATAGCGCAGCATTCATGAAGCAAGACATAACATAACAATTCCACTGAAGTGGTTTGATTAACAACTCTGGCATTGTCTTGTATCACCAAAGCTCTAAAATGTCTTTCCAATTTGACATCTTCTCCAGCATCTTCTTCATGAATGGCAACTCTTTTTCATCCTGATTTATTTCTTTTTTTCTTTACTCAGAATTGTGTCTGCCACATGTTAGAAAAGTCAACATATATTCTCTTGCTGTTTTCTCACATGTGCTCACCTGGACATTATCCAGAGTTTTTAGTAGGGCGCTGGCAAGAGAATGTCTGGACCCTCTGACTCAGACATTTGTGTTCTTACATACAGTCCTTTGGACTTCAGCGCATGTCTTAAAGCACCTTAAAGGTCCAGAGTGTAAGATTTAGGTGGAAGAGATCACCTTTTGACTATCTATGACAACTGAAGGCTACTACAGGTTCTCGTTCATGTTTTGAAGGGGAGGGTGAGGTGAGAGGTATTTAGCTGCAACATGCAACTTCACCACTAGATATCACTAAATCTTACACACTGAACCTTTAACTGTAAAGTCCTTGCAATTACTTAAAAGGTGGTACATCAAAAACTGATCCTGATTGTACATCATTGACCCCCAGGGATGTCCTGTTAAAGAAGGCAAAGATGAAGGCTAAAAAGAAACCAAGGCGTCGTTCTGACAGCTCAGGGGGCTACACTCTCTCCGATATCATCCAGAGCCCACCTGTTACAGGTATAACATATATGCACACGTCATGACAAACCACCTAACTTTTATCAGCTTATTTCCTTTCAGGCAACATGTTGATTGTTCAAGTTTTATATCTGACCTTCAAACATTGTTTCCTCTCAGTGGTCACCCAGAGCCTGGTGAAGACAGGCAAGGCAAACTCCACAGAGTCTCTGCACGAGCTGCTCACATCAGATTCTGAGGGCAGCTACATGGGGCTGGGCAGTCCCAGAGACCTGCAGTCACCTGTCTTCCATGACAGAGTTGAGGTTAATATCTGACCACTACAGCCATATAAACACATAGTTTGAATACGTTTCCCATTATATATGCAGTGTGCTTAGTGTACAAAATATCAACCAGACACTTTCAATAAAAATCCTTTTTCCTTTGTATGATCCAGTGAGAGTAATAGAAAAGTGGCTACACAACATAGACAGGCTGATATAATACTCAAATACACAACAGATCATAAGTTCTATATCATGTGCAGGATGAGAAGGCTTTCAGTCAGAAGCTGAAGACTCCACCCAGCACCCCAACGTCACTGAGAAATGGCCTCTCAACTTCCCCCAACTCTGCTTCACAACTCATCCCCAATGTTCGTCCAAGGTAAGATGGAAGTGATCAGGCATATCTTTTTCTTTTATTACATTTACAATTTAAGTTTTCTCTTCTTCTGCAAATCCAAAAAAGCCAGAGACAGAGAGTCCACAATGCAATTATTTTATATGCTTTAGTAAAGCGCTATAAAAATACAGACCATTTAGTCTTAACCACTCAAAGCACTTTACAGTACAGGTTTTTACCATTCACCCATTCACATAAGCATTCAGTGCATCTATAGGTAGCACTTTACTATGAGAATGGCACAGCCGCCAGGCAATTTGGGGGCAACCTTCTCTATCCTCTGAGCAACTGCAGCCCCAGAAAAAAAGCTTTGATATTTGATACTAGTGTGTTGAACAACAGATGTTATTTCTTCCCACTTTAGCAGAAAGAAAGGTTATTTTTCATGCCTAATTTATCAATAACTATTGAAAGTTGTGCGATATGTGTACTTACTTTGTATGTGTGACTGTGTTACAATCTGCAGCCCTGCTCGTCCACCTCCAGTCTTGGATCTGAGAACTATCATGGACATGGAAGCCAACTCTCTGCAGACTCTTGGAGCAACTCCTAAAAGTCCTGGAAGGTATGGGAGGTCTGCGTCATCTACCAGCTAACTGCTGTTTACAGTAACCAGTTAGACTAGTTGGTATGATGCCATATTAACAGAAGGAAGATGGAAAGCTGTATTGTTACATATGAATTAATTCCTTTCTTTGTCCTCTTTGGCTAACTGAGCATGATAAAATTTTCCCTCCTGCCTGCAGTGTCAGCACCAGCATGAAGCACTCCCCCGTTCCTACTAAACTGTCCCAGAAGCAGAGGAAGATGCTGGCCATGGCCAACAAGGAGGCCAGTGTGGAGTCCACAGCTTCCAAACCAACCCCCACAGCTACCCCATCCAAAAGCAGTGGGAAGGCCTGGTGAGTGAGGCCAAATATGAAGACCACTGTTGTCCACTACTCACTGCTGTTGTGAAATCCCTTCCTGGGGTCTCTGTGGATGGACTTACAGCCTCTCACTGCCTGAGCAGCTGAGAGAAAATAAGATGATAATAATAATAATACTAGTATAGCACTTTTCTTTGTTGACAGCAAATGTAGGGAGAAAAGGGTATGACATACCACAACCTCCATTCCCTGACTGGCAATTGAACTGTGAACATCGTGGCTGCATGTTATAGTAACTATTAGGTGACTATGTACATAAAATATATTGTACATATTGTACATAATGTACTGATCTGATAGCTGCATGGTTAATGGAATACCACATGGGTATAGGTGCCCTGTGCAGTAGTTCCTCAGTTTGAATCCTAGCTGGCTGGACCATTCACTGCATGTCATTCCCCTCTGCCCCCTGTGTTTCCCGTTTCTCCCCATTGTTCCAATCTATTCATTAGGACCAATAATATACAAAGACATATTTTTTATTTTTCTATTTCATTTGTTACTTACTTCTTCGCAATATATACAACAAAACTAGATTCTGCTTGTAGTTGGAGAAAAGGAAAAACACAGATTCATCCTGCTCTCTGTGATTACCTCTATTCTACTTCACTGAGGTCGAACAACCTGATGCCTACAGTTGTCCCGAGATCTATGCTCAAGAGCAGAGGTGACTGGGCCTTTGAAGTGGCTGCAACTAATCTCTGGAACATCTTAACCTTCATACCAGAAGAGCTCTGGCCCTTCAAACATTTAAATAATTCCTTAAGACCCACTTGTTCTCACTGACTTTCAATTCAATTTGAGTATTAGGCCTTGGTTTTCTCGAGTAACTGTGCAATATTTTAACAATTAATTATTCGCAATTAATTCTGATGTTTAATGTTTTATTGCTTTTGTATTTTCTATTTATTCTCTGTTTTTTATATAGATATTTAAATATCCTTTAATTTAGTTTTAAGCCTTTCCAATGCTTTGGTCAGTGGTGGTTGTTTTAAATGTGCAATATAGATAAACTTTGACTTGACTTCAGAAGAAGTGGCAACAACAAAAACACTCTTTTACTGTAAAATAATTTGTCATATATACTTTTCCCTCTTTGAGTCATACGTTTCTGTCATTAGGGCTACAGCAGTTCAGTCCCCTCCCTCCTCATGCTCATTTCGGGCTCTGCTGGAGGAGGAGGAGAACCGTCTCATCAAAGCGGGACAAACTGGAATACAGCGGGGTCAGGGTGCTCCAGTGTCACCCGTCACCCCTACACCTGCTGCCAGGAGGGTCACATTCAAATCTGAAAGCAGCGAGTCAGAGCGAGCCCCTGGGTGAGTGTAATCACTGACACAATACACACTGCAGCAGAAATGCACACGATGGAGGTCACTGCCAAAATGGACTGTATGTGTTCAATACCACTGTTTACCACTTGGTGACACTGTTGAGGTGTCATGAAGCTGTTGTAAGGTTGTTGAAAATCAGCAACACACACACACACACACACACACACACACACACACACACACACACACACTTTATATTTAATGAACACCCATTAAGTGTATTACCTCTGTTCTAACCTGATCGAAGTCTTAATTTAAAACACTTCATGTATGTCCTTTTTTATTAATTCCCCATTAGATAAAAAATGAAACAGGAACCACAATGAGTTGTTTATGTCACACTGATTCTCTGATTCAGAGTCATGAGTCTCTGGTCAGACTGAGGTGAACAGCTCTAAATGACCCAGTACAGCTGAGCCGACCTGACGCAAACACCGAGGTCATACTGACCTTTACAATGTCCCCAGCTGGACAAACAGTACACACACACACACACACACACACACACACACACACACACACACACACACACACACACTCTCTGTCACTCCAGTCCATAAAAATACAGTATATTCCCAGCTGTAGTAATAGCTTTGATGTTTATGTGATGCCTATTTTGATGAAAAGAAATCAAATACTTAAAATTGTCATTTCAGGTTTTGCATGTAAACTCCATCTCTTTTTTATACCTGATATCGTTTCCCTCTGTGTCTGCTCCCTGCTTCATCCTGCAATCTTTCGAGCAGTCTTCTAGATATTAAACTGTGTGAGTCACTATAGTGAAAGCGGTGATGGTAATCAGAATTGATAAGGGCAGACCTCATGTCAAAACAGATCATACAGAACAGAGCAGGTTTCAGGTTCCTCCTGGTATTTGGATAAGATGGACGAGTTCAAGGCCCAGGAAGCTGCAGTAGCCTCGTCATGCTCATGTCAGGCTTCTGAGACACTGTTTCCAGAGGTTTAAGTCAGGTTTAATAGCAATACCTTCATAATCTTGATTGAACGCCAGCCTCTTTCTCTTTTTGAGTCAATCATTTCCAGAGGTGTCTCTTGGCCAGAGTCACATGCACATGTACAGAGTCTTATTTTCATTTTTTTTAACATGCCTCGTCGTGAATGATTAGAAATGTTTTCGTCTCAAACTCGCATGTAGCAACTATGATCTAAGAAATCACTCTAAGCGTGCCCAAACAGACTGTAGACATGTCATGTTGAACAGATGGTGATGACCTCATGGAACAGGTAAAAAAGATAAGTTGTTTAGAGAGTAAATATTCAGAGAGGAAATGTGTTCTGCATTGACGTTTGAAGGGAAATATTTCTAGTGGGTGTAACAGCAAGATTTTAAGACATAACCCGTGCATGGCAGATGACAATCATTTACTATTGTGTAACTGGTTGTATTCAAGCACTGTCAGACTGGTTGTATTGACAAAATATAAGTATATACTTATTATTAATCTATTATTACATCAAAAATAGGGCTGCACATTTAGGAAAACATGCGATATGGGGCCAGGTGATGATTGGCCAAATATATTGACATTCAGAGCGTGAATGCGTGGCGTATGGAAAACCATTTTTCGCAGTTTTTTCCGTCTTTTGCGATACGTCTATCACGCACGTTGATATTGCGATGACGATAGATTTTCAATATATCACGCAGCCCTACTTTCAATATAAAGGTCAATGATGTATAAGGATTTTCAACAGTCTAATTTAAAATTACAAAAAAATAAGAATATCCATTTCAATTCTTCAAACATTAGGAATGTTGTGTACATATAAAATCCTATTAAAATTTTTAATTAGGTGATTTTAGTGTTTTTTCATCTAGATGAATGTGGTGCGACCATGATTCATTTCTTTATATGCTTACATTTTTGTACAGTTCTTAGTAAAATCAAGTCATTAGAAACAAAGTATTTGCATTTCTTTTGAATTTTTGTAAATAATGATCTCATATTTTTGTTCTATACTGTCACAGTCCCCTTCTTAAATGTAGTTAACAGGCTTATTTTTCTTGTAAAGCGCATAAAACTGATAAAAACTTTTAAAAATACCATTCATTTAAGCATACTTTATCAGTGATTAATATTTCAGCTACATACATTTGATAATCTTTCTCTCATGCTTCATCGCTGTCAGACATTTTCCTAAATCTTTCTTTCTTTCATCTTTCTTAAACATTGATACACCTTTCCATTTATGTCTGACACTGTCTTTTCTCATGAGTGTTGATAAATGAAATGTTATTTTGTTGATGTGATTTCTGACATTTATTGCACTGTGCGTCCTGGGAGAGGGATCCCTCAATCGTGACTCTCCAGACATTACCTCTGGAGAAACTCCGGAGAATTGGGTCCGGACTTTCTCCAGAGGGTTCCTTTCACACATGACCAACCTGATTACAACTCAGATGCGTTCACAACAACAACAAATTCTCATGAGGAGGATTCAGGCAAATGGTGGTGCAACAGACAGAGGCAGGATGTAACGCAAACATTTCTGCTACGGAGATCATCTGTTTTTGTTTACAGCACATTGTTACCATTTACTCTTGACATCTTTGTCGGTGTCTTCTATATGTATGGCACTTTTCATGCTGAGATATTTGTACTGTTTTTAAATTTTTGCCTCGTATTAGAAGCGTCATCAACCCCCCACTCACTCACATTGAATTCTCCTGCAGACTTTCTCCACTTGACCACTAGTACTAACCCTGCAGACAGTCTCACATTTGCGTTCACACACACAGCCCTTGCGGAGAAACTCAAGAGTTCAGTGCATGTCTGAAAGCAGCTCCTGAGGTTTCCTTTTCTAAAATGTTTTTTTTTTCATAGTTTTTTTTTAGACCACGTTGGGATTGGTCTCCTCAGTCCTATTCATAGACCCTGATAATAATTTGTCATCCACTGTATAAGCTTATGTGCAGATCTTTTAAAAGTTTAACAGCAGTCTCAGTCCTGTGATTCTCCTTGAATCTAGACGATAGCATACCAGAGATGAATTGTTACTTCAGTCCAGTTCCACAGAGGGTTGTTAAAGCGAGCTGGACAGACGGCCTGCTCACACACCTTGTCAGTAGTCGTCGATTCAACCTTTGTCCACGCACTTCAGTCTGGTTGCTTTCACTATCACAGCAGAGTCAGATACCCATCCTCACTATCTCTCTCTCTTTGTGTCACCTGTTTCTTCCCTCAGGCCCTGGGTGCTGGGTGCAGCGGGCAGCCCTCCCGGCCTCTCCCAGGTGGCCTTTGCCTCCATCGTAGAGGAGGAGAAGCAACAGGAAGCCGCTCTGATCCGCAGCCGAGAGAAGCCGCTGGCACTCATCCAGGTAACGCGTCTTGTCTTTGTGCATTAGTGCTCGCACCCTCACATACACACTCCTACGTGACTGAATGTATAGCTTATACGTGGCTCCTCTTTATCCTATGTGGCAGACATCACGTTCTGTGTTTTTTTCTGAGCCCTCTCTGCAGCTGTGGCCAGGCTTCTGTCAGCAGCTTCACAGAACATACTTCTTTTCTTGCTGGTTCTTTTTGCCATTACGTAAAACTCTCTTATTATCATTATTGTACTCTCAGTGTCAGCGTTTTCTCTTTCACCCTCAAATGAAGTGTGGCTTAAGTTTCCTCAGTATCTCAGACTCTATCTCTTTTTTCCTGTCTTTTTATGCTCTTTGTAGATTGAAGAGAGCGCCATCCAAGACCTCCTGTTCCATTATAAGGCGCGTGACAACCCTGATGAGCTGATAGTGGTGGAGAGGTCTTCCAGAGGTCCCATTGCAGCCCCAACCTGGAACAAACACTGAAGTTTAACAGCACAGACCACATACCATCAAAGGGAAAACATCCCTTGGAGTCGTCATTATAATGTTGGTAGAGTTCCTGCTGCAGCTTCCCCTCAGATATCATCCAACCCTCACATATCATCTGATCCATCAGTCCGTGTGAAGCCCAGTTTGAGAGACGAGATTGAGGCAAATCTCTGCTCCCTTCTGCAGTGTTACTTTAACTTCTGGTTTATTTCTGCTCAACATTTTGTGTGTGTGTGTGTGTGTGTGTGTACGCGACAGAGTGAGTGTTGTTCATGACTGAATGTGGTCCTGAAGAGTTGTTTTTTGAGCCAGGCACTACTTATGCATGTCTTTAAGTTAACTGTGTTAAAATACATGTCCCCAAAAAACATTGCTCGTTATATGAAGATGAAGTTGCCAAAGAAAAGAAGTTGGAATGTTCAAGCCACAAAATGGGTCCAAACTACATCCCTTTGAGCGTTTGTTTGTTAAATCAATGAAAGTTCTCAATGTTAATTCAAAAAATTACAGTGCCAATGATCAACCCAGGCAGAGCAGATAAGCTGTGCTTAAGTAAAGTTAAGTATTTACTAAGGCCGTACCTATAGTTTCTTTTCATGGTCCTTTTGCTGTTCTAATACATTGTTTTTTTCGCATCTTCTGATTTGCAGTGACATGGTAATGTAATGTAAATATGCATTTTAAACATCAGTAAAATGCCTATTTGAAATATACTATGTGATGCAGTTACAGTGCACCATTGAACTGGCTCTCTAGCCTTCAAAGTTTTCACACAAGTGTTTGAGGAGGTGGTATGCCTTAAGTGATGACAACACGCACACTGAAACAGCAGCTGGAATATAAACTTTTATTCATCCTTTTCTTTCTTTCACTAGTCTCCTGGTGTTTTTTGGCCTGGAGCCGGTGTAAGCTGAGTACTTTGCCCGTTTCTGGACCATGTTATGTTGCCTTGACTTGCCATCTGTGTGTATGTGAGAGAGACACAGGGATGTGAAATGAAAAAGGCATGCATTAAAATGTCTCACCTGTGGAATGACCCCGGACTCCTGTCTGTGTTTCAGTTGCGATTGCAGTGGGTGGAATGAAAACATTTCATTTTCTCAATTTTATCCTTTTTTTTTTTTTTTTTTTTAGAACAGAATCTCCGTTCTCCTTTCCTTAACGGAAAATTGTAGCTCTCGCCGCATCTAATAAAGATAACATTTAATCTCCCTGTCTCCTGACACTTCATCTGCCCGGCATGAGCAAATGACCATTATCGAGTCTCAGCCTCTGATTAACTGTGATGACCCTGATCTGAACAGAGAGTGTGGCGATTTAGAGATTATATTGGCTGTAATTACAGGTAGAGCATCACATCGGAAGTCAAGGAGAGATGGTTCGTGGGGGAATATTAATTAGAGATTAGGCTCCATTAGCTGGTGCAGAGACGACACATGAATAAAAAAAAATCTCCATCTTTACATCACACCACGAGCCTGGAAACCAGTGTGAAACACTCGAGAAGGACTTCTCAGCCGTAGCGACTGTGCCCTGAATGAAAATGTAGTGGTTTTGTGGGGAGTGCAGTGACACATGACATGTTTTAGAATAACACTTTCAAGCATGAAAAAGCAGCCTCCATAATGTACTGCTGAATACACCACCTTGATATTCATATAAGTGATGGCTGGAGAGCAGAGGTTCCCAGACATTACCCACAGCCCTGTCAGATGAACTGTCATCAACACCTGTCATGTTCCTGATGTCCATCCGTCTAATATTGTTGCTTATGCTTTGAGGGTGGTGGAGGAGATGGAGCCGATCCCAGCATTGGGTGTGAGGTGGAGTACAGGTCGTCATGTTCCATTTTAACTTATGAACTCTTTTTAAAATCTTAATTACTAATACATTTGCCTCTTTTACTTGAACTTTAACATTTAATTGGAATGGTCAACTGCGTATTTGTATTTACGGCTTCGAGCAGTTCCATTGTAACAATTTGGAATATTTTCTGCTCCACCTTTTGGCTTTTTTAGACCATCTACTCATAACCAATATTTTTAGTTCTTTTGATAATGTCTCCCTTACTTAGCTATTTCAATCATCTATGCATTATTTTTAGAAAACAACAAGGTTAGTCTTCCAATGTTCTACTTTGATAAAGCTTATAGTTTGGGCTGTGACTCAGACGAGCTCCTTCTCTCTGTCCCTCCTTCTCCTTCATGTATTAACATGTCATTAACTGTGTCTTCTCTCTGCAGATGTTTGTATTGTGTGTCTTCTCTGTCCTCTCTGTCTTTGCTGGTGTCGCTGAAGAGTCTGACACTGCCTACAACTTTACTTCTATTATCACTATCATCACCATTATTATCATCTTATAACGGTTATTATTTTTTGGACAGACAGTTAAGTGTGAAAGGGGGACATTGGGAATTGACACGCAGCAAAGGGCTGCAAGCTGGAATCGAAACCCAGGTGGCTGCGAAGAGGCTTGAAGCCTTGGTATGAGGCGCCAGTATCAATATTATTGTTGTTTTTGTCTTTTTTCCTTTTCTTCTTTTCCCCGCCTATTCTCTCTTTCCTATCCTCTCATCCTCACCAGTCGAGGCAGATTGTCTCTCACTCTGACTCTGGTTCTCCTTAATATTTCTTCCTGTCTGCATCTTCGCCCAGCACTTGCTCATTGTGGGAACTGTTGGGTTTCTCTATAATATTGTAAGATCTCGGCCTAACTGTGTAACGTGCCTTGAGGTAATATATGCTGCGGTAAGGTGCTATACAAATAAAACTGAATAAAGATGAAAATTCAATAATGTTTCTCAGTCTTTTGAACAGATCTGCTCCACAATCTTCCCTGGTAAATGTAAAGATACAAATGCCTGTGGTTGGAAATCCCTGCTGTAGATCACATAGTTTTGCAGAGAAGGTTGTGACACTGTACAGCAGTGGAGCATACTAAAGGAAGGTGCACTCTTCCTGTGGAGGGATGGTGGAGGACAGGGCCGTGGCCGTCGAGCCTTCCTGCCAGGCAGATGGGAAAGTCATAGGGCCGTGGTCCAGCCGACCGGCAAGGATAACTTCAGGATTAATTTGTTTATGGAGAAAAAGGGATGTGCTTAGACACTCCATGGAATACCTCCTACATTCCCAACCTGGTCCAACTGGAGAGTGCCAAAGCACAATGAGCAAGGTCGAACCAGCAGTTATGCAGTCTGATGCCATCACTCATCAGGCAGTTCGTCATCTGTTAGGATCTAATGACTGTAAAAGACTCTCAAGTACTTCTCCAACCTCGTATATGCTAAGTGGACCAATCCAGTATGTCTGGAAACATCAGAACGGAAACACTGCACTTTTAGAGCAACTTGTAGAAATGTAATGTTTAATTTCTTTATATACTGTGTGGTAAATACACAGGATCTCTGTGGGTTATTGAGTTTCCAAAACTGGGAACTAGCACACTGAAACCTGCTGATTCAAGGTTAAAGTTGTATTTTAGTTCATTTTTTTACCTCCTTTATAGGAAGAGAAAGTTGAACTCACATCAAGATGATAAATAGGACAGAGTGACAGCAAAACGAACATGTTACTTGGTGTCAGTCTCTGAATGCAAATACATTTTTTATCTATTCAATTTATCCATTCTTTATCCAGCTTTTGGAAAAAGTTCATTATGACAAAAACTGTCGATTTAATTTTCTGCTCCCAATATACTATCACTATATACAATTCTTAATAATAATAAAATCATGTCTGTACATATATGATCTATACATTGAATTACATTTGTCTACATGTTTCACAGCAGTTAGACAAAATATTAATTTTGGTGGTAGTTGGATCATTTTCACTTTATTTTCTTCCTGGACGTCTTTGATGGGGTAAATACAAATTAACGACAAGTTTGATTATATTTGGTCTAAAATGAATTTCCTATTCTGAAAAATTCAGTGTGTAAGATTTAGGTTAGAGGGATTTTTGGCACAGATTGAATATAAAATAATACTGGTGATATTTTCACTGGTGTGTTTCATCCAAATTTTGTGAATTGATGTTTTCTTTACCACAGAACGGGCCCTTTATATATAAAAACTTTATATTTACATGGGGGGGTGGGGGGGTCCTCTATGTGGAGGCCGCCATGTTTTTTTAGTGTCGTCCAAACTGGACAAACTAAAACCTTTTGAGTTTTCATGACAACTTTCATGTTTGGAAGGGGAGGAGATGAAGAGTATTCAGCCTCAACACAAACTTCACCTGTATTTATCACTAAACCTTACACACTGTACCTTTAAATTTAAATAATTTAATCTGCGACCACAAATATGAATTGTGAGAGGAAATAACTTTTTTATTTCACCAACACGTGTGTATCACGTTTCAGCTCTTCATTTCAGCTTTATGATGTGTAGGATTATTTACAGCTGCATCACTCCAGCAAATAGGAATACTTTACATGTTTCTCTTATGGAACATTTCAGACACACTCCCCCCCACATATATGGTATCTCTGGAACTCTAATTTTAAACTTTCATTTGAAATAAATGTAACGACTGGGTTACTGATGGGCCACCGCTGGCTGAAGGGTCTCTTAATATTGGCAGAAGGTACAGGAAGTGCTGTAGTTTACTCTGGAACATGTATTCACATGCTTGATAGATTGTGACCTCACTAAGTGAACCTCAGCTAATGGCCCCATAAATGGTTCTTGAAAACAAATATCATACCAAATGATTTGATACATGTATATTATGAGATGCATTTGTTTATTTTAACAATTCTAAGCATGATAATGAATTAATAATTATCAAATGTAGTAATACTTTTTAGAGATATGTTTGGCTACCATTTAAAAAAAGACCCAGACGTAGCAGAGTTTGGATAGTAAGTCATTCAGCAGCAGTGATGGCAAATGCCATCCATAATACCTTAAGAGTTACTTAAGAGTTATTCATACTCTGCTTTAGCTTGAATGCTGACCTGTAGCTCACAGAGACTTCCGGCTGCTTAGTTTCCCTTCATAGCCTCAGTCCGAATAGGCCGACTGGCCCTTTCAATCCTATTTAGTGGACATGGAGCCAGTTAACCCTGGATTACCTGACCTCTCTGCCACCGTCATTCTGCTGGCAGCTTGACAAAGATCATCAAGGCTTCAGGAAGTGTCTTACTCTAAGAGTGTGGCCAGAACGTGACGGCCCTCCTGCTGTCTCTTGTATTTCAGGTGACGTCCACTTGGACTTTGCTGACAGCCTCGTGGCCACGTGTCTCCTGGCAGAGAGCATGGTCCTGTGACGTCTGCAGAGCTTTGTGCATGTGCCAAGCCAGCAGCCGTGATGACAGTTGTTCTGAACGTGAAGGAATGTGGACCATCTCCAAGTCATTTTCGCTGACACGTCTACTGTAATGATTATAATGTCTTTTCTCCTGTCTGCACAATTCATTTTAATATAAGACCCAAGGAAGACTTATCCATCCCTCCCCATTTTAACCATTTATCATTGTCGGGAATGCAGTCATCAGTTTGGCCGACTATGGTCCATTTCTGACCCGTTTCTCTTTCTGTCTTCTCTTCTTCTCTCTCCGCTTCTTCATCTTTACCAAGAGTCACAATTGTTCTTGATGAGAGTTAGATTAGAAGTTTGATACTGCTCTTATGTCTATTAGTACGATGCTACCACTAGCAACTGACTAGTTTAGCTTAGCATAAAGATGGGAAATAGTCAACCTGGTTCGATCCCATAGACTGCGTATACAAATGGGCGTAGGCTCTTGGTCTATAAAGTTAAGCCATATGGGCCAGTGACTGAAACCTGTATTCTCTTGAATGATCAGCAGAGGGCGACTCTAGAGGTTACAATAACAAGTCTGTTTCTATAGAAGTCTATAATAAAATGACCCTACTTCTAACTTGATTTAGAATGGATACGTCACATAACATGGTAATGTCAGACCTTACAATATTATAAAGAACCCACAACGAACAAGCAAAAAAAACTTTTAACTGTAAGAGACTTCAAGCAGAACCAGACTCACTGTGGGCGACCATCGGCCTCAACCGGTCGGTGTGAGGGGAGAACAATGAGGGAGAGAGGAGAGGTTGGAGGAACATAGGGGAAAGAAAAGAGAGGGCAGAGGGTGAGAGAGACCTAGGACAGTTGACTATTATATCTTAGCTATGTCAGACTGGTGATATCAATCTTTCATTTTCCTCACTAAGAAGGTGAATTACAGTTATTTGCCAAAATGGCAATTTACATTTGTTCTGGTGAAATCCCACTGATTCTCCTTTTCTTTCATCAATGACCACAGAGGCCCATTGTCTCTGTATGGACACACTTGCAAAAACAGGGCCACAGATGGGAAACGCACGCCTGGATATCTGTGAGTGGAAGGTGTTGCTGTTTGATATGGATGTTTTCCAGCATATCTTTAGAGTGGTCCGGACATCACAGTTGAGGGGAGAGGCCTTCACACCATGAAGGTGAACACAAGTTAGCCAAAAACAGTACGTACGGTACTGAGATCACAGCACGTCTGTAGCATCTATTAGTCTCTCAAGTGCTTTAGCAGCAGCATTGACCTCTTTTACTGACGCTGTCTCACAGAGACACTATAATAAGGAAGATTAGGTGAGATTGGCCTCTCTATCTCCCTGTGAAGCATGACTATTCTGCCACAATCATATGAAACACACACAAACACGCCACACATTTGGAATCAAAACAGAGCCGAAAAAATGGATCACAGTGCAGAAGTGACTGCTGCTGCCTCAGTACGCCACAGACCCCATTTAACCCCACGCTACACTTCCTTGTCAACTGAACGATTCTCCAGCTTTTTGTCACTGGGGGTCAGAGGCAGTTTGACTGAAAAAGACTGGAAATCCCATTTCTGTCTGTTTGCCTCTGATCCTCAACCAAAACTAACTCCATCGACAACCGGGGGAATATCTCTCCGACACTAATGTGACCATCCTGGAAATCCAGTTATCTCTGTGAAGTGAGGATGAAGGTGAGGGAGGAGAGAGGAGGCACAGAGGGCCTGACAATGAGAGGGTCTTTGTTTTCTAGTCACGTCATTGCTCGCCCCCCTTTTTTTCCCCTGCTGGTCCAGATGTGAGTCCATCATCACGCTGCAGAGTCAAGTGCTTCTAAACAAACCTGACACCCAGTTATTTCATCTTCTTCACTTCTCTGGGTCACAGCAGCAGCAGAAAGAAACAGATCTCCATTTCTGTCGGCAGTTTAAAATGAAACGTCTGTTTGATGATGGAATGAAAACTCTCTCTGTCACCACAGCAGACTGCACACACTAAAAGAAACATTATTTTTTCAGATGTGTATTGTTTCATCACTCATCACTGATCAGTGGCTTCTTCTTCCATTTACTTTTTCCATTTTGACAGAAATATTAATAATAGGAGAAACCTGAAGCTCGGGGTCTGTTCTGGCTGATCCTGGAAAGAGAAAAGAAGCTAAATTCCAACTTGTTCCTTAAAAAGTGCTTTAACAGGACGTGGAACATCAAAACGCACCAGTGCTGATGGGTTTTTTTACAGGCTAACAGAAGCTAACTCATATGATGTAAACTAAAGACAGTGATACTTTAGATGTTGCAAGATTTAAAGTGACTCCTCAGAAATGCTATGCTTGTAAATGAGACTCTTATCAAAAAGTATTTAAATCGGAAAAAAAAGAGTCAAAATACACAGAAAATATACAAACTAATGATGGAATATCCTCAGTCAGCGGCCTCTAGTTATTTTAGTTACTTCAGCATTGTGGTTGTTGCTCTAAGTCATGTGGTAAACAATGAGGAGACAGTAAGTGGGGACAAGTCCAGTGTCATGAAAAGTCTTATGATGAAACCACAGTGACACTCAGTAGAGCACATACCTCCGCCCCGCCCAACACTGCCCTTATGAAACCATTGGATCCACATTTCTTCTGCACCAAATTGCACACACTCATAAAAATCAGTCCCATAAACATGCCTGTTATTTTTTTTTATATCAAGGTCC
Source organism: Paralichthys olivaceus (assembly GCF_024713975.1). Classification (NCBI taxonomy): domain Eukaryota; kingdom Metazoa; phylum Chordata; class Actinopteri; order Pleuronectiformes; family Paralichthyidae; genus Paralichthys; species Paralichthys olivaceus. The sequence continues at coordinate 22,172,958 of NC_091105.1, read as the reverse complement.
ATGAATTATTCTCTGAGAAATCAAAGAAAGTGTTAAAGAAAGTGATAAAAAAAAGAAGTAAATTAAGACCAGATTCCTCGGTGTGTTTTTTACTGGATTTTCGACTCCTGAGAAAATCAACACTATGAGTATAGCAAAGCTGAAGCTGACCAATGACGTGACACTCACTATAAAGCTCTGTAAAACTTTCTGTTGAGTTTTCATAACAAATGTTCACATTTTTTGTTTTAGAATAATTTTTATGTATTCAATTTATTTGTATAGCACCAAATCATAATATACATTAGCTCAAGGCACTTGACATAGAAGGTCAGGACATATCTGATGTTTTACTTTTTCCCTGCTCATAGTTGATGACCTGATTCTCACATTAGTGATATTTTGCAGTCCCACCTCTGCAGCTCATCACAGCCCATAAAACTTTACATGTTAAAAACATTTGTGAATAAAAAAAAAATCTCTTATGGCCTTAAAAATGGCTTAAAGGTCAAGTTTGGTGTTAAATGAAACATTCAATATTGATCAGCCTTGTCCAATAAAAATATGACTTTTAGTTGGATCTTTTATATCTGTACAAATGATGATTTACAGAAGATTTGAAAGAGGATTCGAATAGTCTAACCCAGCAGATAGTCCTAAAGTGAACTGAAAAAATAAGCAAAGGCAGTGGGAATGTTACCCTTGCATCCATGGTCAATAAATCCAAATCATGCATTGGGAGAAATGGCACAGGAAAATAAAACAGGTCTCTCTTTTTCTCTTTTTACTTTTATTGGGTTGAGCCGTCCAGAAAATGTTTCACATACCCCAGGGGAGAGCTCTGTGTGACTATAGGCAATTTATGAGGAATGGAAGAAGAAATAAGTGTCTTCCAAATACATTGGAACCTCTAGAGAGCAAGGAAACCGTTTCTTTTTGAACTAAATGAATGAAAACTCATCGGCTGGACAGAGACATTAATGTCACCAGAGGGAAGAAGTGTGAATGTTTTTCAGAAGCCTTGCTTCCATTGAATATCTGACATTATACCATTCATGTCAGCATCTGACGACCAATGACTCATCCACTTGACTGGTGATTAACTGAAGTATTTACAGCAAACAACTCATCAGCAGGGTTCTGATGTGTTGGAGGCAGCACAGTGTGTGTGAACCTGTGGTTGGTCTCTGTCAGCAGCTCTGATTCAGTTATGGACAGTGTGGCTGCAGCAGCTGAGGGACTCAGTGCACACCTGGAAAACACATAGAGGCGAGGCTGCTCTTGGCTCAGTGTAACTGACGTACATTTCCAGATGTGGAATTCAATTTCAGAGATCAAAGAGGGGCGTCAATTATATGTTATGCTCAGGTTTCCCCGAGGCTGGGCGAAACAGTCTGACACACCCAAAAGAAAAGTATCCAAACAAAGGTTACAGGCTATTTATAAAGGGACTGAGGGTCCATTCTTCAAAACTATTCACCGAAACCGTTTCTTTTTTCTTTCTTCTGTCTACTAACGTCTGTCTGTCTGTCTGTATGTCTGTATGTGGGACACATACCTCACAAACTGTTCATCTTATCAGCTTCACACTTGAAATGTGTATTATTGATGTCCCAGGGAACTGCACTGTTAAATTTGGTGCAATATTAATATGATTGAATAAGCCCGTGCTCTGTAGCGGTCAGTGGGGATGGGGCAGTGCCCCCGGTCTGTGGTCTTGGTTCTTCTACATCCTCAGATAAACTACATCAGAGGTCATCAACTGGATCAAACCACAGGTCAAAATCGTTACCTGATCATTTAGATCATTTGACTATTTTCATTTCACCATATCGACACAGCACAGGTGCTGATCATGGCAATTGCAGCTATAGAATCACTTCCTGTTTGGCAAGTTGTCTTCATAGTAAAAGCACATCTGTTTTGTTGATGCAGTGCTTTATAGGCTACTGAGCAGAATTACTGAGCTTCACTTTTAAAGTTGTGAACTTTTGTCTGAAGATTGTGTCCTTTGCTTAACAGACCTCTGCAACAGCCGACATGTGATGAATTAAAAAACGACAGCAGATAACTTAATAATTCAAACTCAACAATCCAAACCACACACGTGACCAGCAACAAAGCAAATTCAGTTTCATTTCCTAAAAAACATGGACTTTAAACCAGGTAGGACGAACACAATGTTTTCTAACATCACTGTGCACCATACACTGTTTATAAAAAGCTCTGCACACAAACAATAAAAAATGACAGTACATTATAGAACTGTTTGACTGATTAATGACTGGGAATATTTCTGAAGGCACTGTAATTCATTTTCATTTTGGTTAACTGCTGTATTCAGTGTAAGCTTGCAGTGTCAGGAGACTTGAGACCCCCCTAATCCTAAGGATTTAGATTTATGCAAGATCAGGAAAAAAATCACCTCTGTGCAAGATTGAATGTTTCCTGTTTTGTTGTAAATTACCCTGCGGTCACTGATGCTGTCCCTAGTATGTCGTAATCACCTTAGGGGTCACTTGGAGACAACGAAAAATAAGGCTGATGGTTATTTGCATGGTTGGATTTTTTTATGTTCCTCATATTTTTTTTGCTTTTGGGACAATTGTGGCTAGAATATGATGCTGATAATTGTTTTTGAATTGTATTTTTTATTTCTCGCTACCCTCCTTCCGTGTCTAGTGGTTCACATAGTAGGGGTCCTAACCCCTACTATGTGAACCACTGTTAAACCTGTCCGTGTCTGGTCCCTGCAGGAGAAGTGACGACGTGCAGAGTCTGAGCTCCTGTGTGGGTCTCTCTGGATTAGGACAGTGCAATGGAGTAAATGGGATAAACAGGGCTTACAGATCTGGGTGGCTGTAGTGACGCAAGGCTTTACGCTGCCTAATGGAGCGTCGGTGACACCTGCAACACTCTCTCAGGGTCCCTGACCTCTCCAGTCCCTCCAACCTGTGCCTCACCACAGCTTTCGTACAACCCCCTAACCCCTTGAAAATGACGAGAACTGCTAATTTGATATTTCTGAATGGAATAAAAACTGAACCCACAGAGCTATTACAGTTCACGTTTAAAAATAGGTGAATTAAAGTTTCGTAAAGTGAGTGTAGCAAGTGTTTTTACAGTTTTAGAGGGAAATGTGGTCCAAATGTCATCAGAAGTGGAGGCTGCAGACGCTGACCTGCAGTTGTCAATGGTTTAACAAGCTTATGAGATTGAAGACAAAATGTTTTCCGTCTGTTTTAAAGAGCAAAAATCTCCCATATCCTCCTGTTCGACTGAGCTGGGCAAGTTTAACGTTTATTATTATAGTGCTTTAATCTGACACGTTTAGGCCTGAATCGGCCCACAGAGGGCGACATGCCAACGTGAAGTGAAGTGAGCAGAGGAGCTCATCAGATCCCTTCAACTGCAGTGACTAGAAAATACTTTTTTTTAAACTAATCTTATTATTTTGTGTATTTTTTGATTGTCATTTGTTATAGATTATAATCACAGGATGACATTTTGCGTAAATGTGGGTTCAAGTGAAGTGTTTTGAGCATAGATTAATATTTTATGTTTATATATTTATAAAGAACCATTACAGGTTGAAATAAATAAAGAATATAGATATAATGGAGTTTTATAGTGGAGCTGGTACATGGGGCACAGTGTTGAGCAGGTTTTCAGAGTGCAGCAGGCTGAGAGAGGGGCGGGGTGACGCACGACGGACATCTTCAGACTCTTTCTTTAGGCTGGTGCAGGTCAAGTGGGCAGGTGACTTCCACACTAACTTCCACACAAGTCGAACTGAAGCAGAGGTACAGGGGAAAGGCGGCTGGATTTTCTTGAGCGCACATGAGCCGGGATTCTTCCTCGGCAGCTGATGGGAGGAGAAATTAAAAAATATGTAGGATCTGCGCGCAGAAAATCCTCAAGATTCCTGTGAGGGGGGTTGATCGTGTGGAGGGAGGATTGTACCAAAAAGTGCGACTCGAGGAGCAGCTTATTCATGCAAATTCATGAAATCATAGGCGTGCCTTTGGACGATGGAGTCACGGCCGGAAAAACAAACCCCCTCCTGGATGATCAGTGAGCTTCAAAGACTGTGATGCGCTGAGCTCGGACGCATTGACGGCGGCACCGGGGCGAATGTTTGAAGAGCTCAGAGACTAACAAGAGAAAGTTAGGGCTCGTTGTTTTTTCCCTATACGCTCCTGTTGACTGGCTGCACTTCGTCCTCCTCTCACTGAACCACCAGCACCAGTGACTGCTGCGCCACTGGATCTCCAATCGCAGGCGCATAACTGTTACGCACGGCCACAACTATCACTATCTGCCTTGGCTATTTAATTCTTTTTTTGTTTCTTATTTTATTTTATTTTCATTTGTACTTTTGTTTCTTTTGTGTCTTACTGTCGTTTCAATTCCTGAAGACACCGATGCGGATGAAGTTACAGCCGAACTATATCAGAGTCCGTGCGTAAAGACGCCACCGCCGATTCGTTCCCTGTTTTTCGACTTTCCCTGCACCGCCATGTCCGAGGACGACAGTAGCTCCACCACCAGCTACATGTCTGACACCGAAGGGAGCAACGTCAGCGTCCTCAGCTGGGAGCAAGTGCAGCGGCTGGACGCCATCCTGACGGAGACCATCCCGATCCACGGCCGCGGAAACTTCCCGACTCTGGAGATGCAGCCGCGGCAGATCGTTAAAGTGGTGCGCAGTCGGATGGAGGAGAAGCAGATCCACGTCCGGGACGTGCGGTTAAACGGCTCCGCGGCCAGCCACATCCTGCACGAGGACAGCGGACTGGGCTACAAGGACCTCGACCTCATATTCTGCGCAGATATGAAAGGAGAAAGTGATTTCCAGACTGTGAAGGACATAGTGTTGGACTGTCTCCTGGACTTTTTACCCGACTGTGTGAATAAAGAGAAAATAACGCCGTTAACGTTAAAGGTACACGCACCCACTACTTTTCCCCCTGCTATACTTGTTTACTTTTAGATAAGTGATAAGATTTGATTGCATGTGTGCCAGTTCGGTTTAACGTCCATTACGCGCAGCTTAATGCGCAATTAGATTAGTTAAGTGATAGTAAAACTTTGGTTTTCTGTAGTTAAGAGGATTGAGTTAATCCAATTTGGAAAGGATCCTGAGCTCAGCCACCCAGATCCCATATCCAAGTACGTTCTGTGGTCTGTAATATTGGGGTCAGTAGCATTAGTAACACAAAATTGTATCACAAAGTCATATAAATAAGATTCGTGGATATAGCAAAAATTGTTAGATATAAATGTAGTGGCATAATGTGAAATTAGGCCAAAATGCGAATGTAAGTGGTTTTGAGCTGAATTTTTGTTTCTTTGAGACTAATTACTTAATTTGTGTGTTTCTCTCTACCTCTTCTTCATATATATGCCACACACACACTCACTCACACACAGGAAGCCTATGTGCAGAAGATGGTGAAGGTGTGTAACGACTCAGACCGCTGGAGTCTCATCTCACTCTCCAACAACCGGGGGAAGAACGTGGAGCTGAAGTTTGTGGACTCTCTCCGGCGGCAGTTTGAGTTCAGCGTGGACTCATTTCAGATCAAACTGGACTCCCTGCTGCTGTTCTACGAGTGCTCAGAAAACCCCATGGCTGAGACCTTCCACCCCACCATCATGGGAGAGAGCGTATACGGGGACTTTGTCGAGGCCCTGGACCACCTACGTCACAAGGTCATCTGCACCCGCAACCCTGAGGAGATCAGAGGCGGGGGTCTGCTGAAGTACTGTCACCTGCTGGTGAGGGGCTTTCGAGCTGCCTCCGAGTCAGAGATGAAATCCCTGCAGCGCTACATGTGCTCACGGTTCTTCATTGACTTCCCTGACATTGGTGAACAGCAGCGAAAGCTGGAGTCATACCTTCAAAACCACTTTGTGGGCCTGGAGGACCGCAAGTACGACTACCTTATGACCCTGCACGGAGTGGTCAACGAGAGTACGGTGTGTCTGATGGGACATGAGAGGCGGCAGACTTTAGGGCTGATAGCCATGCTGGCAGTGCGAGTGCTTGCCGAGCAGAACTACATTCCCAACGTGGCTAATGTCACATGTTACTATCAACCCGCTCCTTATGTGGCAGATGGCAACTTCAGTAACTACTACATAGCACAGGTTCAGCCAGTGTTTGCTTGCCAGCAGCCTGCGTACTCCACCTGGCTCCCCTGTAACTGAGACAGCCCAGAGGGAAGGAGGAGGGAGAGAGTGTGCTTTGTTTAAACGGGATCAAGCGGCAGAGTCGCCGCCTCAAACCTGCCCAGTGTTTGACAGCCGACAGAAAAAGGATCTCTTCTTTTTAAGGTCAAAGCTTCAAACTTGTGTTTTTGTTTATAAGCTGCGTATGAATGCTGAATAAAATCCAGTTGGCTTTCAATTCCAAGTACGTTTTCCAATGTGAACATCTCCTCAACGTCTCCTGATCCTGCACAGGCCAACTATAGGTTTTGAGAAAGATTACTTTGGGTAGAGCTTGGAGGTAAAGGCTGAATGCAAATATGTGACGGTCTCCTAAATCACTGAGACTGATCGAATCTGTCAAGAACTGATTAGCCAGCACGTTCCAGCAGCAGGGCAAATGGTGTCCTGAAGTTGACAGCTACTGCAACCCAGCATTCAGGGGTGTGTTCTCAGTGCCCAACACACACACACACACACACACACACACACACACACACACACACTGGGTGCGATCACAGGCATATGTAGGGCTCCAGCCCAACACCCTGTAGACAAGAGATGAACTGAGGTGAGATGCTGCTAAATTAGTTTGGATAACAAACGGGCATCTCCACCTTGCGTTTGGATATAATTATGGTTGTTTACAGACCAAAGATTTTTCTTTTTGATTGTCTCTTAACATTTAAACCCAATTTTGATGGGGTAAAAAAAAAATAAAACATAAAATATGAATCTATGTCTATTTGTATATGTGAATATATATGTGTGTTTATAAGTGCCTATTTGCCATATGACTTTTGTGAATTAGCCCCACTCTATTTTAAAGTCAGGCACACAGAGACATCAGCAGCCCAGAGGCTTGTGAATGTATACGTGAGCTCATGCACAGTCAATGTTTGTGTACGTTTGGATGCAGATAAGCAGCCATGCATCAGTAAAGTCATGGTCAAACGGTTCACATATTTCATGTGGACATGTGGAAACTCCAGATTTTATCTCCTCTGGGTGATGCTAAAATGTCACAAATTAACAAATACAGGCATTGTTAAGCTGCACTTTATAGATCATCAGCAACAGTTTCCCTCTCACACACACACACACAATATTTTCTATGTATTTTGTACAGCGGTGCTTCTCTTTTTCTCATTGGAGAAGGAAAAAATGTTCACAGGTTGATAGGTAAGAGAGACAGAGAGAGAGAGAGGAAAGGCTGCATTCAGAGTCTGACAGAGAGCTGCTGTGTGTGCGTTCCTACGCTTCCTCCTGCAGCTGAAGGATATTTGCTGAGACACCTCAGATGACGATGAGACACTGTTTGCTGTAGCACCCTGGCAGGGAATTCCTCGGCTGCTGCTGAAGAGCTTGAACTTAGCTGGGGGTTCGGAGCCTGCAGACAAGGGTTCAGACAATGAAATGTCGTGCCAAACATCTCGGTGGCCCCCGCTGATAGCCCTGAAGTTTAATGAGCCATTTGTTTGAGCCATTTGATGTGCTGCAGACGAAGACACTGTGTTCAGAGAAGACGAGGAAAAAGAGAAAGGAGAGAGAAAGGAGAGAGAAAGGAGAGAGAAAGGGAGACGCAGTGGTTGAAAGGCAGGAGGCAGAGAGGGGGCGTCTGGAGAGATGGGTGCAGCTGGTGATGGGGTTTATCTCTCGAGGGCTACCATGCTTTACTGTACAAACTGTCTCTGGTCAGGTTGCAAGTTAATGCTCATGTGCTGCAGCTCGTCCCTTTTTCCAGAGTTTGGATCATCTGTGGTCAAAAAGGAGTGAATAAAACTGTGTTCACACCAGGTTCAACACACTTAAAGTTGCAACTTATATTTCATTTGTAATGTTGCTTTGATGATGCCTATTAATGTTTTTATGCTTCAATCCACACCCATTTTAAAGAACTGTATATATATGTATATGATTACATGCCACAGCTTTGCCAACACACTTAATCTTTTGAAAACTATACTGCAGCCTTCCCTTAAGGTGATTTTTCAGCATAAAGACTAAGGCTAGGCCGGACAACCAGGATCGACACAAAGAGAAATTCTCTCTCTGAAGAAAAAAAAACCATTTCTTTTCTTGTCCTCTGTCTCGCATAATTCAGGTAATCCATATCTGCTCTGTCCAGTTGTTTCCTCCTCTCAGTGACTGTCCATGTCGACGGTATCCTCCGGATTGTGCAGGCAATGTATTGTCATTTGATACTCGGTGAACAGCCGACTAGCTAGCTATAGCTCTGTCAAATAGTGATTGTGCCTCTCGGTTAGAGATTGTGGATTACTGCTTCGTCTTGTACATGTTGTCTCAGTTATCCATTTTTGTTCATGCAGTCTTTTACAAATCACACTTTGAAAAAAAAAGAAATCGATTTTTGTCTTGTATGTATATTTTTTATGATTGTTATTTTTATAAATGTATCAGACACTGCAGATGTCGCAGTGCTTTGGAATCTGTGATCAGGCTTCAGAGGATATGTTTTCTATAGCTTTTTTGCTATATTATGTCAAAAGATTAATGGGTCAAAAGATTAAAGATGTTTTCATCAATAAAATATGTGAAAAACAGATTTGCGATGTCTCTCATCATTCACCTGAATCAAGTTTACTGCACTGGATTGTTCCAGACAGAAAAAACTGCTCATTTTGCTTTTATCTTTTAGATTCAAATTTTTTTTTTTTTTTTTTAAATTTGTTTTGGAGGGGAATCTCTTTACACTGATGCAAGCCATTCTGTGGCTTTCACACAGCTTCCCCTGCTCACTGGCTCAGAGAGGAAAATCCCTGCCGCAGCCTGCCGGGCCCGACAGACCCATCGGCCAGAAACCCGTCCAGAACTGGTCCGCATGCTGCCAGAGAGAGCTGTTGAATGTGAGGGGATTTGCATCCAACTCGAAAAAGAGACTTTAATGCTTTTGTACGGTGAATATCTTTGCCTGCTCATCAAATTCTCTCTGTTAACAGAATCCCCCACCCCACCAGCCTCAAACACACACACACAGCCATGCAGATAATCAGGGCTGAGGCCTGCCCAGCCCACAGTCCAACTGTTGGTTGTCATGGCTGAAACGAAACTCACCACAACAGTGTCACATGGTTCACATGACAAACTTGTCCTAGATACAGAAGGGTGTGGAGAAGACAAAGCAGAATGAGTAAGAGACTTGCTGTATGACACAGAGCTATATATGGCAGACATGATAAGGACATTATAGCTTTCACATAAGCGCATTAATCTGATCCATGAAAGGTATTACTGACAGGTTAAGGCTGAACAATGATGCATGTACATAGACATACAGACACAACTATCGGCTCGGTCAAGAAATATTTAATTCTTTAATGGGCCCTTTGTATCCCTGATATCAAAATGAAAGGGTTAGTTGACCATTTTTTTGGACCAAGTCTGCCTTAATCCAATATGAGCCTCCCCCTTATGCACATTAAAAGAGTGTGAATTTAATATCGGAAACACAAACTCTGGAGGACAGCCTCTTGATCTGATTTAATCTGCAGCCCACCCTGAGGTCCCTGTGAAAAGGGCGTTCCTCTCCCCTGCTGCCAAGTGTTGCTCATGGTGGGAACTGATGAGTTTCCAACTAAAATACCGTAAGGTCCAGAACTTACTGTGTAAAGGCCCTTGAGATAATGCATGTTGTGATCTGGCCTTGTGTAAATAAAACAGAATAGAATTGAATATGATTTTTGCACAGAAGCGGAACTGTGATTTGATTTGATCCCCCATGACTTACACTGAAACCACAGTGTGGTTGGGATTCATCTGTTGAACTGGAGGAACAACTGCTGCAAACAGCGGCACTTGCAATTCAATTCAGTTTTATTTGTACAGCGCCTTATCACAACATATATTATCTCTTAAATTGTATTGTTTTTATAGAGAAAGCCAACAGTTCCCACAATGAGCAGCACTTCTGTGACCGTGCAAAGAAAAAACTCAATAACTGGAACAAAACCTCTAAAGAACCAAACTCAATATGGGCGGACATCTGCCTTGACCGGTCGGGATAAGCAGAGAAAAATGGGGAAGAGAGGAGAGATGGGTGCGAAAGAGGGGAGAGAAGAGAGAGAAAGATAAGGGGGAGAGAGGGGAGAGTTTTAAGAAAGAGTGGAACCTACACTTTAAAATCTTCACATTATTACCTAATACAGGTATGTGAAAATAATTCAGCTTCTTTATTATGTTTCAATATTTGAAATGCGATCAAATATCCACATAGCACCAGATTGACAGTCTGTCATTGTGACATAGTTTCCACCCCTCAGTGCAGAATGCTGCTGTCAAGCCTTCAAGTGCGACATCTACATTCTGTCTGTTCTGGGAGAGGGATCCCTTACTTGACAGCTTGTCATGAGGCACATTTTTATTTGTGAATATGGGCTATACAAATAATATTTGATTTGATGTAATTTGAAAGATGTGTCATGTGGATTTTGTGTGAACTGTGTTCAGCTTTATAAAAGTAACACTTTTAACATCAGTCCGGGTTTTCTTCAACTTCGTTGGGTTCATAATTTTTCACTATCTGACACAACTTTATACTTGAAAGCTACATTTGATTTAAAATAATAAAACATATTTATTTTTCAGTGTGTCGCTTGTAATGATGAAGCCAAAGAAAATTATCACCTGATGTTGCATTTTTGGTTTTTTTTGTTTGCTGTGTTTCAGCTTTTTTCTGCCACATCATTGCATTTGTCTCAGTGTATGACACTAGTCTCACTCTTAATTTCAAGCATGGCTCTACTTAATCCCTCCTTAAGAACCCCTCATTTGGGAGTTTGCTCGAAAGAAGTCAGATTGATGTAACAAGAGCGCCGAGGGGCCTAAATCTTTGCTCCTTAATTTGAGATGCAGCATCAAACGAAACAGTCTTTGTAATTTCAGGGAGCTTTCACTTTAAACGTTAAAGAGTCAGTTGTGAAACGCTCCCAGCAGTGAGCTGGCAGAGGGTGATAGCTAAAGCCAACCGCAGAGGGAATTCACAAAGTAGGTGCTAGTGAATGTCTTTATAATTACCTGTTTACCTTTGAATATAAGCTTAGACGCTTGTCATTCATCCTCCAGCTCCTCATCCCTCCTGCTCGTCTGAGCTCTCAGATGCTCTCTAATGGCTTTTCCACTGTAACGATTGGAGAGTGGCCGGCTTCTTGGGATTTCTGTCCTTTTTTTCCTTCCCTGTTGCTGTGAAGACATTTTTTCCAGATGGAAGTTTTTATGGAATAAGCGAGAACCATTTGGAGGGTGGCTTGACCAATCTGGCTGCCGAGTCGGTCCGGTTACGACACCAGTCCAGACTGGTGGGGAACGGCAACCACAGCCAAGCCTAACGTGCTGTTTCATTTAAATGTGTGGCTAAGTCCCCAGAATAAGAACATATTAACATTATCTTTTTTCACTTATTGAAGGAGTGTGGGATAACACAGAGCAGACAGCGAGAGAGCAGAACCCCCAGGCTTGTAAACAAATTCCAGAGGAGTGAGTTTGTACAAGCAGTAAGGAACTATTCATCATGCGGGTTAACAGCCATGGGGGACTTTCACTATGTCAAGAGACAGATTCTTTCAAGAGACGGAGTGAAAGTCAGCTGCAGGTCAAAGGCAGCTGCATCAACAGCGCACTACTGCTTTTATTAAAACAGCATCATCTGAAGAGATGGGAGCCCTTGCTCACACCACGCCCTCGAAACATCAGCCTGCCCAATACACCTCTCACATCAGCAGATACGTCAGGCTTTTAAAGGTTCCTTGTGTAGGATTTAGTGACATCTAGTGGGGCAGCTGAACTCCCCTCACCTCACTCCCCCCTTCCAAACATGAAAAAGAACCTGTGAAAGCTTTCGGTTGTCCTAAAAACTCAAAAGGTTTTAGTTTGTCCAGTCTGGACTACTGCAAAAATCATGGCATCCTCCATAGAGAGGACCCTCTCCTAATGTAAATATAAAGTATTTAAATATAAAGGGCCCATTCAAGGGTAAAGAAAAAAACAATTCATACAGTTTAGGTGATTACACGCTGGTGAAAACATCACTAGGATTTTATTTGTATTCACTTTTTGCCAATAGATCCCTTTCACCTAAATCTTATACACTGGACCTTTAAGGCTCCACTACTCAGTCATACCATCAACCAACACAGAACTGGTTTGAATGTGGTGGCTGATTGGTGTATATATCTGCCCGGTTACACAGAGTGGGTCGTCCACTGACCAGAAGGTCTCTGGTTCGATTCCTTGAGTAAGACCCCCAAATTTCCCTTGATGGCTATTCTGTCAGTTTGTGGATGATATGTGACAGAAAAAGTGCTGTGTTTTGAAGCTCCGTATGAATATGTGTGCGAATGAGTGATATGACTTGCAATCATAAGACAAAACAAGCTGAGAAAGCACTATAAATGCAACACATTTACCATTAAAAAATCATACACCCTAGTCAGACCTGATATATGGGATTTACTAAGCAGAAATTGCTGGACTATAGCCACTTTCAGACATTCACTGGACTCCACTGATCCTCCTATTTTCTCTGGAGGACATTATCCATCTGGCCTCCAAATATAAAGTCCGTACAAACTCTGTCCCATTCCCATTCTGTCTGCTGCACCTGGTTGCTCCCCCTCTCACCTGAACAATGTGGAGGATTTGTTGCTGTTGTGAATCTCCCTCTGTGTTGTACAGGTGTGAAAGGCAAACTGCGGGTGTTCTGTAGCCAATTCTCCGGATTTTACCCAGAGGAGATGTCTGAAAACATAGAGAGAACAACCATTCACACTCACAATCACACGTACAGATAGGAGGTACAATAAATGTTCCTCCTATCTGCATGACTGTGGGAAGAAGCCAGAGTACCCAGAGAAAACTCACACAGAACGACACTCCACACAGAAAGACCCCAGGCTAACTGGGATTCAAAACCAGGAACCATCTTGGTGTGACAACCTAACTGATTAACCATCCTACAACTTGCACTGCACCACCTTGTCGCCCCATTGACCAATTATGTGGTAATAATACACCAGTAATGTATTTATAGTTTGTACTGCTGCTCACAGGTAGCACACAAAACTTTATCTGCATTGTGAAAGTAAGATTTTATCTTTAAGTTTTTCTTCAGGGTCAAAGCTTTTACAAATGTTATTGGCTCTTACAATAAGTATGACTCTATTTTAATGTTCTATGTCTCTGCCTTAAGGCACTTTGTAAGAAAAGTGTTATATAAATAAAGTACAGTTTATAAGTTATGATTATGAAAAGCACATTTGCAAATTAGACCGTGGTATTGTATCTATAAATAGCCTTTTGATTGGCTCTTAAATTTAATCAGAATCAAGTTAAGTTTTATTCAAACTTTGTTTAATTGTCTTTACATGGTCAAAGCAAATACTGGTTTGAAATTTTAAATGACAAAATGCAGTGCACAAACAAGATCAAGCCATAGTCCCTCAGTTTACACTGCTGCACGTTATAATCAATGTATATTGAAATGAAAGACTGAGCAGAAACAGACATTTGCATTATTCAATAGCAGGCCATAATAAGAAGAGGCTTGAAGAGGAAATGAAAACTTGCTTTCCGAGAGAGTACTTAGCAACAGTGAACAATGATGTCAAGTATGATATCAGTTTCCACGTTTGTTGTGGTGACAACATGATGTTTATCGGAAGATTTGGAGCAAATTTGAGACGAGCTGGGAACATGTTTGGAGCAAAAGGTGTGTCAAACAAAAGGTAATGCAAGACAGCTCTGCCGGAGTGTTCCACAGCGTCCCGCCTGACCTGTAGTCAACCACTTATGGGAAAACACAAAAGAAACAAGACACTGGAAAAGAGAAACAGACCCAGAAGTCAGCAGCAGGTGTCAGTGACTGATGGCTGTTGTTGTTAATGTTTGAAGACTTGTCGTCTCAGGTGACAGTATCAACAGGAGGAAATACAGAATGATTCATGGATCCTAGAGGAGGCAATAGGTGGGGCAGGAGTAATGGAGCAGCAATGAGGTGGAAAAGAAAACAGATTGGAGTATGAGAAGCTGGTCAGAGGTGTGTGTTTGTGTGTGTGTGTGTCTGTGTGTGTGCGTGTGTGTGTGTGCGTGTGTGTGTGTGTGAGGGACTGCAGAACGAAAGGTTATCCTCTTCGTCTCAGAGATTAGTGTCATCGAGGTTAGTTGGTTTATCTTACATAAGTCTCAGAACCTGCAGGACAAATGAGCGTCTGTCAGTAACTGGGACAGAGAGACAGACAGGCAGACAGAAAGAAAGACACAGTCATGTGTTGTTTATATCATTTTGTGCACCTTTGGGACGCAGTCAATTTTTAATAATTGCACATTTTTGTTTATATGTAAATTAGATCTGATGACATCATCAATCTGACTCTCAGAGGGAAACTGAGAGTCAGATCAAACAGGAAAATATATGATCATTATTATACAGATTTAAAAAACATCTTGAAAAAAAACCAATCATTTGAATTATATTGTGTGTGTATAATATCCATGTATATACATAGTGAAGATAAGATGAGGAATTGCAGTCTTAAATAATGTTTATTTTAATAATTGTAAATAATTAATAATTAATTAAAAATAATTGAATATTCCTATTAAAAAAATAAAATTTTAAGAATATGCACTGTGACATTATTATTTATGGGCTCCAGCCCCCTGTGACGTTGGAAAGATAGGCCATTAAGATGATGGATGGATTTGGAACTTAATTCTGCTGTATTATTAAAACAGCAACTGACATTGATTAGCTGTGGATTTGAAACAAAAGAGTAAAAGATGTGTTCCTGTCACTCAGCCAGACTCAATACTTCACCCATATCAGTATATAATGGATGCATGGACAGGTGAGCATCTGTGCATGACTAGAAACTAGTATAAGGTTTTACTTTAACAGTAACAACAGGAAGTATCCTCAGATATGTGAAGTGTGTGCAAACATGTGATTGTAATGTCTGCTTCTAATTCATTCTCATATCGCCAACATGTTGTTCGTCATAGAGTGAGACACTGCTGAGCTAAAACAAAACTGACATTGGGGGGGAATTCGTGGTGTGAGAAGATGTGCTGCTGGCAGCGAGCTGATTAACTTTCTTTGTCTGCAGAAATAAAACCTGTGGATGTCACAAAAGCCGCTTGAATGGAAGGAACACACTCGTTAAAGAGTGTGAAATCCCCCACAGCACATATGGCCAAATCATGATGAATAGTGGTAAAGCGAAATAAAGATAAGGATAAGAAGTTTTTGCAAAGCAGCTGTGCACGTAGACACAGCAGCACTTTTTCTTTTGTTTTTTAGACTTTGATTGGGACAATTAAAGGGTAATTGTAGTATTTTTCAACATGGGCCCAATGCTTATAATGTGAGTGTGTAAATGAATGGTACTTATAAGAGCGTTTGGTAGCGATCCCACTGCTGACAGACGTGTCATGGCAGCAGTGGCAGCAGTGGCTACAATGTTATCTTATGGGGCAACTGTGACAGTCCATGAAATGTCCACTAAAAGGCAACAAATGGAGAATGTTTACGCTGCAAAGAGTGAGACCTGCCGATGTCCGATATAGGAGGTCTTGATTTGTTGGAGTTGCACCATAGGATTACATTGTAGCCACTGCAGCCTTGTCTGCTGATAGAAGTGATCTACTGGACTGATTTGAAACATACTTGAAAGTTGAAATTGATTATCTCAATTCCCATCAAGGGGAAACATAAAGGTAAGTAAGTAGATGGATAACTTGCAGTAAATGGGCCAGCCAGGAGTTGAACCAGAGACAGGAAATGTGTGCACCCTAACCATTTGGATATTGGGTATGGCAGTTCTTTCAGATATGCTTTTTTTGTATATAATTCTTTGACATTTGCCAGGAAACAGGGTGAGTGGAGAGACAGGCAGGAAATGATCAACTTTGAGGTAAATTCTTACATCAGAACACATCAATGGGACACAGAGACAATGCAAACATACTGAGGTTGGAACGTAAATATCTTTTTAAGTTCATCCTAGTTTGTTGCATCCGTTGGTGTGCTCCCATTTCATAGTGAGTACTAATCAGCAAATATTTGAAGATTATGGTCCTAGATTAAAAGTCTTGGAATCACCTAAAACAGTTTATTCTCTAGAGACATTCAATATCTGAAGCAGATGTGTCCATGCAATCCATCCAATAGCTTTCAAGCTGTCAGTGAGGTTAATAACCTCATGGTAGTACTAAAGGAAAAGTCAACATGAGCAGACTGGGACGTAAAGAGACTTGAGATGGCTCTGCAGGTTGTTGACGTGGTCTTGCAGAAGGTGGAAGAGCTGAGATATAAAATGTTGAACTAATTTTACTGTCATTATTCTGTCATTCAACAGACGCATTCTGGCTCTCGTGTCTTATCCTGCTTGTAGCTGTGGCTCTTTGACCCCTTCGCCATCTTTCCCTCTTAACACATGACAGCCTTGGCATTCATGCAGCCCACTGCTCTGAATCCACCAGCTGCTTTATATGAATATGCATTCTTTGGACCACTAATAGTAGTGTTAAAACTCTATATTTAGACACTTGGATGCAAGTGCTCCAATACTGAGATAAAACATATTACGTTCTCCTCAGCAA
This sequence comes from Paralichthys olivaceus, assembly GCF_024713975.1. NCBI lineage: Eukaryota > Metazoa > Chordata > Actinopteri > Pleuronectiformes > Paralichthyidae > Paralichthys > Paralichthys olivaceus. The sequence goes on along the minus strand of NC_091105.1, from coordinate 22,156,152 downwards.
ACCATAGATTGAGCATATTTTGGGCTTCGACGAAATGGAATTTTTAATTGAATTCAAGTTCGTTTGTCATTGAATCCATTCAATCTGTTGTAAGACTCACCATGATTAACTGTATGACATGGAATACTGTATTTTCATTATCATTTCTGGTATCAACATCACTCTCAAAATTGTTTTACATTTACAACAGGAGGAAAATATAATTGGATACCATCCAAACAATTTGTAGTGTGTTTAAGCCGGCCCCATACCACAAACGCAACACTTGCTTAGCAATGACAATATTATTCTCATAGACAAATGCAACCATTTCAGACTAGCCCATCAGTTGCTGTGGTAATAGGACCCAGATGGTAGAGCTGATATAAAAGCCAGGTAATTTCATACAAAAGCACTGTGAAAGGAGTAGACACTTCTCGTATGAATTGGAGCAGCCTGCACTGCAGAGTTTCGCCTTGAATAAAAACCGAACCGAGATAAGGCTATCCTGTGTCTCCCCAGTGAGACGATCCTAGTAAACTTGTATCATTTCCTCAAAAACAAATTTCATTACTTTCCAATTAAAAGTGATTGGTAGTGCTGGAGTCTTACTATGTGAGGAGAAATACAGAAAGTCCCTGACAGGAGAGATTGATTGTGCAATGAAACTTTCTGATTTGATTATTTCTGTTAAATGCAATTCTTACTTGGAGGCACGCACAAATGCAAGAACACACACACACACACACACAGATTTTTTTTATTTATTTATACCTTTTACTTGAGATGCAAGATGCAAAAACAATTTAATGTGCTGATTATGAATGAGAAAGATTTTTTTCTTGAATCTTGATATCTTATTTGCATCAGGAGGAGATTTTCCTGACACTGTCTCCATGGATAAGCTCACAGTTCCAATACTGTAGTAGTACTTTATCATCAAGAATACTAAAAGGAGTTTTTAAAATATCAGTTTTAACTAATTAATATGCAACTCTTTGCAGCAAGATATACCATAGTTTAATCTGATCATCCATTGGTATGACATGAAGTCTGCTTGAACTGCTCATTCATGTAAAGATGTCAACATGTCAGTCAGATCTTGTTAGCACTGTCAAGGAGATAGCAATCTGTTTGTTTATTTGTCAGCAGCATTACTCAAAAACAAGAAAGAACCCATTAAATGTTGCTGAGGATCTGGACAAACAGGCAAATTCAAGATTATTTTCACTTTCAACTAGTAAAAAATATAGGTGTTCATATTAAAATTAACAATTTGCTACATTTGTTTTTCGCTGCTCAAATTTCAGGGTTCTGATATTGTGCACACTGGTTCACAGTCAGTGTCATGATTAAATGGAACACTTCTATGAGCCATTGCTAATGACATTGGCAACACTCGTGCAAGTCCAATTAAAATAAATGACTGCTGCAAAACCACAATTTTTTTTCTTGTAATGGTAAATGATCTGTATTTATCTAGCGCTCTTCTAGTCTTGATGACCACTCATAGCACTTTACAGTACAGTTTATTGCCATTCACCCATTCACACACAATTCAGGGTTCAATACTCCTGTAGTTAGAGGACGACCACTCTACCCCCTCAGCCACATCTGCCTAATCTCTCCAGAAAGCAAATTAATATTTCCAAATGTGAAAAAAAAGATACTAAACTAAACTAAACAACAACATTTAGACATGTGTCAGTGTTTCTATTGAACCTTTATAATAACATATAATGTAATATACATTCACATCCCATTTGTCCAAAATGTCACGCAAAGATTAAAAAATGTAGCTGCTCTTGTGTCAAATATTCACACTGTTCTTTTACTCCAATTCACAGCAACACACACAAACATTAAGCCCCTCAACTGACTTCATCTAAGAGCTTCTTCTGTGCCGTGATGCTCTTGAGCCTCACAGTCCTGTGTGAGACTGAGGCAGCATTGAGACCTGCAGGTTCCTCTGTGGAGCCGCCGGCTTGGTTCACAGAGGTCAGTCTGAGGATGTGCTCTGTTAGCATTGCAGAGCCACGCTGCTGCCAAAGGGAGCCGTGTGGACCTTTTAGAGCCCTCACAAGAAAAAGAACAGCATTTTTGGAAATTCTGAGATTTATTTTCCTCTCGCTTCAGGATCTTGTAGTACTGACCATGTGGATGTTTATATACAGAGAGGAAAGTCTATTGAGTTAATGTTGTGTTTGCTCACTGGCATATGAAATATTTGACACTGTGTGACACAAGTATAAAATATCACAGGCATGGTCAATACATAAAAATGTGGCTAAACGTGTAATTTACTTTTCCTTCTCTACATGTGTGACTTCATGAGCTACTGGAAATCAGCAGGTATACAAACAATATTTGTGCATATGTGCAGATGAAAGTATCACAGTCATACACACGCTCTCTCAGCTTCCTCATCCTGGCCTCCGAGAAGCACTTGTCTGGTCACAGAACAGTAATTCATGGTCTGACAGCTGTTTTCTTTTCTGTGAGCCTACCCTGCTTGGATCCTTGGGTGTCATTCCACACACAGGGCCAGCTGGAGGTTTTCCTTAAAAAAAAAAAAGGCAGTAAGCCCAGTGCTGACACATCCTCCAGTAAATAGAAGCGACAGAGCATCACTGGACCTGAGTTCAACCCTCAACACACATCTCCTCCAGTTAGTCTGTGTACACCGGCTTCACATCCAAAGGGCATAAATCCAAACTCCAGTGGATACACCATTGGGCTGGAATTTGAATTCAATTATTTTATAGGTTTTTGGACATCTTCATAGACACCTGCTTTCTTCTCGCAGCTCAAAACACATTTCATGCAGAACTGCTGGAAAGCTGTATATTGTATCAACAGTACAATCACTAGGGTTCATTTAGAGGCTGATTTATTGGTTAATATTGAACTCAGCCCCAGACACACTGACACACCCTGATGATATCCATCCAATAGTTCTCACAAGACATCTCTGTCTAAACCACAACTGTCAACAAATAGTGGCATTTATAAATAATGTCTTTTATTGCAAAGTTGACACTGGTTTGCGAATTTCTGGCAACCACTTAAAATTATCCAAGAGCAACACAGCATGTAATAAACATGACAAACATGATACAATAAAGTTATGACACAGTCAAACGCTCTGATGTCCCTGGTCTGAATAGTTACCCGTAACTCAGGTAAAGTGGAAGAGAGGAAGCTTTATTAACATACTTGCATGGAGGTGAACAAGCTCGGGCTTGTGGGAACCCGTTTGTGAAGCTCCTTCTCTTTTACTGACTTCATGGATTTCAAGTTTAACATTTACTCTTTGTCACATTCTGAACCTGGGTCCTGAACTTAATCACCAAATGACGTCCCTGATGCTCAGATCTGCAGGAGATTTTGTTGAGATGTGGAAAGTGAGTGAGTTGGCTCAATGAGCGAACCTCAGCGAGTGCTGCACAGTCATCAGTTACTTTATAGCTAATGGATTAAATTAAATGCAGTAATGACTAATTTAAATTTGTTGGCTTATATTCCCTGGAAGACCCTCACTGCATTCAGTTGACAGACTATTCCCAAACACATTACCTTGACTCAACAGGCAGTTGGGAGATAAGCTTCTACTAAAAAAAAAGAAGAAATGCGACTCTGTGGTTAGAGCTTGAAATTATTAACATATAAGTGTTTATGGGACTCACAGTGGTGGAATGTTAATATTGTTGCCTCACAATAAGGAGGTTCTGGTTGAATCTGATGGTTTTCTGCTGGTACTTCCTCCCACAGTCCGAAGACATGCAGGTTAGGTTACCTGGAGACTCAGAATTGACCAGAGGTGTGAATGGTTCTTTGTCTATGTATGTCAGTGCTTCAATGCACTGGCAACCTGTCAGTGGTGTTCTCCGTCACGGAATTAGCATAATGGATAGATTGATAACTAGTTTCAAGTGACTTTTTCAAGTGACAGTTTCCTGTCTATCTGTATAGACCTGCAGATATGTTCACAAGAGTCTTCAGAGAACCAGCTTTACCCTGTTAGATGTAATGAGACTGTTGAATAACCTTGTTTGACAGTGTTGTTACTGTTAGAAATGTATTATCCATGTGTTGTCACACAAACCAACCCAGCTGGTGCTTTAATAAACTCTGACACTTTTGACGTTTAACACATAAACATCTCGTACCTTACGACTGGATTTAAGTGATGGCACTTTACAGTCGAGGTCAGAACGAGCCGAGGGACGAGCTACGGGCTGCTCCGCTCCGACTTCCAGGTCTCTTGATGAGTCATGAGCAGAACCTGTTTTACAACCATCTTCCCTTTCATTTCCTGTCTGGATGACCCAAACCTCTCTGGAGGGTAGCTTGTTACACAGCCCCAGCTTGGCTTCCACACCATCTCCGCCCCTCATTTGTAGACAGGATGTTTAACCAGGCCGCCTGGAGAGGTCATCCGGGGGAGGCCTGGGGTGACTTTCCCCAGATGGTGCATCAGCAACAGTGCATTGGCCCTTGTGTAGATAGTGATAGAGACCGGTCACTGTTACAGCATGATACTATCACTGAGTGTAAAAACCTCATGAAACCAATATAAGTGATTTTCATGGATTCTCTGCAGATGAAGGATTACATGGTCCTCTGTGGCAAATTCTCTGGCCTCCCTCAACCATATAAAACATTGATCTGATCCACTGGGGAACAAAAAGCAACTGTGGTTTATCTCAGCTGTTAAGAAGCTCATATGTTGGGGATGCGAGGATTTCAGCCAACAGTGACATTAGGCAAGTGCTTCAGTGACTCTTTCAGATCGAATAGCAAGAGTGCTTCCTTTTCTTTTTATCAAATTGATCAGTGTTTTAAATGAGCTACAGCCATTTCATACATTGAGGAGACAAGCGAAAAATGAATACCACTGATAAGAAGGCAGTGACAGTCAAACAAGAGCAGACTGGTTTTTCATTTTTGGGGTTTGAAGGTTTTCTTGATCCCTTTATTTCAAAGATAACTGTGCTTGAAATGCATTGCCTTGAAATACACTTAATACCTCTTATATTTTTATGTCAGGGTTCATCTTTCAGCTTTCCCCTTCAGAAGGATGTTTTTAAGGTGCTAAACGACAAACATGTTCAGGGATGTAAAAGCTCAGTTAGAGGACCGCAAGGACTAACACCTCAAAATATTGCTCCATATATATTTGCAGCCACCATAGTGAAGGAATTACACCCAAAAAGCCTACAAGTGGAGCAAAGACGGAGACTTCGAAAAATGAGGGCTGCCAGGAGCTTCGTTTTAATGTTTTATTGGCACAAACTACCAATTTTCAACATACCTCTCTCCTCAAGTGCTCATTAAAGCTAAAATTACACCAGTTAAAGGCTTATAAACCACCATATCGCAGCAGCTTTACGGTGAAAACGCAGCTCCTGAAAGCCTTTGCTGTTTCCACGGACAAGCCCCTGTGCACCAGCGATGGAGCAACACTCTGATCCAGGACCGCTAAGCCACAGCTATACTTACCTAGGTTAAAGATGACAGTAATTATCAGGTTTACCAGCGTCATACCTTTGCGAGTGGAATCCCTGCCACACTGTACACACCTGCCCTAGCACATGTAAGTACAACCCTCCTGCAGTGCAGCAATTCTTCAGCTCAAACGACAGATGCTTCCATACCATGAGTGATGAGATGACCACTGGGTAGGAAAATGGTTTAAAAGGAACTGGGAGAACTTGTGCTGGTCCTTCTGTAGATATACTGTATATAACATGTTTAATTAATAAATCAAATGGTCATATTCCAAGTGCAGGGTCTTAGTGTTAGCGATTCTTGAAGGATAGAGTTTGGGTTTGGTATCATTTTATTTAAAAAGCGGGACAACCAAAGGAATAGGTCCACAACTTGGGAGCTTACTACCTCCGCCATGTATTTTTTGCTATCTGTCTGTCTTTTATCATGATTACGCAAACACTACTGAGCCAATATCATGTGACCTTAGTGGAAGGGTTAGCGTTAGGGTTAGATGTATTAACTTTTAGAGCACATTTGATTACGGTGGCAGATAATGACGATGCATTCATTGTTCTTCTTAAGTATTGGGATATTTTTGTAAAATGTTCAAGAAATAATGCAGAAATGTTGATGAAAAGATATTAGGTGATTTGGTGCAGCTGAGTGAAGGTATAGCTTTACTGAGGGCCAATCTACAGTAGTTAAGAATTGGATGATAGTGACACCATGTTCATGTCTGTGAGCTAATAGGCAGTTAGTTTATATTAGAAGGTAGGTAAAGTAAGCTGAGCTGTGTCTGTTTGTACAGATTAAACAAACGAGATGCAATAAGTAAAACAGCTTTTTAGAGAGGGCCCAAGCAAACCTCTGTTCCACTTAGTTAGCTTTTGAGCTGTTGCAATATCACTTCTTTTCGCCATTTCTTTTTGCAGAAATCAGACATATTCTTTAGATTACTGTCCATATTCTCAGACAACCTGCTGATAGCCTTCAAAACAAAAGCAATCACTTATGAATACAGCTGCCATAAAAATGCTGGTACTTGAAATATTCATAACTTGAATCACATTTCCTTAAATTAAAAATATGCCTTTTTGTTTATCAATTGTTTTTAAAGCTATACTGTTAATTGGGAACCGTTGGATGTAATATGACAGCTTCTGACTCTGCTACCTATGAGAATAGGTATTAAGTTAAATTTAGTTTAAAAACAAATAAATAAATGAATAGAATAAAAGAGGCACAGAGGTAATGACGTCTGATCTACTGAGCGGGCCACATGGCTTTCATAGCACTGCCATACAAACCAGTAGCCAGTCCGATTTACTTTTAGCCTCTTCAACGTTATTGTGATTAATAGGCTGAAATACTTGATTACACCAAGGTACAATTGAAGTTATTATTTTCATTACAACAACCACAACAACCTGCTCCATGGCTCAAAACGTTTAACTGAATTGCCTTTTTATTAGAATTTATTCTTCTTCTAGCCATGGATTTTATTATTTTTCCTGTGAAGCACTTTGTAACTTTGTTTAGATAAGTGCTATACAAATGCAGTTATTATTATTATTGTTATTATTATAATTTGAACTTTAACTGCAGTGCATCAGACTCAAATCGACTATAGCCCTTTTCTAAATCATTATTCATCTTAACGCATGCAATAAATTGACTTTTAAACAGGAAGTGTCTAACACAAGGATTCAATGCAACAAATATTGTCATTACTCACAGTCTGTTGGAAATGGTACGAAGCTTTCAGCAACCAGCAGTGCAAACCCTCTGTGCAGAGGCTCAATCCATGGGTAGAAAGCAGGACTCTACTTAAATATATATTATTGTCCAAGAATTACCTCACACTGAGCTTGGTCATATTTTAATACATGAAATATAAAGGGACTGAACTGAGATGTATATTAAAGGTCCAGTGTGTAAGATTGAGGTGAAAGAGAACTATTGGCAGAAATTTAATGTAGAATAATCCTCATGATGTTTTCACTAGTTTGTTTCATCTAAATTGTGTGAATTGTAGTTTTCTTTACCCCAGAAGAGGCCCTTTATATTTAAATACTTTATATTTACATTGAGGAGACCCTCTCTATGGAGGCAGCCATGTTTTCTACATTAGTCCAGACTGGACAAACTAAACACCTTTTGAGTTTTTATGACAACTGAAGCTACCACAGTTTTTTTTTCATGTTTGGAAGGAGAGGGTGAGGTGAGGGGTGTTCAGCTGCAACATGCAACTTCAACACTAGATATCACTAAATTCTACACACTGAACCTTTAAAGAACCAATATGTAATTGTTAACAGCAGCGTCAAATAAAGCTCCAGTTTTCATGTGTTTAAAGTTATTTTTTTAGATCATTTCCCTGCATAGTGACTGTGAGTGAATTGTTTTGCCTGAGAACAGTCCTTCTCCCCTGTGCTTCATGAGGTCATTGTATCTGAGTTACAGTCCTGCCCTGGGTCACAGTTCACGCTGAGGCCCTCATGTGACTGTTGCTGTTGTTCTGGGATCCAGCAGTGCCTGTTCTCGAGTGCTCAAATGTTGACAAAAATCTGGAAAGCAATAAATGGGGAGTGGGAGGTAAAGAGAGAGAACTAGATTAAAGAGGACTCCACAGGGGAAAAAGTGGGAGAACAGAAAAAGGGAGAGCGAGAGTCTAAGAGCAGTCTGGTCGTGCCACACTGAGAGCTAAATATGGCTTTTTATCAGTTTTTTGGTCTGAGATTTATTCTGGTGTTTGAGTTTCAGCCTCATAAATCAGTGTATGATTCAGCCTGGGAAAGAGGTTATGGTGTGTGGAGCATCTGCTGACGAATAGGCTCATTGATTCAGGTAAAACTGAAATAAAAACTATAACTCTTAAAATGACTTCAATGTGAACTGATGTGGGTGTACTTCCAACACTTGAGAACTTTCTAAAGAACAAACATGTATTGAACAAAAAGGTAATGGAAAGAGAAAAGATTTGGCCTTTGGAGGTTATTAGTCTGGGCCTTTTCCTTGGAATAGAGTCTTCACCTTGGCTACACCATGTTCTAAGTTCACGGGCTCACCTCGAGTGTGTTGGAAGTGTGCTGCTGGATGCTGGCCCCTCCGCTCTAACCACAGTGGAGTGAGAACAGGCGTCAACTGACTGCCTCCTAGAGCAGTGATAATACCTGCAATAACCACGGAGACATAAAACTGACACAGGATGGATGCTACACTGTATTCATCTCTTCTGACATGTGTAACCACGCGTGCAGTTCTCGCCTCGTTTATGATATGGTGCTATAATTGTAGACGCTTAGCCCCACCGCAGAGCTTTTGTCTACGGCTTCCTGGCTGCGGACGCTCCTCAGCTGAAACAATAAAGGGATCAATGCCTTGCTTTTCTTCTTCCCTTCATGCCAAAATTTGCTCTGACCTGTTTTATTTCCCCCTGTCCCTGTCCTCCTCCTCCCCCCGTTGTATGATTCCTTCATGTGCTCCATTTCCAGACACGTGAGGAATCTAATTCTGCTTCTTATTAAGCGTGACCACGGTGACCCTACACTGTAATCGAGCCAGCATGTCCCTTCCCACAACAGGAAACACCATCACCTACAATTAGCCAACCAATACAGAATCTCTGGCTCCTAATGCAAACCCTTAACCCTGCATATCAAATTCTGTTAAACATGGCAGCAGCTTCAAGGACTGGCCCATGAAGACTTAACACTGTCATAGCCTGATGCTATGGAGAATCTTGGTTTGTATCTTTATTACTGTGTGTATCACGATGGCTAGATGGATTGGACCAGCCAACAGGACACCAAGGAACATTTACGATGAGGATCAGCCAATCGCGATGGCCTCTTATTCTCCATTAGGCACTGCAGAGACTGGAATGTTATATAACGCAAATCCTGGCTCCAAAAACAGATGCTTTAAAACTAAACATAAAATATCTGTTCTCCATCGCTGCGATGAGTGAGCCAACCACAGACTCACACTTACAATGTCATGAAATCAATTCATCCCTTGTGATCCATTTCCTCACCCTCTCGTTGTGATTAGTTGTAGCAATTCACTTCTTTCTTTCTCATGTATTCAGTCAGTGATCATTCCCAGATAAAACAATGCTCTGGTGCTGTTCATGCTGTATGTCTGTGTTGTGTGCCATCGTTTGCATCCACTACATGTTTAGAAACATGCCTCCAAATGAATGCAAATTTAGTTTTCTATGAAAATCTGTGGCCTAAATATTTTTGATGACCCAAATATTATCAATTTTAATGTTGTTATATATTAATTTGCAAGAAAATTAATTAAAATTGTTTAAAAAAAATTAAAGAGTATGCTCTGTTTTAATAAAATAACTAGAAAACACTCAGTAGAGTGCATTCCTCAGCCAAGGCCCGACAGTCCCCTAAATTCAATCAAGCTGCACCAAATTTCACACTCTAATAGATATCAGTTGCATCAAGATCCATGAATTTCCCTCTAGGAAAACAGTGAAAATAAAATAAAAAACACCCTAACTCACAATGTTAAAGAAAAAGAGCAAGAATTTAATTGTGGTCCATACCACATCCCTCCACAAAGTGTAGTGGAAATATGTCAAGTTGTTTTGGTGAAAACTTGATGACAAATGTGGTGTCTGAAATGTTATGTGTTGTCTTCCCTTTAAAGGAAATGTATCTTTGGGTTTGAGACCCACAGCTCCTTAAAAAATCGGAGGAAGTTTAGGTTGTCTGAGAAAAACTGAATGTATACATTAGGACATTACATCACAGCTCTAGCTGTCACCCTAAATTTGAGCTGGTGTCATTCCTTTCCTGTTACTGGACAGTCTGGAGGAAAGCCATATGTGTTTTCTTCAGATTCACGAAAACAACCGTCCTATATAAACGAGGAGTTGAAGTTGCCCCCTTAGAAGAGATTCATATTGACCCCGGATCTCTCTCCAGGCAGACTGCAGTGCTTGTATTGATGCTGAACTTTTTGTAATAAACATTTTATACAATTAAGACGGTGTCATCGGAGATTCCTTCATCATCTTCACATCATCGCAACCCCAATATACGACACAAACAAGCAACCAACCAATAAACGAATATAACCTCCTTGGTGGAGATGATAAAATAATAACATGGTGGCCTGTTTCTATTTAATCGTAATGCACTTGTAGATTGATTCATTTATCTAGTTGTCTCACTTTAAATCAAGCCGTCATTATTAAGTTGTTAATAAAGGGATTTTACAATAATCTGGTGTCCAGATGTGAATATAAGCAAACGTTGTAGTCCAGAGGCCCTGCATAATCCAAGTTATTGGTTTACGCATCAGTGGGGTTTTCTTCCATGAATTAATAAACTAAAAGAAAAGTCAGAAGAGGTGTCAAACAGGAAGATAAAATACAGACAAAAGGCATTTCTCCAACCTGGCAACCTGCAACATGCTCTTATTAAGTAAACAGCCATTCATAAAGATTCCCTTTGGTGGATGAAGTTGAGGGAGCTGACGATGGTTATGTATCTCATGTATATCTTGTATATGGTTATGTATATCTTGTGGTTGTAGGTTTTAAAAGGGAATGTCATTTACAAATCACTATAATACCACAAGTGTCCACACACACTTGCAGCTGCACAAGCCAGCACATGACGTGCATGATATCTGTGTGCACACGACCATGCATCCATGACACACCCACACACACTCACATATACTATATACATTTTACAATACACTCTGGTTCAAGTGGACACTTGCCTGCCTCGGCTGTGAAAAACTAAAAGCGAGACAGGCAATACACTATAAATCTAACTCTTTTATTCAAACATGATGACAGATGGGTTGGACACACCTACTTACTTCACTGATTTAAGTAAGGTCCTTGATATATGTGGTTACATTAGGAATGTGATGGAGAATGTGATAATAAAAAAAGGTGTAGTAAAATAAAATGTATAAAATGTCGGTGTTACTCAGTTGCTTTGTGACTGTCTATGTTGTGTTAACCTTAGCCTCACACTTTCTGATATTGTTGATGTTGATTTTCCAGCACAAAGTCTTCCACAAGTCTCTCAATTAGATGGTGATCATGTAAAACGCATGGTGCGTGTTGTGTCCCTGTTGTGTACCCTGTGTGAACTTTCATTCTTTCAGAGATAATAATAATAATAACAACTGTATTTGTATAGCACTTATCTAAACAAAGTTACAAAGTGCTTCACAGGAAATATAATAAAATCCATGACGTGACAGCTAACAGTAGCACAGGCAAAACTAAGCAGACGCTGCAGGATGAATAATCAAATTTCTTCCCCCTAGTGTAATCACACTTAGCTCCACACTGCTTCACTAACATGATACAGTGGGTGAGGGAAGGGGAACATTTGTACTGTACGAACTCAGCTATCTATGCACACGGGGAAAACACAGCGACTTGAATGCTAACTTAAAACAAGTCTAAGTCTACTGGGGCAGGCACGGATGCACAGTTCCAAGTGGCTGTTGCCAGAAAGCAAGATGGATGAGGGAGCTTGTTGTGGCCAAAGGTGTTTGACTATCCCAGCTGGCCTCTGAAGGAGAAGCTTTAATACACATTACTTTTGGTGCACCATGAAACCCTGTGTCCTCCAACAACATCCCTTCAGACACAAAAACATGCTTATTTCCACCTCACACTGCATAAATCTTTGTGAAAGCAGCACCTGATGTGTTTGAGTTCGAATGAGTCAGTGCAGCTTGCATGGACCTGCTTAGGAAACCTCTGAAAGTCTCAGTGTATAGTTCCATTGGCACTGTAACTCTAACTGGACTCTGTCTCTAACTGTAAATATAACTCAAACCTGCGGTCCAGGTCAGAGACCCGGCTCCTCCATAGGCCGTAGCTGCTCCAGTGTCAATTGTTAAAGGAGGTGATCACTTACAGGGGGTTCAAAAAGCCATACTTACACTTGAGTTTAAAGCCTGAGGTGCTGAAGTGCAGCTGTCTGTTTGCATTTTAACAACGGCAAGAAAAAGGGGGAATTAGATAGACAGGACTAGCTATGTGGCATGTAGAGACAAGGCAGAGACTCAAACTGCTTGGAAGGACAAATAATTCAGGTATGGAGCTGCTGGATTTTTTGTTTCCCCTGTTGCCCTGGTTGAGCTCTTTGTACTTTCTGAGCCACCTGTTCACTGGGATCCATTTGCATTGTCATCATGAAAGGTCACTGTGTTTACTGTTACATGCTGTTACATAAAAGTTCCCTATGTTCATTTCCCTGCACACTATAACAAATGCAGAAGAGACTGTGGTTGATTATTCATTTTTATTGAGGGATGCCAGACTTCTATTCTTTTATTTCTCACGTAATGAAACTGGACACTAGACAATAAAATATGTGGTGGATTGTACAATATAAAATGACAAGTCATTATAAACATATTTACTTTTGTATTTGTCCCCAGAGAGAGTACACTACCCTACTAACTGCAAGAGTTCAGTCAGTATTATGTAAAACACAGACGTAATAGATTCCCAGCAGACAGCACTATCACACATTTTCTTTCTACACAAGACAAATTGTTTGCTATTAGACCAATCCCTGGCACACAATCCTGAGAGAAAGCAGAGCTGCAGCGGGAGAGCTGTGGGAATAAAGGAGCTAGTGACTGTCCAGGAAAAAAAATTCATGGCAATTTGAACAATTCTTATGCTACCACACGACACATACTAGAAGAGGGTAAAACTTTAGAGACGAACCATGAGATGCTTGAGTCTGCACAGCATCAAATAGAACGCGGATGGTTAGTGTGCTAAATCCAGGACGTAATTGACAATTGACTGCGGTGAAACTGCAATACTATAGAGTATTTTAATATTGCAGACTTCAGAGTACAGCTGTTTTCATTTGCCTACATCCTAAATGCAGTAAAAAAAAAAACATTGAATATAAAATAAAAAAGAAATAAATGAACAAATTATAGTGGACACAATAGCTGAATCATGAAGTAACTCAAACTGAAGTAAAAGTAACGGGAGAGATTCAAAAGTAGAATGGCACTCAGTAGAACACAATCCTCTGGAGCCATGTTCACATTTTTAGCACACACTACAATGCATCGCTACACCTGGTAGCATCACTGTCTCAAGTCATATTTGAATGTCAGGACTCCCGGACACTTGGACGACACCACGCGAGCAGTATGTGAGGCTTGTTATGTTTTTTTCTGTTGTTTTATTACAAGAGGCAGAGAGACAAATATACAAGTGACCAAACATACGTCAATTAAAACATATCCTCCTTAGAGGAGGTAACTATCATTTAAAGGACAGAACCTACTGTGGGACGTTACACAGGAAAAACAGAGACAGCCTGGTATTCTTTGATATGGTGAGGATGACTGTAGTGACCTGGGTTCAGAATAGAGTTTTATGAACAGATGGTAGAATTTATAAATTACAGGTAACCAATGTGTGTGAGTTGGAACAGGAGAGATGAGTTGACTTTTTTTTTTTTACTATGCAGTTTAAAGTTTGGCAGCTTTATTTTGAACCATTAAGAGTCCAGCTGAGGACTGTGGCTGACAGACAGATCGGTCTCTGTAGAGCTGTAGCCGGGGCCAAAGTTTCGACCAAATAGCCAAACCCTTAGCAACAAACCTGGGAGACAGACCCTGACAGACAAATCTTGGTGATCTAAAAAACCAATTGCTCAATAGATATACATAATTCATCTCTGAGTGGTTCCAATGACTGCTTTTTTACAGGCTTGAATCCTGAAGTATTCGGGGGAAAATGAAGTGCTAGATTTGATTTCTTTATTTGATTTCGTTTGGGGATTTGAAATGTGTATGTGCTGACCCAGTTAGCCAGGGAATGCTTATATACCCAGTCTTCCTTCAGTTCACAGTCACAGTATCAGAGGAGCTGCTCGACCTCATACAGTATAGAAATGCAAACATTCAAAATAGTTTTTCATCTCTATATTATCTTGCTATTTGCAACATTACCCTCATGAGTCTCATGGAAGCTTAATATTTCACTTGATGTATGTGGTGTTAAAATATATATTACATAAATGTCCAGGTGTGGACCATGTTCTTATATGAGGCTACACAGAGACACTCTCCAGTCATCAGACACACAGGAATCCCTTTTTGCATGTGAGTCAACAGAAAGAGAGAGTTTCCCAGGATTCCTCAAACTCCCTCTCTGTGTGTGTTTCTGCGTGTGTTTAGTCTAGGTACTGTGTGAAGCGTAAAGTAGGAATCACTTATGACTCACTGGTGAAGTCTTAGCAGTTACCAACGTTTGATTTGTGACAATTTATCCAGTCTGAGGGTGTGACTCATCAGGCCCCAGAGACAAAGGCGCAGCAAACACAAGGTCCCGCCTCCCTGATGGATGACTGATGATCAACACAAAAAAGACTCTGGATAAACCAAGAGAGGTGGGAGTAAGTTCACAGAAGCAAAAAAAAAAAAAAAAAAAAAACGAAAGGAGAGACAGAGGGAGCCTGAAGGCTACCGAGGGGATGAAGGGAAGTTGAGGGTTTAACAAGTATACACAAAGACTGGATAATAAAACAATGCATTTTATTGATAATAAAATTTTACAGATACATACAGTAACTATCTCATATGATCTAAGCATGGACTGTTTCTCTGAAGTCTCGAGCCAAACTGACATTGTAATGATTTGTAGACTCCAAAAACTGAACAATGAGCCATAAAAATCTGTAGTAAGACAAAAAGCCAAGACTGAAGCCATGCATGAATTACAGTGTTTATCACTCAGAGAGGCTTTTGCCAGTGATGCATGCCGGCAGAAAAATGTATAAAATTAGAAGGGCCACTGAGTTTAGAATTTCAGCTCTATATGGATTCAGTAAAACCACTTTCATATGACCAGAAACTGCCACGGCAAACCCCAAACCTCCTTTTAAGAGCCTCCAGAGACTCCCTGAACTTGACAGAGGATGGGAAACGTTCTCACTATAAAGTTATTGCATTTTTACGATCAGAATTTCCATGACAGTGAAGTTGTGAATCTTGTCTATAAGGTGAAATTATTCAGTTATATACAAGTTGTCTCATGTTACCTTGAAGACTTAATTCAAAAATGGACATTGTCAGACCTTTTAAATCCTAATGTAATGTTGAATAACTATTAATTTAGCCCTGTCACAGAACAACAACAATTGTCTATGGCTAAGCATCTGAAAGCACAACTTGCCTTTCAATCTTTAAAAGAGCACTTCATACTTTGTGGGGTTGCAGGTTCCAAACAAAGAGTCAGTCTGCAGCAGACATGGATAACAGGTCAACTGACCTATTCTAGGAATACTGAGAACACAATGGAATAAACACATTTAAATAACCCTAAAATGGGCTGAAGCAAACAGAGAAGTTGGCTCAAGCAAACAGGGAAGTTGGCTCAAGCCTGGATTGAAAAACGTGAACTTAGAAAATATGTAAATGTGCCTGAGTGAAGACCATGTCACCACCAGAGCCCCCCTGAACTCCTCTTTAACTGAAAAGTAAGGGGAAAGTAGTCTGACATCTGGGACCCAAGCACAACAGCATGGGATGAACATGCTTAAAGATACAGACAAAAAAGGACAGGCAAAGCCTTATGCTGAGGAAGACAGGGGAGTGCGGTACTCAAATGTGGACATGGGAGACACAATACTCATTCTGTCTCAAACAGCAGGACTAAGTGGACAAAGTTGTGTGAAACAGGATATCAGGTTGTGGTTGATTCTCTTGTGGGAGCACACTGTCTGAGTTTAGAGCTGCTTAAACAGAGAGAACCATGACATGAACAAGTTTGGAAATGCTGCTGGCCCTGTTTTAGTTTGAAAACTCAAGCTGCATTTCAGTCTGGACGGACAGAAACAGACGTTTGGAAACAATGACGTCGACACTCACAACCACTTGCTGATTGAGTCTTTTCTGTCAGCCTTCTCTTCCCCTGGATAATCAGTTACAAGCATTGCTGACCCTGTTGTCTTTAGTCACAGCTGTTGTGCAGTTAAATTCTGTATTTTACAATAATACAATTGTTTACATGTGCAGGAGACAAACTGTTATTTAAGTAATCCTCACAGTTAGTGTACAGTTAAATACCACAAAATACACAGTCAAAGTACCATAAACATCAGTGAGTTACCACAATTTGCATGGTATTGTGGGTAAAATGCATGAACTAAATATACTTGTTGAAATGCCATTAACATACAGATTAAGACATCTGCGGTAGTGTTGACACATATGAAAGTATATGTAAGTGGTTACATGATGCTTTTTCAGGCATGTTAGTATGGACAGGGATTAAAACTGATACAGACAAGACATTCGTGTGGACAGAGATTGTTTTAGTTTGAAAATGCAGTTTTTGAACGAAGTAGTATGGATGTAGCCTAAAGTTTCCGATATCATATCACCTGCCAGGCCTCAGAGGGTCTGAAAAACAAAGTGATTATATGAGTGGGAATGAACTGTATCTACAAATGTGTTGTGAAGTATTAGTCTTTTTTTATGAAGACATTTGGTTGTTGATAAGGTAAAGGAAAACAGCTGCTACAGAGAGGTAAGAAAATATGAGAATAACCACTTGTGCACAGTACAGTACATCCACTATAAAGAGATTATGTCTATTTCCAAGAAAACAAGGGACGTTCTAAATTGGGATTTGATGGGTCACATGACCAGAAAAAAAGATTGTAATGGGGAAGACAAGAGGGAGATGCCCAGGAGGCATGGAGTGGTACAATAAGTAGTTGAGACATTAAACGAGTTGAAAGGAGAAGTTAACGGGCATGATACACGCAACACCACTGGTTTAAGTCTTCCTTCCCCCTGAAGGACCTCAAAACATTATCAAACACATTGGATATGCTTTAACTTGCTCTGCCATTAAGACTAAATCAAGCCAATTTTCTTCTCAATCCTTGGGAGATGAATTATTTTCACCAGATAAGAATGTCAATCAGTTCTTATGTTACAATGCTTTTTAAAATGGTTTTGATGTTTGTTGTGCAATGATACTGTCTCGGAAAAATCAATCTTTTCCTCCCTCATACAAAGCCCAACAACAGATGTTTGATAAGCGCAACTCAAATTTGTATTCTCACGACTGTAAGTCTCAAAATCATGACAACACTTGGCAAACACAGTGACAGAGAGGAGCATGAGCCACAGACAAAACCCTGCATCTCCTTCCCATTGCAACGTGCAGCCTTAACAATAGCCATGCAGTTGAATAAGCACATGTGGACATCTTTAACGTTTCAATATCACATCTTCCACCAACTTGACAACTTGGTTTTTGCTCCAGGGATCGTTTCCTGTATCTGTTCTTTTGTTTACCTCTAGATCAACTCGACAGATGATGCATTTTGTAATCTCTCCGCTGATGTCACCTGAACGAACTGAACAGCAACAAGGGAGCAGGAGATGTGATCTATGTTATGACACAGCAGCATGAGAACATATGAACAAAATAATAAAACACTGGCTTCCTCGACACCCGACCAGTCATCAAAAATACAACACAAGAGAGTTTCAGCAGGAATGAGAGGACTTTCTCTTCTAATAATCAGGATATAAACAAAGCAGCAGTGGTAATTGGATGTTTATGACGTCTAGTACTCGAGCTGAATGTGTGAGCAGACATTTTCACACAGTGGTAAACACACCCAGACCCAAGGTCAGACTCTTGACGTCAGCCACCGCTTCGCTTCTCCGCTGCTTAGAAACACTGGGACACACACTCATACATATACACACACACTCATTCATATACACACACTCATACATATAAATCACTTGTGCAGTAAATCACTCTCTACATACTAAAAGAACGCTCTTCAATGTTTCTCTGTGTCTCTCTCTCTCTCACACACACACACACACACACGTAAACACATTATCTCGCCCTTCTTATGCAGGTGAGTCATGTCATGGTTCTCTCTGTTCATTGGCTTGTATGAGTCGGTTGCCATAGAAATCAATAGACAGCTTTCATAGGTTATTCAGAGTAATAGGTCTGAAAACAAAGGCACGGATGACTTTGAAACTGCAGCCAGTAGGAAAAAAAAGAACTGATTGCCATAATAGGAAATGATGTCTGCTCAGAATTGGACTGAATAATTTCGGAGGAATGCTTCATTAAATTCATTATTTATTGCAGTTCCAGTTATAATTATTGATCGAGGCCAGATGTTGATACTTCATATTGAACAGGCACTTGACCTTTACAGTTGCATCATGCAACGATTAGCATTGCATATCACGTCCCATTTTTCATTCCATTAATTCAAATGTTATAAATGGTTTATTTGCTTTTTGTATTTTTTTGCTTCTGGCAGGGTCAGAGTGTCCTGTGTGCAAGATGATTTACATGCTGATGCTCACATGTGCTACTGGTGATGTAGAAGACAGAAGAGTCAATGTACCACTGTAGCATGTAAGGCATCAATCAAACTCAACACACACTCAACACACACAACTGACCTTTTTGAGAGCACTGCATGCTACACGATCTTTCATCACAGCGTTTCAGCATAGACCCTCGACCTGTCTCCAAACTATTTTTGAGAAGAGGGAGCGAACATGATGGATCCTCCTGCTCTTCAGTGTCACCCTGCTCACAAAATGACACATCAGTCTGGAGGAGAATAAGCTTGGTCCACATTCATCTGTCCGAACTAGTCTCAAGCCCAAGAGAAGAGTAAGCGAGCCTGACAGGTACTCACTTTGTGTTACCATGTCCCTCACACACATGGTTATTGCTGTGTGAAGAAACCAGGGGGCATATCCTGTTATCTGAGGCTGGAGTTGTCACAGACTCGGGCTAGATTTCCATCAGTCTCTTTGAATGTGTGTTCCGTGTGTGCTCCGTTCACACGGATGGGTTAAATACAGAGGTCAAATTTCCCCATGTTTGCATGTTGCATGCTGTGTGGGACCAAAAATAGGAATCTTAATCGTAATCTTTTAAGAGATGACACATAGTGATTGCTGACTGCTGATTGAGCACTGTTCTGGGTTTTTTTATCAGCGAGTTGCAAAACTCTGAGACTTTCAAATTGGGCTTAAGTTTGTGTTGTGAGAACCAGGCATTAGTATCCATAGAGTAAGAAAGCTATGGAAATTGAGACCCAGCAAAAAGTCAGTTATCTGACTGTAGTGTGTGCTAGTTAGTTTCTGCCCCTATAGTTATGGCATCCTGCAACAATGTTGTTTGGGATGTGTGCATGGGTTTGTGTGTGTGTGTGTGTGTACGGGGGCAGCTTCCATTGGACCGCCCCCTGTTAAAAATATATATACAGTATCATGCTCGACTGGTCTTCAACCTACCTCACTCACATTACACTGCTCTTCCACTCCTTTCACTGGTTACCACTAGCAGCCTGCATCAACTTTAAGACACTAGTATTGGGTACTGTTCTGCAAACGGATCGGCTCCAGTCTACATCCAGGACATGGTTAAACCTTACACCCCAGCCTGTCCATTCGGCTCTGCATCTGCCAGTCAGCTTGCTGCTCCCTCACTGCGAGGGACAACTAGCCACTCAACAAAATAACAACTGTTTGCTGTCCTGGTCCATAAATGATGGACAAGCTCCCCATTGACATCAGGACAGCAGAAAGTCTGCACATCTTCCTCCGCAGGCTTAAAGACACATTACTTCCGACTACACCTTGGTGTCTAATAAACAATTTCAACTCTGGTGTTTATATTAATAGAAAAAGAAAAATTTTTAGTAGCACTTATATATGGCACTTACATGTAGCACTTGTGTTTGGCTTTTTTTGAAGCTAATTGTACTTATATGATTCTTGTTGTCCCGGGTTTGTACCCTCACGGGTACCTACATTCTGCTTCACCCCCTTCTAAACCTGATGACAGCCCATAGGGGTCTAAAATGTCAAAAGACGAATAACATTCACATCACTTTCTGCGTGCACGTCAATAACATGCACCTTGATTATTAATAAGCACTTGACTTCACTACCAGTCTGACCTCATTCTGTTGCCGAATCCAAAACAGCAGCGAAGGTTTATGACTTTAAGGTGTGAAAACGAAGCCCTGTGCAGACTTGAAAGATGGCTTTAAAATGTTTATTGTGAGGAGCTGAGGCTGTGTCAGACTGGATTCACCACCGTTACAATGGACTGACCCAGTTTCATGAGGGAAAAAAGACAAAAATAACATAATAACATCCATAGAAGACACTCAAACTCTCTTTACAAGACTTCTCCAGTGTCCATCCTTCCAGACACTCTCTTTTCCCGGCTTCCATAACAATCTTCATAAACAGCTTTTGTGTTTGGAAGCTGACACACTAGCAAAAATAAATGCAAAAAAAATAAGGTTAAGAAACAGTATCACACATAACAGCTTTTTAAATACAAACAAGTGGTTGTTAATAATAAAATCTCCATGTTCATATCTTATATGCAAACTTAAATTCAGCATTTACTCTCCAACATGTGAGCTACTCATGTGACCTGCCCCAGGTTCTGGCTCTGCAAACCATTTCAAATTTCAATCTTCAAAGGAACAATATGTGCAAAATACCAGGGTCTCAGCATGGCATTGTGTTGACAAGATGAGACCGACAAAAACACAAATGCTCCTCTGTATTCTCAAAAAAGTTGTATTCTTAGGTGATAACAATTAGAAGAGTGCCTTGGTGCATACATCAGCAAAGGCTAATGTCAAAGCAGTATTTCTCATTAATTTCTCATTAATCATCTACACTGTGGTGGCCAAATTGGAAAATAATTTTGATTTTTGAAACACAGTTTCAGCTGAAGTTGGGCAATGCAGTTCATTTTTTCACACGAGAACTTGTTCCTCACACTTTATTCTATGTACCTGTCACTCTAAATCTTTAATATATGAGAGTGATGTTTGTGTGTGTGCACCCCCGCTAACGAATTCTGTTGGAAACGCTGCAGACAAAGTGAAAAATCCAGAAAAACTCAATTTGATTCTTGACCCATACACCCTTCCATAAGGTTTTGCGGTAGTCCACCCAGTAGTTTTTGTGTAATCTTGCTAACTAACTCACAGACAGACAAAACGAAAATATTACCACCTCTGCAAAGATAATCAAAATAAAAAATACAGATGAGAATTTCCTTCAATCACCGTCACTCACAGATTTGATGTTGGATTTTTGTTCACTTTATGAAACCTGTGGAGGTTATATAAATCCCCAGGTTCACATGTGCCTACACTCTTGTTCATTTTCTTCAACATCCAGATTTATCCCCAGAGGTTCCCGACCACAATACTGCCATGGACAGAAGCTGTTTCAGATTATGCACGGAGCCAAATGTTAAATTATTTGTTTCATTGTGCACAAACACATCATCTCCAGTAAGAGTCTTGTCAAAGAAAAGAATCTTGTTGCTGCCTGGAAACAGCCTCTATAAAGTTCCAGTGATAATGAACACTACTGAAAACTGTAATGTCATCTGGCTCTGCCTCCCTTGCCATTATCTGTTGCCAGGTGAGACAATAAACAACTATTCACATACACCAGCCCCGTTAATGAAAATGTTCTGAGACTTCTGGAATGAGAGCAATTAGTGGTAGTTACTCGGTAAATAAACACAAAATATAAGGTCTGATCAGCATGTTAATCATTTTCAGACTTGGTCAGATGTTATGTAAGAGATCCAAGCAGCAGGATCATTAAGTCATTTCTCTGTACTGAGAGACTTTTCCTGAGATCTTGTGTGTGCTGGTCTCGATATGGTTTGGAAAAAATGCAGAGTGGTAATAAGCAGAAATAGCATTCGCAGTGGCAAAGAACATCTTCCAAGTGGTGGAAACAGTTCAAAGTCATTGTGCTTGCTGACAAACTTGCCCTTGTTTCTCTCCTGGCTCTCCAAGAGACATGGGAACCAGATGAGTATTTCGCCCTGGTTTGATTTAATTCCATCTGTATGACATGCTTGCCCACTGATTCACCCCTGCTCACTGCCCTGCTTTCAAAAACACACATTTCAGCTGTAAATCACAGGCTTTTGTGTTGTAGAGACTGTGGGGCACAACAATTTATTCATGTTACAGTATCAAACACGCTCATCGTCTCCTCTCTAATCAGAACGGTATCTATTTGCTTTCATGCTCCGACAAGCTTATGTGATGCACGTCTTTGTGGAGCATGACCTTAGCGACTCATCTGTGTTACTTTAATGTTTGTCCCTAAATGTATTGATGAGAAGTGGCTGCATCCAAGCCACCAAGACACAAACATTTCCTCCATCGGGTTTACCAAATAAAACAGTTATAAACAAGAGCTCGGCTTCCACCATTCCAGCAGGCGAAAGCAAAACAAGATGCTGAGGCTGCAGAAACACTTCCCAGATGTTTGTCATGAAGCTTAGACCGGCCGTATGGAAGGATTACTCCGCTGCTCATGCTGAGCACAAGGATCATAAATTCCTGTATGTATCAAATACACAAAAATATGTACGTATCTATCATGGCATCTAAACCAGCACATGTTAAAACACTTATTCATTACAAATAATTTCCATGTGATCACCATTTTCACCATCTCATATTCCAATGTAGTTCTTATTTTGGGGTCAATAGTTTGGGACTTTTTCTACAGCTTTCTTTAATGTTTCAGGGCTGCCATACAGAACCTTTTTTTTTTTTTTTTTTGTCTTGGAACACAGAATCCAGGAACCTAGCACGAGCACTGGAAGTCACGCTGGTTTCCAGTCGGCTGCCTGCATGTACCTCTCATCATGTCTTTCGGTGAGGAGAAAATGACAGGACATGCTGCACATCATGTGAGATGGTCCCAGGTAGGGAATGTTCAGGCTCTCTCACGGCCATTTGCAGATGCTAAACAGGATCTTGGACGTCAGTAGGTGTCTACAAAACCTTGAGGGATTGTAGGAGTCAGGGACTTTCTCTGGCTGCTGTGTGTTTGCTGTGCTGGAAGAAACCAAATCCACTGAGACAAATTCATAGTGAGGCACAGAGGGACTTTAGGACAGCTGCTAAGAAGCTGCTTTAACTTTCAGCCCACAGCGAAGGAAAACAAAACAACACAATGCAGCGTCCCATATGCAAGAGGAAGAGACAGGAGTCAGATGTTGTTGTTGAAAGCTTTTATGAAGGATGATCTGTCATCCCATTTTCCATTGGTACAGTTGTTTAGGACAGTGATTTATTTAGTCTTTGTCTGATGGACCCAAATGTCTTTCTGATCAACTCAAAACTCCTTCAACAACAACACTTGTGTGTTCTTTTAAGATTTGAAGTAACACTTTGCATGTACTACTATTTAGGAGTAATGGAAATTATATAAAACAAGAGAAGTGTTTCTCTTGCATAGTTCATAAATCTCTGTGTGTTCTAGTTCTTCCTCAGTGATACAGATATTAGTATGCTGCAATATAACTAAACAAGACCAACATGGGACTGATAACTGAAGTCTACATATAACCTGGTCAGTATTTAAACACTCAGCTAATCTTCAATTATGAGGAAATATAAGTCATTCTGGGACTTCAATATTCCTGCGTGCTGTGCAGTCTGAAGCTGGAATCCTTTCGGTTGTTGTGACCTCCTCAGCACAAATATGAATATATATTCCGAAAATCTTTCTTTCTATTGGTTAATCAACACTTTACTCCTGTTCCTCGACCTGCACAGTGAATGCCTCTGCTTGAGAGTGTGTTTGAATAAAGATGGACATTTTTGACTAAATTGTATGGAATTGATTATTGGGGTTCAATGACTCACATGTGTTTGTGAATAAAACTGTATTCTACTTAGTTTAGACGCAGCACAGCAAGTCATCCTTTGAAGCACAGCTGTCAGCTGAGTTTTTTAAAGCTAGACAGAGGAGGGAGGTCGCCTTGAGCCCTGAGGTCCATCTTGGGGTTCTACATTTACTGTACAGGAAACGTCCACTGCCAAGGACTACAGTGTGATTATCCTGTGGCTGCTTAAACATACTAAGTGAATTTATCATGCTTATGTGGAAATGTATGGAAAATGCTTCTCACAACACACACACAGAGGAGCAGGTGCGTGTAGACCCACACACACACATGCTCGTCGATAAATTAACAGTGTGGTCTAACAGAAACAGTTGGCTCTCTGTATTTAGGTGTGGGGTGAACAGATTGCTCCTTGTAGACCTGCACATCAAACATTCCTGTACAGCCAAGTCTAGGTGAACACTCCGTGGAACACTGACAGCCCGTTTCCACGTCTGTTCGAGGCAGCCCGCCCGCTCACCCGCCTGCGGTGGGGAGAGGATGACAGGATGCAGTACTAACTGCAAAGTTTATGTGAGTATGCGAGCATGTGTGCAAGTGTTGCAAGGTGTGGGACACTAATATGCACCTTTGCAAAGTGTAACTGTTTAAGCGGCATCCTGTGAAGCAGGCTGAAAGCCTCCTTGACTTAATTACACAGCATGTCGGCACTAAAGAGAAGGTTCCCTGTGAGGACAGGACTGGCAGATCACTGTGAAGTGTGGAAACCAGACTGCCAAAAAATGGGAAGTTGTTGACTAAACATCTGTGAGTGTGTGTATGTCTGTGTTTGTGTGTTTGCTGGAGTGTATGCATGTCTTAGAAGTAGTAAGCAGGCAGGGGTTGATCAGCAGGGTTGAAGAACAATGATTCATGTGCATATGGAATTCAATATACAAATGCAACTTTTGTCCCTATTTGTGCTTTTCTCTCTGCAGTTAATTCTTAATAGATTTTCATTATAAATTTGAAAAAACCCTCTATAAATACACACCACTCACCATTCAAATATGACAGCTTCATGTAAAGGTTATAAACTCCACCTCCTCCATGTTAGCAGGATCAAACTAAACAGTCAAAGTACATGACAAGTGTTTCAGTGAGTTTGGGTTTAGTTCTTATCCCACTGTGTATGTATGATGTATATCCAAGTGCTAATTTTCCTGTTGTAGGTTTCGTTTGAACTAATTATTTTTATGCTATTAAAACGGGATGAAACGTCATGATTAACAGATGAGACTGACTCATAACTGGTCCATCAGCAGAACCTTAATTGCTATTCTAGCACCATCCCTTGATTGCTACTGTACATACTGGCTCCAAATGCATAAGATGGTAGCGATCGTATCTGAGATATTTTAGCTTAATTTCTGGATAGTAGGAGGAAGCGGAGATGAACTGTTGATATTTAGTGACAGTCTGACCGTGTTTGTTTTCAACTTTAACTGGCATGTCCTGTGAGTAAATATTTATATACACAATAGATCTATAAAGTTATATAGAGACTAATAGAGAAATACCAAACATCTGTTCTACTGCTAAATTGCATCATCAATAAGCAACATGCCAGAATGTATCCATTACAGTCATAAATTATTTTTAAATGTTATTGGTATTAAGTTTACATCCATTATTAGTATTACTCTGATTGATGAATCTGTTGCTCAACCATTTGTTATGTTTCTATGGTTTGGTAGAACATCACTTAAATATCAGAGTATGTGATCATATCACTCTCATCTATCATTTTATATACAATAACAGAACCTCAGGTGTCAAGCTCAGCTCTCACCTGCAGTGGAGCTGCCTTTAGGAATGGGAAGGCAAATCAATATCAGTCCAACATTCTTAATTGTCAGTTCAGTCCACAGTTTGTGGCCCGAGGGGACGTTTAATAAAATGCCTGTCAAGTGCCTACTGTTGAGCGCTTACAAGGTGAAACGGCAAAATGACTCCATAAAAAAAAAACCTACGTGAATATTTTTTGAGACGTTTGCATTTTTTTGTGCAAACTTGTGTTGAAATTAGATTAACCTCAAAGACCTGATGTGACATGTTCTCTGAAGCGAGGGATGACTTGTGTTTCCATCATGTTAACAAAAACATTGCAGCATTGCCTCCTGTTATAAAATCTCTTCCATGTTGTCATCATGTTTAAGAAATGTTTGGTTTCATGCTGATGTGTTCCTGACTGGGGTTTCACAGTGTCTAAGGATGCAAGAAGCTGCATTGATGTTTTATTTCAAGAACATTATTTATGCTGTCACAGGCTTGGCACTGGCCATGACACAATGTATGTAAATATGTCAGGTAAGACTGATCACTATATGCCCACAGGCTCTTACATTGGCATCCTTTGCTTTCAGCCATTTGGTTGCTTGTGGATTGTTGTCTTTGTGTTCCAGAGCCAAGTAGTGATGCTAAATCTCTAGATAACGGCTGATAAGATGAGCTTTTTTTAAAGATTTACTGGCCCATAATTTTTCCTTAACTCATAAATTCACCCTCATCGTGAACAGTGATAAAAAAGACACACTGAATATTTTTCACCCAATCCAGCAGTTCCCCCTCAGCTCTATAAAGCTGTTTTCAGACAGGAACTCGGGTCTGGATATTTTGCCGTGACATATGAACAACACAGCAGGAGATTCTCTGGGTCAGATGTGTTCACAACAAGAGGAAATTATCTGGAACAGTCAGGTGAGGGGTGGACCCCGGGAAGCGCAAGAGGCAGGACATGATGTGGAAATTCCACTGTGGAAATCATGTGTTTCTGTTTAGTCAACAATGGCCTCTGCTTTCATCGTCAATAGCTCTCACATCTTGTTGTGTAAAAGCTCACACCTTTGTCTGCACCTCTTTTTCATCGAGATTTCTTTATGTTTTTTTTTTTGCATCCAGCACGTGCTAGAAACATCCTCAACATGCCCACTCTGGACATTGTCCTGCTGTATTCTCATTTGAGGTCACTGACATTTTTCTAGGTGGCTGGCAAAAAAGGTTCCAGAGTATGTCCAGAGCAACTGATTCAGACATTGGCCTTCTCACACGCAGCTCCCAAATTGCAGGAAAATGTCAACAGTGCAGTGCATCTCTAAAAACAGCTTTGGTGTCTTTCAGATCGTTGTTTTGTTTACACGTTCCCATTTCCAGCTGCAGCAGGCAGTTGTTTTCAGAGAAACTGTAAATGACCTGCACAGCACCAGCAGACAGAATTAGCAACTAGCTAGTGAGCAAACTGGAGCATTTAGCATCAAGACAAACCAAATATTTTCTCAGGACACTAAAAGCCAGTGGAGAATGGATAAACACTACCCCACAACTTAAATAAATTAATTCTAATCTTACTAAAGTCTTTGCTTCCTCATTCACCATATTAAATCTGTAAAGTGATCATACGTCTAAATTATAAAATATTATTGTCTCCACTCAGGTGGCCCAAAAAAACAGTTGTTTGGTTATGGCAGTAGCATTGATGTTGGGAGCAGCAGTAGCTGCGGTACTGCAGTACATTTTGTTATATAATTAGAACATTCTTATTAACATAGATTGCTAATAGCAGAGTGGACGTGGAAGCTTTTTAATCAAGTGACAGGAGGACATAGTTACCAGTGGAGGAACGTCAGGCATGTGGATGTCAGAAGATTGTAATTATCCCAACAGCTGACTCTCTCTCTCTCTCTCTCTCTCACACACACACACACACACACACACCACTTTGTCTCACTCACCTGTCATTGACTAAATACAGTCCCCTACAATACCCTCTGTTGCATTTCAAGGGACTTTGGGGCCCTAAGTAAAAGAGGGCCCTTCATCAAATGGATCCATCTGCCCCCCACAAAAGAAACACATTATACCAATAAATACCAATTTTAAAATGATAGCTTAAGTATCAAAATTAGAACCTCCACCAGCACCGTCCAAGACACATACACATACATTATGATATAGTCTTTTATCAAACCTCTTAAACTATGAATATTATGTAGAAAACCTGTGTACTGGGGCCTCGTTCAAGGCTTTCTGACCATGGTGCTGTCTCCTACAGTCTTTTGTAGCTGATCATAGAATTTAAAGGGGGTGCTCAAAAAATGTTCATAGCCATGGAGGACCGTACTCAAATGTTTTGAGGGGCCCCTCTCTCAGCTCAGGGCCTCAGCCAGTTGCTTGCTTTGCCTACCCTGATGCAATGTCTCTGCTGGCCCTAACTCCAATGTCCATCACACCTGAATATCTAACCCTATAACTAAACCTAATTCTACCCTTCAACCACATCTTAACTTCTAACAGCCTTTTAAACTTGAGAGGGTTCAGCGTCTTGGTTTCCACAAAGCATCCTGAGACTTTTCTCAGACTTAATCTTAAATATCTCCAGCAAGTAGCGGTGGTTCAGGATTGATTTGGGAGACCTCTCAGGGCAACTCTGAGCATAGAAAGGACAGAAAGGTTTACCTCAGAGAGGAGGTGTGGTTGTGGGTGGGATTGGTGATAAAAAAATGGGTCAACAATCGAATGTGAAATCAATAGGCCTATTCATAACATTTAGTCTCTGAGGCAAAGAGGCTAGTGTGGGAGAACACAGCAGCAGATCAACGCCTCTCTCCCTGTGGCTGTGCTGTACCATTGAGAAGTGTGTAACCTTCTGGTGTGTGTTGTAGTCGAAAAGTAAAAGGGGAGATAAAAGCACACTGAACCTGCTTACTTGAAACTGATTGCAATGTTACATTAAATAAATGAATAATGTCTCCTCTGCTTGAAACTTTTACGCCTCTTAGAAGCCCTCACCGTTTCTCCGAACAGTTTCTCCAAACAGTTGGGGTTCATTCTTTAAGGAAACATATTCCACTCAGGTTCATAACTTTAATTTGTGTTATTACCTCTAAAATGTTCTAAAACATTCTCTAATGTTCAGACAACACATCTCTTTCCTCAGATGATTCATAGCTGCAGCTCCTCTGCCCAGTCTGCTCTAATTGGCCCACTTTGTTGTTATTGGTCAACTGCTTGAAAACGTGGGACTCCACTGTGGCTGTGGCTTTGTCAGGGCGGTGTGCCAGAGGAGCTGCTTGGCATGCGTCATGCAAACAAGGGGCATTATCATGTCACGTGACATCACATCATACAGAAGTATTGGCCATACTCCCCTAAAGGGAAAAGCTGAAAAAGCAAAGTATTTCTCATTTAAGAGTTGCTTTTTATAAAAATGAGTGAAAATGAGTGAGAAAAAATAGTGCTGTTGAATCATATTGTATTAAACTAAAACATGATTTATTTTGACTCCCTTCAATTACATAAATTGCAAGAACAAAAAATTGAAAGCACATGCTTTTCAAAGTGAAAGTGTTTTCATTTTTTAAAATAAAAAGGCTGTGGAATAAATGGTTTGTTTCACATGTGTCTTGGATTACCTTCCCCACTTGTAAAAGAAAAGATAAATAAATAAATATTTGTATTGTAGAGATGCTTTCCTCAGCTTCTCGTAGAGGACATTTTGACTTCTTACTGTAGAAAAAGCAGAGGTATTGAACTGAAAATGACTCATGATTTTCAGGGTCCTGGTGCACGCTGGTTCACTCACACACTGAGCAGTCACGGAACACACACCAGATGGAACGGCCAGGACCAACGGCTCCATTTTCCTAGTTTGTCAAGTCAAAATGGCTGCTGTGAAAAGGGCCCATGGAAAACATCTGGGACAGTCCCTGACTGGATTTCGTCGATGAGTAATATTTTCTTGAGACATGGTTTCAAGACAAAAATTAAGCTGAAACTAAATAAAAAGTCATGATGAAAATATGCAACAATGTCATCAAAAATAAGCTTAATACGAATGTGAAAAATGAACAAGAAGACAAATGAACTATCCATCCATTTCTATCTGTAACACTAATCCTGTGCCATTGATGTAAGTCGAGAGGCGGGGTTCACCCTGGACAGGTCGCCAGCGAATCACAGAGGCCGACATACAGAGACAATTCACTGTAACATTCACACCTACAGAGAATTTAAAGTTTCAGGATGGGCTCCAAGGCCGTCAGGTAGTGTGCTCAAAGAAATACAGCACAGGGGAAAATCCTAGTTCTTAAACTGAATCTCAACTTAAATTCTTGCAAAACTACCTTTGAATGTTGAGGTCGTAATGAAGAAGCAGTGGCCATTCTTAATTTCTGCTCATTAAGTCTCTGATCCAGGAATTGTATCTTAGCTCATATCTTTGCTTTTTATTTATGCTATCTAAACATTTGACGCAATGTTTACCATATTGGTATCGGAAATCAGAATCAATTACAATCAGAATCGATAGACGAAACAATACCCAACTCCGGGCCCAGGTCTAGAAGTAGGCAGGGGTGGGCAATGCCTTCCCAAATTTCTGTGCCGTTTGAACCTCACGTTTATTTCTATTTTATAAATTCAGAATTCAGAATTTCCTGATTTCTGAATTGCTGGTTGGACATAGGGCTGTATCTGATGAAAATTGTTCTTCATTTGGATTATCCCATATTGATTTATCACAGTCAGGTCCCCTGGGGGAAAATAAATTTTGTTTTTGGTCCTGCCTTCAGGTTCTACTACACAACCAAGCCAAAATCTCCAGGTGTTCACACTTACAGTTACTAAAGCAAACCGGGCCCTTATAATAATAATAATAATAATAATTTTTATTATTATTATACCAGGGCTTGGTTGAATTTCCTATTGTGCTGCTCACTTTAAAACTTGGAAAACATGCCAGTGTGTGAAAAGGTGCCCATCCCAAATTTCTAATTGCCCCCCCCATTCTGAGTAATCTAGATCCGGGCCTGCCCAACTCTATATAAAAGGTTGATTTAGCTGTTTGAATAACAAGTATTATCTTGTATTTCAGTGACATGGTGTTTGGGTTCAATGTGAATGGTTCTCAAAATGCAAGAAAAAGAAGAAGCAAGAAAAAGAAGCCAAAAAACTAGCTTTATCAAACTAATGAAAAACAAATCTACTAAAATTCTGAATAAGATGTGAGCATAAGAACCATATTCACATCTTATCTAATTGTGGCAGAATGGAGGAAAATGTGCTACTGCAGTTTTTATATCGTAACTGCTGTTGCAGTGTAAATCCTTCTGGAAACACATCACTGTTGTAAACACTGTAAATTGCCTTTAGGAAGCTCTCGGCCTCATTGAAGGTCTTAACTCAATGGATTAATTTCTGTTCAGAGAATATATCAGAGTTTTGCCAAAAAAACATGAGCCAGAGTAGATGGAGAATTATTTTCTCTCAGCCCATAAAATCAATAAGATTGATGTGGTGGCTGATCTGCCAAGAGGAAGCCAGTTGCTCTCACACTCTCCTCCACAGACTCTAGCCGACATGACCCTGTTTGTGTCTCCAAGCCATTGTGCATCCCCTCTGCATTAGACCACGGTAACAGAAACAACACACCATCACAGGAGGGAACACATGTCGAACAACTTTATTGTCCAATTACTCGGCCATGGCAGGCATCCTGAACGGTGGTCCCAGGGAGATATATCGAGACAAGCACATCCGTACTAAACTAAGGAGGTTTGAATAAGAAGCAAAGACAGGGGAGGGAGGAGGACGCCTGCATCTTTTGTTTTGTGTTCAAGCCAAACAGAAAAATTGTGATAACAAGAGATCTGATCCACCGAGAGGAAAGATGAATGTACACACAGATACACGCTCTGTTCATGCCGACCTGACATTTCAGGATCAAACTGACAGGAGGAAAGCATTTACTGTAAGTGGCTTTATTTTGAGGAACATTGGCATGTAATTACAAATAATTCTGAGGCAAATTCTGTTTCGCCTGACTATTTGTGCGCCCTTGGACGAGAGTGTGTGCCGTGTCCATAAGAATGTGAATGTGCATCAGAGGAGTGTATCAGAGGACATTTAGACTAAAAACATGGTGTAAATGAAGCCGTTAAGAGACTTGGATGACACCACACAGTATGGAGGCATTTTGTTGTTGTTTTATCACGTCTGAAGAAGGGGTCACTTTGGCTGAAACACTGTTTAACCCTGAGACTCCAAAAGTGTTTTGTGCACCCAAGTAATCCCTGACCCCTCCATTGGCACAGTGAGTAGATACTGCGTGATTTTTCATTTTTCATCGAAATATCCCTTTAAATAAATGGAAGAATATACTTCAGACTGGATAGAGGAGGAGGTTGTTCTTCTGCTAAGACTGCTTCACGATAAAACATTGTAGACAACACAACATTCTGATTGGTTAGATGTGTACATGTTGAAAGCGAAACCTTGAAAAAATTAACCTTTGGATGCAACAGTTTTCAGATGATCTTTGCAGATCTTTGCCTTTCCTGTAACAGAATAATCTGACAGGTTTCTCTTGAATGTATTCGCAGCATTGTGATGGGAGGAGCCATGTTAAGGCAGGTAAACATTTTTAGGCTTTAAAATTGTTTTTGAAGTCCTCTGTACAAGGGAGTATTTTTCTTTTTTAAAAAAAAAAGAAAATCAAGATGTTACATTATGAGAATGAAGTGATTATATCTTATACGATCTTTTCAAAGTCACCATGATAATCTAACATGGTTCCAAAATATTAGTATTACTATATTTTTAAGACCTTTACTAAAGTACACATGAACAAGATGCTCCTCATTCCTCATTTTAATGAAGGCAACATTCAGATTTTCTGATCTGATCCTCTAAAATGGCACAAAGGCTAAAATTGTGACTAAAATTACGTCTTTATTCTCAAGATCTCAGATAGTTTTTTCCCTGATACTTACGAGTACATACACATATGCGTTGCAGGCTTCAAAGAAATCACTGTTCAATCACTTTAAATGGGCTGAGGTCATGCATTCTTGAACTGCATTGTGGTTCCACTGCTTCCTTTGTGTTGCGTGCAGTACAATTTGAGAAAAACATATCAAGCGAGTGTGCAGGCAATCAAATCATGTTTACTTGTGTGCTATGTTAGCTATGTTGTGTGTCCCAAATGGTTAAGTTATTAGTGTTTAATAATGATTGTGTCAGCATCAAGTGCCAGGCACACCCACTGTCGGGCATTAAAGCAAGGCATATGTGTGAGTGCTCAGTTATGGAGCTGCATTTCTTCCAACAAGGCTTATTGTTCTGAACTCAGCAGCGTTCATCACCGCTGTCATCAAAATACCATTACTACATCATTTCTTTGGCAAGAAATCTTCTTCCCTAAAATAGTCTCTCAAGTGGACAATAAGACTTAACACCACACTCAAATGGTTTTAGCATTTAAACAGATGACGGAATACAATTTAAAATCCTCAAACTCGATTTGACAGAGCCCACAATTTAGATGGGCCAATAACATGTCCAATACCCATGCATCCTGATTCAGTGAGGTGCACTTTTTCCCTGTTTACTGTTTGCTCTAAAGCTGAAAAGCTACACATCTTTGAATTTAGTTTGAAACTCTGTTTGAAATTTTTCTTAGACATTGTGTAAAATTCTTAGCAAATTGCCACATACTGTGTTGTTAGTATTGTTAATAGGTAACAGGTTTATTTTTCAATTAAAAAAAGACTGCTGACAGGACAGACCCCGCCCCAGGATCCACCCCTGCCAACAGGAGACCGGTTGCTACAAGTGCTGGTATTGAAATGCTATTCTGTCTTACAGAACTGCATCTAAAATCCAAATAGCTTTTTATTGTGGTTTTCAAGTCTTGAGTCAAACAATATGTGATCCATATGGTGAAAGCTCCCATCTGCTTTCACAAAAATCATGTGACTGAAACATTCAGGATACACATAGAGGCATGCTGGGCTTATCTCGGTCAGCTGCCGTCACTGATGTGCTGTCAGTGCGACGTGCCAACAAAGTGCTCTGTAGCACCACTGTCTCTTCTTCACTGTACTCTGCTGTTGTCGGTTTGCCCTTCACTCATTTCTCCATTAAACTCTCGAAGTGTCACTGTTTGCAGCTTGATTATCACCTTAGGAAGTGTGAACAGGTGAGCTGCCTTATTGTTACTAGTTCACTGCCCTTCTTAAACCTTCCATTTAATGGGATGTATGCCTCCTAGTTTTCTCTCTGAAACTGTAAAAGTGAGCGGCAGTAATTGGGCTATGGCAAGTAAAGACAGACCTTTGTACTACATTTATACTAATATGATTTTTATCAATGATCTCTGTCCACTTGAGCCTTTTTACTCTGGATCAGCTTTATTCCCCATATATACTAACTGCCCTGAAAACGCATATCATGTGACTGCTCACGTACACCGGGCATGCACGTGCTGGTGTTACAAGGCATGTGGGTCCCACTGGACATGCGGATTGCCGCAGAATGTTTGAGTATGCATGTAAACAGTTGTATCATATCAGAATCACAGCAGCTGTTAGCAAAGACAACAGGGTCAGCAACAATTGTAATTGATTATCCATGTTGTACTCTGGTAGCTGAGCATAATGCTGGCTGTCTCTTCTGGAAGTGGGGAAAGTTAGTTAGGAGCCTGTTTATTCAAAATGTGTTCATATTGAACACATCACGTGTCCACGAAATTAGTCACTGCACTGCTTCGAGTTCTTAATGACACACATGCCCAGTGTGCAGCTGATGAAAGGAACGCGATGTCTGGAATTGGTAGATAGAAGATACTGTGACCACTGTACGTACACACACACAGACACCGGCCATTTCAGCATGGAACCAGGACAAGCTGTTTTCCATTACTCCTGCACATGCCAGCAGATCATTATTTTGTTTGGATGTTGGTCCTGCTGTCACATGTGTGTCACACTCTCTGGATGTTTCATCCTCCGCTGCAGAGAGAGTTCATGATTCACGAATAAGTGCTCCCAGTGCACACAAGAGGTCATTAGGTGTAGGATTCATGAAATATTCAAACTGATTTTCACTACTGCAATAAATTAGCACTCGGACTCAGGAGGATGCTGAGATATTATCTGGCATATCAACTGGTTTGCATCACTGGGTTGTGCGTGTTTCGTGCAGCCTGGAGGATGAGATTCACGTGGGCAAAACCAAGACCAAGTGAAAGCATATGGATCATGAGAGGGCAATGTAATGGAAATGTTGATGTCTTTCAGTCATACAATGTGCTAACGATTTGTTTTCATCAAAGAACACTTTGATATTTAATGATTAATAGTGACAAAATTACAAGACTACACATGCAAATCTGTTTTTCTCTTCAGCATTTAACTGAAATGAGTGAAGAGGTTGGAGGATCAATGTTGCCAGGGACACATTTTTATGTCAAAATATCAGATTCTTAATTTTTATATGAATAAAGAATGATCCTCCATTCTGCCTTTGACACAACATCATGTAACACAGGGCTTAATTCCCCTCTGCTCCTGTGACTCACAGCCTCACAAATTCATGACACTGACGGCATCAGTCAACACCCAGTTACTGCTGGTGACACAAGACGTCACTCTGGGAGTCAAAGATCAAGCAGCGGGAATTAATAATTGCCGACGTGTATTAGAGACACGCAGCCGATGACTCGACATCGTTGGCCCCTCTGACGTCTATAAATGGGCATGAATCACAGCACAGTGGCACATCGTATGCTGGCAGGTCTGGCCTTTGGAGAGCCTGCACTCCTCTTCAATCCTAGGAACACATGCAAAGCTGATCAGTCATCTTATTGTGACAATGTAAGAGCCAATGCTTACTGGAATGTATGGTAATTAAATGCAATAGGAAACTGTGAGAGGCTAGAGATCCAACCCTGGGTAGCGTTGATCCAGTGCGTTCATTATATCCTGTTTAAACTGAGAGGGCTATTTTTGTCATGAATTGAATCTCCATGGTTGTGTACCAAACCAAACAATCGTGACCAACCAAATGCTTTATAGCTTTAGGTTAAAGAGACACTGGCTGGTGTTGGGATTTAAAAAATATCATCTGCCTGACGAGGCCAGCCTGGGTTTGCCAAATAGGCTCTCAGGCATTATTTTAATAAAAATGATGATGCACATACTTGCGTTTGCATGTGTTTGATACATTAACACATTCCTGCTAATGGTTTCACACTATTGCTCTCATCATATGTCATCGTCAGGAGGCAAGTGTCACAAAAGGCAGATTTTCGCAGATTTACTGCAAGTTAGTAAATGGATGTAAATTATCCAGGATTTAAAAGATTTAATAAATGCTAAATAAACTGTTTTATGAGGACAGAAATACAAAAACCACAATTTGTTTGACCTCAAGTTAGTGACTGGCACTGAATATGAACTTGACTTTGGTTTGTTTGAAAACTCTTGAAATCATCTTTTATTTTATACAGCATTGCATTTAATTGGTTTTTTCTAATGTTGGGGCAGCAGCAAAGCTTGAAAGTAGAGTCATAGCAGCGCCAAGAAAAAAACTAACAAATCTGTAAAATAACAAAAAGGTGTGGAACTATAAAAAGAAATATATGAAAAAATGAATAAATGTAGAAATGTATTGCTTTGGCCTTACCTCAAAGGGTCAAGCTGAGGCTAAGAAATCTGTTTCTGCAGCTTTATTTATTTTTATCTTTAACCAGGGGTGAGAGAAGACCTGCCCGGACAGTGCCTATGGGTTGAGGTTTGGCAAGCAGAGGGATGAGTGGTTAAAGTCAAGTAAAAACATCAGGGCACTGAAAAAAAGCAAAGCAATATAAGAAAGAATAGGAAAAATAATGGAAACAATTTAAATAAATTACTTTGAATGTATTAAATAAACAACTTAACAAATAAACGAAAATGTGTAGTTTAAATGCAAAAAATAAAATATATATCTTTAAAAATAGTTAAATTAATATATACAGAAAAATGCAAAAATGAAACATGACAAATAAAAATGATTGTAAATATTATTTCAAGTGTTGTTATAAGTTCCAACATGTACACATGTATTTGCTCTATTATCTATGTTTTCATATTTATATAAATTATATATATATACATATATATATATATATATATATATATATATTATATTTATATAAACAGGTGGGGTGGATGAGAACAGGTGTTGACCAAAATTAGGTTGAGCTGAAAGATGCAAGAACAGCCGAGGGTTAAGTCTGTGTTGGGTGATAATTCTCTGTATTATTCTCTTTCATATGGTCATTAGATCAATTCCCAAATGTGTTCAGTGAAGCCTTAAAAAATACAACAAGATGAAAATTTAACCATAAAAAAAGAATTGGCAGAAAGTGTGTTGAGCATGTTGTTACATTTGTTTGGAGAGGCACATTGTGTGAACACAGCTGATAAGAAAAGTGTAAGTCTACATTAAAGTCAATAAAACATCCTTAAGCAATCCTACGCAATCATAATCGTGTAGCGGGGCTGCATTTGTCATGAAAATCCTGTTGGAAGTTTGGAATCCATGTGTGCGACGAAAATTGTCATCACCCTCCACATACGTTTGGTCTGTAAAATCTGCAGCGCAACATTTTGGTTGAACTCCATGGAAAAACATCAGTTGTAATTAGGGGTTACATCAGCATGGGATGGATGGTTTTTCCTTCACATGGGGACCCAATTTATGGTCGAATTCTGAGGTTAAAATCACAGAGAAAGTGAAGATGCAGCTGTAAGTCTGGTTCAGACAGGACGACATGGATGGAATGAGGAACACACAGGGAGGTAAGGCAATTGAGGTTTCACTATAGCGTTGCCTTGGACGGCTGCCTGCAGATTTGATAGTACCCGGAGGGCCGGGCTGTGCGAGGTCCATTATGAACAGTGTGTGTGGGAGAAGCTGCTGTATACGCGACAGTTTAGAGGGTACATTAAAATTAAGGCTCTCTTCTTGTTTGGACCTGCATGCCTCATAACACAAGTATAACATACAGAGGATGTAGCATACTGTTATTGTGCATGGTGAACACAAGAGAAGTGAGCTATATACAGTTTCATATGATACGTATAATCTTGGGGATCTTGGCAACGGATTTAAATGATAGGGTGCACTTCTGTACAAAAGAGGACGGAAGATGACACCGAAACCTCTCATATAATGCCGTGCAGTTTTTACCCATCCAGACATTGTGAAAAACGGACGAGCCACAGTCGGCACACGGATGTGTCTTCGCTCCATCTGTGGAGGAAGACACAAAATGGCAGAGTTTCGGGGCGTGGCGGGTCAGTGTCCACACCAGCAACACATGTGATTATGACTGACCTGAGTAAATATTTGACTTTGCCAAATGGGAATTAAGGATGAAGGCAGGATTAAAAACCAACCATGTGTAATTACATCAATGCCATGCCCTTTGAAGCTGCATTACAGCTGAGGTCACATAAGGACATGTCCTGTAACTACCAGGAAAGCATGCTGCTATTCAAGGTCTCATAACAGGAAACATACAATAATTTAACTGGGGTAAGGAGTCCACAGAGTCTGCATGCAGACACAGTGCGGTGGCATTGGCTGGTGTTCATCTCCGAACATCTGTGAATTAACAACCAGGAGCTACAGCACAGCATTCCCTCAGAAAAATGAAATAAATCTTTTTTAAAGATCTCAAGATGAAACACTTTCTGTGGGATATAAAAGTGGAGGATCAGGGTATGCACCTCCACCTTAGTACAGTATCAGCAGGAGAAAGATACAAAGATTACACTTTTCTACAAACCACATGAAAAGTGGACCACATGACAGCAGTCCTTCCTGCTCATCCCTGGTTACCTGGGAGTTTGAGAATCCAGTTTATGATTTTAAGCCTTGAAAGTTCAGACTCCTGCTGTTATCTGTGCTCTGCTAACCCCCTACGGGCCTGATCGCTGCCTGAGATCCTCCAGCAGGGTTCTATACTAAATGTTCCAAAATCATGTTGTCACTAAAGGTGAGTTTTTTCTGTTAGTGAGTCTCAGCTGTAGAACTCAAACTCAGTATCTTCTTTTAAGTCTCACTTAGTATATGGCGTATTCATAACTGTTGGTATGGTTGAAACTATATGTAGCACTTTGTAACTTTGCTTTGAAAGGTGCAATATAAATGAAGTTGTTATCATTATCATAATAATCATAATAATAATTATTAAGTCCCATGCACATGATCTGGGTTTGTAAAAATTGTTTAATTAAAAAAACAGAAAATCATAAGATTGGAGACGGTGATGATTTGATAGCAGAAGTTACACAGAAATTTAGCCTGTTTGGTTCTGTGGAGAGTTTCAGGTCATTTATACTGTAAGTCATTGGTTTGTAGTCTGAAATTTCCCCCAGTCTCTGTCTTTAATTTGTGACCTCACAGGTTAATCACCTTGCCAAGAATTTATGTTGAATTGTAGGTTTTCTAAGGGAGGTTCTCTTCAGTTGACAACTCTACACTCCTCAGGTGCAGGGATCAGATCCTAATCTTAGCTACAAATTCTTACAAATCTACGGATTCTTTCCTGGATTTCCTGGTTACCTTTGCTCTTAATCAGGCCGGCAGCTTTGAATAGAGCAGGAATCAATCAGTGGAAAGTTTTCAAGAAAGGGAGCCACACATAAATCTATGGAAGGTCGGGGGAAAAAACACTATAAAAGGACTTTTATACAGTATGTGAAAAAAGATTTCACACTACCCCTCAGTTGCTTCCTGAGAATATTTGACAGATGTTTTTTCCCTGCTTTTAAAGTATCCTAGGATATCAGGTTCTGTAAAGAGGCTCTAAAATTCTTCTGCTGCCACCATGAAGTCACACGCTCAATCAGTGTATTCATTAAAGGGTATGTGTGGTCCTCCCCCTACAGTGTGTGTATGTGTGTGTGTGTGTGTGTGTGTGTGAGTGAGAAAGAGAGACAGAGAGAGAGAGTGCGAGAGAAAATGAAAGTCGAGCTCAAAAAAATGATCAGAAATCACACAAAAACTATGGAAAGTTGTTTCTGAAACAGTTTTTATTGCATAAGGTAAAATCCTCTTCACCTCCTGATAGCGATCAATAAATAAAGACAAAAAGGAAAAAAAGGTAGGACTGTAATAAACATGTCCAATCATTTAATTTCAACTAAATGTATCAGTTGCATACATGGCCAGGGCCGGGGAGCTTAGAAAATAGTAATTTATATGGTTACTTTCAAAGGAAGTTCTCGTTTTCCCTGTAAAAGCACAATACATTCCATATAGATACAGATTTTATTAGTTTGGCCAAAGACTTTTCAATACTTTTAATGACCACAGGGAAATGAAAAATGACCCTTCAGCACAGTACAGCACCGACACAGTCACAATTCATAAGACAAACACATCTGTGGAGATGGATGTGGTTCAATCACTGGAACAGGGGCAGTGCTAGGTGAGCTGGTGAACACAACTCTATGGAGTTATCTAATCACAGTCCTATTAATGCAGCAGTGACTGGACTGAGGTGGAGGAGAGACAGACAGCGAGGCACCAGAAAATCACAGAGATAAAAACAGTACATCCACGGATTTCACAGAAAAGTCAGATTAGTGGAAAGAGCCGTGCGCCACTGAAGCCGAGCAGGAAGGCGCACAGTGGAGCAGCATCTTTACACTCGGGTTGATGCATTACAATAAACACGTGTGGAGGTGAGGGGGCTGGGAGAGCACCTTCACCTGCACCACAGAGAATCAATCAGCGCAGGTGAGAGCTGTTAGCTGATCGATCCTCAGGTTTAAACGGCAGCGGCCGAGCTGCCTTGAGACACTCACGGAGGACTGAGGACAGAGAAAACACTCAGAACAGAGACACAGAGTCATATAGCTAGAATGCTAGTCATCCAGCTGAAACAGCTGGACACTTTAAGTATTTGTATTTCGGAGAGTTATGTTTAAAAGTTTAAGATAAAGATGTTAAAACCTGAATGGTTCGTCTCTGGCTGCTGTGGTGAGAGCCCCATGGCATGGTCAACTGCCACAACATGCGATTGAAGCTCTGTGCTTTGAACCGAGAGAACCCCCAGTTGTAACCATCAAGTGTTACAACATCCAAAAGCATTATAGAAATGGATGGAAATGTGGAGTGGTTCAGCTGTATTTAGCCATGTTTCAAACAGAGTGTGTAGAGATGAGCAACAGCCCTCTGTTAAAGTAACCCTGGTGAGTGGGTGGATAAGTATATGAATACAAAGAGAAACATAAATACATTGAAAACAGTAGACAGAAGAGATGGACAGGAGCTATAAAAGGAAAGTAAGACTTAAAAAGGCAAGTAACTGAGAAAAAATCAAAAGAAATCAAAGGGTTTTATTCATTGGTGGTACACGTGTGAGTTTAGTTAGAAGGAGCCTCAAACAATGGCAGAAACAGTCCACGAGGTTAAAAGTTACCGAAATTAAATCTCGGTAAATACAGACAACAATGTTATTACCTAAAAACTAAGTACATTTACTTTGTTTTATCCCAACATCGACAAAAAGTGTCCATTTGCCATCATGTCCAAAGTGTCCCACGTCTTCTGGCCACAGCGGACATAACTGTTTGTCT
The DNA here is from genome assembly GCF_024713975.1 of Paralichthys olivaceus. Taxonomy (NCBI): domain Eukaryota; kingdom Metazoa; phylum Chordata; class Actinopteri; order Pleuronectiformes; family Paralichthyidae; genus Paralichthys; species Paralichthys olivaceus. The sequence continues at coordinate 22,114,488 of NC_091105.1, read as the reverse complement.
GTCCCATTGGAGGCTGAGCTCTGTCTGTAAGATTTATAATGTCCACCCCTCCTCTCAAGCAAGTGAGCATGAGGAGTTCAGCAGGAGATTGTTCACACTGCAGAGGTGATGCTCTGTAATTTAGCAGAGCTAAATAGGGATCTCTTTAAATCTCTGTTGCATTCTTTGACAGTTGTTTTACGATCGGTGCTCTCTTTTCTGGGCCAAGGCGTTTGACTGTGGAAACAGCTGACTTGATGTTACATGTTCAAATCCATATGTCTCTGGAAAATATGCTCCCCTGCCCGGTTCATTGTCACTCACCACAGACTGAGTGATTCACATCTCGTGAAATTGGCCGTAGTTTGTTTCATCACTTGTTTCACACAGCAGGCCAATCTCTGGATAGTTTGACTGGTCGTCCATGATGACAAGGTAGTCTCTCCCTGCCAGCCGGAAGTGTTCCCAGTGTTCTGTTCCCACTTTTCTCAATGGTTCAACAGGTCACTTTAGGGCACAATGCCTGCTGCACACTACACAATTTTTCAACCATTTTTGATATGTTAATTGTGAGAACGCAGACATAAGATGATCCAGTCGAGGTGCAAACAACACAAACCACTTCAGAGTAGCGATTCCAGAAACTTGGAAAATTCAGAAACTTGCATGAATTCTGAATTTTACAAACATTGAGGCTGAGTGATGGTCTCAAAGGCTGGTTACACTTGTTTGTGCAATGTTTAGCACAAATAACAGGACACCTCAAACAAACACTCATATTATTACCACAATTCCACAATTTTGCCTCCCTTTTCTACTGTCCACCTGGTACGGGAAACAAAAGCCCTATTTACAATAAAGGAAGCCATTTTTCAATTTCAATCAAGTACACAACATCCGGTTGCAAACACTTCCTGGTCAACTTGCTCTCGTCGTTGATTCCAGGTCTCTGCTCACTTGGCCAATTGCTCTACTAAACCACTGTGTTTGAGTCTCGCTGATTTTTTACCATTAACATCATATTTACGATTAAACAATGAGGAGATTATTTGTTAACTCCTCAAACTACAGGATCATTGGTCAAATAATCTGTTCAATTCAGACTTGGACTGGCAACATGGGTAAATGGGACCCAAATCAATGATCCTGTAGTGTGGGACCATTTTAAGAGGCTCCCATGGTTATTGGTAGCTGACATGACTTGCAGCACTGCAGACATAACTCAATGTTTCTGTTCATGTGTGGCCAAAACGTCATATCTGTTGCACTTCAACTCAGCGCATGGACAATCCATATGACAATCCATATGACAATCTAATTTGCATTTGACCACCAACCAGTCAGTTCCTCTTTCAAGTTCTACAATCTTCTGTTTGTGGTGGATGAAATCTTTCTATTACCAACTACAGCTGTTCTTAAACTTTTCCCATTCCCATCACATGTTAATGTTTCCTCTGCCACTCAGCTCCACTTTCCAGCAAGCTGCACAATGCCCTTGTGTTCAACGTCATATTGGGAATTAATCATCTCATGTACTTAACGAAGTCTAGCACACGTTGCAGCTCCACCTTTTTTCTTTAATGATGGTATATTTGTTATTGCTCTCATTTATTCAGGGTGTGGCTGTATTGCCGTCCAGGTATTTTATTTTATCCACCCCAAACTGGCACTTGCAGTTCCCTAAATGACCACATCATCCAGAAATACCAAAACGTTCATACTGCTTTGTGAAAAACGTCATACAGCATACAAAGAAAACAATGCTTGCCAATAGGAATGTTAAATGTGTAGAGTTTTGCACTTCCCGCATTAATTTATTAACCGGAGGTGCAGCCCTTATTTTTGTAACCTCTGACTTTTGTCTGTGGTTCTTTTCGATATATTTGTTAAAATCTTGTTTTCCACTACAATGACATGGCATGTGACCTAGTCTATGGGGTCCTACACTTTTCTTAATATCTTTCACTCCTTTTCTCAGACTTTCTTTCAGAGCCATTGTAACGTTTTTATAATTGGCTTAGCATTTATTTCAGCTGTAGTTTGTACTACAAATGAGTTCTGAATGAGGCCTCACTGGTAAAAGTAAGCAAGCCAGCCAAAAAGGCATCATTACTTGTAAATGTGGTGGGATAGAGTGACCAGAAGACATATTCTTCTTCTTCTGAGGTAGCAAGGCTGTCAAGAGTCAGGCTAGAGTATGCATGTTTTTAGCTTCGGTGCAGCTGTGGCTGCAAGTTGAAGAGGGTCATCCATTAACCATTGATTTGTCTGCATTCAGGGACTGAGCCCCAAATTTCCATTTACAGCTGTGCTGACAGTATATAATATGTGAAAAAACGCACTGTATGAATCTGTGTATTAGTGGGGGAATGTGACTTGTACTGTAAAGTCCTTTGAACGGTGATAAAAAGTTAATTTAGCTTCCAAAAAAGTAAAGAGTATTTAGGAATCACTCTTCAATGTAGTTTATACTCAAGGAAATCTATTCAGCATCTCCTATGCAACCATAACGCATCAGAGTCAGGTCAAACCGAGCGAACAGAAACATTTATGTCTATTCATATAAAAAATAAAACATCATTACTATAAAGAAGAGGTATCGAAAACATGTGCAATAACTTCTCGTCAGCGGAGATGTCACACAATGTTATTCATATGATCTTTCAGTCCAGTCAACATTTGCAAACACAGCTGGCTCTCTCTCACTCTCACATTCCTCTCTATGTATTTGTCAGTTTATTCAGCAGAGCCAACACAAATAAAACACAGGAAAAAAATAAATGCAAAAGATGTAATAGAAATGTGGTGTCCAGAATTTGCACTGACCCATTTTATTTGGTTGTATTTTTCATTCTTTCAACACCTAGATCATTGTACAGGCGAGCCTGGTCCAACCAATTTCTCATCTTTCCTGTAGGATCTCAAACAAGCTGTTCTCATTCAAGTGGTATTAATACCAATAAGTCCAACTGGCAGGCATCTCCAGGGACAGTGAGCCAAGTCTTCATTGGGGAAATGTCACACACCAGAATTATTAGTTCTGTCAGAGTCGTTTTAAAGGATTTAAAGACTCTGGTTTGGTTTTTATGTGCTTCTACATTTACATTTTTTATATTTTTTCTGTGATTGATTTTTTTATATTGCAGGATTCTTTAATGATTTTACATTTCTTTTATGTTTTGCTGTGATGAATTTTATTGCAGGCTTTTAAGTGTGTATTTTATGAGCCTAACTTCCTCCTGCTGGACATGAGAGCACTTTCTCATCACTAATTACCTGCACCTGGTTGAGCGTTTACTTTCAATCGACAGGGTTTTGAGCCAACCAAGGCAGAACGCATAGTTTTAATGGGCCAATGGCATGGCTGGGAGGGAGGATCAGACCTTTGGAGATGAGAAGAAAATCAGTTGGAGGGAAACACAGGGACCACATCGAGTGGACATGCCAGTTACCAGAGAAAAGCACCCAGAGCTCCACAGTATGACAACAGAGAGTGGAGCTCTGTGTGAGTATTTCTGGGCATCAACAGTACTTTTGTGTGCATACTGGTACATGTGGGCTAGAAACTTAAAAACCCTCCACTGGATTTATATTACTGTCCCCAGGACACATGTGGCGATCAAGCAGACCTGCGATAAAAGCCTAGGAAATTCAGCATCTTTTTTAAACTCACCGAACTACGTGACATTGTTAGATTTTAAAAAAGATCATCTTTTTAACTCCAGGCCCTGACCGAAATACTCTAAGGCATCAATAATTTCCATGAGTCTGAATTTCATGAGTAGTTGGAGCAAGTAGTGGACTGGTATATGTGCTAATGCTAGAATTTATATTAGTCATCATAGCAGATACAAAACGGTTGGCTACTGTGATGACATGATGACAATCCTAGTTTACATGCAAGTTTAAAGGGATCAGTATGTAAATCTGTTTGTATTAAGCAATGTTGGCCAGACACATGGACCAAAATTGAATCCGACCAAAAGCGCGGGTCTTAGTCCAGATCAAACTGAACCATAGTTGCATTTACAACATTTATTCATATTTCATCATATCAAGTGTAATGTAGGTAGACGCAGCACTTAAGTATCTCATACAAAAGTCTTTCGTCCACTCCCTGAATTGAAATGTGAAATCAAAACTAACCTGATCAAATGCAAACAATGTAACAAAGACATGAACGTTGGTTCAGACTATGGTCTGGACTTCCAGGTGTGAAAATACCCTCAGGGTTACAGTTTGGACAAAAGGAATGATCAGTTAAAGGTTCTCACAGATGTGGTAATACAAATGTATGATTGTATGAGTGTCTGTATCACAGGGTTCATTGCTTTTTCACCAAATATTTGCTTTGGGTGTGTGGCTGGTCAGTGGATGAGTGTCGGGGGCCGTGGCAAGAGAGAGAGAGAAAGAGTGTGTCTGTGGCGGGTCAGTGCCTTTGAAAAGAGATCAGAGAGTTTGGGACTAATTAACAGCATGTATACACCTACACATCTGGGCCGCATCACCATCTGCTGCGTGACAGGAAACATAGGAGAGTCGTGGGAGCAGGTGAGCTCTGAAAAATTCTCTCAGTCAGGGTTGAAAACACATGGAGAGCAAGATGTTTGAGTTATTTAAAGACACATGACTTCAAATTCAGTGTGCCATTTCAATTTTAATTCTGTAATTATAAACAGTTAAGGAAATGACACAACTTTTGTTTGAACAAATTTCCACTCTAGGATGGAAGATGAACGATCCAATGAGTTCATCCCTTAAAACTCTCTCCAAGTGAGAATGTTAACCTTCTCTTTAATTTGACCATAAATTACCATATTCTCTTGATTTTTCAAGATTTTGTAAACCACACAATCTTTTCTTCATTAGTTGGGAGCGGACATTATCTTGTGTTTGACAAATCCCTCCAGAGACCCTCACTGTACACGTTACTGTTGCAACCAGCAGGTAAACGTGGGTGGGCCAAGACCAAAGATTTCCAGCAAGAATAATGTTGACTAGCAAGCTGTTTTCAAAGGTCCTTTTGGTTTCCTGAGGCTAAGACCTGACTTGGAACAGAATTGGGCCAGGTTATGTTAGGTGGGTCCAATTGAGTTGTTGTGTTGATACATACCTGCTAATTAAAAGACAGATCCTCATTCTGCTGCCAGTATTGTTTGATCATATTTTGGATTGATTGCCTTGACAGATTCATGCTCTTGGATAAATCTTGATACTATGGTGGTTCCTTGAATTTACACTCTTGTGCCCCTAGGACTTTTTTGGCTTTCAGTCAATCTAATACTAACATCCATGGTTCCCAATGATTCCTACATACTTTGGTAATCCCTTTATATCCATTAGCTTCATTTGGGTTTTGTCTTTGGAAAAGGTCTCAACAACTATTGGATGGGTTATGATGACATCTGGTAAATGTTGTCTTCACTATTTTTTATTCCTGCTACTTTGCACCAATAGGTAGCACTGTAATAAAGGCATAAGTATTGATTGCCATAGCACTGACCTTACCTAATAAGTTGTACTTTGACGTTTTAGTTTGGTCCATGTCCCATCTAATAAGATTAAGGCAACATTGTTTATGAGCTGTACCTTAGCCAGCCACCAGGGGTGATCAAAATGTTTTGACTTCACTTTTGGGGAGCTGTCATGTCGTCTATCTTCAGTCTATGTGCCGTCCAAACAATTCCAGATGGAGATCCTCAGGACTTGGTGAAGAACTCAGGTCTGGTTTAGTCATAAGCCACATCACAATACACACATTTGCATCTCCCTTGAGATAATTGCATAACTTTGTCTTCGTTTTTCAAAACAATCCCCATCTATTTCCCATCAGCTTCTTCTGAGCTTTGGGTTTAGTTTTGACTAGCACATATCAGCATGCTAACACACATGCTCAGCATCACATCGTTGGCATCCTCTTTGTGGGCCTGCTGACGTTAGCATAAATGTCAAAGCTCTGATGTGCGTCACTACTGTCTCAGACAGTTTTAAAAATTCATGCACATCTGTTTTGGGTAGCCTTTCCAGAAATCTGTCTCAGTGAAGAGCTCTACCACCAGCTATCTTCCTTTGTGTTTCCAATCACTTTCTAGAGTAGAATAAACCTCATCAGCAGGCAAATCTGAGGCAGCGAGATAGATGTACTTTATTACAACACGAGGGATGAACCTTTGCTGACTCCCTGACAAATACTTACTCATCTTGATTATTTGGCACGATCACCACAAGGTTTACAATGAATGAGTTTAGCAGTCGTTGCTTTACTCCAGTGTCCCTTGCCACACCCGCAGAGAACATGATTATATTTTTAGATCTAGTGTTTCATGGACTCCTGTTGGGCTCCTGTAGGAAAATTAAAAAAAGATATATGACATAATAATAATGAGTGATATGTGGTAAGTCTCTTTTGGTGTGGTGAGCCAAAGCTGATGGAAACTCGTGTGAAACTCCTCCATGAAGAAAAGTGCAGCCACTGACACATTGTGTCTTTATTTAAACACTCTTATTTCAGTGTGAAATCTAAGCCTTCACTGAGTGTATAATTTACTTCCATTCAGTTTTCACAACATAAAATTGATGTGAATTAATTTGCCAAATTACAGCGCAGCAGAATTAGAGTTCCCTGCTGCTTACTCATTTGTGAACCACAAGAGGAGTGAACATGTGGAGACTTTGATTCAAGTTATACTTTATAAAGGGATCAGCAGGGGGCCAAGGGTAATGTCTGTTAGCCGCGCCCCCACCTCCTGCTGCAGCCTGCCTCTATGGAGGGAACAAACCCGAAACAGCATTAGGACACATCTTCCTCTTATCACCGCTGCTGCAGTGAGACAAACAGTTTGTTCCCAAAATGTCTATTATTACTCTTTAAATCACCCTTGTCACCCATGATTAGGGGGAGCAAACACTTGTCTTCATTACGATAAGCCACAAGTCATAATTTAAGCAATGATTTATTTTTATTTACACAACATACTGTTGCCAGAATGATTTGCTTAAACTAAATCCTTACCAGACATGGTACCACAGCTATTCATACAGTGTGTAAAACCCTGCAGCACAACAATCAGCTCCCTGTCACTGGAGGAAAAATAAACAAGCGTTTAGCTTCTGCATTGAGCAGCTTGTTTTACAGTATCTCAATTTGAACTGGACCGTCACACTGAAAAGATCTGCCCTGAGTCGGTGCTGTGAAGACCTTGCCTGCTGCAGGCAGCCATTGTTTCCTCCATTGTTCTCCCTGGTGACTTAAATAAAGGCAGTCTCCAAAGCCGCACAGCTCTAAATATGTATTTCTGCTGTGCTAATTAGAGACTGTCTGTCACGCGGGCACTGAGCCCGGGACGAGGGATGGCTAAATATACCAAAACAAAAACAAAGCTTCCAAACGGAAAATTATAAACATTTAGACAGAAAGTCAGGGACAAAATTGCAAATGTAACTGGAAAGGTGACTTTGGTGTTTGTTTTAGCGAAGGAGGAGCGCAGCAGCAACAGGAGTCACCAGTTTTGTCACAAGCTTTGTGAGTGAAGCTGTTATCATGAACGAGGCAACTCCCTTTGTCAGAGCCAAAGTTGGCCTTTCTCACTAGAGGCCCACGAGAGGAAATGCTCTCGCCTAACACTCGGCTCAGTTCAGGCAAGGGATGGCGTCTAGGTAGCTGGACCCCACGTACTTGTTGTGAGTATAACATTGACCTGCTCTATCCACACATGGGCTCTAGGGAACTGGCAGGGTAAAATTGTTTTAACTGGTTCACACATTTGCGTTTTCTTCTTCAGTTCTTCCGGGCAACATCTCGATAAGCTCAGGGTTGTAGTGCATGTGTGAAATTATGAATAAGGAGAGCGTGTAACAGGAATTATGAGGGATTTTAAAAGGTGATGCAGCAGAAGAAGCAGAGAAATAGGACACAAGCAATCACTTCTATTGTTTGAAAGTGGTTCAGTTTAAACAGATTTTAGCCACACTCAAACATGACCTGGTTGCGGTTAACCTTTCAAGTAACAAGATTAAAAGTTCTTTTTCAGCATGGAAAAAAGAAATACTCCTCCATGTCTGTAAATTTGTGTCCCCATAAAGTACCACTGATTAATTTTTTGACAAATGGAGACCAAGCTGTAAACACAATGACATACAGTATGTCTAAGCACGTAATTGTGTATTCACACATTCAGCTAAAACTGCATCCATTGAGTCACATATACCTGATGGTTTTTAGTCCAATATTCAATGTGTGTTTATTGTACTTGAGTCCCCACTAAATCCTCAAGGAAATATGAGGCCCTTTAGCGACTAGATGCTCCATTTTCTTGACAAGCTGCTATCTCATCACGTTTCCTCACAGTTCATCAGTTCATCTTAAACGGACCTTCCTCTCCAGTGAGATAAATTTAGCAAGCTTTACCTGTCACGTTTCCTGACAGAGGAAAGAATTCCTACATAACACAAATGTATCGTGAGATATTTCATAGGGAAATTGTGAGGGAAAGTGGCTCTGTGAAATTCCCTTATGATAGATTTATCACTACAAACCACTGCCAGACTAAATTCAAATAGCACGCCTCGGAGGAAAGTTGGCGCTGTATGTTAAAAGACATTCTTAGCAGGAGCATACCAAAGTATGTCTGGGGTCTCAAATTTTTGTTCAAATAAACTTAATCTCCAAACTAACAAATTAGTCAACAGAAACAACAAACCATGGAGTTTCCTCTGTACAGACACTAACAACTTACGCTAAATATATATGGATGTCTCTCCTACACCCAAATACAGCAATAATCCCCACATCTCAGACTTGTTGGCTGTTTTCTCAAAGGGAGTGTTGTTCGTTTTGGTGTCTAAATAGAAGCAGAAGGGTAATAATCCAATTTATTCCTCCAGTACCATTGGGTGTCACAGGTCTGTCCACTGCCATAACTTTAACCGTCATGTCACAAGATCGTCTCACTCCTGCCCCACTCCCAGCTTGGATAGAAGTGCTCTGACTCAGCCTCCAGGAAGGTGAAATGTTTTACTGTTCACACATTTCCCCCTCGCTGACCTCAAATGACTCCTCTCTTCCCTCCCTGCAAAATAAGTGTTCCTTGAGATCCTTCAGCACCGCCGCTCGACAGCACGTCTGACACATGTGGGAACCAACAGTGGATTTAATGCTTTGTGTGTACAAGTGTTTTGTGCACAGCGGGAGCGTGTCAAAGGCTGAAGAATGGAAGACATGCCACAAGTCCCGACTGGCATGTTCCCATTGTGAAAATATGTGACCAGCAGAATGGTATATTTATGAGTTGGACTTGGAGGCTGACCTGTTGATATGAAGCTGCGGTAATGGTTTGGTGCGGCGGTCATGGCACTCCACTGACTGACTAATATTATAACAAACTTGCTGCATTAAATTCTGTGTAATGACGAGTGCTGGAAGTCGTTTAATTCTCTCATAAAAAACACAATGTGAGAGTGGTGCTGTCTGGAGCCACTTCAGCAGCACATGCATTACAGCAGATAACATAAAGAAATATGTTTTGAAGAATAATATAAACTGAACTTCTCCCCCTTGCGTAACATCTGGACTGATTAATGGAAACCTCTGACATGAGTCACGTTCTCCGAGGAAGCTCTTTATCTTGTGGAATGCTGAAAGATGCAGCTTTTAAAATGAAATCTCGGACATTCAGCTGAAATCAAAGCACCATATTGCAGAGAGGGAGTAGTTTACACTTGACATTCAGGATGTAGCACCAAAGATGGACATCAAAGTGTTGAATGGAGATAAAACACATCCATCCTCCTTTTTTTTTTTTTACCTTTCGAACTTTCCCCCCGACCAGCTGCTGAGCAGAGTTGACACCAGATGACCACACAGAGCAGATCATGTGCAGAGTGGGACTGTATGCACACATAAGAAATAATATGCTGAAAGGGGACATATTATGTTACATTGCAGTTCCAAGTTTCAAATAATGATTTGAACATATGTAAAAGTAAATCATGTGAGACAAACGCTCAGACTGCAGATGTCCTTACTCTCATATTTGTATTGATTTAAAAAGCGACTATTTCCAACAATGTCCTGTCACTAACTTTTAGTCACCTGTTACTTATAGTTTTACAGTTTGCTTCCTGAACCTCCACTCTGGTTAGAGGATGAGGTCATAAACTGGGATACCCCCAATACAAAAGTTTAGCTCATCAATCACTCAGAGCTGAAACAGAGTAAAAAAAAACAGCACTATACTTTCTGGGGGAACCATCATCTTGTGGTGGCAGTCTCCATCAGGATGGAAAAGAAGAATGTAGGAAAAAGCGATTGTGGCAGTTTCAGATGTGTAGAATTTCAAAAATTCCAACTCAGGCTCTGCCCAGGGAACTGAAATGAAGGGACTTAAAGTGACATACACCAAATGTCACAGAGCTGCATCAATCCGATCAAATTCAAACGCTTTAAACTGTGTCATTCTGAAATACTTCAACCAGTGGGCCTGTTACAGTTCAACTACATTTCATTATAATTTGAGTTTTAGTTTAACAAGTTGCTTACTGGAGGAGGCAAAAATACTAATTTATATATATAACCTGAACCTACCAGCTGGATCTGCAGTGAGCAGCATAAAGAGATGTTGCCAACTTAAATAACAAATGTAAAACTGGTAATAGACTATCAGCAATATTGTTTCAGTTGTCATTACTCTGTTGGTCTTAAAAAGTATTCTTTACAGTGACATTACATTAGGGTAAATGAAACACATGTAGGGGTCATGTGTCTTTGATGATATGAAATGATGGCGTCTGTAGAAAGAAGAGAGGTGGATGTGGAATGTGTCACTTTCCATGTAAAAATGTAAAGACAAGCCAGTGTGTCACTGAGGAAAATGGCCAACATCTTATCATCTCAGCATCATCATCATCATCAACAGCAGCTTAGGACAGACGCTCTTGGACAACACTCTTTGGTGGTGTTTTGGCACCCAGCAAGGACCTTGTACAAGACCACGTTCAGACAGACAATGTTCTGGAGGTATGTTTTGTGGTGAGCGAGCTGATTGCTAAGAATCTGAAATCTCATTCAGAATGAGAATATGTGAACGTGTGTGTTGTTGCTGCTCCAGAGCTACTAGACCCAGACCCTGTTGCCTTAGCAACCATGGCACATGATATTGGAAACACACTTAGTAATACTGCAAGTGATTTGCATTTTGTTCTGCTATTAAACAGACAAACAAATACAAACCAATCAGACATTTTTCTGTGAGAAATCACTGCCACATTTGATAGAAGCCAGTCCATGATTTGGGTGAAGACGTGGTTTTGACTGAAAACAGCTTTTCCTTCATAAACAATGCACTGCCCTTCAGAGAGCATCAGGAAATAAACAGCCACGTCTCATTTTAGCATTTGGTCAAACTACACGTGGAGTTAACATTGAACTATCTCCTGATAAAATCTGCCACTGGTCATGTTCGTCATTAAAGTTGGCAAAGGTTGTAGCCAACGCTGGCTAATGAGAAGCCTGCTGAAATAAACCAAATGTTTTTGCTCCTGGGTAGTACAAGGAGTCAAAAGATTTGATATGAGATTTGTTAGCGTTGCAAATTTGAGTTTTTTGCCATCAAAGAACTGGATCCAAAATGGAACAGTCTGCTCCATAGCATTGCGACATGGCAGTTACATAAAGAGACACAGATTCTTAACCTTGTTGACATATTTTAAGATGTTGTATTGGAAACTTCTTATACTTCCATAGACAGTAAAAAATTATACTTATTGGGAACTGAAAAGTAAACTCTGTGAACAGAGTCTTTGAATCCGAACCGCAGTTGCAATCCTGATTTAAAGCCAGGGTTTGCTTGAAATTGGCTGTTCAAATGTATGAAGACTGTTACCAGCTGTCCAACAGGTCAAAGTAAAAGCTGTCAAAGAGGCTGGAGACATAACTGTTAAAAGGAGGACACAGGCACATACCATCCCCATTAGTCCAAGGTTGTTGAGGTTCTGATGATTTAGGGCCAGTAAGTGACTGGGGATATAGCTGGAGAGAGATGTTTTGGTTGGACTAAATTTTGGTCCGTTGGTATGGACAGTTGTCTCAGGCACCTTTCACAAGCAGTTTTTTTTTGTTTCAGACTTAACTGAAAAATAAAACAAGGTGGGTGTGAAAGCGCCCTCAGAGTTGGAGTGGGTGAAAATTCAGGGTAAAGATATGTCCGCCGAGAGAGCTCAACACATGCAAACAGAAAAAAACATGTGCAAATTAAGAAAACATCTTCATCAATTTGATTACACATGCACTGCAATAAGTCACAACACATGCAAATACAGAAACACGCTGCAAATAGCGAAAACAACAATGGAAATGTTTTCAGGGGACCCAAAAAAGTAGCTTTGGGAAGTTATTGACGTCTGCTACTCGTCAGTGGTAATGAAACTTCATAAAGCTTTAAACTACAGCCAGGTTCATCACCTGGCAAATCATCTAATCATGATTTCAATTACGTTCTCCAGAGAACCCTGTTCAAATAAACTTTATCATACTGGATCTGTTTCCAATGTAAACAAAGCTATAATGACATAATTGCACCAATAACGTGGTGTTTTTCTTCCCTAAAAACCTTTTAGGCCTACAAAAGTCAAGTGCAAGTTTGAACTTTACAAACATCATGCTCCCATAAAAGTCAGGCTTGTGCATATGGTATGCATTTGAGTGACATCGACTTCCACAGACAATAATGTGTTGCTCCCACCAAGCTTGAGAATAGAAATGCTCTCCTTGCATAATAGGGAACAAAGTATCATCCCCAACTTAGTAACAGACTCCCTGTTTTGCCATGGACGGTGTGAGCGTGTGAGTCTGACATGCAACACTCCCTCAATTGGGGCTGGAAATTATTTCGTTGCCACACAAATTAGGGCCACTTACGTCAGATGAGACTGAGCTACCCTCTGTGTCTAACAGGATGTCATAGGTACACAAACACCCCGTCAAGCTGACAGCCAGGCAAAATTACCTCCGTTGGACCAGGAGTGTTTTTGTCTCTCTCCCCACCCTCTTCCCTTAGCAACCATTAGTCGTCCTCAACAGGCAGAATTAACACCAAACGTTGTCTGATTTTTTCATTCACGACTTAGTTGCTGATGGAGAAAGAGGAATTCCTAATGTTCAGCTCATTGGTGTGTGAGGGGAAGGTCTGATCGTTAACACAGGCATACGTACATATGGTTTGTGTTTTAGTTTCTTGTGAGTGCTCTGTTTTGAGTTCAAAGAAGCAGTGGACCACAGCTTGGAAACCCAAACAGTATATGCTGTGCTGTGAACTCGATCTATAGCATCAGTGAACTAATGTACAGTACATGCTTTCTGTGTGCCTATGAGTGTGTGGGTGAACTTGTGAAAGCACATCGCTTGCAGGTAAATGTTTGATGGGGTAATGAAGCTTTGGATAAATGGAACAAAAACAGCCGGTGTTCTCCATCCGTCCTCTGTGATTCCAGTTGGTAAACAGCACAGCCGGTGTTTTTAAAGGCAGGTTTGCATATAATTTTAGACTAGGAGTTCACAGACAGTAAATTAAAGGTGTGCATGATTTATTCAATCTGATATAATCTTTGTGGGTTCACAGAGGTTTCAGTTCTGCCCTTAAGGCTAGAATTTGTATCACTAACAGATCATAATCCTGTTTTATATAAAACACAATGTAAAGGAAAAGACCACAAGGAAATGATCATACATTCCCTTATGTCGGTCCAACAAGAGCTTTGTATTATATCTCCAGGAAGTAATAATCTTATATCCTGTTTCACATTAGCATGCACCAACTCTGTTCCACCAACATCTGAAATCAGCAGTGAAGCCAGTGACATCTCCCTGGAAGGATAGCGTCTCTTCCATCAATATGGATCTGTAAACTAAATAAAATACTTAAGATATAGCTAAGAATATGTTTTATGTGTATATTATTAGCTTGGAAACAAATGCAGGGCTGTCCAACTAACAACAATCCAATCAACTACGTGAACAAGACACAACTGTAGCATCACCAACTGTATAACTTTCTGTCATGTTAGCTCTGCAGTAAACGTAATGTAACACAAAACCATACATTCATAGCCGATATGACTTTTGCAGTTGTGGTAAACATTTCCATGGTAACAGTGAGGTTCTCCAATCCACTGAAGGATTATGGATATTTTGTTCCGAACTCCTGGTACCACACTGTTGAGCTTTATTAAGTGTTTAAATATTTAGCAACAACTATGCAAGAACTGGTTAGTGGGAGACGTTTTGATTGGATATGAATGACAGGGAAAGAACCAGAAGTCATTACTGCAGGTATGTCCAACACAGATTTGGTAGTGCAAATCTAAATTGTTAAAAGCTGTGGGTGTGACGCACAGGGCACATGCATCACGGCTCATTTGCTGTTTCTTGTAAAACCAGCAGTGTTTTTTCTTATCACTGAAAAAGGAACATGGTTCTTAGGAATGAGTTCCGGCTTCAATTATTGCACCAATGTAAGAAAAGGAAAAAAACAAGCTTCAGTGACGCTGAACTGAAATGAACTGATTTAGTATCCAACGAGCATTTTTCTGTCCACCACACATTATTTATTTTACCATCACTTTCCACTTTGACCACAGTACAAACTATCCCAGACTGCACCTATTATAATTAACTATCAAAGTAAAATATCCAGTGGATGTTGAGTAAATACAATCAAAGCCATCCCAGTGTGTAACGATGTTGTAAAACATCCCCCGGCAACCATTAAAATGCACAGCGGACCACATTACAGGCTGAATGGTTCTCTAATCTTCAGTAATCTCTGGTTGTAGGATTTGACATGCACCAGAGTGTCTTCACCCCCCTGTAGCATTGCATCGTGACCTACCACCCCTGTTTTTGCGTTTCATGTAAATATAGTGTGTAATGACACACTGTCAGCACACAGATGCTATTATGGCCTTCCTACCAGGCAGAGGTCATCTTTGCCACCCCGCCCAAAGGAGGGGCCGCCTCACCACCATGGTTAAAGGCCCTGCTTTCACCCAGACCAAAATGACAGACGTGATTTTATCTTTGCATTTCGACCAGTGTTTGTGGTGCAGAGTGCTGAGAATTCTATCTGAAACTTTATAAGGATTCTAGAAGATGCTCGCTGATTTGTGGAAATGTTTCTTTTTTATTTTTTTATTAAAACTTTAGCCCTTAACTGCTGATTCCAGGTGCTGAAACTGCCCACATGTCAGGACAGGTGTCACACTGGTGAGGCCAGAGGGAATACAGCTTTGACGTTTCAGCGTTGAATCAATCCAAGAAAACATTTGCAAATGTCTTCCTTTGAAAGTCCACATGGTGATAGACAGTGATAGTGTATGTGACTGTGGACATAACATCAGAACTCTGTTCAGTGCTTCATTCTCTCTTTCTCCTCTTCTCTCTCAGACCTGGCTGAAGAACTACGGTTACCTGCTGCCTCACGACGTCCGCACCTCGGACCTGCGGCAGGAGAAAGCCATGCAGTCTGCTGTGGCCGATGGTTGTGTGTCAATTTATCAATTATCACAGAATCGCTGGATTCCAGGTTTTTCTTGACTGTACAAATGCTGCATTTACATCTGTGTGAAATCAAAGATCCATAGTTGGGAACGTTTCTGTCTGTGATAAATCTTCAGTCTCGGTGATCTGTTTGCTTATATTAACGTTTACGGTTTTAGAGGTTATTAACTCTACAGACTGAGAATCTTCTTCGCCGTGTTTTTGCTGTTATTGTATAATTTTTGAGTTTTTATAAATGAGTTGAAACTTGTTGTGTTCAGGTGGATGAGGAGACCTCGCTGTGGCATCCCAGATCATCCTCACACCAGCCGCCGACAGAGGAATAAACGCTACGCCCTGACGGGACAGAAATGGAGAGATAAAAAGACCTCGTACAGGTATCCATCCATTTATCCATTTATCCATCCATCCTCTGCTCCCTTTTTCTCTCCCTTGCAGATTGTGTCTCTCCCCCTTCCGTCTCCCAGTCTAAACGTTGCTCAGCCTAATGTAAATTAGCTGCGTCCCACGGGACCCTGAATGCATCTCAAATCTCATCCTCCCACTCCTCTTTGCATCTTTTTTCTGGTTCCTCCAGCTTCATTGTGTGGTTGTACAGTGAAAGCCTCGGCTGCATCATGTGACGATTCCACCAACAGCTCGGTCCACGTAGTCCACTGCAGGTCTAATGCAGATTAGAGTCGTCACACGAGATATCGAACACATCCCAGCTCCCACTGTTGCCTCTGCCCACTTTTTTCTCTCCTGTTTTTCTCTCTGACTCACTCCTTCTTCTGCTCTCAAATGATATCTAAGCTTTAGAGAACAACATCTCTCCATGTGTTTTCAGCAGCTTCTTTGTAAACGGCCATTTCTCCTCCGTGTTTCCTCCTGCGTCCTCTGTTTTTAAAAAGTTCTGAAGCTACGAGCATGTAGCTTCACACAAATGATGGTTCTTTGTGACAGAACCATCATATCAGGGTCAGCAGAGAATAAGGGTGGATGTGGTGGTTTAGAGGTTTGAGGTCTGAGAGCTTCACCTCTTTGATCGTATTTTCAGTTTTCTCTATCACCTCCTGTTTCCAGCTGCACAGTGACTTATTCACAACATGTCATGTTGTTTCTTGAGCAAGATCTTTTTAGGTCTAATGTAAATGACGCTGCTCCCACGAGACCCTGAATGCATCACATGACACCAGTACTGGCCTCTCCTCATTGGCTATAATAAGATTTGAAATGTGCTGACACCACTTTATGTAGCTGAACCGATGCATCTTCGTACTCCCGAGCTCTGAGGTGGACCAGCCTGTTGCTTCTGGATGTCCCGAGGTCTCGGAAACTTTTCATATTAGAACCACTGAGACACTAGAAACGTTTAAATCCTCTCTGAAGAGCAGCTTCTTCCCTCTGGCTTTCAACTCAAATTGAGAGCTTGACTTAATCTGTTATTGTACTGTATTTTCATTTAAAAAATATATATATGTTTGATATTTTCTCTTTATTCAGTGTTTTCTATTTTGATCTTTTTAGTTTGGCCTATGTCCCATTTGTTAACATGGTGGAGGCCGAGTTTATAACCTACTCTGCAGAGATGGGGTGACTTTAACTTTCCTTTCTTGGGTGTGGTGATCCGTCTTTATTTGTTTGAGTTTCCCATGCTGTGATTATCGTGAATCAGGATTTTAAGACTGTTTTCTTAAACCTGTGTTGTTGGTGTGGTGAGATTAATTTTACACAAATTAAATCGAGGTTATTTGTAGATACTACTAATATATAGATACTAATGTTTCTTATCTAAAAAAAATCAGGCTGTGAGTTCTTTAAGTGCCCCTCAATTTATATTTCCAATGTTAGTAATGTAATTATTAATGATTGTGATTGTAAGGGTGTGATCCAGTTAATTCAAACAGCCGCTGATGGTGGGATGATCACTGTGGAGGTGGCTCAGTGAGGACCTGTGACACACGAGAGTAAGGACGGAGACAGAGACTGAGAGACTGAGCTGCAACGCTAGTCGTCCAGCAGAAACTCCTTTTAGTTTGTTTTGGACCTCCCGTGTTTTAAGTGACCGATAAAGATGCTGCAAAGCATTTTTCTCTGGCTGTGTGTGGGGGACCCTTGTGTTAGAGTCAATTGCCACAATCACATTCTTCAGTTTCATGTCAAGCTCTTGAAATGTGACGGTTTCCTCACTGTGAGCATCAGACTGTTTAGTTGTTGGATGAAAAATTGAAGGAAGCTCTGAATTTGCTGCATCACGTTAAAACTGATTGTGTACGTCGGACTCCAGGATGAACAGTCACAGGAAATATTGGATTTCTTAAGTTTTAATGCACCACTTTCACTATTTCTTTTTACTTTTAGCCCCTTGTTAAACTGCTTATTTATCATGATATACAGATTAGTAAATCATCGATCAATACTGTCAGTGTGTGCAATGTGTACACACAGAGTAATTGTTCAGTCAGGAACACTATGTCATGATTTACCCATTTGTTGCAAATGGGGATACAGTTGTGATTGGCGCTGAAGGCTCCATTCTTTGGCTGTTCCCTGGATTAGCCGAGCAGCGTGCTAAGATAAAACATGGAACATGTGCAGAACCCCAACGCCAACATCAAGCTAGAATGATGATATCTGTGTAGCAGCAAGCATGGTGCAGACCTGAAATTGTTGTCTACGGAATGCAGGCATGCATCCTGTGAAAGGGTTTACTACTATTCTGTGACGAGAGTAGGTGCAGCAGCAGCATGCTGCAGACCTCTAAATTTACTGACTAAAGAATGTAGGCATGGGTTCTGTGAGAGAACATACTACTGTTATATGAATTGACTATGCGTAGCAGCAAACATACTGCAGACCTCTACAATTATCAATCAAGGAATGTGGGTATGCATTCTGTGAGAGAACGTACTACTGTTAATGTGTTGCAGCAAACGTGCTGCGACCTCTAGAAGTATTGACTAAAGAATGTAGGTGTACATTCTGCGAGAGAATGTACTACTGTTATATGAGTTAGCTAAGTATAGCAGCAAGCATGCTGCAGACCTCTAATCTAGAGAGGTCATACTACTACTAATACTGTTAAGTGGAATGTCTATAGCAGCGCATGCTGCAGACATCTAAAATTATTATTTAAGAATGCAGGCATGCGTTCTTCAAGAGGTTGTACTACGGTTATATGGAATATCCGTGTGTGGCAGCAAGCAAATAACTGAAAGATTTGATGTTCAGTTATTAGCACTCATGTTCATTTTAGCTGAGATTTGAACAGAGAACATTAAAGCACAATTTTCACAGAACTAATTTGTTTCCCTGACCAGATTTGCCTCTGAGATGCGAGCAACGATAATAGGGTATAATTTAAATGAGCAGTGGGTTGAGGTAAGAGGGAAGATCAAGCAGTTCTTTGGACAAAACCGTGCATTATAGTAGATCCCCCAAAACTGATGGGAAAGGAAGCAGCATCAGTAAAGAATCTGATGGCTAGTGATGTCGTTGTTGAAGAGAAAAATTTGAATTATTCTGGATCAAATCTACGTTCTTCTACAAAACCATGCAGTTTATCCACAATTTGTCAGAGGTCTAATAATCTAGAGATAAGTGATCTACCTTGGGGAATGAAATGCATGGCGAAATTAAAATGACCCGATTAAGACGAAGTTCCATTTTTGTAATGGATGCTGCATCCGTCGCACTTTCGTGGCTTCTCTAATTCGCGCTGGCTTTTGTAGAGGTAGTGATGCTGTCTTAATAAGATGCCTAATAAGACTATCTTTTTTAAATAGGCTTGGGTTTTCTTTTCTGAGAACGGGACACTTAACAGCTTAAAAACATTTTTTTTGTTGCTTTAATGCATCTATTTCAAGATTCAAGATTCAAAGATTTTATTGTCAAATACACAGAGAACACATGTTTCCCTATGAATTGAAATTCTTGTGCTGTCCTTTCTGGAATACCGACCAAATTTACACAAGTCTATGTAAGTCTCTCTAAATCTAATCTATTTGGCTGGGATTGAGAATAATCGAATACTACGAAATAGTCAGGTAGGTAAATGACGAATGCAAGTTGCAATTATTATTGAGCAATGTCCTACGTAGGCTTCTGAAAGAATATTGAATATGCAGCGCTGCTGTATAACCACAGAGCACCATTGTTGTGGCGGGGGCTGACAGATATACAATCTTTTTATTTTATTTATTTATACTTTTTTTTACTTTTACCTGAGTATTTCTGCATTGCAGTGCCGATGGATTAATGCAATAATGGGAAATGAAGGATCATCAGATGGGCCCCTCATGGCCCTTCTCCATCTCCTTAGACAGTAACTTGTCAATTAAATGTTTTTATTTTTAAAGCTAATAGGAGATTATCACAGGCGTGTAATACTTTTGGCAGAATGCTTGAAACCGCCGAAAACCTTGGACCGAACCAGTCGTTTTATGATTACCAAACGTGGTTTGAGTGCTTCTTTAGAGCTTTGCCAAGCTCTGATACATTACACGCCTATCTTTTGAGAGTGTGCGCGATGGCACACAGCCCGGAGAAGCCGTCTCCGCAATACTGCATGGGTTTGATTCGGACCGAAGAGACGCTGCAGCAGTGGGAAGAATGAGACTCCCGATGATGTTGTAGGAACTGCAGTTTCCAGAATTCTTTGTTGCTCACAGCGAAAACAGAAGATGCCCTCCAATGATAAACAAAGGATGAAGGAGTATAAACATAAGATATCTGAGTTGGAACAGAAGATGAAGGAGTATGAACAGAAGATCTCCAAGGAGGAATTGAAGATCTCTGGGTCTGAACAGAAGATCTCACAGGACAAAGACAATGAATTAGAATTCGCAGTGAGCACTGATTCGTGGGATGAGGACTCTAAATCATGGGACCTTGAATCTGAGGTCTCAGATGATGAACCAAAGGTCTCAGATGAAGAACCAGAGGTTTTAGATGTTGATAATTCAGAGGTCTCAGATGAAGAACGAGAGGTCTCAGATGAAGAACCAGAGGTTTTAGATGTTGATAATTCAGAGGTCTCAGATGAAGAACCAGAGGTCTCAGATGAAGAACCAGAGGTTTTAGATGTTGATAATTCAGAGGTCTCAGATGATGAACCAAAGGTCTCAGATGAAGAACCAGAGGTTTCAGATGATGAAGAACCAGAGGTTTTAGATGTTGATAATTCAGAAGTCTCAGATGAAGAACCAGAGGTTTCAGATGATGATGAACCAGAAGTCTCAGATGAAGAACCAGAGGTTTCAGATGATGATGAATCAGAGGTGTCAGATGATGATGAATCAGAGGTGTTGATGATCAAAAATGGTGGAAGAAATGTACACGTTGCCTAAAACCATGGAAGTGGAGGAAAAGAAATAGAATTGGACCAACAGACGAAAGTAGCCTTTAGGGGGGGAGAGATGAACATCTTCAGGCATCTGCAGCCAAGTCAAGTAGCCACCTTCACCGCCTCTGTTCTTACATGATTCTTGTTGTTCTGGATTTGTTCTCTCAGGGGTGATGCACTTATTGTAAATCGCTTTGGATTAAAGTGTCAGCTAAATGAAATATAGTGTAATATAAGGTCATGTAATATAATGTAATGACATGTAATATAATGACTGCAAATCTTTATTGTGACTAGACGTGACTGTGCTTCTGTGGATTTTCTCTGTGTGCTACTACAAACAATTCTATATTTTTTCAATCATTAAAAAACATATTCATTTGATCTATACCTGAGTGTTGTTGTCGATAAGGTACATTCCTTTATAGCAACGTTTGCCACTTGTTTCAAAAAGTCAGACAAAAAAGTGCTTTGTTTCAGTGCAAGGTTTCTTTTACTTTGAAACTTAAATAGAAATGAGACAGATGGGATAGACTGGGACTGCTCAGTCACACTTAGACACACATTAAGAAATCCAAAAAGCGTAAAACAAAAGTCATTATTCAAAAACTGTACAAGATATCAAAAAATACAAAGACATGAAAGTAAAAGCTGAAAGTTTTGGGATCCGTTAAAAGCTTCAATTAAGTTTTTAGACCAAAGTACGAAAAATAAGACACATTTCAAAGAGCTGAGGGTTTTTTCAAGAGTTGATCATTTTACCTATTCACTTTAAAATTGCAGAATAAGATGAATATTTCAAAAAGAATAAAAACATTTTCAAAGTTTAATGTAAACTTAAATGTCCTGAACAAGCAGAAGGCTTTGAAATTTGAATGGATTAGTATTTAAAGTAGTTGAAGAATGCTGCAGCATTCAATTTAATCAGAGAGAAAAAGCAAAGTACAGAGTATAAGTAGAAAAGTGAATTTTAATCTGTAAATATTAAATCCAAGTCATTTTTGGATACTGGTACCAAAAACCTGCTTTTTATCCATATGAATGATTTTGAATTAAGATGGCTGACATGCTAGTATTGACCATCTTGGGCACCGTTTGGGTTTTTTCAGATACCGGTGCTTAATCGATACTTTTAAAATGGTTCCGGTGCCTAAACGGTGTCTGAACAGATACTTTTTCCTTGAGGATAAAAACTTAAAATTGAACATGTTAACTGCTTCAAGTATAACTCATTTTTTAAAGATTTAATTAATTTGCTTTGGACACCCCGAACGCAGGTCCAGGAACGCCCACAACACATTAGTCAGCTGCTGGCCACTGAGGCGATAATCATCAAACAAACCAGCCTGAGAAAAGAAAGATAATTATGATTTGTATTCAGGTTCAAACAGAGCACACATTCCCACAACACACGAACGCACAACCTAATTGGTTGAGCCAGTCAGCAGCTGACACACTGCAAAATCTGTGCAGCTTCCTTTGCACGTGAAACTCAGTCAGATGAGCAGAACCAAGTCAGATTGATCTAAATTCAGCCTGTTTTCTTGTTCACAGGATTATTTTAAACCCCTGATGCAGCAGCAGCACATTATTTATACATTTACAGATTATGCATGATGTCACCTCTCTGGCAGGCTCACAGAGGATCCCAAAATAAAAGTTTCAAAAACTGTTAACTTGGAAAAGTTCTACTTCGGTTCAGTTAATTAGAACCAAAGTCAAGGTGAATGACTGCCATCCACTCGATCTGCCTCTTCTTCCACTGGGTCACTAACCAGCAGCTATGTCTTGTTAAATGACTACGTTTATTCGACAAAATGCTGAAATTGTTAATAATTTTAGAAATAATAGTTTCTTATAAATGACCTTTGTGTGATGTATTTGTTTAAAAAAAAACAATCAAATTCTTGCTATTGAAATACAAAGGACAGGAAATGATGCCAATGGTCAAAGGAGTAAACACTCCTTTGAACACTATAACAATTCTCTCCACTTATTTGATCATAGCGATTTTATCATATATAACTGATGTGGTGGTACTGAACTTTACTTAGTTGACAACCGTTGAAGAAAGAAGAAGAAGAGCTCGTATTTTGAGGCAAGATGCTAACAATGAACATGATACCAAGAACCACCCAGGACCATCTGCTCCAAAATGAACAACATTCTCAGGACAGACATGAGGTGTGGCCCATTAGGATGGAGAGTTCCTGTTGTGCTCAAATGAAGCAGCTTAAGGAGGCACTTGGCTGCATGGTTAAAGATACAAAGCAGAAAAGGTAGAGAAGGAAATCCTGAAAACATTAATTCAGGAGCTTATGACCAGTTCCCACAGCCAGCCCTCCAGTCAAGAGATTGCAGATGGAATACTCCTTCGAAAGAAGGCAGAGCTTTTACAGGATCAGGTATCTCAAAAAGACTCCATTATTGAAGTACAGAAGCAAACTCTTATGTCTCTCAGTGCTAAGACCACAGAGTTACAGCATTGCAACAACCAGCTGAAGCAGTCAGCCTTCTTTCCTTTTCCGTCTGTCGAGAGCCAACCAGTTTGCTCTGACCAGGAAAAGGTCATCAACAAACAAGTCCATGACCTCAAAGAGCAGCTTCAGATGGAGCCGAACAGGTCTGCAGCTTTTGTGGATAAAATCAATGTCTTGGAAGCGGAGCACCAGAACTTGATTTCTAATATAAAGCAATTTATAAATATCTGCAGAATTAAGAACTTGAAGCTCATAGATTTGTCTGAAAAAGACAAGAAAGAGATCATGGAGAGAGTTATTGTGAACATTCAAAAGGGAAACACCCAGCAGTCCCAAACATCAGCACATCTTTTTTTTTTTTTTTTATACTTTATTTTTCGTTTTACATATGAGCATAAAACAACAAACAAGTAAACAAAAGAGGGCTAGGACACGACAGTACACACAATTGGAAGCAGGTATAAAGAAGTTAAGCATAGGTGCAGTACAAAATGCATCGAACCATTGCTATACTAACTTATATTTAAGGGAGGTCACAGGTTCCACATGAGTCTTTACTGTGGCTTTATGTTTATAGCTTCTTTAGCTTATTGTAACATTAAATTAAGGTATCGATTGCTTAAGAACCATTAACTTACAGGTGGAGATAGATTAACATATCTCTATGAGGGAGGGGCGGAGAAAGTTACTCATCCATTATTATGGCATCCTGGCTGGCTGGCCTCCGAAACACCTTCAACTTCTCGCGTGCGCTCTCCTGACAGTTATGCGCGTTCCCTGCTCGCTGAGTCCCTGCTGTACTCCACGGTAGAAGTTTGTTGATGGACTCCACGGTGATGTCTTTGGATCTTCTTAACGATAGCGGACCCACTGTGAATCCACGTCTCTTTAAATCCTCCGCGGCATCCTCGGCGTTGCTGTACGTCACCGTGCCTGAATCGAAGTGCACGCGCATCCTCGTCAGCGGAGTTTGGAAGCGGATCCTTTTTTCTTTGAGCGCTTTTTTGATGGGAGTGTACTCTTTCCTCCTCTGCTGTACATTCTCGGCGTAATCGTGGTCAAAGTACACTCGCTTTTCTTGAACACAGATGGGTTTCTTCCACGCAGCATGGAGGATTTTCTCCTTAATATTAAACTGTAGGAACCGTAGCACTGTAGAGCGCGGGGGCGCGCCCGCAGGTGGCTGTGGGCCGAGCGACCTGTGTGCTCTCTCGATTCCCAAACTCCCCTCTCCGCGGAGGCCCACGTTGTCCCCCAGTTCAGTCAGAATCATATGTTCCACATACTGTAGCATAGAAGAGCCCTCTGCGTTTTCGGGGATGCCATAAATCCTTATGTTGTTACGCCGTGAGCGCCCTTCCAAGTCCGTTATCTTCTCCTGGAGAGACTTTTGATTGTCAAGCAGTTGAATAAGAGTGTCTTTAACGCCAATGTCCCATTTCTCCTTCCCTGTCAAGTTCTTCTCAATTTCTCCCAGTCGTTCCGCCACCTCCTCTATTTTGCCAGTAGCGGCACTCAACATCAGCACATCTGATTGGGATTAATGATATGTGTCAGACCTTTAACAATGTCTTGGAGGAAGACATTGCATTCAAAGAAAACATGTCACAAAAGATCTCAGAGTATGAACAGAAGTATGAAGACAAGATGAAGGAGTATGAACAGAAGATCTCCAACGATAAACAAAGGATGAAGGACTATAAACAGAAGAGATCTGAGTTGGAACAGAAGATGAAGGAGTATGAACAGAAGATCTCCAAGGAGGAATTGAAGATCTCCAAGGAGGAATTGAAGATCTCTGGGTCTGAACAGAAGATCTCTCAGGACAAAGACCATGAATTACAATTCTCAGAGAGCATTGATTCATGGGATGAGGACTCTATATCATGGGACCTCGAATCTGAGGTCGCAGGTGATGAACCAGAGGTCACAGCTGATGAATCAGATGTTTCAGATGATTAAGTCAAGTCAAGTCAAGTGTACTTTATTGTCAAAAATCAGTGTAACAGGGTTAGCACAGAAGTTTGAAATTGCGTTTGACCAGTCTCCAATGTGCAAGTTTAAAACATTTAAGTAAGACATTGACAAAATCTCTCTCTCTCACACGCACACACACACAGACACACAAACATTTAAATAGACATTGACAATAATCTCTCTCTCAAACACACTCTCACTCTCTCAAACACACTCTCACTCTCTCACACACTCACACACACAAACACACACACACACACACACACATAGCAGCAGAAGTACAATCAGTGGTCACAAGGTGCAACAGTAAAGTAAAGTGCCAGTGGCATGGTGAAGTGACTATGGAATGTTCATGTGGTTTTCTTCAGTGTGTTGATGAGTCTGATGGCTTGTGGAAAGAAGCTGTTCCTCAGTCTGCTTGTGCGGGCCCGCAGGTTGCGGTACCGCTTCCCTGATGGTAGAAGGGAGAACAGACTGTGTGCTGGATGAGTTGTGTCTTTGATGATGTTCATTGCCCGCTTGGAACAGTGTGAAGTTCCTGAATGGCTGGTAGGGATGACCTGATGATCTTTTCTGCTGTCCTCACCACCCTCTGCAGTGCCTTCTTGTCTGCAGCTAGACAGCTGCCGTACCAGACAGAGACGTTGCTGGTCAGGATGCTCTCAATAGCACCTCTGAAGAAGATGGTGAGGGCAGAAGTGGGGAGATCAGCTCTTCTCATCCTTCTCAGGAAGTGGAGTCGTGTCTGCGCTTTCTTGACCAGTGCGGTGGTGTTGGTAGTCCATGAGAGGTCATTCGTGATGTGCACTCCCAGGAACTTTGTGCTTTTCACAGACTCTACTGCACTGCCGTTGATGATGAGTGGGATGTGTGTTGGTTGTTTCTTTCTGGAGTCCACAGTAATTTCTTTAGTTTTGTTGATGTTGAGAAGCAGATTGTTCCTCTCACACCAGTTGATGAGTAGCTGTACCTCCTCTCTGTATGCTGAGTCATCGTTGTCTTTGATGAGGCCCACCACTGTAGTGTCATCTGCAAATTTGATGAAGTGATTCGTTTCAAATTTGGCACAGCAGTCGTGGGTCATCAGCGTGAACAGCAGGGGGGATAGCACACATCCTTGCGGCACCCCCGTGTTTATGATGGTGGTCGCTGAGGAGTTGTTTCCGACTCTGACTGTCTGCGGTCTGTTTGTAAGAAAGTCCAGCAGCCAGTTGCACAGTGAAGTGCTGATGCCTATTTTACTCAGCTTGTCCACCAGATGTTGGGGGATGACGGTGTTGAACGCAGAGCTGAAGTCAATGAACAGCATCCGCGCGTGACTGTTTTTGTTCTCCAGATGAGCCAGGCAGAAGTGGAGTGCTGTTGCAATGGCGTCATCAGTGGAGTGCTTGGGGCGGTAGGCAAATTGGTATGGATCCAGAGTAGTGGGGAGGGTGGATGTTAGGTGGGCCTTTACCAGTCTCTCAAAGCACTTCATCATGATGGGAGTGAGTGCTATGGGTCTGTAGTCGTTCAGTGATGATGCCGGTGACTTCTTGGGTAGTGGTACGATGGTGGTAGATTTGAAACTTGCTGGTATGATGGCTTGGTTCAGAGAGGTATTGTAGATGTCTGTGAGGACGTCGGTGAGTGAGTCTGCACAGTCTCTGAGCACACGCCCGGGTATGTTGTCTGGACCTGCAGCTTTCCTGGGGTTCACCTTGAGTAGGGTCGCCCTCACGTCCGCTGGGTCCAGTTGAAGTGTTGTGCTGTTGGGGTTTACGGGTTTTTTTGTGGGTGTTGTGGTGTTATTTTCTTCAAACCGGCTGAAGAAGGTGTTGAGTGAGTTGAGGAAGTCTGTGTTGTCCTCACACGGTGGGGGGGATGGTTTGTAGTCTGTGACTGACTGGATGCCTTGCCACAGGCGTCTTGGGTCCTTTGTGTCAGTGAAGTGTGAGTTTATTTTTTGTCCATATGCACGCTTGGCTGCTCTCACGCCCCGGTGCAAGTTGGCCCTGGCAGACTTGAGGGCCTCCTTGTCCCCAGACTTGAAAGCAACATTTCGTGCCCTCAGGAGCTCACGTACCTCCCTGGTGAACCAGGGTTTTTCGTTTGCTCTCACTGTAATGTCCTTGATGACGGTTACATCTTCCATGCATTTTGTTATGTATCCAGTTACAGAGTCTGTGTATTCGGTGAGGTTGACGTCCTGGTTGGTGGTGGCCGCCTCCCTGAAAACCGACCAGTCTGTGCATTCAAAACAGTCCTGTAGAGCTGATGTGGAGCCCTCTGGCCAGGTCCTGATCTGTTTCACAGCTGGCTTGCTTCTCGTCAACAGAGGTCTGTAGGCTGGGATTAGCATAACAGAGAGATGGTCTGATGAACCCAGGTGGGGGTGGGGAACAGCTCTGAAGGCCTGTCTGATGTTGGTGTAGACCTGGTCAAGTGTGTTCTCTCCCCTTGTTGCAAAGTTCACACACTTGTGATAGTGTGGCATTACTGTTTTCAATTTGGCCTGATTAAAATCGCCAGCGATTATACAGACCGAGTCCGGGTGTGTGTTTTGTAGTGTACTCACAGAATTGTACAGAGTGGAGAGTGCCTCCTTTGTGTTGGCGCTGGGGGGAAGGTAAACAGCTGTGATGTTGACGGTATTGAATTCACGCGGCAGGTAGAATGGACGGCAGTTGAGGGTTAAAAACTCAATGTTCTCTGAGCAGTGACTTGTAATGACTGCAGCGTTTGTACACCAGTTGTTATTTATATAAATGCACACACCACCTCCTCGAGATTTACCCGTGCTGGCGTGGTTTCTGTCAGCGCGGAATGTTGTAAACCCATCCAGTTTAATTGCGCTGTCCGGAACGTTGTTGTGAAGCCACGTCTCGGTTAGGATGATAGCGTTGCATTCTCTCACGTTTCTTTGTGTGGTTAAATCCAGCTTGAGATAATCCATTTTATTTTCTAACGAGCGGACGTTCGATAGGAGAATAGATGGTAGTGCTGTTTTGTGAGGGTTTCTTTTCAAGCGGTGTGTGATGCCGGCTCGGCAACCTCGCCTTATCCTCCACTGCCGCTTCTCGGAGGGTCCGTTGTCTCGGGACATTATTCCTAGACCGAGAAGAGTTTCTCGATCCGTGGCGAAGTTAACTCTGGACATATCCTTAATGCTGTTGTTGTTTCTAAGTCCCAGTAGTGTACTCCTGTTGTACGCGATTCTTGAAGACGATTTTGACGGTACATTTAACATAAAACACACATTGTTATCGGGAGCCGGCTTGGCCGCAGCCTCACTGGGCGCCGCCATCTTTACATCCATGATGAACCAGAGGTCACAGCTGATGAATCAGATGTTTCAGATGATGAACCAGAGGTCACAGCTGATGAATCAGATGTTTCAGATGATGAACCAGAGGTCACAGTTTATGAACCAGAGGTCTCAGATTATCAACCAGAGGTCACAGTTTATGAACCAGAGGTATCAGATTATCAACCAGAGGTGTCAGATGATGAATCAGATTTTTCAGATGATGAACCAGAGGTCTCAGATTATCAACCAGAGGTCTCAGATGATGAATCAGATTTTTCAGATGATGAACCAGAGGTCTCAGATTATCAACCAGAGGTCTCAGATGATGAATCAGATTTTTCAGATGATGATGAGCCAGAGGTTTTATATTATGAACCAGAGGTTTTAGATTATGAACCAGAGGTCTTAGATTATGAACCAGAGGTCTCAGATGATGAATCAAATGTCCCAGACCATGAAAAACAAGAGATAACGAAGATAAAAAAATGTTGGAAGAAATTTACACATTGCCTCAAACCATGGAAGTGGGGGAAAAAAAGTAGAATTGGACCAACAGTCGAAGAAGCCTTTGGGGAAGGGGGAGATTTTTAATGACATGTAATATAATGTAATGACATGTAATATAATGTAATGACACGTAATAAAATGACTGCAAATCTTTATTGTGACTAGACGTGACTGTGCTTCTGTGGATATGAAAAATAAGACACATTTCAAAGATCTGAGGGTTTTTTCAAGAGTTGATCATTTTACCTATTCACTTTAAAATTGCAGAATAAGATGAATATTTCGAAAAGAATAAAAACATTTTTAAAGTTTAATGTAAACTTAAATGTCCTAAACAAGTTTATTGGAAAAATTTCAGTCAGGATTTAGAACCTATCACAGCACAGAAACAGCACTATTGAAAGTCACTAATGACCTTCTTATGGCATCAGATGATGGACTTGTCTCTGTCCTCGTCTTGTTGGACCTTAGTGCAGCCTTCGACACAATAGATCATAAGATTCTGCTACAGAGATTAGAACAACATATAGGAATTAAAGGAACAGCACTACACTGGTTTAAATCATATTTATCAGATAGATTCCAATTTGTCAACGTTAACAATGACCCCTCCATGCACATGCAAGTTAATCATGGAGTTCCACAAGGTTCTGTCCTTGGACCAATACTCTTCACCTTATATATGCTCCCCTTAGGCAACATTATCAGACAGCACCACATACAATTCCACTGCTATGCAGATGACACCCAATTGTATATTTCCATGAAGCATGATGAATCTAATCGCCTAGTTCAACTTCAGGAATGTCTCAAAGATATCAAGGCGTGGATGACCCAAAATGTTCTACTTTTAAACTCAGACAAAACTGAGGTTGTTGTAATTGGCCCTAAACATCTCAGAGAAACACTGTCTGACCAGATAGTCACTTTGGATGGTGTCAGTCTGGCTTCCAGCTCCACTGTGAGGAACCTTGGAGTGTTGTTCGACATGTCATTTGACCCCCATATTAAACTAGTGTCTAGGACGGCTTTCTTCCATCTGCGCAATATTAACAAAATTAGAAACATCCTGTCCACGCAGGATGCTGAAAAACTAGTCCACGCATTTGTAACCTCTAGATTAGATTACTGTAACTCTCTATTAGCAGGATGCTCCATGAAGACTGTTAAAAGTCTCCAGTTGGTCCAAAATGCTGCAGCACGAGTGCTGACAGGAACTAGAAGGAGAGATCATATCACTCCTGTCTTAGCTTCCTTACATTGGCTCCCGGTAAAATTTAGAATAGAATTCAAGATCCTGCTCCTCACTTTTAAAGCCCTCAACAATCACGCCCCCTCATATATCAAAGAGCTGATAACACCTTATTATCCAAGTAGATCACTTCGTTCCCAAAACACAGGCTCTCTAGTGGTTCCAAGAGTCTGTAAGAGTAGAGCAGGAGGTAGAACATTTAGCTATCAGGCTCCTCTCCTGTGGAACCAGCTCCCACTCTGGGTTCGGGAGGCAGACACTGTCTCAGCATTTAAAGTAAAACTAAAAACGTTCCTTTTTGATAAAGCCTATAGTTAGTTCTGGATCAGGTGAGTCCTGAACCATCTCTTAGTTATGCTGCTATAGGTTTAGACTGCTGGGGGAACTCCCATCATGCACTGAGCACTTCTTCACTTCCCTCTGTCTCTCTGTCTCTCTGCCCCCCCACACCTGTTTATTTATTTATTTATTAGTTTTAACATGTCATCATGTCAAAGTGTCACTTTGTCCTCCCATAGTCCCTCTGGCTCTTCTCTCTATCTCGTTTCAGATAACTCCGGCACCGGGACTACAGGACCACAACGACCACCATCACCATTGTCTTCATTTATTACAAGACCTCAGCAATTCATTAATATATCTAGTCATGTTGTAGATCTATACATTGTTATTGTTATGGTTAGCCTTGATTTTGATGGTGCCAAATTGTTCCCGGTCTCTCTCTCTCCACCTCATCTCTCTCTTCTCTCCCCCGCTCTCCACCCATCTCTCCTTTCCTCCCCCTTACTTTTCTTTCTTCACCCCAACCGGTCGAGGCAGATGACCGCCCACATTGAGCCTGGTTCTGCCAGAGGTTTCTCCCTGTTAATGAGGGAGTTTTTCCTCTCCACAGTCGCCTGTGCTTGCTCATTGTGGGAACTGTTGCGTTTCTCTATGTTAATATTGTTTTAAGGTCTTGACCTTTAAATGTAAAGTGCCTTGAGATAATGTAAATTATGAATTGGCGCTATATAAATAAAATTGAATTGAATTGAATTGATTAGTGGAAATGTTTCAGTTTTTAAAAAAAATTAAAACTTTAGCCCTTAAATGCTGATTCCAGATGCTGAAACTGCCCACATGTCAGGACAGGTGTCACACTGGTGAGGCCAGAGGGAATACAGCTTTGAATCAATCCAAGAAAACATTTG